>NC_089987.1:22295000-22978013 GCF_036417845.1 Apteryx mantelli | reverse complement strand
CGAGGACGTGGGAGAATTAGACAACAGCCCCGTCACAAGAGCCATTGCTCGCCACCTTGGCATCGATACCTCTCCAGAAGGTCGCGCGGCCCGAAACCGCAGAGGGATTGTCGTCATCATCCACGGGGCACCCCTGACAGGTGTGTGGGCTGCAGCCCTCAGCTGCGAGGAAGGGGACAGGGCAAGAGACGTCCTGGTGGGCCCTGACACTTGGTTGATAACCACTTTCAGCATGAAGTGAAGTAGACCACAGCTCTGCTAGTCCATTAAAAGGTCCCAGGCCTTTGTCTAGCCAGCGCAAGTGGCACAGCACATGTTGTGCCCTTACAGCTAAGCTCTCATTCCCCCAGACAGGGTGGCCGTATCCAAATTGCCTAGTGGGAGCAGTCCCTAGCCTGTACCAGCCCCCAAACCATGCCCAGGCATTGCCTGAGAAAGCGCCAACTGTCTGAGTGGTTTTGGGACAGGGCTTGAAACCAGGCCCTGGCCCAGGACTGAGGTAACCCCAAGTGATGAGGTCCTCAGGTGGCAGTAGCTGAACAGGAGTTGGAGATGGTCCCCCCATCTCTAGAGGACATTTCTAGCCACCTCCCTGTTGATTTCCCCTAAAGGAGCAATTGCTTTCCGACTGCCCTTGAAACTTTGAAATCCTCTTCTGGGGCCTCTCAGAGCATCTCTCCGAGGGTATGTATGTGAAAATGCCTCATGTGCAAGTGTCCCCCAAGCAATGTTCCTCTCTCTAAAGGAAAGACGTCAGCAGCGGTTGCCGTGTCTAAATACTACGGTGCTGCCTGCTTGTCCATCGACTTGGTGGTGACAGAAGCCATCTCTGAGAGGGCCAGTTTGGCAGGGCTCCATGCACGGGAGCTGTGTATCAGGGCTGCAGTAAGTCAGGCCCACAAGGACACAGAGGATGCTGGTAAGCCTTCAGCCCAGTGAAAAGCTGGGCCCAGAGCAGCACTTCAGAAACCCACCCCAATCATCCACTTTTTCCATTTTCTCCCCATAAGGAGAAGGGGCTTTTGACAGCTCCTGCCTGTTCTAGGGAACAGTGGTGCAGCATCTGCAGAAATGCAAAGCCATTTCATAAACTGTCTCTGGTAATTAAAGATCTCTCTTATTATAGGGGCTCATATAGGGGCACCTTTTTCTGCTCCTAATTTCATGCAGCACTTGGCATGTGTTCCTTTTCCTAAGAGCAATGAAGCACACCTATATTCTTCCCAGGGCTTTTTGTATTTCCTCAGGGCCGAAGCTAATCTGCTTCTCGTGGCCATCAGGCAGAAACGCTGCCCATTTTAACACGGAAGAAACCCCTCTGGAGTGGCTCATTAAGCACTAGGTGACCAACTTTGACTGGTTTCACAAACATCAGAGAAAACAAATAACAACCTCTCTGAGGAGTTTCAGATGAGGCACAAACAGTTTAATCAACTGCAAATCAACTCTTTTCCCCGTCTCCAGACATTTTCCGCAGTGCTTCTATATATGCTCTCAGGGCTGTGCGGCTCATGAGTCTTATGCTGTTTTCCGCATGAGTCTGGTGACTTTTAGTGAGCAGCTGGTGCTCTAAGCCCTGCAGGGTGAGGCCCTTTTCTCAGATCCCTGGCTAGCCAGTAAGGCTTATTTCCTTTTGATTTGCAGTTTCCAGGTAGGGACAGTGACCGCCTAACTGATAAACATGCGTGCATTCCCTCCGCATTGCTGTTTTCCTGCTCACGCTGGCTTTTGTAACTCTGATCTCATGGTTGAAAGAGCATTAAAAGTCTCTGGCTTTACAACTCAATATCCAGTGGTGTATTTCATCATGCTAAAAAATGGGAATCAGCCTGGGAGCTTCTTCTGGAAAGCTTCAGGGACTGTAATCTCTACCCCATCCCTGAGGCTGGCAGCCAGCTAGCGCCTGGCAGGCCTTCCTCCCACCAGGAGCAGGCGCTGAGGATGCACTCGCTGTGTCTCTGCAGCGCCCGTCTCCGGTCCCGCTAACTGCTCTGTCTCCTCCGCAGGTCAACACACAGATCTCTGCAGCTTGCCGCTCAGCGCAGAGACCAAGCGCAGCCCCGGCAACAGTCCGTGTGGCTCCGAGGGCAAAAACGGCCTGCAGCCCTCCGCTGCCCAAGGCCGGGGGAGCCTGGGAAGGGGCAAGGGGAAGACGGAGGGCCACACACCCCAGCCCCAGAAGCAGCACCAAATGGCTCAGGTTGGCTCACATGCAAAAAGGGATCCGTGCTGGTAAATCCATGGGATATTTCAATTGCGTTTGAACTGCGCTGAGAAGTGAAGGGGCTGTTAAGAGTGGCGGCAGCCCCCAGCCTGAGCGCCCTCTGTTCACGTTCGCCCAGGGATGTGCCCTCCAGGGTTGTCACCTGGAGCTGCTGGCATGCAGCTTTGTCTCTAGAAGGTCTCTCACTAGCGAGAGAGACCAGCTCCAAGGCCAGAAGACTCAGCAGTTGGGATTGCTTGGGGTTCTCAGAATTGTTTTATTTTTCTTGTGATGATAAGCGTTGCAGGCCTCACCCAGCCCCATCCCCTGCCTTCCTATGCAGCAATGTATGACCGCCAATGCCAATGTAGCGGGAGAGACGGCTGCTAGGACCTGCGTGCTTCCCGAGGACCTGCTGGTGACCATCCTCTCGGAGAGGATGCAGGTATGGCAGGTCTCACCTGGTCTGCCGTCTAAGTCAGGGGGGTTGGGATAAAAATGTTCCTACTATAGAGAGACAAGGCGGGACAGCGAGGCAGAGAGAGAAGAGATCTGTATTCACTGACGGTGGGAGTCCTGGGCTGGGTGCAGGGACCCTTGGGCAAAGGGCCCTGAGTCATGCTGCACAGATGCTCAGACTGCGCAGTAAGTTGGCAGCATGCAGGGGAAGGTCAGAGCTGGAACACCTGGGACGATGGCTGATGTCCTTTGATGTTTGGTTTTGTTTGCTAGCTGAAAGCTGCAAACACACTATTGTGGACTTTCTCTTCCTTTTTGACCTAATTCACAGCTGAGTGACTGCTACCAGGGAGTGGTGTTTGATGGCCTGGAGACCGTCTTTGCGCACAACATGCCTTCTGCTCTCCTTTGCCTACTCAGAGCTATCAACAATCGACCTCACATCTATTTTGTGAACCTGTTCCGGGATTATGCTACTATGAAAGCCAGGGAGAAGGACAAAAAAGAGCAGGAAGGTGAGATTCTTCATCTCAGTACCTCTCAAATGTTCTCTTTCAAGCCCTTAACCTTATTCATATGTCTATCTGGACATTACCAGTAGAAGTCATAAGAAACTTTCTGCCTCAGTGTAGCCAGTCTTCAGTGGCTGCTTAAAATACAGCTTCACAGTGTGCAAAATGCTTTAGATCTGAGGCTGTAAGACTTATCTCATAGTCTCTAATTTTAAAGCTTGGGCACAAGTGCAAACTGTCATGGCTTAATACCTAGCTGCAGGCCAGCTGTGCCGTGGTGCTGGTCTGGGTGAGCCCACAGAGCAAGGCAGAGTCCCATGGTCTCCAGGGTTCTGTACATGAGCCAGGCAAGGCACAGGAACCTGCTGACTGACAATAGCTTGGGGGATTACCAAACTTTGGGTTCAGTAACCAGAGCAGGGCTATGGGTGGATGACGAGCTGGGGCTGGACAGGAGTTGTGAATCCTCAGCCAACGGTAAGCTCCAGCTGCAGTTGCTAATGATTTCTCCTCTGGTCTGTGCTGAAGAACGGGAGCAGAAGGAAGCTGCCCTGAGGGAGAAGGCCTGTCTCCAGGAGATGGATGAGGAAGCATATGATGCCCTCACCGAGGAGCAGAAAAGTCAGTTTGATAACGAGCTGCGACAAGTCCTGCGTGAGAGGAAAAAGAGGTCTGTGACCCTTCCGTGGGCAGCATCCCAGCTCCTGTCTCTGCACAGGAGCCCAAGCATAGGCCTGCTCCTCTCTTCCCTTCCCTGTGCCATGCTGGATACAGCCAGTTTGCCAGAGACCTTGGGTGGACTCAGAGGGAATATGGAGGGAAGGCCAAAAGCCTCTCTCACAGATGGCACGAGGAAGGTCTGTTCCTGACAGAGGAAAGAGTTTCCTCCAGTGAGATGTGAAGCATCTTCTCTCTGATTTAGCCAAGAGCCCTCTGCCTTAGACACTGGCTTCAGAGAGCTGGGCACTGTGCTTACCTTGCCGCTGAACTAATAGGCATCTCTAAGTCAACTGTGTTGACTCCCCACCTCTCCTTCTTCCCTTAACAAAAAGGATCATGGTATGAATCCCTGTGAGGCACCACTGTGCTGGGTTGGTTTGGATACCAGTCCTGCCATAGATTAAGTCCTTGCAATATTGGTCTCATGGGGTTGTCCTTAGCGAGTGACACCAGCCATAAAACATACTTGTAGCTGAAGGTGAGCATCGGAGAGGCTCTCATTCAGCAAAGCAGCCATATGCAGGAGGGTGTATATGATAAGTGTAAGCCTGTACTGTTCCCCTGAATTGTTCCTCCTCACTGAAATTAGGGGGAACATAGGGACCTGCTTACACGAACATCTGTTTCAGCACTTCTTTCAGTCAAAGCGGAAGTTTGCTTCCCTGGGAAGAGATCACTAGGGCTGCTTCAAATTGCCATGACTTCCAGGACAGAGAGCACAAGCTTTCAGCGTTAACAGCTGAGTTCTGGCAGGAAACCTGGTTGTTCAGAGCCTGTTTTGCATGACTGTAATAAATCAGAAAACAAAGGCTGAAGTGATATGATTATTTTCACTAAGGAGCAGGTTATGCCCAAGGAGGAGGGCTGGATAAACCAAATATGTATTGGTGCCGGGATAAGTACGTGTTAGTGGTTTGTGAGTTGATTTAAGACTGGGAATCAAGAGAGGGCTTCAGCCAGCAGCCCAGATGGTGAATCAGTCTTTGGCAGTGCACTGGAGGTGTCCAGGTGGACCTGCACAACCTTATCAGAGGACCTGCAAGATTTAGAGCTTATGACAGCAAGCCTGCAATTTGCTGACCCCAGAGATCCCTTCCCACCTTTCCTCAGTTTTGGTGTACACAACCTCCCCAGGTTGTGGGAAGTCCATTGAGGTGATCTAACAGTTCTGCCTGGCTGCAGGGTCAATGAATGAAGCCCACAACCAGTTGGGATTCGAGCGAGTCCAGATTTCCCAGTGGTGGCTCTCAGGGATGTTTTCTGCTTGACTTGCTGAAGGGAGATGGAGAGGCTGGCTCGAGAGCTTGAAGAAAAGAAGCACCAGCAGGAACTCGAATGTCTAAAGAAGGAAGAAGAGCTGAAGAAGAAGGCTAAGCGGTGGAAGAAAGATCTTGGAAAGGAAAAAGACGTTGCCTCGGGGAGGAAAAGACAGTTTGAAGTCAGGCAGGTGGGTGGTTATGTTTATAGAGATGAGTAACAGTCCTTGGGACCTCATGACTGAGTTGCCTCGTTCCACAAAAAGCCAGCAGCCCAGTCCCTTGCAAGCAGTCACACGCAGTGGTTGGCCCAGGGACGGCTACCTGGCAGTGAGTAAGATGTGGGACTGCAGAGGAACAGCAGCTGGTGTTTGTGCTGCTTCTTCACAGGAGGTGTTATCCCTCAGGTTTGTAGGACAGCTGCTTTTCTGGGATCATGCTGGCTTTGAGTCACGGCTGCACGTGATTCTGTACATTCATTATCAAGCCCTGGATAGTTTTAGTCCCAGCAAGTTAGTCAGCCTTTTTCCCCGCTCCACATCCAAGTGGCTTACATCCCTGGGACATGATCCGTCTGGGACATGGGGTTTGTTTCCTATGGGTCTGTCAGAAGATACTGCCAGGCCTGAGTGTTTGTTAGCAACTAGACTTCCCAAAGTGTCAGCCAGCCACAGGGATGCTCAGCACTCCAGAAATGAGCCCAGAGGACTGCCTAGGAAAAAGGAGTTGTCTTAAGTTCCCTGTTTGGTTTGGGAAAACTCTTCTGTTTTTCAGCTGGTTTGAAGGACTCCTCATCAGTCTGGCTGGCAGGAAAGTTTGGTTTCAGCTGAGCTAAACTGGACTGCGTTCTGAATCAGGATGTGTTGAGCATATAGCACAGTCCTCACCTGAGGCTCTGGGACACTACAGCAGAGATCATCACCATCCCACAGAGTCTGAGTTAGTGCTCTGAAATGCTCACTTTCTTTCCCCCCTCCTCCTTCCCAGGGTATGAACACCTCCACCAGCAGTCGCTCCGATACCAAGCTGAACGAAGGGGACGACAGGAAGGGGTCTGCAGAGGAGCACTCAGACTCTGTTTCAGGTGACAAGGAAGATAAGAAAAAGCGGAACAAGACTGGCCTGCCAGATGCCTGCCCAGTGGTGGCTGTGTCGCCCGCAGACCCAGAACAGGACAGAACCGAAAAAGAGGCTCTGAATGACATTGAGAAGAGCTTGGCCCTGAGGTTTAAGCTCTACGAGGCCTCACAGAAGGGCATCGCTCATATTTTGTCATTCTGGGACCGAGTTCAGGGTATCCTGCTTTCCCCTCTGGACCAAGAGGAGGTCCAGCCTGAAGCAGAAGAGCAGCGCCAGTCTTCATCCAGCTGCAGCAGTCAGAAGGACAGAGAGAGGAAGCGACTGGAGAAGGAACGCCTGGAGAAGGAGCACCTGGAGAAAGAACACCTGGAGAAGGAGCACCTGGAAAAACTGAAGGCCCTTGAGGACTCCAAGTTATCTGAGCAGGAAAAGGAAGGTGCAGAAGGGGCAGGCAAAGACCAGGATGCCAGAGTGCCCTGCTTGGACATCCAGGTGCTGAGCTCAGAAGATGCCAGTGGGAAGAGGATCCTGGAGAGTGGCAAGCTGCCAGATGTAGAGCAGGTAAAGCCCTGAGGGGTTTGGGTGTTGAGCCGGCCATGGTCTGGGCTCTGGTGCATCATCTCCTGGCAGGTGACAATGGCACAGAGCTTTGTCCAGGCTGCTGACCATCTTCCACAAGGGCTCTGCAGCAGCCATGTGACTGGGCAGTTCTCAGCAACCCCAGAGGGGCAGAAAGAGAGAGCTTGTTGCCCTGTGTGGCTGAGAACATGGCATATAAGCAGTCTTCTTGCTTCATCTCCCTGTGTAAAATGGTGACTGGCTTGGCACAGAGAGATGAGGAAGCTAACCCAGATGGGACAGGGCCTTGAACCGCTCAGGTGAGTGAGAAGTGATATTCTTTATCGCCATCGCAGTCCTTGCTCTTCCCCTTTTGTTCCCCACTTCCTCATATGCCTCTTCACTTGCTCTGCATTCCTTCTGCCTTTACTCATGTCCCGCACTCTCTGTTCAAGCGTCCTGCCTGTTCCTCCCCCACAGGCTTTCCTGGTTGAGGAATCAATAGAAATGGTCTCAGGGCAGGGCAAGTCACGGTTGTTGGTCCTTACAGTTGTGTTACTCAGGGTGAGATTTCTCTCTAGGTCCCACTGGCAGGTCCTGGCACCGCTCTGGAACCTGTCCACCTCACTAGGCATCAAAAAGCACTGTACTCCATTTAAAAAAATGTCCCCAGCAGCTCAGTGCCTTGAGGAAGGAGCAGGAGGATGATGGTGACTGACGTATGAATGGGGTTTTCTCTTATGCTTTAGATCCTGGATAGCCTGGGACTGGGTCCCTCAGGACCTCCCATTCCTCCTACTGCTTTTTACTCTGTGATCCGCTACCCAGAGAAGCGGACGGCCCCGGCGGCGGGCGAAGTCCTCCAGCACTTTGTCTTTGTTGCACCAGAAGGTGCGACTGCAGAAGAAGAAAAGAAGGATACAGAGAGTCTCATGGATGCCCTCGTCACACCTGCAGCGAAGGTAGCAGGATGAGGGCTGGGCTGGAGGGGGGCATGGAGGGACAGGTGAGATTCAGAAGAAGATGAGTGGTGGAAGAATGACCAGGCCCCATGCCTGCCAGGATCCAGGCCAGCATCAGCATGGCCTGATTCAACTGGAAGAGCTTCGTTTTCAGGGAGGATATAGGCCTTGGCATGACCAGAAACCCCCCATGTGTAGCTGCTGGCTATAGGCTTTTGTGGCTGCCCAGTTCGAGGACAGTTATTGCAGCTTCACAGGGACACGGGCTGGGTGCCCAACTGCCCAAAATGGCTAGCTGAGTTCCCCCCTTCCCCGCAGCCCTGTTGTCACCCTCTGCCCAAGAACCGCAGCTCTGTTTGAGACATAGGGCCATTCTGTAAAAGAAGAAAAAACTCACCTAAACCCGCTCTCAGCTTCGCTTTTCAAAACTGCTGTGGTTTAGCTGAGTTTCTCAGAGTCAGCTCACAACGGTGGGGGTGGATTGGAAAGGGAAGAAAAGCAAAATAACATTCAAATCACTTCAAGAATAATGAACAGGAAGCCTGTGGCTCTACACTGAGTTTTGTGGCCAAGGAGAGGTTTTGGGCAAGGAAAGATTTTTCCTAGGCAGAACCAAGTCTGATGAGGAAGGACAAAGAACTGAGCAGAAGACAGGAAACCAGTGTGGAGTAGAGCCTGGTTGTTTATTCTCTCTCCTGTTTGTTAACAAACTTGCACCTTCCTCTCCAGGATGGAGGTATTTTGGGGCTGGTGTCACTTCTCTATCCCCTTTCTTTCCCTCTGTGGTGCTAAGGTGCCAGAGGAGCGGGTCACCCCCACCAGAGGAAGGGCGAGGAAGGAGAAAGCGGAGGGCAGCCGGGAGTCTTCGAGGGAGAAGCGCAGCACCAGCCGGGGCAAGAGAGGCCTGCAGGGACCGGCGTCAGGAGTGCTGACACGTCACGCTGATGCAGACCAAAGCAACGTCAGCAGGGACTCGTCCCTGGGGAAAATCGTTAGGTGAGCTGTGAGAGCAGAGGGAGGAAATGGTTCCTACGGCTGTCCCACCTGGTCCAGGTTGCCCCAGCTCAGGGGGAGCCTCCTCCAGTCCCTCTGCAGCGGGCTGCTCCTGCCCAGCCACTCACTCGGACGCTAGGACAGCAGGATGAGCGGATGCCCAGGCCAGGGACTGGTGCACCTGCAATCCTCCTCCTCAACAAGGTCTGAAATTTCCTCTTTAAACTGCCAGACTGACCAACTTCCGGTGGATCGTGCCGGCCCACGGGGAGGTTGTCCTGAAGATACATTTCAGCTCCATCGTGCCAGGCCAATTTGATCAGACGTTTAACTTTGAGGTCCTGGGGACGCGCCGACTGTACCAGCTGTTCTGCAGGGGCACGTGCGTGTATCCCACCATCTGCCAGGACCCCCGGTAAGACCTGCCTGCCTGCACGGCCTCCCTCAGACAGATCCTCCCGAACTCACAGCCTGGGGTGCACCTTGCAGCTCAGCTACCACCTTCCCCACCACGTTACATCTCCCCTGAGACCCTCTGGCCTGCCCGTTCCCAGAGACAGGCCCATCTGGCCTGACGCCTTATGCTGGGAAGGCCGGAAGCAGCAGTTTGGGCAGTGTGTGCTGCCTGAGCAGCCGAGCATCTCTTCCCACGCTTGGAGCTCAGCCAATATTAGGGGACGGGGTTATGGCCTTCTGACCAGGTTTTTGACCTACAGCATCTCTGTAGCTGTTCCTCCACCATTTTCTCTTCCTAGGGTGGTGTTTCCTCACCGGAGGAAGAGCAAGGCACACGATGACATCATCTTCAAGCAGTATGTCATGGACACGGGTGTATTCCACTTTGGGCCGCTGCTCTGCGGGAAGTCAAGACAGTGGTACGTGCCCCCCCAGCCGACTAGTGAGCAGCCCAATGTGTGACCTGCTCAGAGTGAGCTTTGGGGATCACCAGGGCCTGGGTGGTGGTGGATACATTTGGAGAGAGGCTGTTCCAGTGGCAGAATTTGGGGTGGCCTCAGGAAGGGACTTGGAGATAACAGAGAAGGGCCACAGATATATGAACTTTAGCAAATAGCAGGCACACATGTCTTGGAGGAGCTGGGGAGCGATGGAGCTGATGTTCCTACCTGGTGGGGTGCCTCAGGGGCCAGAGCACCATGCTGCGACCTGCAAGGTTTGTTTGGGTCCCAACTCCGCTTCCAGCATAATTAGTTGGAGCAACTTGTGTCCTCCCTCCATGTCTCACTTCCCCACTTAGGAAATGCAATTTATGGTGCTTTTTTAAACTGTTTTGAGGTCTACTGATAGATTGAAGTAGCAATTATTCTGCTGATGTTTATTATAAATCATCGAATAATCTCTAATATTAGTGAGACTTTATGTTTTGGCCTGCCAATGTGTGTGTGTGACCTGCAGAGCAATAAAAATGGGATTTACATTTCCCTGATCCTTACTGCTGGATAAAGTCTGCCTAAAAAAGTTGTCATTGTAGCTGCTGGCCTATTTCTATTTTTAACTTTACTGTTTTTTAGTATTAGAAGAGAAGTTCTTGTCTTCCTGAGAGCCCTGGAGAGCTAGTGGTATTTTGACAGTCCAAGGAAATGAAATCAAAACCGTTTAAAAACAAAAGAGAATCTCTAGCCAGGCTGATGAATGGTCTTGGGCTTCTGTTTGCTTTTTTAACCATTTAGCTCCAAATACTATTTTACACTTTAGAAAACGGACATTGTTAAATTCAGCTTTCCTCCTGGGAATTCATCCTTTCTATTTCTTCCCCTAAGATTTTGAGAAAACCCTTGAAACATAAGGGTTGACTTTTCTGAAGCAGAAAAGGTGCACTATTTTTAAAAGCTCTTTTCAAAAGCATTTCTTTATACCCTGCAGGGAAGGAAACCAAACAAAAAGAGAGGGAAAAAAAAAACATGTGCCCGACTTATTTTTATTTTCCAGTCACCTCTGAATTTATATTTTGCAAAACGCTCTTTCTTTAAGTGGCCTGTGTCATGCTTCTGAGATAAAGGTACCTGGTAGTGGTGCAGACCTTGAAGTAATGGAAGAGGGTGCAGCACACAGAGACGGCACAACGTGCCCCTGAAAGTGCTCCTTTTTCTTAGCCTGCTTGTTAGACCATGGTCTTCCTGGTGAGACTATTCAGAGCAGCCTCCTGCTGCCAAGGCATGGTGCTTGCCCCAATGTGTGGGGAAGGCAACGGTCCGAGGGTCTCTGCTGCAGCCCTTTCTCCTCTTGTGGGCAGGTACAAGGCGCTTCGCTATCCCAGTAACTGTGAGAAGATAACCATCCTCAACATCACCCCCTTGGAAGCAGAGGTGCATTTCTTCTTGGAGCACGATGCCAACGCAGACACGTTCCTCTTCGAGCCTCCCAGGATGACACTGAAAGCTAATGAGAAGCAGGTAGGAGAGGGCAGATAAGGCAGCTGTGCCTGGCAGCCGTTCCTCCCACTCACTGAATGCATTTCTGTATTTCTCTTTGCGGGGACTGGGCCAGGAGCTGACCATTTGGGCATACCCCACTTTCTCTGGCATTGTGGAAGACAACCTTGTCTGCTGTATTAAGGACAACCCCGAGCCGGTGGTCTTCCGCCTGTGCTGCCACGGAGTAAGGCTGGAGCTGGGACTCAACTGCAAACAGCTGCATTTTGACAAACTGCTTCTGCACAGGTCGGTCATCCCATGTGCCGCTGTGCCTAGGACGAGAGCAGTCGGCAAGCTCCTCTTTAGTTTCTCTTCCTACCTGTGTGGCCGCTTGGGTTGGAGGCTGCACTGACATCCCTCCTCCTCCAGCTCTTCCCAGTCCCTTGCTAACCATTCCTCATTGAGGCCTGGATATGCCACGATGGCTGCTGGCTCTGTACCCCCCAGAAACACTGTGAGATGGGCGTCCTTGTCCACACCAGAGCCGCACGTGCTCCAGTGCTCGCATCAGTTCGTTCCAGCTAGACGAGCTGGAGAAATCTTTCATCCGTGTGCTGTGACAGGATCTGAGCCATCCTGTCCCACAGCTACTTCAGAGTCACTCTGTTTCCCAGGGGAATTGGAGAGCCAGAGCTAAACCAGCAGACAAGATACAGCACAGCAACAGTCCGGTTGCTCCTCCTTATTTCCCTTCTGTTGGACACAATTTTAATGCCCCGCTGTCTCCCAGGACCTGGCTCTCCCAGGCTTGTGATTTGGAAATAGAAGACACTTAACTACTGTGAGGCTGCATGATTTCATACATGTGATAGGCTGCCCCTAAACCGCTTTCAAAGTGCCCCTCGAGGAACCAGTGCTGAGCGTCTTCCTGTCTCTGCAGGAAGGACAGCAAGACACTGGTCCTGCAAAATAGCACCCCGCTGCCTGCAGTCTGGAGGCTTAATGGGGTGGAGAGCCTTGGTGAGGATTTCTGCGTGTCACAAGACCACGGCATCATTGGCCCCTATACGACGTTTAGTCTGCAGCTACATTTCAAGGCCTCGAAGGTTCTCAATGTTAAGAAGACCATCCGACTAGAGGTGAGGTGGAGTGCACCCTCCCTGGCAAAGCAGGGCAGAGTGATCAGCCCTGCTCACCTGCCTTTTCTTCGGGATGGAGACTCTGTACTTGAAGGGTCCCCTGCAAACAGGGCGAAGGGATGGGCCTTCAGTGAGATTCCTTTCTACCTGCGTCATCTGGGGGGCCAGACCGTTAGCAGCAGGGAACTCTCACTGAAGGATTGTTTTTGAAAACTAAGTGACTACGAGGGTGCCCTTATAGCTGAGCTTCATTAAGTAAGCATACAGTGGAGGCAGGAAGAGATGTACCTGCCAGACACAACGGTGCTATCTCCATGACTTCCACTGCCTCAAATTGCGTTTGCCGGAATATGCTGTGCATCCCTTAGCATCCATGTCACCCTGGACAACCATGTGCTAACTGCATGGCTCAAGTCTTGATCATGAGGCTGCATCCTGAGCCTTTCTACTGCAGTAAACAGGGCCGTGGTGCACGGCTGAGTGCTGTCCCTTGGTTGTCCAGACTTCAGCACACTCCCTGGCACCCTGCTAGACAACGGGCAAGCATGTTCAAGCGTTAACAGAGACCAGGAACTGCTCCCAGCAGGCTGTGTGGGTGACCACACACAGTTTTGGAGAGGAGGGGGAAGAGAATATAGCCATTATGTATGCTATTTGCCCATAAGGCTAGAATACAGGTTCTGGCCTGTTTTATTGGCATAGACATAGACTTGGGTCTCCACAATGGACTGTCCCCAGACATCTTTCTACCTAGGACCAAAGCAAGCCCAGTCCCCCTTGGTTGGGTCAACTGTTGGGTTATAAGAGCCATCCAGGAATGAATCCCAGTCTCTGAGCCAGGAAGGTCCAAGTCATGGGAACAGCATCTGCTCAGAGGAGAGGGCTGATTTTCAATGCCACCTGTGCTGGGACAGTTCACACTTTTTGTGGTTGTGTTCACATCACTTTGCCCCCCAGGGTCACCAAGCGTGGAAGACCCAGGGGGAGGCAGCTGGCGGAGACAAGGACTCGCACATCATCTACCGAAAGATTTTGGGAGAGTGGTCCAATCAGTGTTTGTTTCTCACTGCCTCAGGTTTCAGATGTAGAAAACATCCTGGGGATTGTTCAGATTGAAAACATCCAAGTCCTTGCGGAGGCCTATGATGTTGCTCTCAACATCACCTTTCCTAAAGGTCAGTGGGTGCCCCAAAGCAAAGTAGTCTGTCTGCCTCACATTGCCTTGGCAGGCATGCGACCGAAACGGGGATGGGGTAGCATGCCACCGTGGCAGTAAAGCGTGTGTCTGGCCAGCTGCATGGAGTGGGAGTGCTGTCAGGGCCCAAGAGAGCCATGATTCTCTCACCTCCTAACGCCGAAGCGTGTGACGTAACATGCTTGCAAGCTGCCTGTTTAGAAGGTGATTTATTTTGTAAAAATAAGGCCATGCTGATCGATATGGGTATTTTGAAATGATAGCGACGTGCCCAAGCAGTTGGCAACTCCTGAAGGCTCAGCACTGCACATAGAGTTGTTCGATTTGTGCTTGGAAGCAAAGATAGGTAGACTGAGCTCCTTAGCTGCTAAGCACTGCAGGTATTCTCTGCATAAGAGAAAGGGCAGAAAATAACTGGAGACAACTTCCAAGAAGGGAAACTTGCTGAGAAGGGCTTTGTGCCACTTAAGAATTTCAAATATGTATCTTGTCTCTGGGTGTATCCTACAGCAACTCAAATATTCACCCTTTCTTACCTCTCTCTGGGATTTTTGCAGTTGGAGGTAGTAATCTGGATTTTGGGATCCTGAAAGTTATGGATGAAGCAAAGATAACGCTGAATCTAAAAAACAAAGGGAAGTATGAGATTGCATACAGGTAAGTTACTGTTTCAGCTTCGTGGTCTGTAAATGCGTGGTGCTGCCATCTGCCCAGGCTTGCATTGCCCTTGTTCTCGTGGCTCAAACCTTTTTGCATGCTGGCTAGCTTGCAGTTGGGGTAAATACAAACACTGGACTCTCCAGTCTCAAATGTTAACAGAGAATCCAGCCAGACACCAGCAATCTTCACTGTCCAGCAGGAACCAGAAGCAAAGACGCTGAAATTTAAGTCCCCCACTGCTTCGATTCCCTTAGTTTGAGGGTCTGTTTGTTTGTCTTTATGATATTGTTTGAAGGGGAAAATGGAAAAAATCTGTATCCAAATGAGCTTACCACACCCTTCGTAGTCTGCAGTCCATGTCAAAATCTGTGATCTCAATTCCAGTTTGGGAATTCCCCAAGCACAGCTGGACTATATATATATATATTTATTTTTTTTTAATGGTCCTGTGGTGGTCCCTGACTGCTCTGCTGGCACTGGTACTTTTCAGTGGAGAGGTCTTTATTCTTTCCCTTTCTCCCCAGTTTCACACTGGAAGCTGTGGATACCAACATACCAGACTTGACCTCACACTTCTCTATCCAGCCGCAGAAGGGCGTGCTGGCTGCCTCCGACTGCCCCACGCAGGTACAGATGGTCTTCCACCCCAAGAGGGAGATGAAAATTGAGGACAAACCTATCCTGCAATGCCAGGTGAGGTACCTGAGCCAGGCTGGTGTGCCGTGGGTGTAAGTAGGACATGTGTCTTGTGGAAGGAAGGTTTTAGCTGGGAATCCAGTGCCACTTCACACGTGCACATGCTCTCTCATACACACGGCAGAGGCTTTTAGGAAATATTTGTGATGCTTCCTAAGCAGAGCTGAAAAGCTGGCTCTGGAGGAGGCTTTGAACAACTGTGTTTAAATCACAGAATCTCAGAATGGTTGAGGTTAGAAGGGACCTCTGGAGATCGTCTAGTCCAACCCCCCTGCTCAAGCAGGGTCATCTAGAGCAGGTTGCACAGGATCGTGTCCAGGTGGTTTTTGAATATCTCCAGAGAAGGAGATTCCACAACCTCTCGGGGCAACCTGTTCCAGTGCTCTGTCACCCTCACAGTGAAGAAGTTTTTTCTCATGAGGGTGTGCTGAAGGGGTCTTGGGGGTGAGTTTAGGGGACAGGTGTAGGGGCTCTCCTCTTTGCTCTGTTTACCAACCCATCCTCCGGTTGCAGCTGATTGAGCCCAATGTCTGTGAAGGAGGAGAGACCGTCGCCATCATCCCAGTGAGGGTGTCGGCAAACGCTCTGTTCACCAAGTACAGCATTTACCCTGCCTCATTCATCAACTTTGGTGCCATGATGAGCGGCACCAGGAAAAGCTGCACCTTCACACTGGAGAACAAAGGCATCCTCGATTTTAAATTTGTCATCTGCAAAACAATCCGGGATGGGCCTGTCTTGCCAAGGAAAGGGTAAGAGAAGACCTGCACCACCCTTTCTGTCCGAAGAGGCAGAACAGCGTGGCTGCTGTGCAACAGTATGTGACAGGCCATCAGGACGCCTGCGTTCTTGTCCGTTTGTGTTACTGACTTGTGAACAGGGAGCAGAAAAAGGAAAGTCCTTCCCTGTGCCTTAGTATCCCCATGTATAGGACAAAGCTAATGATATGGCTAGTGTATCCGTACCCTGTAGCAATAGGTGCTGCAGGCAGCCCTCCTAGAGCCATCAGGAACATGTGTTCAGGAAGGCTTTCCTCAGGCCAGCATTTGGCCTTCGAGAATGGTGGGGAGAGCCCAGCGTGACAGATATTTCTGCTTTCTCCTCTCAGCGCATCTCCAGTGAAGTACACCCACTCCCATGAAAGTGAAAACTTAAGCAAAATCCTTCCCTCTGTCAGGCAAAGCAAGCAAACCGACTCTCTGCAAAAGGACATGAACCCCGTTACGCAGGTGGGTGACTCCAGCTTCCCAACACATGATGCTGCAGCTGGTGTGGGAGGTCTCTGCTGTGCCCAGGCTGGGGACTCATCACCACAGGGTGGGACATGGTCCTTGTGGGCCAGGCAGTGGCAGCTGGAGGTCCCGAGACCAGGTCTAAAGCCACTGACTCCCACCCACAGGCAGAGACAGGAGCTGTACTGCTCTGTCTCACAGACAAATCCATGCTTTGGCTCAGACCTGGAGCAGGGCCAAGAGAGGGAGCCAGGCCCCACGTTTGGTCAATGCCAGGCAAAATAGGTCCGCAAGCATGACAGACACAGAACATCCCTGTCCCTGTTCACGGTCCATTGATATGCAATTGCTCTCTCCCTCTCTGCTTTTTTCTCTCTCTTCCTGCTCCCCACTCTCCTGTCATTTCTCACATTCACTGGGTTAGTTGTTTCTACTTTTCTGTTTTATCCCTGAAGGTTGAAGGATCCCAGCTGTCTTCCTCATGCTTTACACCCAAACCCCCTCCTCTCTGCTGCTCGGGACAGGCCGGTGCCTCCTCCCAGCTTGTCCATGTCATGCTGGGGCTGCCTCTGGGCCACAGAGTTAACTCTCCCTGCCCTGGGACTAGGGGCCTGGGCTCAGCTGGAGGCTGAGGAGTGGTGTACTCCCTGCTAGGGATGCTCAAAGGGATGCCATCAGACATCAGCCTCTCCTGGGACTCTTTCTGCAGGCTCGCATCACTTTAGGCATATTCACAGTGTACCCTGGCTTTGGGTCCATCCCTCCTGGGGGCCATCAGGTGATCATGGTGGATTGCTGCGCAGATTCACTGGGGATGTGCGAAGAGTACCTGTCCATCGATATCAGCGACAGAGATCCCAAGGACAATCCCCTTGGCATCCCTTATACCCTGGCTGCTGAATCCTGCCTCCCAGGTACATCCGTACACCCTATCTGTAGGTTCTCATGGCCAGACCTGCTGCCAATCAGCACTCAAACTCACTGCTGCAACACAGAGACACCCTGACCCTAAATTCCTATCTTAAAATCCTCAAGCCAGTGTCTTTCAAAGTGGGGGCACAGTCCCTGTGGGAAGAGGCAAGGAGGGATGTGTGGAAGGATGAAAGGAAAGCAATACCCTTGAAGACTGAGGGTGACTGGGCTCCATCCTCACAGCCAACTCCCTCCTCCAGAGTGGGTATTGCAGTGACCTGTGCAGAAAGGGCTTGTCAAGCCTTTTGTGAGGCCAACAGAGTCCTGATAAATTCAGCAGGAAGGCTTCTCCATCTCAGCTCTCCCTCTTGTCTGCTCACAGCGTTCGTGGTTGACAACATAGGGTCCATCTTCGAGGAGCATCGTATCTGCAGCAACATCAACCTTTGCAACATCCTGCAGACTGTGCAAGACAAGGGTGTGTTTGTCACAGATGAGAACATGTTCATCTTCACCAACGTTCTGGTTGGGCACCAGGCCACAGCTCGCTTCAAGATCTGCAATGTGGACAAAATCCCCTGCGATGTGGTCCTTTCCATCAAACCATCCTCCAGTAAGGTAAGACTAAGAGGCCAAGGCGACTGTTATTCTTTTAAGACCTCATGGTAGCCTGCCTTGTTCTCCAGATTCATTGCTTCACCTTGCCCAGTCTAGTCCAGCTCAGAACAAGAGCACATCATTCCCTTACTGCTCTTCAGAGCAGACTTCTGCTTGGGCCAGTCCTGTGTTTTGAGGCTTCTCAGTCTCCCCTCGGGTAGGTATGCAAGGCAGCAAAGAAGCTGTCATCTCTCATCAAGAAGAGGAGGAGCAAGTCAGGACACTCATGTAGGGGAATGATGAAGGAATTGTCCTTCTCTCCCAGGGGCTCGGAGAGAGAAGAGGAGCCACCACCTCCCTCAGCGGGAGCAATGACACAGATCCTTTTAGTGGCAACACCTAATCTCTCTCCTCTGCTGTCAAATGCTGTGACAGGGTTAAGCCAAGAGTCTGCCTGAGTCCAGGGGCCGATCTGGCTACCATCCTTCAGGCACGACAACTTCTATTGCCAGACAGTGCAGGCAGAACTATAGGGGAGAGCAGCAACCCCAGGGTGGCAGCTGGGTTGAATTCAGCATGTCTTGAGCAAGGTTTTGGCTCACCCCTCTGGGTCTGCAGTGGGAGTCCAGAGCCACTCCGTGAATATCTCTTAGAGGTAGCGCACTTAGAGAGGGGGCACTATTGTGCTGGCCTGCCCGGGCTCAAAGCAAGCCATTTTGTGAGACTCTGTGGTCTTTTCCCTCTCTTTAGAAGCCAATTCTAGATTATTTACAGGGTTTTCTGTACAGTCCATACCTCCCATGTATGCTGGGATGGCTGCTGACATTCCCAGTGCTCACAGCAAGCAGTTGCCATGAAGCCCAGGAGTGCAAGGGCAGCACCACTTTGGGGTCACCCCCTGAGATGGAATTAGCATGTCTTGGGAGAAGGAAGAAGGATGCTGTCCTGGGGCTGTTCCCCATGATGCACATGTGGGTAAGACTGCCTCACGTTGAAGGGTGTTTCCTCCTAACACTGCTTTGTGGGTTCCCCCAAGCTTAGCACCTATGCTGGTAACGTTTTTGAGGTGGATCCTGCTCGGATGTGTGTGCCCAGTCGTTCCCACGCCTTTGCTACAGTGACCTTCACTCCGCAGGCAATGCAGAACTACCAGTGCACTTTTGAGGCTTCCCTTGATGTCCTGGCAAGGTAATTCATGCAGTGAAATCCTGGGATGACCTTTTTGATAGCACACTCTCTTCTGGGAGGATGTAGACCTGTCATTAATCCTAACTCTTTTAGTAGGCTTAGGTAGAGGACTTAGCATTAGATAATACAGGAAGCAGTAACTACTAGATATAGCATAGCAGAAGAATATGAGTCATAGTTTAGCCTATATGAGTAACTATGAAGACAGCTTAACATTAGGTAGCCAAGCAGAAGTTAGTGAATCAGAAAAAAATGGAGTTGTGAAACAGCTGAGTTGGGGCTTTCCAAGGGCAAAGGGTTAGATGAAGCCACTTCTGTGTCAAGAGGCCAGTATACATTATTTCCACCTTGTTTATGTTAAGATGAGAAGATCATATCTGATAGTCTTGGGTATAGACTTGGGACACTCCTCTGTCCTGGAGCCTTTGTTTGTGCAGTGGCTCTAACCAGCTCTTCCCAAACTCATAAATCACTGAATTTAGATAAGATGAGTCTAAGTAAAATTTCGACTGAAGTGAAATGATTTTTAACTGTTACTTTGAAAGGCACAGTCTCTTCAAAGCAGATTACTTAAACTCTTGTGAATGACCCTAATTTGACTGGAAGGGGAAGGGAGAGGGGGAGCTGTGTGGTGGGGTGCAGGATTGCGTGCTGTTGTGCCAACCAGGGAAAACACAGTGGGTAGCACTTTCTTCATTGTCTGCTAGGTGGAAAATGGGTTAGTGCCAGCTATAACAACTTCTTCTCTGCCCCTCCTGCAGCCCTGCAGTGTTTAAACCACAAAGTTTGACATTCACTATCAGTGGAGATGGGAATCTGCCCCGGGTGACCATCCTGCGCCCGGTCCTTCACGACAAGAGAGGCAACCCTCTGCTGCTCTTTAAGAAGCTGCTGCTAGGTCATTCAGAGAAACTCCCTCTGATCCTTCGTAACAGTGGCATCATACCTGTCCAGGTGAGGACCTGTCCGGGGAATGCTTCATCTGATCTGGGAACAAGTCCTTGTCCAATGAAGGAAAGGCCCTGGAGAACATGGTAGAGCTGCATGGACGTGTCACTACACTATGTGTGCAATTGCGTTTTGGTTCTCCTGTGGGAATGTGTTATGTCATGGTTGCACTACATTTTCTTTGATCACATTTTACTACATTCTAATTGAACTCAGTTGTAGTTTAATTACATTCTATTCATTACTTTTTAATACTTTCTGTCCCATTTGATTATATTTTAATTACATTCTGTTCCATTGCCTTTGAACACATTTTTTTTTAATGTTTGATTTTATACAAACTTTATGCTAAGAGTTTCTGTTTGAAATGAAGTGTGTTGGGTTCCCAGTGGACCAGCAGCCAGTACGTTGTTGATTCATGTGGTGTCCCATATCCACTCCAGTATGGTCATGCTGTGTTCCCTTTTCTCAGTTGCTGATAGATCTGTTGGATGAAGAGGGAGTTTTCTTCCTGAAAGCCAGGCCCACCACACACTGCATCTACCAGGCTCCAGGCACAAAGGAGGGCTCTGCTGGAGAAGGTAAATGCGTTAATCATGAAGTGTGCCTAGGTCATCTGGATGGGGGAGATGTGTGCCTTGCCAAGATGTGTGGGGCAGACGTGTGTCTCAGTTTGGCCAAGCCTGGGCAGGAGCAGCCAAATGTTAGTTTTACGGTGTCCTCCCTGGGGCTCTCTGCACCCCGGATTTTCATGTGGACTCTTTGCACTGCAGGGAGTTGTGTCGGTCCAGGGTTTCTTCCTAGTGAGTTGTAGGGAGTTTTTTCTGTTCTTCTGGACACAGTGGGGTGAGCTGTGGGAAAGCCTTGGGGCACTATAAGCACTTGAATGGATCATCTGGGTTCATCACTGTGTGTGGGGGGGGTGTTGCCAACCTGACTGGAGGCAGCCATTGAGCTTCCAGCCAGCGTGTGGAAGCTGAAAACATTGTTTGACTCAACTTTATGTAGGAGCTGGTTAGAGGCAGCCTGAGTAAGACTGCGGGGTTAACCTGAAGTTAAGACACTTAAGCAGCAACATGCTTGGTGTCATCATAGTCTTGTGAACATAGGAGGGAGAGTCCGGAGACATTGCTGGAAGAACCTGGGTTTAGAGAGCTGGGTTTCAACATGTTTTTCCTCTTATACCCCATGGGAATATTTCTTCTGTATGACTGTATCACTTGTCCCTGACCTCCATTGCTCTGCAGGGAAGAAGCCTCACACCACTTCTCTGGTCCTGCATAATGGGGAATCAGCAGAGTTCGATGTGCTTTTCAAACCCAACCTGACCCAACGTGTGGAAGGGAAGATACGCCTGTCTGTAGTGGACAACCCTTATGAGGAGACCAACATTCTGCTGGTGGGTGAAGGCTACCAGGATGACTTCACGCTAGATAACATCCATGGACTAGTGGCAGACAGCGATGAGGAGAACACAGAGGGCAATCTGGAGGAAGACATAATTGAGGGTAAGAGAGGAGAAGCTGTCAAGATGGAGCAAGGAAGAGGAAAATACATGTTTGTTTGCCCTGTGCCAGTGCAGGTGTGGTCCAGCCTCAGTGGATAGATCCTGCTGCCTTTTGTAGGCTGCAGAATAGCCACACTTGAGAAAACAGGGGAGAAGATCCTGTGTCAAGGGAAAAGCATGCAGGCTAGCAGAGAATGGTCACAGATACCAGCATTCAACTGAGTATCTCTAAAAGGGACACAGGAGTTCTGTCAGCCCGTAGTATCCTATGGAGATGAAGATCATATGTGAAAATGCATGTCATATACATAACCGGGGCTGTGTTGTCACCTACCCACCACTGTCACCCGCCACCCCTAGCAGTCCGTGAGTGTGCCTGCTATGTGCAGAGATACAGTGCGTGCTGTAATGCCTATCCTGCATAGAGACAGCCACATGTTTAAGGACATGTCAGTGTGTACCTCTGTGAAGGACAGAGGGAGGATGAGGAACTGCATCTTCCAGAGGCAGGAAGGCTTGGGGCTAGGAAAGGAATGGGACATGCATGTGTCTGTGCATGTGAGGGGGACAGATGGACATCACTGCACACTGAGATCCCTTGCTCTCATTCTTAACAGCTGCCAGAGTGGATCACATCCAGTTTGGGGGCTGTCACATCGGGACACCCTACCAGGCGACCTTCACGATCACCAATCACAGCAATGTGGAGGCGATGCGGTTTGAGTGGCTGGCAGGCACCCCATTTCACTTCTCCCCCCAGGTTAGTGTGGACAGCTCTGCCTTTTCCCACTGCTCAAACACTGCCAGGTGGGTTCCCTGGAGCTAGCAGGGGGTTACCACATATGGGTGAGAGCCCGTTTCAATGCGACGCACAAGAGGAGTCCCTGGCTTTTCCAGGCTCAGAGCTTTGCAGGGACAGGGCTGCCAATCCCACAGAAAATATCCCTTGTTATGGGAGATGGTGTCATTCGTTTGTACATTTCTCCATCGAACCCTGGTTACTTCCTTAGTCCAGTCCTTAGAGATGCTTCCTCCTATTGGTTCAGGTTTATTTGGGGGAGCAAAGACCAGCCTTGTCCAACTTGTAAATAAACATAGGTGACAGCAGTCCTGAATTTACCTTAGATAAATACATAGCAAAATGCAGAATTTCTGGCAAAGCTGCTCACCATGTCAATCCCTCTGCTGCCAGTCATGTCATTGCCAGTGATTCCAGTTTGATCTTGGCTCTCTGGTTCTCTGCAGGTGGGACACCTCCATGCTGGCTGTGCTAAGGACATCACAGTGACCTTGAAATCAGATGTCGCAGTCACCTTCAAAATGCACCCCGTGAAGTGTAAGGTGGCTAGGATTGCCTTCCAGCTGCCAGCAGACCAGGTTCCTGACTGGGATGACCGCCTGCACACTGTCAAGCGGGTAGATGCCACAAGGGGCCAGCCAACTGTGCAGCCTGTCAAGAAGAATGTAAGAAGCAAGATAGCAAATGCTAATGTGTTTCTACAATTATAATTAGCAAATATAATTATATTATATTAATTAAATAATTAGCAAATGCTAATGTGTTTCTGCAAGAAAAGAGCTGTCCATGGTAGCTGGCCACCTTCTCTGCTGGCTGAGCAGGTCTTGTTTCCTCCTGAAATTTAATCCATCAGTGAGTTTAACCAGCAGTGCATTACAGGGTAGAGTTGGATACATGGTGACCTGATATCCATCACGATGCAAAGTCTTTCTACAAGAGATGCTTCAGTCAGGTGCAAGCTATTGGTCTCAGCCAAAAGCAATGCTGAAAGCGTTGCAGTCTGTGTTATACGGGAGGTCACATTTTATGATTCCTAAGGTGACTTAATTGGTGTTGAAATCTCTTTGATTCAGTGCCTTTTGCACCAACAAGGAATTAAAGCCACTGTGCTCTGCCTCTTGTTTTGAAGTGAAGGATGACACTAGCTCCCTTCTGTGTATGCTGGCTAGCCCACTGGCACGTTGTGAGTGAGCTCTGTCTGCACCGATACCTGAAATTTCAGATGGTTCCTATAAAGCGGGGGATATCTCGTTATGCCCGGGTATTTTGTGGCAGTCACGCAGGAGTCCAGAGAAGTATTGTCTCCAGAAACTCTCTCTTTACTATCATTATTAGTCAAGCACTCTCATCTTGGGTGATGGCTCTTTCCTAGTTCCTAGACCACTGTGAGATCTCTAAACCAAGCTGTTTCTCCATCAGAGCACCAGCAGTCAGAGACTTTCCTAGTGAGTTCATTCCCATCCTAAAACACCTGTCTGCCTCAGTGCGGATAGTGCCGCACACATTACATCAGGGAATAACCTTTTCCTAAGACAAGAAGAAAAGGTGCTTTCTAGGTTTATTCATTCTTGGGCTTCTCCATCCACAGAGCTCCAGCAGGGGAACTTAATCCTAATTTAGAGGCCTGATGGATCTGTAGGGGTGACAGGAAAAAGATCAGACACTCTCCAAGATTGAAGCACAGGGACTGACACCTGGTCACACTCCCCACGGGTGTATTCACAGTTGTCACCACGTTCATGCTTCCTCATAGCTTTGGTCGAGAGAGAGGAACGAATGCTGTGGAGGAACAGTCAGATTTTGTCTGTCTTGCAGGGAAATAAATAGGACCAGTCCTTCCTAGCTCCCTATACCTGGTCCAAAGGACTCCTTGCTCAGTCTGGCTTTCTGGGCTCTGCTCAGTGGCTTTTCCCTGTTCTGTTTGGAGGTGATTGAAACAGACCCGGAGCCAGCTCACGCTGTCCTGGAAGAGAGCAGCCGCGAGGTGGAGCTTCGCCTCAGCGCTGTCGTTGATTATGCTGAGTTCAAGCTGGATACGGACATGATTCAGTTCGAGAAGACCTTCCTCTTCCAGACAAGGACATTCACGTGAGTAACGGAGGCCAGGCAGGACCAGCGAGTGTGAACTGCCTTTGTCCCAGGAGACTCTGTTATGCAGCCAGTGTCTGCTCCCCCAGAGCCGCACTGCACTCTCCAGTGGCCACTGCTTTTTCCTCTACCCATGCTCCTGTGCCAGCAGAAGGTTCACACTGACATGCTCATTGCTGGGCCATTTAATAAACCTCTTCTGATTTCCAACAGGCTGGTCAGCCTTGGACCAGGATGCTGCTGCCTGCTGGGTCTGAGGTCTCAGCTTCCACACATCCCCTGGCACAAACCAGGGGCCTGCAGATCCCTCACATCAGGACCAGAATCCCTTCTAGGGCTTTACCTCCAACCTCACCTGCTGTTCTTCCCTTTAAACAAATCATTTATTGTTTTGCCCTCTCCGAGTCCCGGCTGCGTGCTGGAGTGCACAAAGCACACAAAGCCAAGCATGCCCTAGATGTTTCAGGAGGGGTCCAGTTCTGCCAGCCTTTTTTCCTGAGAACAACAATGTTTTTGCCCTCATTGCACGTTTCCTGAGCTTATCTGCCTGAGGAGAGGTTTGCAGTCAAAATAATGTTAAATTGAGGTACAAAGCTGGAATAAGCCCCATGGCAGCATGTCTGGACCCTCCTTCTTAGCTTCCAAGCATGTAAATACTTTGTCTCCAGGTAAATCTCCAGCAATCTAGACACAGTACAGCTTTTTATGCAGAGGAGTATGTCCTTCCCCAAAGAAAGGAGTGCCAGGAGCCCACCTTACACTGTTGTTTATCTACTTGCTTAGCATTATAGGGTTTTTTTCTTCTCTTCTCTTTTTTTTTTCTCCTTCTGCCCTGTTGTTTTGCAGTTTCCAGCTGTCCAATACAGGGAATGTGGCTCTAGAATACACCTGGATGGCAGATGTGGAGGATAAAAGAGCAGTCAGCTATACTGGGGAACTGCTCCTGACCAGTGCTGAAGGTAAGGCACCGTCTCTGTGTGCTACTTGGGGTTGCCCGGGATTTCAGTCAGCTGATGAGAGCTCAGGGAAGAGACCAGACACTTCACACCAGAGCAGGAATTGCCTCTTCTCAGCTGTCCAGGCCTCCAGCGTCATCAACATCTTCCAAACTGCAGCTGAAGACTTTCTCCTTGCCCCCCCCCCTTTCAGACAGTCCTATGCTCACTCTGATGCTTGCACTCTGCACAGGAGCAGAGCCAGGCTGAGCTCAAACCTGGCTCAGGGCAGAGCCACATGGTAGGTCAAGACCTGGGAGGGACCATCAGGGCATCTGTCTGGGAAGTCTTAGAGACTGGGAAAATCAAGACAGAGCATGATGGTGTAATGAGTTATTATGCATCAGCTGGCCTGCAGTCACTGTCTGCACGCAGTTCCTCAGTCCAGTACAAATGCAAAGTCACTGTCTAAAATTAACCTTCCTGCCTCAGTCACAGCAATGTTTGCTACAGGCTGAGACCCCACTCACAGGCAGCTATCGGAGCTCAGTGGCTGGGGAGTGACTCATTAAACTTGCAGTAGCGTGGTTGTGTCCGAGTACATGGGAGCAGGGTGGTTTCCTGAGGAGAGATGGGGCTGTGTCTCTAAGACATCTCGGAAGGAACAGGTATGAGGAGGTCTGTCATGGCTTGTACTTCCTGGCACAGGCATCTTGACATCCTTTTTGACCTTCTGGGTCAAGAAGGAAGAGCCCAGCCCAGTCCCTGAACATGTTTAACTCCCTCCCCAGTGAGAGAGGAGAAGCAAAAAGTGACCTGACAGCTCTCACCGTTCCTCTGTGGGAATCCTCCTGCTGAAAGCATTTGGTCAGAGAGGTTTCCTTGCCAATGGCTTTAAGCTAGGTGCATCCCAGTTTCCCTTCCCTCCCTCTGAAGCAGAAGGGAAAGGTGCTGAGAACAGAGGGTTTCCTTCTTGGAAGATGTCCCACTAACTTGTTCCTCACCACAGGGGACTTCCACTCCTCCACTTCTGCTGCATCTGTGAAACTCCAGACCAGTCGTCGTTCCAGCCAGCTAGGCTGCGCTCTGGAGCGTGTCTCCTCCTCTCCATGCTCCTCTCTGAGCACCATCAACACCACCCCGCAGTTCTCTGTAGAGCCCTGCAGCGGCACCCTCCGTGCTGGTCAGGAGCAGCTCTTCCAGATGAAATTCTCTCCGATGGACGTGGGGGAGTTTGAGAGCTGTATGCTCTGCAAGTAAGAAACGTCCAGGCCTGGTCACTTTTTGACTCACACTGCTGGTGGGCAGTCATGGTATTGCATGTGATCAGGGTGGGTGGGAATGCAGACCTGGAAAGAGCCAGCCCCAGAGAGGCAGCAGAAACAACCAACACACAGGAGCAAACAGAGAGGATCATCTGGCTTGGTAGAAGCTGGTACAGAGACACTGGGAAAAGACATATTATGAAATATTAACCTCCTTTGAGGGATTCTTACAAAGCCTTTTTCAGAGGGATGGAAAGTAACTCCTGACTCTCTTCTGTGCTGTATCGGTGGAGTGTTGTGACTCGAATCATCTTTGGGCAGCTTTGGGGAATCCCTCCAGCCCCATAAGGTTTAGATCTTTGGACACTGGCTTTTGGAGACCTGTACGAGGTTGTCCAGAGACCCCAAAATCTGGATTGGGAGATCCAGAAAGGTTGTCAAGGGGCCGGCTAGTCCCTAACTGTTCCTCCTTATCTGACCAGCACAGCTTCCTTATCTACATAGAAACCTACGTGCTGCTTTTGGTCTCTAGGTACATAACTATCCGTGTTTCTGCCATTTCACCTCTGCTGCCTCTGTGGCAGGGAGTGTGCTTCTGTTTGGTTTGTTGATCAATGCTTGTACTGAGAGAGAATGCAACGCTGCTTGATCTGTAAGGAAACACATTAGCAGCTGGCTGTCTGGAAGTGTTAGCCTGGCTAATACTGGTCCCTTTCTTCCTAGTATTCCTAACCTGAAGCCAAATCAGAAGGGCCCAGAAGTGATTGTGAGGGGGAAAAGCCTGCTGCCGCATTGCCACTTCGAATTGGAAGACTCTGACTACATCACTGCAAACAGACGCAACCCAGACTTGCGGGGACCTAAGGGGACAACGTTAGATCCCAACACAAGAGTGATTGAGTTTTCAGCAGTTGGAGTGTGTAGCAGGAACAGCAGGTAGGTGTGGACATGGTTTCTCCTGTCAGTGGTTGCCTGGTCACCCCCCCTTAACCAGAGACCTCCCTAGCCCCTCTTCCAAGCCCCCACAATATATCTGTACCTTGTCTGTAATCTGTTGACACTTGGCCACCAGCCTGTTTTGGGGCTGGAACAAGCTGGTCAGTGAAGACCAACTGGCCATTTTTGCTCTCTTTGTCCCTTCCTTCAAAAAGAGCAGCTGGCAGTGTTTCTTACCTGGCATGGGTCAGTCCGAGAGGACCCGTATCCCCAGCTTTGTGGCCTTTGATCCTTGGAAGGTGTCCTTGGGACATTGTTGCTCCTTTGAGATACCAGTCAGGCAGGGTCAGTGAAAGCTGCAACCATAACAGCGAATCCCGTCTCTCAAAAGAGTCTCTTCAGACTTCATTTTACTGCATTCACTTGATCTTACCATTTTTAGGTGCAAGAGTTCAGCTACACCCTACTTAATTCCTTTTTTGATAGCTGTTACCTGTATCCAGCCAGGAGACAAACAGGGCCCCCAAGAAGCAGACGAAACATCCACGCTCCCAGTGTTGTCCACCATACCCAGCAACCCCTTCCAGATTGTGTCGAGGACTGGCAGTGCCTGATGTCTGCTGCAGGACAGAGTCATTAACATCTCAACCCCACCTTAGAAGTTGTTTCTGCTTTGTGTGCCCAGGGCCTTCCTGCTTATGAACCCAACCAGTTCCACATATTCCTTCCAGTGGACTTGCCAAGACCCTGAAGCACCAAGAGAACAGCCAGCTTTCTCCTGCCTCACAGAGAGAGGTCAGGTCCGGCCAAAGAAGAAGGTAGAGGTGGGTACAAAAAATGAAGAAGGTGGGTCTGGTTCGTATGTGTGCCAGTCTGACAGTGCTGTGTCTACACTTCCTGGGGCATCCCAGGGCTTGCTTTAGTCAAGGCCCTGAAGAAACCTTTGACCACAGAGTAATGACCTGGCAGAATATGAAACCTATTGTCCTGCTGTGCCCCATGTCTGATGTGTTTGTGCTGTAAGTGGCACAGTGGCCTCTCTCAGAGCTGGCAGCACATGGGCAGCATAAGATGGAGCTTTTCTGGGGTTTCTGTATGGTACAGCCCCCTCTCCTTACCCCTGCCTTGGGCTGCAACTACCCTTCATTTGCCTCTTTCTCCCCTAGATCAAGTTTGAATTCACCCCTCAGCACCTGGACATCACAGAATCGTTCTGGGTCTTTACAATCCCTGAGCAGAGCATTTCAATCCCGTTCCTGCTGGTGGGCAATGCCACTGACCCATTAGTGTGTCTGGACAGATCCCACCTGAACTTCCACTCACTGTTAGTTGGTGAGTACCACAGTGAGAGCCTTGCAGATACGTACCGCTCCAGGGCCCCAGCAGTCCTGTTATTCTGGCAGGCACCAAAGAGGAAGCTGGAAGTGGAAACAAGCACTTGTGAGCAGTTCAGTCAGCACCCAAGTGTATGAGGGAGAGGAAGGGAAAGAGAGGAAGGTGTGTGGTTGGGGCTGTTTCCAGGGAAAGCGTTAGGGAGAGGGCAGGGGATCCTGGTGAGGTGAGAAGTGCATGTGCCTGTGAGCCACCTCAGCCTGGCAGAGCCCCCACATCACTGCTCTGGTGTCCTGGAGCATGTGAGGCGGGATCTCGGAAATGGGGTCTGCCTTCTCCTGGAAGTGATGTCCTTGAAGACTGTTGTCTTTCCGCTGCCACCAAACACCTTCACCTGAAGAATATAATAATACTACAGCCCTGTGGGATCCTGATGAGCTATGCAGTGTCTCACTTCTTGTAGGGGCAGAACTATTTTGGGGGTAGGCCTTTTGAGGGCAGTTTCTTTGAATTATCTTTTAAAACATCTCAGATTTTACTGTTCACTGATCCCGTGGTGGCTGGTGGGTGCTCAGGGAAAGCAGGGGGAGTTGGATTTCAGCTCAGAGTGCACAGCCAAAGGTGATGGAGCTACCCCTAGGGGGGCAGGCCACCGTCACAGGCAGTGTGTCCATGTCCTGAGCATGCCGCACCACGGGGCAGCGCCCCTCAGTGCAAATTGCCTGCTGGGCTCAGCTGGCAGGCAGGAGCATGTTGTGCGGTGGTGGCCTGGTTGCCAGAGAAACTAAGGGTTTTCAGCTGTTGCTCTGTCCTTACCCCAGGGCATGAGATGTACCAGACAATCTATATGATCAACAGCGAGAAAGAGGCCTTCGGCTTTGCTTTCAGAGAAAGTTCTTTCTTCCCAGAGGGATGCGACACCTGCTTGAAAGTAGAGCCCCTGGAAGGCTCCATCGCACCCCTTTCAAGGTACCAGGGCTGTGTGGCTGTGTCTGGGTAATCTGGTCTTCTAGGCCCCCTTCCTGGAGAAATTCAGGGTTGGATCTTCTGATTTTGATGACAACAGCATGGTTTTGTGTTTGAACCCTGTGATCCCCTGAGCCAGCAGCTCCAAGTGTGCAAGCTGTCCTCTCTTCTCTGTATTCCCTTTAGTGACAGGGCCCATCACACATGTTCTGTGCAAAGACACCAAGAGCAGCAAGGCATGCAGGCAGCACTGCAGGCAGCATTTAAGCCCATCAGTGGGGACAGCAACAGGTTAATGAGGCTTTTATCACTAGCTGTGTTTTGCAGGATCAGCTGTCAGCAAATTCATGTTCTTTTCTTGTAAACTGCTGCTATGACATGCGATAAAACATGACTGAGGTAGAGCAGTATAACCAGTCACCAGCTCACCTGCTGATGCCCCATGGATGTCCTGGTGCCTGCTCAGCCTGCCTGAGTGTAAAGAGAACGCATTAGCTCTAGACAGCTTTGTTGTGGCTAAAAAGCTTCTGCGTTTTGGCTCACCACTGGGTGCAGGATGAGAGAGCACCTGCATCAGTTACTGTGGCTCATCCAACAAGCCCTGACTCCTTAAGCCTCTGCAGTTTGATGGTGTTTGATCATGTACCCAGGACCCACACAGAAATTACAAAGAGGCAGTCCAGCGGAGCCCCCATTGCACTGCCAACTGCCATGGGAGCTGGATGTTTCCTCTCTGCAAGAAGGATGTTACCCTTCTTGCAGAAAGGTACCCTACCTGTCACATAGAGGAGAGACTGGGTGTCTCTGGGAATGCCCTACTCTGTATTCAGGACAAAAGAGGGATCTCAGCGTGATGCTGCCCTGTGTCACGTGGACAGAGTATTAAATTCCATTTTAGTTCAGGGATTGCTTCCCTGTTGTTGTATCCTCTGTCATTTCACTGCCTAGTGTAGTCACACCCAACACAGCTCTCACCAGGATTTGCTCCACAGCGGAAGGTGCCAAAATAGCAGGGTGCTGCTCCTGGTTTCTCCCAGGCCTGATGTCCCACCCCAGCTGTTGCACAGCTGCTCTCCTGTGGACCAAACAATGTGGGGCCAAGAAAGCTATAAGAAGCAGTGAATGGAGCAGTAAGGGTCTTCTCTCCCCAGGTGTCCCATTACAATCTTCTTCGTACCAATACTAGAAGGAGAGTTGGTCTTCAACCTCATATGTGATGTCAAGAAGAAGCCCCAGCCCCTCTCCTTGAACATCAGGGCCACCGCCTATAGCATGAATGTGTCTGTCAGGTTTGAGGACAGCGATGGCTGTGTCGCTGAGCTCAGTGCACAGGAGATCAACGTCATTGACTTCAAGAAGGTGAGTGGCACTGGTTCCCTGCCCATTTGCCCCAAGGAGCCCTGCAAGATTGGGCCCTAACCAGAAGCTTTGCAAATGCGCTTGAACAAGAGGGAATGTTTTACTCATTTATATGTATAATCCAGTCTCTAGAGCGAATCATTAGCTGACTGTAGAAGATCCCGGAGAGCATTAGGAAGGAGCACTTGCTGTGCTGGCTGGTGCTTTCCAGTTGCTGTAACCCCTAGTCCCCACTGCCTTCTCCCCACAGGTGGAGCTAAATGAAAACATTCAAAACATCTTCACCATCAGCAATACCGGGAAGTTGAGCTTCACCTTCTCATGGGAACTTAGTGGCCCCCCAGCACGGAAACAGTTCCTTACCATTACCCCTCAGATGGGCACCGTGGAGGCCGAGGGGAAAGCAGAGACTCTGCTGACATTCCACCCATGGAAGCTGTGCTCTATAAAGAACGTAGAGCTGACACTGCAGGTGAGGGGCCAGAGTTCAGTATGTGACCTCCTTCCCTACACACCAGCTTGGCAGCAGGAGCCCACAGATAGACATGAGCTCCATCACTAAAGAGCCAAACTCGTCAGAGAGGCTCCTGCCACCCAAGTGAAGAGCCTGACAGCTCCTGAACTGAATGCTGTAACAAGTGCTGACCCAGGCCCACTTGCTTTTGAGGCAGGACATTTCCCCCAGGCCCTCTCTGCCCCTGATTTGAGGAGGACCCTAGATGTGCATTGGGATGGTCCTGTTCCTCTCTGCCAGGCCCCCACTGAGCCAAGTCCCATAGCTCACAGAGGCCCTGCCGGCATGTGGCCGCACTGCTGAATGGCAGCTCTAGGCACCTGTAAAAAGCAGGGCCATGGCTCTCCTAAAGCCTTACTCCCTCAGCCCAAGCTTTTCACTTTCTGTTTCCGTTCTGGGGTCCTTTGGCACCTGCTCTCCCTTATTGTCACTGCAGCCAGCAGTCCCCCATCCCCTTCCTCAGCCATCTCCGCTGTTCAGTTCTTGCTCCAGGTGCGGTTCCCACCTCTTCACCTGACTCATGCTGTCTTTTCCCCCCACTCCAGATCAGCAAGGGTCCCACGTTCATCTGCGTATTTCTGGCTACCGTGGTGGCACCCACCGTCCACTTCTCCTTCACCAAACTCAATTTTGGGGCCTGCTTTGTCTACCATGCTGGGATGCCACCTGCCCAGCAGACCCTCATCATCACTAACAAGGCAGACAAGGATGTCAGGTAGGCCTTCTCTGATCACTCCTTTGACCCATGCTCAGCACATGACTGGCCCATGCCCTTGTGGTGAGCGGGGCAAGGAAGCAGGGCCGTGTTCTGACCACCCACCCTCACGCTCACTGGAGTGACAGCGCTGCCACTGACTCCTCGCGGTAGCCAGACCTGCAGAGCCGGTGGGGATTGCATGCCCATGTCAATCCTCCCCATCTGTGTGCCCACCTCTCTGTTTTGGCTGTATAAGAAGACAGGGTTTGGCAGTGCAGGCAATCCGAGCAGGCTGGATTGCTCTGCTCTCCAGTCCTCTGAGTTACCTGAGTCTGAGCAAGGCCCAGAACAGCCTGGCTAAGATATCACAGGGAGGCTTCTGTGGAGCAGGGAGTTTAGCACAGGTCTCCTCATCCCATCCAGCACGCTGAACACAGGCATCCTGCCTGGCAGCAGGGAGGCACCATCTGTTCTTTGAGCTTATAAGATGCTTTACACTAGTACATAACACTACTAGCTTCCTTCATGCACCAACTGTGCTGACCCAGGCTGATCTTTCATTTTGCCTGTATTCACTTCTCCTTGAGTGCTATTCACACAAGGGACCTGTTCAGACTATTTCCCCCTGTCTGCTGAGCTGAAGATGGCCAGCTCCCATGATAAACAGACCCCTGGGCACAGCCAGTGGGCCCTAGTGATACTTGTGGATGGCAGGCTGAGGATGCAGCGAAAGGAGAATGGAGAGCCGCAGGTAGCCCTGATGTTGCCTGCTGAGCACACAGCTTTGTGACACCTCTGTTCCTCTTTGCTGTGCTTTCTCCCAGCTTGAACTGCTTGTTCACCAGCACTGCGCACCTGGAGGTGGACTTCCCGGGCTGTGTGCTATCCCCAGGAGGGACGGTGGAGGTGCCCATTACTTTCTATCCCAGAGAGGCTGTGTCTTACTATGAGCTTGTCCCTTTTGAAATCAATGGTCTTTCCCAACAGACTATTGAGGTCCAAGGAAGGGGCACAGAAATGAAGGTGAGACAAAACCCAAATCCTAAAACTCCAGGTGTCAGCCAGCCAGCATGGCTTTCTCTCTCATTTTCCTCATCCCTCTTCCCCAGTATGCCATGTTTTGGTCCTCTGCCACTCAAGTCCTCTTTCCTTTCACTTCATACTGATCTCTCCTACCTCAGGTTGACGTTGTGGAACCACAAAGAAAGGTGGTGAAGTTGGGAGCCCTCTCCATCGGACAGACAGTGAAGAAGATTGTCACCATAGCAAACAATAGTGCTGCCCCTCTCACTTTTAAGCTCAATTTCATGTATACCATGCCAGAGTTGCAAGAAGCTGGGGTAAGGCCTTTTCCTTTAGTGGAGAACACTTTACTGTGCCTACAGGGATGTCTGCAGGTAGCTGTGAGTTCCTTTGGACAGGAGCTAGCTTTGCTCTAGCACATTGCTGTATCCGAACGAACATCTTCCTTCACTTATGAAGGCTTATTATCTCTGATTTAGCACTGCATAAAAATGACTACGAAGCTCCAGGCTGGAGCAGACCCAGAGAACTTGGGGTGCAGGTAGACTGTGTGTCCTTAGCTTCCTCATGGACATCCCCAGAACTACTTGTTAATTGAATTGAAATTGCCTAGAGACTCCAGGATTGGATTTCCAGCTTTGTGGACATAGCAGTCAGTGTGTAAGAGAAATGCAGCACTGATTAGCCCTTCTCTATCCAATATATCAATATTCTCTCATGCAAAAATAGCCCAAAGTCTATTTCTCAAGTAATTTTTCTTTTCTCAAGAAATTTTTCCTTGTGCGTACAAGTAATCAAAGATCCCAAAGGATTAAAGCAGAATATGTTTTAGTTGATCCATAGAGATGATGATCACTCTCAGCTTCAGAGTTTCTTCTTTCACCTGCAGAAATATGTTGCTTAGTGTTTTATGTAATGTTTGCCACCAGATGGGACTGGGATGGTTTAATTAGGGTTAATTACAATTGCATGTTGTCCAGGCTAATGATCTGCCAGTGGATGCTTGCAGTGTAGACCTCTCGTGTGAGGTAGGTGCTAGGACTCTCTTAACAACCAAAAGTTAGAAGTAGGCATAATTCCTCTGATGTGTTTTAGATCCCTACGTTAGGTTGCAGCCGTATATTCTAGACACGTAAAGTTAAGGGAGATAAACCATACTTTAAAGACAAAGAGTTACAGCTCTCTTGGAGCTTACATGAAATGACTTTGGAAGTCACAGTCCAGCTCCCTATGGCCAGATGGACATCTGACAAGAGAACATCTTTGGTACCTAGGGACGAGTATCAGAGATTGAGCGAGATTGGAGTAATGTTGGTGGGAACAGAACAGGAATGAATCTAAGCATGATTGGAAAAATCTCCTCTAACTCTAGCTCTGAAGGATTCACAGCTCAGTTGCCAGATGAAGTAGCCTCCATTCATTTCTTTGGGCAGGTTCTCTGCTTGAACCCCACCAATGAAATAAGTCTGAAGCCCAAAGGAGATACCTGTAAAGTGGAGGTGATCTTCTCCCCAAAGCACCGCATCCTGCCATTCAATGAAGAAGTAATGTTGGAGTGCCATGGCCTGGTGCACTCCCTCTTCATGGTACAGGGCTCCTGCCAGGGCATCGATGTGAGCTTGGACCAGGAACACATCAACTTTGGAGCAGTGTTGCAGCAAAGCCGCACTTGCCGACGCATCCTCATGAAGAATACAGGCGACATAGGAGTCAGGTAATGCAAAACCCTGCCCTCCCTGAGTGCCTGAGAGCTTGGATGAGGGCTGGGGGCAGGATGGGGCTGTGGCTGCCCAGACAGTTGTTCCTATCTCCTTTATCCTCCCAGAGACAAGGTGGCAGGCTGAAAAGGACCAGCCTGTGAGCTAGGGCCAGCTGGCAGATCCTTGCAAAGGACACTCAGCCTGCCCATCAACCAGTTCTGCTTCACTGCATGCTCCTGGGCCTGTCACCTGAGTCACGCTCTACTGGGGGACATCCAGCACTGCAGGCCTGCTCAGAGGCTTTGCAGTCGAGCCCTGGGATTTAGCAAGGGGTTAACATCCAAACGCTTGTTTGCAAATAGGCATAGTTGACTCTTGCCCAACTTGAAGCCCTTAGAAGACAGTACACTGCATTCACAGCCTCCCAGTTGTTAATCCTTCCTTTCTGTCCTTGTGCTTTCCTTGGTAAGGTTTAAGTGGGCCATCAAGAGCTTCAAGCCGGATTTCTCCATCAGCCCCGCAAAGGGTTACATCTCCCCAGGAATGGATGTCCCCTTACTTGTGACCTTCCACCCCTCCAAGCCGAGCCAGGCTATCCAGTACAATGGCCTGCAGTGCTTCATCCAAGGCAGTGAGCCACTCCAGCTTACACTGGCAGGATGCTGCATGGAGGTCCCAGCGACCAAAGAGGTAACGGGAGCAGAGTCAGGATGGGTCCTACCCCACCAACCTCACCATCCGCTCCATGTCTCTCCCAGGGAAGGGCAAAAGGCCAAGTACACACATGGACTCACTCCTGCTTGTCATCCTGCCTGGTATCCCAGAGAGCTGAAAAAACTATCAGGCAGAATTTCCAAAATTTTGGAGCCCTTTCATTTCCTTCCTTCCATGTTGAAAAGTGCTGCTCCTCCAACTAGCGCCTCAGCTGTCCTGGCTCTGCGTTGTGGCACTGCTGCTGCAGTGATGCCCTGTGAGGCTGTTCCGAGACCCTCTTCGTGGAGCTACCAGATATACCCGCAACATTGCACCCACAGCCACACTCTTCCTCCCTGTCAGGGCATGGGAGCAGCAGCAGTGCACAGCATTTTCATTCAACACTAGGAGAGAGTAAAGCATCTGCACCCGGCTCCTGGGGTGCAGGGATGCAGCATGGGGGACTCCTGGCCCTCGCAGGCATTGCAGGAGGGTGCAGCTGGGAGCTGTTGGCTCACGTCCCAAAACAGAGCATGGACCTGCTCTTCAGCCTGCCCAGCAGGCTTTGCACAGCTCCGGCTGTGCAGCTCCAACCCCAGAAGCAGTCCTGTCCTCACACAGGGGAGGTTTTCTTCCAGGACTCCCCATTTTCCTTTTCCTCTGCTCCTTGTCAGGCTGAGCCCCAATCACCTAGCAGGCAAAAGACTCATTCCTCTCCAGTCTCCTTCAAGGTGTTCTCTTAAGAACAAATTGATTCACACTAAAAACCATGGCCCAAAGCAAAATTTTGCATGTGACTAGGAAAAGCTTTTCCCTCTGTTACAGGGCTTGGCAGAAAGCCAGTCCAAGTCCTTTCCAGCTTTCCCAGCCCGCCTGGGCAGCATGGGCTCCCTTCCAGCTGGGGTGGATAGTCAGACCAGACTGGCTGCCCCACAGCTCCAGCCCTGGTTCCAGGTTCTGCCTCTTTTCCTTCCACATCTCTGCAAGTGGATGAGGAGGTACCAGCCCCATGAAACAGGAAGGATTCCTCCATAAGACCAAGCAGCCTCTGTGCTCCTCTGTTGCAGACACTGAATTTCACATGTGATGTGCGCGAGAAGCAGAGCCAGACCATCCTCTTGTCCAACCCAAGCAACGAGGCCTGGACCATGCAACCTGTCATCAAGGGGCAACACTGGGAAGGGCCTGAATTTTTTCACCTAGATGCCAGTCAACAAAACAAACCCTACAAGATCACTTACAAACCCCTAACCATGACCTCTGAGGACAAGAAACATCAGGTATATAAGCTGCATCAGCATGCTGAACCTCATAATATGAACCTCACAGTTGACCCTGCTTTGAGCAGGAGGTTGGCCTGGATGACCTTCAGAGGTCCCCTCCAACCTGAATTATCCTATGCTCCTATGTTGGAAGCTGGATTTCTTGGTGGCTAGAGGCTCAGTATAGGGAAAGGGCAGGTGAGAAGTCAGCACTGACAACTAGATATATCAGAGGAGCTAACCTAAAAAGCCAGGTTGTCCAAGGCTCCAAGAAGTGAAGTTGATTCTGTGCAGCTCCTCATCCCTGCCTGTGCAGCCCGGGGGGCTCGGAGACCCCTGTGCTCAGCCTTGTGGGCTCTACAGGCTCCCCAAGCCCTGGGCACAGCCAGTTTGGCCAGCACTGCCCGGATGGACCCTGTTGCTGCTTAGAATCCTTTTGCAGCATGCGGACAGCAAGAGGGGCCAACCTGCCCTGCCATTCCTTGGTGCAGCCCTGACTGAGAGCACGCTGTCAAGTGAGAGACGACACAGTGATCTCTCTTGACATCACCTTTGGTAACATGGGTAACATGGATTCGGAAAGAGCCTTTCCTCCAGGTTTCAGGCTGGGCAGACGGGATGCCTGGCACAACTATTCCCATGGGCGCTATTTCTGAGACAGATCAGAGACCAGCCTCTAAATTAAGGGAGTCAGTCCAGAATGGCTCTGGGGTACTGGAGGTATGTGTCTGATACCTTCCCCATTCCCTGCTCCAGCTGACCGTACAGCAAGCCAGAATTGAGGCCAGAGCAGGAGGCCAGAGATCTCTGGGCCGAATCTCGAGGGTGCTGAGCAGCTCTGTGTTCTGTAGGGTTGTGTGTGCTCAGCATCTCTTTAACGTTGTACAGCCCTGCATTGAGTCACACAGTTTGCAACCCCTCTGGGGGCAGAGGAGGTGCCGTAGAGGGAGCTTGGCTGTGACCCGTGGGCACCTGAGACAAGTACTTTTCATGGCCCACCGTGGCTGGTGGGAACTTGCCGTGCAAGCCCACAGGCCACTCTCTGGGTGATAATGTTGGAGCTTGAGCGGAGGGCAACAGAGCTGGGATGCCAGAGCCAGCACAGTCCCAGTACTGACATCAGGGCAGTTGGGCTCAGCAGGGACTGCCACCCCCTTACCACAGCTGTCCCTGTAGGGGCAGGGGGCTGGCAGCTGATGTGACCAACTTAGCCAGGCAAGGAAAAGGGTGTTAGGATATAGCTCATGTGGGCCAGACCACCTCTGCTGCTGGGGCCGAAAGCAGAGCCAGTGTTTCCTTGCTTTGTCCTGGACATGCTGTCTCCACTCCCTATAGCTGTGCCAGCCTGAGCAGGTACCTCACCACCGCCTCCACCTGGTCAAAGCCACTCAAGTGACAGCCTGAGGTAGGGGGCTGCCCGGGTGTGCTCAAGAGCCAGCAACAGGTCCGGACAGAAAGCAGGAGAGCTCACCAGCTTTTTTCCTTCTCTCTAGGGCTCCATCTTCTTTCCATTCCCAGATGGGACAGGCTTGCAGTACCTCCTGCAGGGGACCGCTGAGGCCCCAAAGTGTTCGGGGTCTATTTTTCGGGAGGTACCATGCAGGACTCCCTACACTGAGCTCATCCCCGTCTCCAACTGGCTGAACAGACCACAGAGGTGAGCCAGGGCCAGGAAGTCTCATCTCACCAGCAATCCCTGCAGCAGTGCAAGGAAGGCCTTTCCCCTACCTGGAAGCTCCTTCCAGCAAGCTTTTTACTGTCCTTGGCCATTTCTGGCCAGAGGTGTCTGGGATTGTACTAACCATGTATTGCCTAAAAAAGACCCTTCTGGAGGGCTCTCCTCCAGGCTCGGTCAGAGCTGGTTCCTTCAGGCACTGAGGATGAGGGGAGCTGTTTTGTACCCCTGTGTGATGGTATCCTATGGGAGTCCTGTTGACCTTTCCCGCATCCTCACCCGCAGGTTCCTCGTGATAGTGGACATACTCAAACCAGAAAAGCTGGAAAGCAGTTCTGTGCTGCAAGGGCTGGAATACATTGATGTGCCTGGCTCCACCCAGAAGGACTACAAGCTCACGTTCCTTTCATATAAGGAAGGGGTCTTTAGCACAAAGGTAAATGTGGACACCAGGCCGCGGGGTCCTTCACGGAGCTGCTTGCTCACTGAGAAGCTACACATCTGTTTTCATACCTCTACATGCCCACCTGTGGGATTGTAGATCCCAGGGGGATACTGAACAGGAGGCGTCTGCTCTTTGCATACACCCCTCATGCTGTTAGTCTCAGTGAGGGTCCGGGACAGGAGATCCATTGAGGCCTGCTAAGCACATGTGGGTCAGGGTGTTTCTGAGCTGAAAGCAGCTGGCAACCGGGAGACTACAAAGCAGAAATACCGCACATGATTGCCCTGGTCTTGCACTCTTCCTAGGTGGCTGCTCGCAGCCATTCTTGGGGAAAGGGTGCTGAGCTAGAGGCTCTTTCGGCTGGCTTAACACAGCCGGTATATTTTTATGCAGTGACTCATACTTCCATTTTGCTCTGATTCAGGTGACCTTCCTCAACGAGGTGACCAAGGAATACTTGTTCTACATGGCCACTTTCAAGGCTACTGCTTCAGGACCCATCAGCACTATTGAACTGGTCACCCCTATTCGGAAGACTGTGTCCTCATCCATCAGGGTGGACAACCCTCTGTCTGTCCCAGTGACGTTTGTCACAGATTGCAAAGTGCTCGACATCAACGTTCCCCCACTGTTCACTGTTCCTGCTTTGTCAGAGGTAGGCGCAAAGCTTGTCTGACACTCTTCTCTCTCTGCAGCCTTTCTGCGAGCAGGTGCTCTTTGAGGGTCCTGCTTTTTGGGGGTGCCCTCCATGCTCTATATGGGGCTGCTTTTCAGGGGTAACAGCTTCCACCTGCTAATAGTTTGATCTGAGGAGAGATTTAACACGATCGGGATCAAACGCAAGTGGAGAGGGAAGAAGTGTGTGAGAATATCCCCAGTGGGAATTGCCCTACACTGATGGAGTCTGCCATGCTACCCCGTGATATACAAAAACACCAACCTGTGTCCCACAGGTCATTGTCCAAGCACAGCTGCCCTGTGTCATCCATGATCATTCCTTTCTGGGACAGGGCCTCTGTGCAGGGTCAGTCGGGCCTCCCCCATCCTCCTGTGCCAGTCTCACCAGCACTGCCTTTAGGACTGTCCAGCCTTCCTGAGAACAGCTGGGAATGAGTTCTAAAGATAAAAATCTTACTCTGGTACCATAAAGCTTACTAGAGCACATGAGTATGTTGTTTGGAGTTGGGGATTTCACCTTGGTTTCCTGAGGAAGGCTGCTGGGATGCCTGCATGCCAGCCTGTCCTCTCTGAAACTCAAATTTGACAGATGGCAAAGGTTGCAGAGCTATTAGGGTCCTCGGAGGTGTGTTGGATTGGGGACATGCAAATTGGGGACATGTGAGCAAAGCAAGGGGGACAGCTACTTGAGCTTCCTGATGTGGGGGTGATGGGTGAAGGATATTTCAGGGCGGGAAGCCGCTGGGATAGTGCTGGAGGGCTCTTGCCTGCTGGGGACCATCCCTGGAGTGAATTATCCCCCAGCTGCAGCGTGGCTCTGCCCTGCTAATTGGAGTGACTGAGGGGTGGGCTGCCATCCTGCTTCCCCCTGTCCCAGGCCCTGCCTCCCCCCTCTTGCCTGACCCAGCAGCTCTTCCTTCTGTTCCTCCCAGGCCGATCTCGTCTTTGAGTACCAGCCCTTGAAAATGGGGGAGAGCACCGGGCACCTGGTGCTTCAGAGCAACGACTTGGGCTCTTTCTACTACAACCTGAACCTGAAAGCCACCGAGAGCAGGCTGGAGAAGCCACTCTACTTCTGCACCACGCTGGGCTCTAACCAGACCATCACTGCCAAATTCATTAACTACGTCCGGCAGAAGACAGATTATGTCCTCCAGGTGCCCCCAGCCTGCCCCACACGGTCCCCCCAGGCCCTTGCTGGAGAGGAGTCCTGCTGGGCAGCAGGGGTGGGAGGCAGCTCATCTTGCCGGCATCACTGCTCTTTTTTGGGGGATTCTGCCCCTCCAGCTTGATCTGGCCTAACCATGGTGGCCATACAAGCATGAGGGTCTTCCCACCAAAGCAGAGCCTGTCCCCAGGTGGACTGTCCTCCCTCATAGGCTCTCTCAGATGCTGTTGTTGGAGCTGCTATTGCAGGTCCCTTGGAGCTTGGACTTCCGGGTTACTGCCAGGGCCGGGGTTTAAGGTCCCCCAACGTTTGGGGTGCAGAGTTGTCCATAGTGGGAACTTTTGGGTGTCCGTGTGGCCATTCATCATGGGCGCTCACCTGAGCTTGGGAACGGGAGCAGTGTGACTGCAGTCACTGTGCTGTGTGACATGGGGGACCCTTGGTCTCTGCCCAGCCCTTCCGTTCCTGCTTTTGTGACCCCCCGTCATCTCCTCTGTCCCCCATGCAGATGGACTGCGCAGATTTCCAGACAGAGAAAACCATCAGTGTGACCCCTGCCTGTGTGGGGGGCTCCGAGGTGTGTGTGGAGGTGACCTACGAGCCCTGCCAGCTGGGCGAATCCAGAGCGACACTGCTCCTCTCCTCCCCGCTGGGCGGGGAGTACAAGATCCCGCTCTTTGGCCTCTCTGTCCCACCCAAGCCACAGGGCCCCTTCCAAATCAAGGCTGGCTGCAGCACCTCCATCCCCTTCAAAAACGTCTTCTTGCAGCACATGACCTTCAGGTACAACGTGGAGAACCCGGCGTTCACTGTCAGGGCTACCGAGAACCTACGCTCTAAGAAAAACATCTTCATCACCGTCTCGTTTGAGGGCAGCCCAGCCGGCAGCAAGGCCCCCGTCACAAGCAAGCTGGTGGTCTCCTGCGTGGGGGCAGATGTCTCCTGGGTGTACTACCTGCGGGGGATCACCCCCGAGAAGTGACCTGCCGGCAGCGCCCTCCGGGGAAGCTGGATTTTGGGAACCCCTGAAGCACCAGCAGCGCAGGGGCGGGAGATCCCGCTGCCCCGGAGGGACCTGCTGGCCACAGGCACATCCGTGCCGGGGGCCGGGCTGTTTGCAGGCGGCGAAGGCCGGCCGCGGCCGCGGAAGATGGGACTGCGCCAAGGAGGCTCCAACTTTTTCCCCTTCGTGCACCACGCTGACGGCCTTCAGTCGAAGCCAAACGGCTCCCCCTGCGGCAGACCTCCCCCCCTCTGGGTTTCTTGCCAAAAATGCCCCTCACAGCGGGAGTTAACGGAGTTGGCGGCTCGTTGCTAACGAGCCCTCGAGCAGAGGCCAGGCGCGGGGGGGAGGTGGCGCGGGGCCGCTCTGCCGTTATCTCCTGTACGGGGTGGTGTTCGCAATAAAGCTCTGGCAGCCGAGAGCCGCGGTGGGAGGTCGGCGGGGCCCGGCCGCTGCGCGGAGGCAGGGCTCGGGAAGGGGGGAGGACGGGAGCCCCGGGCCGGGCCGGGCGCCTCCTCCGCGCCGCGCGGGGGCGCCGTGCGCCGGGGCGGGGCGGCGCGGCGCGGCGGTCACGGGGGCGGGTTGACTTGGCGGCCGCCGGCAGCGGCGGGCGCCCGGCCGCGGGGCGCCGCTGAGCCGGCGGGAGCGGCGGCGCCATGAACGCGGAGCGGGACCTGGCGCCGCTGGCGCCCAGCGTGGTGCGGGCGCTGAACGACAAGCTGTACGAGAAGAGGAAGGTGGCGGCCCTCGAGATCGAGAAGTGAGCGGGGCCGCGGTGGGACGGCGCCGGCGGCGGCCGGGCTCCGTGAGGGCAGCGGGGCCGGGGCCTGCGCGGGGCCCCCTGCGGCGCCGGCGGGAGCTGGCGGCGGCCCGGGGGAGCTGGGGGCCCGGGGAGAAGAGGGGGAGCTCCGGGGGGGCGATGGGAGGCCCGGGGAGACGCAGGGCCGCGGGGGGAGCTGGGGGGGCCCGGGGTGCTGGGCGGCTCCGGCAGGAGCTGGGGGGCCCGGGGGGAAACGGGAGGCCCCGGGGGTCGAGGGGGGCCCGGGGCTCGGGGGCAGCTCTGCGGCCAGCCTGGGCCCGGGCGGGCTCGGGGGACACGAGGCCGCAGCTCCGGGGGCCGCTGGGGGTGGTGGTGGCGGCGGCCGGGTGGCAAGGGCTCTGCCCCGAAGCTGCGCGGTGCCTCCGCATCGCCGCGCCGGCGCTTCGTGAAGTTTCTCTGCGAGCCCGCGGGTTGCGGGGTGCGAGCGGGGCCGCGCCGCTTTGGGGAGCACGGCCCGGGGAAAGGAGGCTTTTCGGGGAACCCGTTGCAAAAGGCCTTTTCCGACAGCGGGTCCCTCGCTGCGTTGCACAACGCAGCTAAAGCGCTGCGTGGAAGCAACGCGCGAGCAGCGTAACTTTAGAAACGTGTCAAAGCTTCAGGAACGCGGAGTTTGCTCTTCTGCTACGTGTCGAGGCGCTCGCAGGTAGCGGGTAGCCAGCTCGGCGCCTGCCCCAGCCCCAGACGATGACTGGGGCGCACTGGCGTCTCGCAGCGCTGCAGGCAGGAGCCTAGGCGGGGGAAAGTGGGTTGGTGCTGGAGCAGCGGTGCCCGTGCAGAGCCCTTCTCTTGTCAGCGCACAGAGCCACGTTACTGCGACTGACCGGTGGATGTACTTGTTTCATCACTCCGCTTACAGGACAGTGAGATCTAATCCCTACCCTGCGGTCTAGGGTCTGCTTGAGCCGGCCTGACCACATCCTGCGTTCATTCCCAGCTGCAGAAGTGGAAAGCTCCCTCTGTCACCTCTGGCCTTTGGGTATTTCCTTCAGTTCTTCCTGTGTCATCTGTGTTTTGATCTCGCTTAGGCCTTCCTTTCAAAGCCTGGTAGGCAAGGTCTGCAGGAGTCTGCTGGCATTGCTTTGCCCCCTCTAGTGTTGTCTATATGCATTCCCCACTGGTCTTACAGCTTCAGTTCTCACTGCGGTAGGCTGGGTGCCCTGTGCCGTTTTGGTCTGTGACTTTGCCTGTGAAGTACTGTGTCCCTTTCAGGCTACGCCTGAGAGCTTGGTGCATCTAGGAGATCTAAAACATCTCCTCTAGGGACAGCCTAATGCAGGGCTGGAACGACGATCTGAACCTGTGGCTGAACTTCCCATGGGAGATGCAGCTATCAAGAGAGCTGTGAGGAGAAAGGCCAACTCCTCGTAGCAGCCTCCGCCTGGCAAAGTGATTGAGATGGTGACAGAGCAGCTTTACAGAGACTTTGGTGGGAAATGCGGGAGAGATGCAAGGTGTAATCGGTGTGCCTCTAATGTAGAGTGTGTCTCACTGGAGGGTGAATCGGGGCAGCAGAGAAAAATGGCCCTTGAGGATGGGGTGAGCATTTGCTCAGGTACTAATCTATCACCTTCAGCCCCTTGTTCTGTTTCCATGTGTTTAGTTTCTCCTGTTTTTCTCCTTCCCACACAGGAATAGTTCCTTAAGGATGTGTTGTGATAAATGTGCTGCACTGCCCTTGCAATTCAGGCCCCAGGGATACTTCAGTAATTGCCCCTTCTGAATACCGCTGTACTAATCTTATCCAAGCAGCTCTATTCTGACTTGTTTTGCCCCAGGGTGATGGTTTTATGATGGGCTTAAGCCAACCAAAATCTATGTTGCTGTGTATAGTCCTAGTCCTGCCTCCTGCTGCCTCTTCACTGGTACTTACTGTTTTGTGGTGGTGCTCTGTCCTGTCCTTTGGGCCCAGCCAGTTCAGCTGATCCGGCTGAAAACCCAATCTGAGAAGGGTATGAGGAGGAGGAAGACAAGGACCAACTCTTTCTACAGCTGCATAGGTTTAGATCAGCTTAAACCAGTCACAGAGCAGCCCCATAAATGTTGCTCCCATGTCTACTGCATCGAGTGAGGGGGGGATTTGCTCCTGCTTAGCTAAGGTACCTTCCCAGTCCTCTGACATTGCTGTTGGGTACTTTTTGCCTTCCTGGTTAAGTCTTCCCTCACCCTTTAAACTATGAGGGAGGTTTGTAAAGTTGTTCCTGTTCAAAGAAATGAAAATACTGTGTTCATTAACTCCAGATTGTGAAAGGATTGCCTTGGTGGTCTGTGCTGCTGGAGCTCAGCGGGCGTTCTTCCTGCTAGAGCCTGATGTCGGGGCAGGACTGGAAATCAAAGCTGTTTGCCCTAAAACAGCAGATCATGAGAGTGGTTCAGTCTGTGGCTGTTGTAAAACTCAACTTCTGGGTGGGGATGTGTGAGGGGGAACTTTGTGATACCCTGAAGGAGAAAGAAGGCAGCTGCTTTGCTCAAAGCAGGGTGAGAACAGAGCTAGTGTTAATCCTGCGGGGTGCCCATTTAAGATGCCCATCTAGGAAAGGACAGCGCAATATTTTCTAGTGTCTCTGCACCCTTCTGGCTCTGTGTGGCTGGGGCTAGGCTTAGCAGTGCAGGTTTTAACGCATGAGGAGTGTTTGTGAATTTAAGAGTGCTGCCAGGTGAAATACCACGTGTCAGAATTGCCTGAATTAAGTGTATTGTCAAAGCAAGAAATTTATAGAGTTAGATGTTAGAAGCTTTTGTGCCTTCATCAAGTATTAACGTAATCCCTATTTAGGCTAAGTTTTTATGACTTGTGTGCATGCTTCTTGTACAGAGGCCCAAAAAAAGGAAAAAATTATGCTCTTGCATTGGCCGGGAATCGAACCCGGGCCTCCCGCGTGGCAGGCGAGAATTCTACCACTGAACCACCAATGCTGCAGCTGTGGATGTTTGCGTGCACAGCTGCCTCAGCTCCTGCACTGGAGCGTCTCCCTCAGTCTCTCAAAGCAGCCGGTGGGTCTGATGTGGCTGCATCGAGTGCGAGGAGCAGGGAGAAGCTGTGGGGAGCAGGGCAAGCCTTGGCTGAAGTGAAGGAGAGGGCAGGCAACCTGGGACGTTTCAGTAGCTGCATAGCCTGGAGTGGCTTTGCCTGAGCTCTCGGGGTTTCAGATCGGATTTAAATGTGGCTGAAGCATTAAATGCGTCTGGGCAATGAGCTGCAAGTTTCTGAGGTGGAGCAGGCATTGCGTGTGGTAATCTTGCTTGCTTATTGTTAGGAACGGTGCTGCCTGTGACTGGAACCAAATCTAAAAATCTTGGTCTCTTTTGTAATAGGATATTAAAAAAGTCAAGTGAAATGTCAGCTGAAGCAGTGGGTGGCCAGCTGGAATGGTCCAAAATCTTTCCTTTGCTTTGGGCAGGTGTCAAACGCAGGCATCCTGACTGGTGGGCAGGAATTTTGCCCCTGCACCACCGGTGCTCCCAGCGGGTGCCGAGCAATGCTTTGCTGCCTTCTGGTGCTGGGTCGGGGAGAATGGCCCTTGTAACCCACAGGGCAGCACGTGTCTGGATTGAGCAGAGCCTTTCCCATTCCCTCTAAGTGCTTTTGGGTTTGCAGCAGTTGCAGGGAGCAAGCTAGCCACTGCTGCCCCTCGCAAGGTACTTGTGCTTTAACAGCTTTGTCCTCGGCTTTGCATGAGATTGAGGACTTGTTGATGCAGCTGATAATGCAGATGCAGCTTCTCCTGGACAAGGGACACTTGCTGGCGTAACCATGTGGCAGACTGGCCTGTTCTACCACACGGGACAGCATGCTGGCAGGAAAGTTGAAGGCCTTGGTGTGGACATCACTGTGTTAGTGGCGCCCTTCAGGGTGCAGGTGGGTGAACAGGTCGAGAAGGGAAGGTTGGGGTCAAACCTGGTTAGTCTGGGACCCTCCTAAAATGAAGGGTTCCAACACTGAAGACACTGTAGGTTTCTCCTTAAGCTAAATTCTTCAGCCAGGGCATTCACCACCCTCTTGTGACCTGTGGACTCCCTGTTCTCCTCTGCAGCTCCCTACCTCTGTCCCCATCCTCTGCAGCTCTTCCTTTCCAGAAGCCCTGGAGAGAAGGGCTCATCTCTCCTGCTATCTCCAGAGTGAGGAGGAGACCTGAGGGCAGCAGGAGCTGCTACCAGAGCTGCCCAGGTGCAGGCTGGAGATGGGGCCCGTTAGTGTGGGCACTGCGGATCCTCTGTCCTCGCCCATTCACTGCCCTGGGCAGCACCGGTTTTCTCCGTGCCCTGAGCAGCCCTGACTGGGCTCCGGGGTCACTTCCATGCAAGTGTGGTTAACCTCCACGTACGGGCTGTTGTGTGCAAAATGCTGGTGTCGGTGTGATTACACACCCAGTTGGACACCGCCTCCCACTTGCCCTGGGGAGTGCCTGGCAAGTGGAGCATGTGCAGATCTCATCCAAATGAAGCAGTTGTCTTGGTTTGCTATTGTCACGCTAAATCATCATGCTCCCGTGAAGCGGCTCTGTTGACGTGGTCTCGCTGAGCAGAGGATGCTGTCGTTTTTCTGGATGGGGCTTGGGCAGGGGGGCACACGATAGTTCCCCCAGCAGCAGCGTGGACCTGAGGCATTACGCACGGCCCTGTTGGAGGGAGTGTTTATCTGAGGACATAGTGACTTCTTCTCTGGCCTCTCTGTCCCTTGCGAAGGGAAGAAATCCTACTTCTGGCTCAGGCCTGGTTTCACATCCCCCTTTGAAAGTGCTGCTGCAGGCGTGAAGCCTTGGTGAGGTGGCCCTCAAGCGCCCGTACCGAGCTAACTCAGGACTCTAGTTTTTTGGCTGCAGGTTCACAAGCTGCGAATGTGGCTGCCACTGTGGGCACAGCCCCCTCCCTGCACTCTTTCCGGAGGTCTGGGGCAGCACATGGATGGGTAGCTGCTGCTAAACTTGAGAGGGAAGGTGAGGAGAGCTCTGCCTTGGCACAGGAAAGTTTAATTTGTGGGTTGCTTGAATGTTACCTGTGCTGGTATCAGTTTGTGCTTTGATGTTTGTCACAGCCAAAGCTCAAAATCCCTGTTACAGACAGCCACAGGGAATTTTCCTGGATGAGGGAAGCAGGGAGCTGACCCACGAGGCGATCTAGCTCGCTGAACTAGGCTTTCAGGCCCAGGTATTTGCATCAGATAGAATCTAAAGTTGCCTTTTGCTTTTCTCTTCCTCCCCAGGCTGGTGCGAGAGTTTGTGGCTCAGAACAACACGTCCCAGATCAAACATGTGATCCAGATCCTGTCGCAGGAGTTTGCGCTTTCCCAGCACCCTCACAGCCGGAAAGGGGGGCTCATTGGCCTGGCTGCGTGCTCCATCGCCCTGGGCAAGGTAGGCGTGGGCATTTTTGGTTCGCACGTGTTGTAGTGGCAGAACGGCTGCTCCTTCTGGGCCAGCCTGCTGGAGGAGACGCGCTGGCTGCTCCAAGGCCCCTTGACTCCCTTCCTTCCACATGTGAGAGTTGCATCTTGTGCTGCATCATGTGACGAGGGTGTGTGAAAGCTTCCCCAATGGCTCCAGCCATGTCCTTTCAGCACAGGGTTGTGTCCTAGCCTGGGCCACATCTTGGCAGCTGCACAGAAATGGTCTAAGTGCATCCGTTTATCCTCTGTCCAACAGCTATGTTTTGAGTGGATATTGGCGCCAAGCTGAAAACAGGACTAGACTCAACATGTTTCAGCTGAGGTCTGTTCCTGTTTAACCTCAGATAACCTCCTGTTTAACTTCTGCTCCTGTTTTAAATCTCTTTGGAAGCGTAAAAGACAAATATGTTTGTCTGCTGAGGACTGCTCTGACATAGTCTCCCATTGCGCATGTGCGGCTGGTTTTGGCAGTGCCTGGACACAAGGTGGTAGAAGTAGGATATTAATTTGTATTAGAAAATTTGGCAAGAGGCAGAGCCTGCTTTTTGCTGCTCACAGCTCGGTAGACTCCTGCAGCACAGACTGGACTTTTGGGAAGCGTGGTTAAGGTATGGGCCAAGTTGTGCCAGAGTCTTAGTCAGACTAAGCAAGCACTCGGGGTAACGTGGAAGGCTGCGTTAGCCTCAGCTAACGACTTTCTTTTGGACGTAACAGGAAAGACTTGCAGAACTATCGGACTTGCTGAATGCATGGATCACTCAGCCCAGTTGTGGAGGCATTATACAGGTGCCCTTTGTACCCCTCACAAGTAGAGGGAAGCTGACTGATTTCCATCCCAATTAAGGGCTTCCTCTATATCTTTCCTCTCATTAAAAAGAGCAAGCTCCATAAGTTGCCTCAAGGGCTAGACCAGAGCATCCAGATCCCTGTTGAGGGCAGTGTGGATTCTGCAGGTGAAGAGCTCCATCAGGCTTTTGAATTAAACCACGTGGTTGATTTTCAAAAGTGCTTGCAAGGGTAGAAGTCATTTTGGTATGAAGTAGGATATATGTCAAAGAAAGCACAGAGCTTGGGAAGAGCAGATTGTCCCTGTTGGAAGAGCTGAGGTAGATTTTAATTTAATTCCTTTCTAAAGAGAATCATGATTGGTTGAAATGGATACTTTGAGGCCTTACATTAACTGCCTTTAATTGGATAACACTGTGCTTCTGAGCAATGTTCTCATCTTCATCCTCTTGTTAAGCTCTGCCGTTCTCACTGCTGAGACTCGTCACAAAACACTGCTTTCCTGCACCAGCAATGCTATGTTCTGCCTTCACCCCAAAAAGGCCTGAAAGGTGCAAACTGAAAGTGTAACCTTCACCTCCCGCACAGCACAGCACTGGGACAGGGTAGTCAGCGCTGCAAGAGCTGCCAACACAGCTGGCTCCAAGGGACGGAGGAGTTGCTTTTGGTGGCCTTGAAGAACATTGATAAAAAACGTTGAGTTGAACTCTTTAATCTGGTAGCCTGGGCATTGCTGATTTTCGTAGTGATTCTTTTGCTAGATGATTAGTAAATGCTGACTGTTTCCCCAAAGTAGGTTTTGTTAACTTCAAAACAAGCCAACCTCCGGCCTCCACCTGTGTATTTGTCTGAAACTCCTGTTTTGCTGGCAAATCCTTAAACAAAAGTCTTTTGGGGAGGAGGGAGGGCTGCTTAGTGAATATGTTTACTTGTGGGCAGAGTCAAGTTCTGCCTAGTGTGGCTCTTTTATGGTGCCAGAGGACAAACTTCATCATACAGAATGTGTTTAGCTTAATTTCTTGAGCTCTTGTGGCTCCCTGTCCTTAAGCAGCTGCACGCACTGAAACTGCGTGTTTTCCAGTAGTTTGAGCCTCAGCTGAGTTGGTGTTTCTGGAGTCAATAAGGCAGAAAGGCACTTTGGGGACTGCTGTTTTTCTCCCTTTTCGTGAAACATGTATGACCACCTCCTTCATGCTGCCCAGCTCCTAGTTTTACAAAGAATAGCCCTGCAGACCAAGGGCTTCTTTGCTCTGACATGTGCAGCTCCAGCTGCTGGGAGGTGTGCTGCTTTGCTTAACTGAGGTGGGACTAGACTTGGTCTTTGCTATTTGGTGTCTGGGATGTTCTCTCTGGCCGTAAAAACCTCAGCGGGTTTACACAGAAACCAGCTGGCCTGAGTATAGGCAGGTAACATAAATCCTGGCTGATGACTGACTGCTGGTGACGACTGGCTTTGCTGGGAATCTGCCTCCATTCTGGCTTGGAGGGGAGAGGGAGGTAGGGCTAGATTTCTTTGTGGGCTTATCTCCAGCATAGATGAATGGCTTGCGGTGGAAGAAAGCCCCTCTTGCTTTGAAAGGTGCTTGGAGTGGGTGGCTGAAATAGATGATACAGCTCCACAAACGTGCACGTCTCTGGGAATCAAAATCAGTCACATGCAGTTGGAGTAATTACTTGAAACGTTTCTCTACTTGCTCAAAAGACTGCCACCATACCTGAATAATAAAATCAGAGCACATGATACCAGTGAATTAGGTACGAAGGCGTAATAACCTGGGATCCAGTTCTGTAGCAGGCTTGAATTAGAACAGAGGCGCTTGCTTGGTTTCGGCCTACTCTTGGTATGAACTTGGCTGCATCTCCTCTTGGACATCAGTCATGCAATCTCCCCTGATGCAGGCAGTGTGCCACAGGGACACTTTTTCCGTGTAGTTAGTTATTGTCCTGAAGTAGGACATTTTTGTGTCTTTCTCAAGCATGTAAGTCAAATCCAGTGTAAATAATGCTGATGGCCTTACTGAGGAGCTAAGATGAGGTGTGTTCTCAGTCCAGAAAATGCACTAGTACTTTCCTGAATCTGAGACTTCAGGCAAGAAGCCTGTGCCTGCCTGGCATCCTCCAAAATTAGATGCCTTTGTGGTTCAGAGTGAGTCAAAACTGCAGTGATATTGGGCCAAGTCTGTCCAGCATAGGTGTGCTAAGCCATCATGGACCTGAATTTTTGCAGCATGCTCTGTTCCAGGGCACATACTGTGGCAGTGCCATCTCTACTGTCTCCCTGTGACGTTGTCCTAAACTAACCAGTCTTGTTCTGTCCCATCAGGACTCTGGGCTCTACCTGAAGGAGCTGATTGAGCCGGTGCTGACGTGTTTCAACGATGCTGATAGTCGGTTGCGGTACTATGCTTGCGAGGCCCTCTATAACATTGTCAAGGTGGCCAGGGGCTCTGTCCTCCCACATTTCAATGTGCTCTTTGATGGCCTCAGCAAGGTAAGAAGCTTTCTCTCCACCACCTTGTTTTTCCTTTACTACACTAGAGTACTAAGGCTAGCTCAGTAGTCCTCTTCTTCTCTGAATCAAATGAACCAAATTAGCCAAGATTTACTTTTCAAGCACACTGGTTTGCTTTGATCCAGGTAAATCTGAAGGACCGCATGAATGGTTTCCTCAACAGCACACTGGCTGTTGGTGTTGTGGATGCTAGAGTTCACTGTAAGATACCTTTTTATCCATCCTTACCTCCAAGATGTGTTTTTCTGCTCCTTATTCAGTGGCTCTAGGAAATTAGGCTGACAGAACTGCCGCAGCCCAGGTGTCTCTGCAGCACTACAGCCTTTTTGGGTCTATAGGGTCAGAACCATGTCTGCATGTGCCTGTCTGCAGCCTGTCCCTGGAAACTTGTTTCTCTGTCAACTGAGGATGTGGCTGCTGGCACGTGAAAACCTGCCCAGCCTGGGAAGGTGATAAGCACTTCATTCCCCCTTAGGAAGTCTCTCTGGGGAGTGTCTTGGAGGCTAACTAGGAGTTGGAGATGAAGGGACTTCTCTTTGTTTCCATCCCTGTAATGCCAACCTAGAGCAACAGTCCCATGAGCCTGCTAGAAGCTCAGCTGCAGAGATGAACTCACCCCTGGGAAAAGGCCTGGGACCTGCTCTTGTAATGGCTCTTGTTTCTGTTGTTCATAGCTGGCTGCTGATCCTGATCCAAATGTCAAAAGTGGCTCTGAGCTCCTGGATCGACTTCTCAAGGTATTTGTCCGCCTGCAGCTGAGAACCCTTGGTACAGGCCATGACGCTCTGCAGGGTTGGGCACTGTTGGCACTGAGGCGTGGGCATGGACACGCAGCCTGCACCCATGTCCGCATGTGCCTCAGAGCTGCACGCTCCCTGATGCATGTGTTGTGGCAAGGTTCTTGGGACATGTCAGTCCTCTGAGGCTGCAGCTGCTAAGAGCATCCCAGCTTGGTCCTCTGGCTACTGTCAAAATGTTTCTTTCTCTCACTGGCCTTAGCCTCTCTGGGTTGAGTTTGAGGGCTAAGAGAGTTTGGTGGCAATCTCAGGCAGCTGGTTTGAGGGGCTTGCAATGCAACGTGTGTGTTTAGTTCTTAGGCGCCAGGTCTCTGGGGAAGCAAGGTTTCCACCTGAGCAGAGTTGGATCCCCATCCCAGGCATCAGAACTGCCTCTTTTGCAGTTTTTGCTTCTTTTTGTCCTCTCTCCTCTCCGCTTTTGTTCCCCTATCCCTTGCCTAAAAGAGTAACCAAGAGAAGTGAGCTGAGCTGCTCTGTGAAGAGCAGAGCTGCTGCTTCTGGTGGTTCCTTCAGTTCTAGTTCCTGTTCTGTCTGTCATGAGTTTTTGCTTGCGCAGACCTCCCAGTTCCTTTTCTGTTCCTTGGAGGTAAATGGCTCTCTGCCAGATCCTACCCCAGTCCTTGTTAGCAGAGCTGTTAACACGGTCTCCACATAGCCTGCTGCAAACCTTCCTGCTGGGAGACCCTCTGCAGAGCAGGGAATCTACTTCGCAGATCTGGAGTGAGTGACTTAGCTGTGCAGCAAAATCCACCACGCATGTGGGAGGAGCTTTAACGGAAGTCCGGGGGACTCTCCAACCACTGACACGCGTGATTACATCAAAGTTGTTTGGTCATGTGTGCAACACGCCAATGATGCATGAATCAAAGAAGCTGCCACCCTCCTGTTCAGCCAGGCTGGCACATTGCAAGTAGAAGGCTTCCTCTGTGGATACAGCTCAGTGTTACTCGCTGCCAGAGGGAATATTCCTGTCTCATCGCCTGAGCAAACCGCGTGATTCTTTCTCCCAGGAACCAACAGCCTGGAGACCTTGCTACTCTCTGGCAGACCCATGCGTCAACTGCTTGTGACCTTTTTGCTGTCACGTGACTTGAAAAAGGCAGGATGGGGATGACTGTCTGGTTGTTGGGTGTGTACCACGTGCTGGGGGTCCCTTCTGACGCTCTCTGCTTGGGTTCTGCAGGACATCGTGACGGAAAGTAACCAGTTTGACCTAGTAGGCTTTATCCCACTGCTGCGCGAGAGGATTTACTCCAACAACCAGTACGCCCGTCAGTTCATCATATCCTGGGTAGGTTTACATGGTGCCGTGTGTGTCTGCCTGCCCAAACTCTCCAGCAGCTGTGGCCTGTCAGCACCCTGTGTCTGGGCGTACAGCAGATGTTTGCAGTGATGTGTGAACAAAGGCACCTGAACTTGCTTGAGCTGTTTTTTCCAGCAGACTTTTCATTTCACTTGTTTCTTTAAAATACCAAGTCCCTATCATGTCACTGTTGCTGTGAGTGCATCATATTGCACTTCTGCCAGCCTGGTTCAGGGCTTTGAACATCAAGGTAACAAAATACGGTCTCAGCACTGCTTATATAAATAGGTATGCTGTGGTCCAGAGGTTAGAGTCTCCCAAGGGCAATGCCTGGATATTTGCTTTCAGATTGAAAGATTAAGGTAGTGCTGCAAACCCAGCCACAATGGAGTGATGCTGTTCTCAAGGAGACAAGATGTCTCTCTCCATTTGCCTCCTTGTTCCTCTGCAAGGCAAGAGCTTTCTGCTCCTACAAAGACCAGGGTTTGGGGAGAGATATGGGACCTCATGTGTCTCTGCACTCTCTCTTTCAGCCATTCGGTTTGCAACTCCAGGTCTGCCTGCATGCATCTTGGCAGTCATTCCTGATCCCTGCTTTGTTTTATAGAGTGACCAGGCAGAGCTATGATTGGAAATACATCAATTCTACAGACTTGCCTTGTATGCTAGGCCAGCATCCTTCTGAGATGGGCATCTCCATACCATCTTCTTTTTCTTTGCTCCCAGTCCCACATAGGCAGCCATGCTCCTCTTTCCTCCTGTAGCTCAACTTTGAATGCCTCACTTTTCCTCAGTACTGTGCCAGATTTGTGCTAGCGTTGTTAGTTAGCTCCTTTGAAACTCACCCATCCTATTCTTTATTCCTTCCCTGAGTTAGATCCTCGTCTTAGAGTCTGTGCCTGACATTAACCTCTTGGATTACCTGCCAGAAATCCTCGATGGGCTCTTCCAGATCCTGGGAGACAACAGCAAAGAGATACGGAAAATGTGAGTACAGAGATAGGTCAGGTGCAAGGTCTATATTTTGCTCTGGAGCTAGCATGTGCTTCCCTGCCGCAGGCTGATGCAGTGCTGTCTGTCAGTCACTTTCTTCATTTGTTTGCAATTCATGTTTATAACTCTGTAGCAAAACCACGTGCGGTGGGAGGCAGAGCAATCAAGCTGGCTTGGTTGGTGGATCAAAGTGTCCTTGTCAAGGGCCTCCCTTCCCCAGGTTGTTTTGGCTGGAGTGGCCAGAGGCATGTCATGGTCTGCTGGTGCTGTGGCACAAACTGGCTGTTTTGGCTCTGTTCACCCACTACTTTCCCAGCCCTTGCCCACAGTATCTGAGCTGTAGAGGCTGCTGTGCCCTTCTAGGGTGGGACATGAGCTCTGGCAAGTCAGTGAACAGGCCTGGAGCACAAGGGCCTCTCTCCGTGAGGCACAGTACCAAATCAGAGTCTCCTGGGTGTGGCAAAGGAGAAGCAAGAATTGCAAGCTTGCTGTTCAGATCCATTGCTGGGTTTCCAAACTCGGAGGCGTTTTGAAACGCAGGAATGGCTGGGCGTTCTCAGTGAGATCAGAGCACCTTGGCTCCGTGCACTGGGACAGAGTAACTGGACCTGTTTTGCAGGGCATAAGTGGAGAGATTGGGTTAGGTCTATGCTGCTGCCAGGCCCTACTGAATCCTCCCTGCTTCTTTGTTTTCCAGTGCGCACGTGTCTAGGAACATGTTCTGCAGTGCTGAAAGCGGGGATTGTCGGTTCCCCACCACCACCTCTGCTCTGTTCTCCTCTGTGCCCTCCACCCCAAACACACGCACTCGTTCTCAAGAGAGCATGTGTGTGCTTTTGGGGAGTTGTGGGAAAGTGCAGGGGCCTCCTGGCAGTCGTTGCCTCTGCCCTTGCTGTTGTGTGCATGGGATGAACCAAAAATGGAGCGGATACACCGGGGTCTGTAGCGCAAAGTTAACCCATTTCTTGCCCTTGCTCCAAAATCTGTCCCTCAGCTAGCATCTGGGTAAGGCTTGCATTTGCTGTTGGTGCACATGTGGGATCTGTGGTCTCTGCTTTGGGCAGAGTGAGCTTATTGTGTAACTCGAGAGCTGTGACAAAAGGGGGACGATGACACTCCATCTGCCTCACTCTTCCTGGCCCTGGCCCTGTGTAGAGGCCGCATTCCCTAACTGGGGTGGCAGAGGAGTGTGTACCACTGCTCCCAGCCCGAGAGCAGTGTCTTGACCTAAACCCCCTTCACAGTGAAAATAAAGCAAAAATGATGGGCATTGCACTGAGGTGCAGATACAAGCTTCATTCTCCAGTGAGGATCTGGGCCTGGGGAAGAAGGGGCAGCACCAGCCTCTCCAGCAGAATGAATGTATACGTGTCATGGGTCACCAGTGCCCTGTCTTCGTATGCACATAGGAGGCTGGTCTCTGCAACCTCTTTCATAGTAGAGGAATGCTAACCGGCTGTTTTGCCTCTTTTCAGGTGTGAGGTAGCTCTCGGAGAGTTCCTCAAGGAGATCAAGAAGAACCCCTCCAGCGTGAAGTTTGCAGAAATGGCCAATATCCTAGTGATCCACTGCCAGGCCTCTGGTGAGTATGCAGCAGCCAAGCTATCAGAGAGCTGTAGCTTCTGTCTCTGTGGCGGTGGAGCCAACTGTAGATTCAGGCCCAGACTTGTCTAACGGGCTGTTAACTTGCAGTTTCCTTGTGTCTGAAGAAGACACTGGAGATCCCAATATTCGCTGTGTTGTTCTAAGGTCGACGTGCTTGTGGCTGGACCTCTGCAGGGTCCTGCATCACAAGAAGTGCTTTTCAGTGAGAAGGAGCTTTCCTTCGGGGCTCTGGTAATTCCTGTCATGTGTAGGTACGCAGTATGTTTGAGGGGAAGAGAATCGTGATTATGACTGGTGGATGGTAACACTTTAGCAGAGGCTGCTTGGATCCAGCTGTTGGTTTGTCGAGGCTGCATAGCACTGCTTTTTGCCTGCAGGAATTCTGCTGATGCAGCAAACGCCTCTGTCCCACCAGGTTCCTCCTATCTTTACTAAACAAAGGACTCTTTGACATTGTGCTTACAAACTCTGCTGAGAGGTGGGGCAAGCAGCTCTCTGGTAGGAAATCTGCCTTCTCGATGTTCTGGAGCTGTTCCTGCAGCTGTCCCAAGGTCAACACTGCTGCTCTTGCACTGTTGATCCCCAGCATCTCAAATACAGAACTGGCATCCTCTTAAGTTCGCTGATGCCATGGTGCCTAAAAGTAAAACATCTAGCTCTGGATGGGATCTGCAAATACCCAGGACATCTGGAAAGATCTCCTTAGAGGCTTGCTTTGAAAAAGAACCTGTGATGGTACCAGGTGCATCTGTGGGACAGTTAAGCATGGTGTGCCTGACACTTTGTGTTAATGCTGCACTGTGGCTGCTGCAAGTCTGCTGTGTAGACAGCGGTGGAGGATTAGGGCTGCAGATTGACGTGCAGGTATTTTCTGATAAAGGTCTTGTCCTGAGCTGTGCTGATTGAGCTCAAATTGCTCCTTGAACTTTGTTGAATGGGAGTGAGTTTCCTGTGGGATCACTTATTTCAGACCAAGGCTGCTTGCTCCTGTTCAGACTGGTGTCCAATGAATTCATGCTGCTTAAGCCTAAAAATGGTCCTTATAACCCTTGACTGTCCAATAGTGAAATGCTCCCTTTGTCAGGACTTGAGGAGGTGAATAAACCCCCAGCTGTAAGAGTGAGGAGTGATGCTTGACCCAAACACACAACTGTTACAGTGGTGACAGAGCAAATATCCTTATGCTATGGGGAGCATGACAGAATACTTATAAATGAGGAAAATGCTCTCAAGGATTGAACTGGGTTAACTCTGAAACCTAATGATTGCATTTAATCTCTTACTCTCGCTGCGGCTTCAAGTTTTGTCTAGCTTCTCTGGGACTGGAGGGGAGATGGAAAAGAGCCCCTTTGCTTAGAGTGCTGCTAAAGTCCAGTCAGCCCTCTGGTTTCACATGGTACTTACCATGTTGAGTTTGCATAGCTTGCAGTGCTATCCTTTCCCTCACATCTGCTTGGCCTGTGTCTTCCAGATGATCTGATCCAGCTGACAGCTATGTGCTGGATGAGGGAGTTCATCCAGCTGGCCGGCCGGGTGATGTTGCCTTACTCCTCGGGGATCCTGACCGCTGTCCTGCCATGCCTCTCTTATGATGACCGCAAGAAAAGTATCCTTGTAACTCTGAGCTGCTGTTCCAGTGTGGATTGGACAAGCTCTAACATCTGAGCCTACAAACAGCAGCACGTCTCATTCCTGCTACACAACCAGCAGGGAAGCCCCTGACTCCTGTCCTTGTGACACACAGAGGCAGAAGGGCAGCTGCACTGCTGGAGCAGGAGGAGTCTTCCCTCCTAGGTGCTAAAAGCCCCACTGTCCCTTGGACTTGAGGGGAGTTGCAGTAATTGGGCTGGGACAGCCCTGGTTTTGTTGCAATGGCTTCTCCATGGCTGGCCAGATATGGTACCAAGCCATATGCAGGACTGCATGTTCCTTACACTGCCTCTCTTCAGATATCAAAGAGGTGGCGAACGTGTGCAACCAGAGTCTGATGAAGCTGGTCATTCCAGAGGATGATGACATGGATGAGGCAAAGCAGTCAATGACCCTGCCAGCAGAGCCCGCGTCGGAGGAATCCCTCTCCAAGCCGGAGGCAGTCTCTGGTGGTGAGTCCCTGCTTGCCTGGGCCATCTGAGGTGTGTGGTGAGGGCCAAGGGAAGGGAGGAAGGAAGAGAAGTCCTTGAGTTGATTTGGTTCCCTGGGGCAGCTCGGACACATGGGGCCACTGTACTTGCTTTGAGCTTTGGAGTCCTATTGTACAGATGATCTGCTATTGAGACAGAAACGTGTTTGGTGCTGACTTTCTGCCTAGCAGGGTTGCTGATCCAGCCTGGAGTCCAAGTGGTATTATAGTGCTGCGTTCTCTGGTGAGCACCCCCAGCTCTTCACCACACTTCACTTTGACTTAGCCATTAAATCAACCCCCCCAAAATAATTTATGGTTAGATGTTTAGGGTCTTTCTACGTAACAGCCAATGCACAGAGGGAGAGAATAGCCCATCTGTCCTGCAACGGCTGGCTTGAGAGCAGCTAGTCTCAACCAAAGGAGAGCTCAGATAGATGCGTCAGCCCTGGGAGAGTGTCAGAGCTGGTCAGATGCACATAGGAAGTGTGTGTTGCAGAGAGGTGGAGAACAGAAGGAAGAAGATTTTTTTCTTTTTGGTCTTTTCCAAATTCATGATGTTCCTAAGACCTGCATGCAGGTATCGCCCAGTCCTCCTGAAATTTCCAAAAGGCTTTAGCAGAACAGAAGAGGCAAAAGGTGACCAGCTCAACGGGAGGAGTGGAAGAGTATTCAAATGAAAAGAAACTAAACTGAGAGGGTCCTGGTGGACTGACGCCTGGAGGCAGCAGCAGCTTCAGCATTCCAGCATCCCTTTGACAGATGCTGTTGTTTCGGGATGAGTAAATGGTAGCATGCTGCTTCTGGCACATCTGTGTTACCCAAGCATATGAAATACATGTAACATTTAAATCACACTGGCCAACCTGTTTTATTCTTCTGGAGTTTCCTTTGCAGTGTCTCTGCTTGTTCAGGCCAGTGCTTCTCTGGAACACATCTGCAAATGGCTTTTGAAAAATCCTTTCGTGAGAAGCAGCAAGCAGGGGCAAATTAAATGGCTGAAAGGTTTTCTTGTAAACTGGCAGCCAGGTCTAAGGAGGGGGTGCCCGGGGCTGCGTGTGCCCACGCAGGCTGTAACCAGCCACCTCGGTGTCAGCGTGTGCGCCCCGTCTGAGCAGAGCAGCTGGCGTGGGGAGAACTCTCAGCGCAGCATTGGTGGTTCAGTGGTAGAATTCTCGCCTGCCACGCGGGAGGCCCGGGTTCGATTCCCGGCCAATGCAAGAGCTTAGTTTTTTTGAAGGGATGGAGGGGAAAATTAATGCCATATTGCAGCCGTGAGTCGTTTTTAATTCCCTAATTGTCCTGAAAAGACCTCCTTTTGTTAAATTCTATTGCAGGCATTGGGAGAACGGCTTTTGTAATAAAAATTCCAACACAAAGTTTAATTGCTTTAATACTGCAGAGTTATTCTCCTTTGGGTAGATGATACTGCACCTTGAAGCATGCAGGATCAAATAAACCTTTGATACTTTAACAGCTGAAAATCTCATCTCTTCTCCATCTTTCTGCTGATGTGGCAGTTTCACTCTGTGTAGTAGAGTCAGTTGGCACAAGGGGGCATAAAGAGTCAAGTTAATCTTGTCACGCTTTGTCACTATGCTTATAAGACCCAGTTGCTGATGGTGGCCAGCACAGGCTTCTTGACTGGCTTAGCAGTCCTGTACACTACTGCACAACTAGGAACTAGAGCTCTCTGAAAATCCCAGCAACCCCTTGCTGACAGATTTCTGGTGTCTTTAAAGCTGGAACAGCTTTGGTGGTGCTCAGCTGAGCTATGGACTTGGTCCAAGGTAGCTCTTCAGAGACCTCTGTCTAGTGCGAAGCAGAGGTTGGAAGAGCTGTTGCTTGGCTTCCATGTAGAGTCATGCTGCCAGCAGAGATGGCCAGGTGGAGATGTCCTGGTTTGGAGTCAGCCATTGCTGTGCTTTTGTAGTGTCTTGTAGCCACTAAAGGACTATGGAAGGCAGCTCTGCAGTTCTGTGCTCCTTCTTTGAGAAGGGTTGAAACTGTCAGAAGGATGTGTGTCTTGATTTGAGCAATGTATCACAAGGTTCCCAGCTCTGTAAACTGTAGGTTCCTCCTTCAACTGTGGAGGGAGAGGCCCAGTTTCCATGGGGTGCAGGTCTGAAGCTCTGCAGCTTGTGCTTTGCCTGGTGAGCGGGACCAGGTACCAGCTTTCTCCAGTGCCTAGTTCTAGCAGTGGAGAAGAGCTCGAGGAGGAGTGTAAATAAGAGAGAAGGGATCTTCAGGGGGCCTGGACCCTCTGATGATGGCTGATGCTGTCTTTGCACAAGTCCCTGCTGCTCTCTGCCTTCCCTGCATCCCACTAACTGTCTCCTTTTTTGTCTTCCCCCAGGATCTCTGGATGCCTCTAGTGACTCCAACATCAGCAACACCAGTGTCTTCACAATCACCAGGTAGAGTCTATTCACTGCTTCAAAGTGGCTTGAGAACAAGGGAAGACTTCTTGGGGCACAGACCACAGCTGACAGATACTGACAAAGCTGTGGGGGAAGCATGGTCTGGGCTGGAAAGCAGTGGAGTCTCATGGGTCAAAGTGGGATAAATGACTGGGGATGCTCTAGAGATTGGCTGGTTCTCCCTGAGGTTTTTCTAATGTGTTTGCACCAAAATGTCTCAGTTCTATGGTAAATTGAGGAATTCCTCCCTGGGGCAGGTCTGGTGAGGCAGTGGGTGTCTTGTGCATTCAGGGCGCTGCACCCTCTCCTGTCCTCAGGTCCCCTGGTCAGACATTCCAGCTAATAGAAAGGGTGAAGGTGGGGAGAAGGTGGACCGTTATCTCAAGTATGGCTCTTCTAGTTTGGCCAGAATAGGAAGAACTTGGTTACCTCCTTCCCTTGCAGGGAACCACAGGGCTCTGAAGTAGAGGAATGGCTGTGCGCTAGTCTGGCCTCTCGGCCAAAGATGCAGATGAGTACATCAACCATTTGAGGCTGGGAAAAGAGTGTAGCTAGTGTTATTCCCCACTCCTTGCTGCCGCAAACCTCTCTGAGCAGCAGTGCAGTCCTGGCAGCCTACCACAGCATGGTGCTGTAGGTCAAGAGTTTGGACGCACCTGAGCTGAGTGCAGTCCAACTCCAGTTGCTTGAGAGAAGAGGTGTCTTGGCAGTACCTGCTGCCAACCTGTCCCCCTGCCAGGCATGTGGCATTATTCAGACCCACGTCTGCAGAGAACAACTCCGCACCCAGCACGATCTCTCCCTATATCTCATCTAAATCATCTCTCCTGCAAATATACTTCTTCCCATCCAGCTGTAGGGGATTTGGTGACAAATCCATCTGTTCTTGTAACCATCTTTCCTTTCCCTTGCTGCCTGCAGTTCTTTTCCTCATAGTTCATGGTTTTCAAAACTTTATTGTGCTCTGATATATATATGTATTCTTTGCTGTGGTGCCCAAAGTAAGATGCATTACTCCAGCTGCATCCTCACCAGGAGGTCATACACACAGTATGGCTCCTAACGCATCCCAGAGCAATGTTTGCCTTCCTGCAACAATGTCAGCTTTTCAGATTTGATTCACTGTACCCTTCTGTTCCTTTTTTGCCTTTCTGCTGCCTACCCAGCTACTCCATGTTCTTACTGGTCCGCTTAATTTTTTTCCTCCTTCAAAAGTACAGATCTTTTATTTTTCTAGATTTCATTTTATGACTGTTAAATGATTTCCTCAGTTTTATTGTGATCACTGAGTTCTGGCCCTGTTCTTTGCGGTGCTTGCCAGCCTCCCACCATGCTCTGTGAAGACTCAGCCCTTAAAGTTTAGCAGGTACATAAGTGGGTGTGCATAAGGTTGAAATTTGAAAGGGAGAGAAAAGGAGAGGCAGTAAATCAAGAGGACATGAATGGACCCTCTCCTTCTTGTGTTAACTGAGTCTCTGTCCTGGAGAGCTTGCACCTGGGGGAAAGAGAGAGTGAAGGCCAAAGGGGGACAGAAGCAGAGAGAACTGAAGTGATTTGGTCGCAGTGTCACTGCAGAGCCAGGAGAAGAACGGCTGCCCAAGCTGAAGCATTCTTCTGGATCCCCAAGCATCAGGGAAAAACACCAGTGACAGCAGGCAAGGCCACCATAGAGGTCTCCTCCCATCTCTAAACTTAACAAGATGCCTGAGGGAGGCTTTTGTCCCTTATATCCCATGCTTGGTGACTGCCTTTGCAGTGTGAGTATCCTTGGCTTCTGGAAGGAGGTCTCCCATCCCTGGTGACTGGTGTGCATGTGTTAATGTGTTGACTGCACAATGGTGCGAGCTCACTGCAAAGCAGTACAGACAGGAGAGCAGGGATCTGCCTCAGCTGAGTGAAGATGAGGGAGCTAGTTTTGCAAGGAGACTTGTATATGAGCTCTCCTAAGCCCTTTTAAACAGGAGACACGAAGGAGGTTTTTTTCATGGGGTTTACCTGTCATGAAACCCATTTCCCCATCCTGTGTAAGCTCTCTGCTGGCCCAAGGTGGAGGCTTGGAAGAATTTCCCTGGTGCACCGGTTGTGGGGGATTAGCACAGGATTGTGGGGGCTTTAAGTGCCAGCAGGACTCCTGGGTATCTGCCTGGTGCTCTGTCTCTTGCCTCTGGCTCAGATATTGCTCCCACCTTGGTGCTTCCCTAACTCTCTGCTGTTGTAGCTCAGGATCTGAAAATTAGGGTTTCTGGTTTGCAGGAACATTGCTTCTTAAGAACTTGGGTTTCAGTATGGACAGGACTGATATCAAACCTCGGGCAGTTCCTGGAGCCAGGAGTTTCCTCAAATACTTGCTGAAATGGCCCTCCAAATTGGTAACTGAGGAACCTCTCCCAGGTGGCTTCAATTCCTAGAGGGGCTCCTGGGGCTGTGCTCTGCTACTAAGCTGTTGGCAAAGGCAGCCACAGTTTGGTTTTGGCCCAGGTTTGGTGGGCGTCTGAAATGGAGCATTCATTTGCAGTGGGCCTGCTTTCTTCCTCTGCTCCTGGCTCCAAGGAAGCAGGGAGTCAGCCGACTGGAGAGGTCTGGCCACTCCTGGAACGTGAACATGTGAGGGCTAGTGCTAAGCTGAACTGCACCCCTAGTGCTGCAGGAGCAGAAACCTGGAGGAGATCTCCAGTGGTCCCACAAGTTCATGTTCCCCTTGGCTTCTGACTCTGGGAGGGCTCAGTAATTTGGGACATGCATTTACAGCAGTGCACAGTTAACTCAAGAGCTAGAACAGGATGGTTGTGTTCATGCGATGCTGTGCTTGCTGATGTGCCCCACAGGAGCCAGGCGCGTGGCAGTGCTGTCACTTTGCAGGGTCAGGCTGCCTGGCCTGGACCTTGAGCTGAAGGATGAAGAGAGTTGGCACCTGCAGCCAGTTGTAGCCATAACTGACACCCGGGTGCTGGGAAGCGGCCTGTATGCTGAATGCCCGCTGGGTGTCAAGGCAGGACTGCAGGAAACAGTTTTGTTCCTTTTAAAAGCTGGAAAGTCTACAAACTGAGGAAGTTGCAGCTGCCTTTTCAGATGAAGTCACTCCTTGCTTGCATTTTTGCTAGTTCCCCCTTCTTCCCCCGGTCTCCTCTCAAGAGCAAGTGATGAAGCGTGGCCCAATGCCAGATGTCTAACTCTCACGCCCCCTTCTCCTGCCCTCCCCATGCAGTCATCTGTAGGAAGATAACACTGAAGCAATAGTGAAAGGAAGAGTACCTAGTTCAGGAGCAGAAGAGAAGAAAACTGTATAGCGTTATGTCCAAGCATCTAAAGATGCTTTCCAAGAATGTAGAAAATGACTAGGTCTGAATGGCTTGATAGATGGATGTTGGGCATGTTCCTATGGCAACAAAGTGACCCCCCCCCAAAAACACGTTGTTTGTGATCCAAAATGCTTCTGCAGTAATTGCCAGCTTCCCTTGGAGGGAGCTTCCTGGTGGCATTCTCTAGAAAATTGGGACTGTCTTTCTGCTGAGACAGAAATTGGCTCCCAGGAGAGCCTGGCTGTGCAAGGAGGATTGGAGGGGCTTAGAGAGCTGCCCCAACAGGTTTGGATTCCTGCTCTTGGCTTCTGCAGAAACTGTAGTTTGATCTAGGTGGACCAGAACTGTGTTTCAGAAAAAAACTGGAGCCTTTCCATAGCCTAACTAACGCTGTTGGTCCAGCGTTATCTGAGCCCAGAAGAGGAAGGGGAGGTCAAAATATGGCTGCTGGAGCAGAATTCTGATTCCTTCCTTCTGTCTGAAGTCCTAAAAGAGCAGATACAGATGTCTGTCCTGAATCTCTGGACCAAAATGGCTGGAAACTGTTGCAATTAGAATAGCCTAAAACATAGTGTTTCAAGAGGTCAAGATTTGATCAGTTTGAGACCACTTTCCAGCCAGGCTGCTGAGCCGACAGGCAGGCATGTCTGGCAAGCATTCAGAAGGGTTGCTGGTGTGGCCTGGGTTAGATACAGAGAAGTTAAACAAGGGTGCTGGGACCAACATCCTACACCAAGCTAAATAAGGCACAGGAGGCCTCCAGAACAGCCTTTATGGTTCTTACTGATTCAAGGAAGACTTCTCATTTTGGATGATGTTCAGGGATACGTGGACACGCAGAGCGATGTGTTGAACAAAGCAGGTCTCAGGCGGCATAGCCTGTTACCCTAGGTCTGGGTAGGCAGTGAAGTACAAGGCTCTAATTCAGAGGTCCGGCAGTCTTTGTCCCGAATGACTTGTCTAGTCATGCTGTTATAAGGTCTCAGAGGAGTGTGCTCCATGGGTGGATGGCTTTTTGCTTCCCCAGTCTGGGGTAACACAGTTTGAATCATCCAGGGACTGCGCTCTGTAAGCTTGCTGTGTGTGCTGGCTGGCAAGCGTGTGGTGTTGTATCTTGTCTTCTTGACTTGTGCTGTTCCCCAGCCCTGCAGCTGGGGCCATGTTGCCTGCCCAGGCAGGCCTGGTGACCTTGAGACATTGCTTCAGATCCCAGCTCAGCAGCTTGTGATCTGATGTGCCCCTTGGGCTGGACTGACAGCTTCTGGGAGGTTTGAAATGCACGTGCCCCGTATGCAAGCTATGAGAACAAGCATTGTGGGCTGTCTCCCCAGCAATTGGGAACACCGTCTTCTCTAGTACGGCCAGATGTCATTCTTGCTGCGTGTTGCTCTGTGGAGAGGGCAAATTGCTGCCACGTGGCAGAACTGTCCATGGCTGTGCTTAGATGAGACTTCTTAGTTATGGTATTTACGGCTCAGTACAATCTAAAATTGCTGCTGAAAGTCGCTGAAGCCTGATGGCCAGAGCCCTACATGCCTTGGGGATGCAGCCAGCAAGCTGACTGTCTCCAGGTGAGCGAGGGGCCCATGCCGTAGCAGCTTGCAGGAGCTCTTTGAACATAGGATCAAGGTGGCAAACACACTGTGCTTGAGTAGGTGCAAGAGGGGTGGAGGGTATGAATGTGGCCGGCTGCTCAAGAGCATGGTGGGGATGGTTGGCAGAAGGCAGTGCGGTGGCTCGTTCTGAGCTCTCATACCACGCCTGCCTTGGAGGCCTGTTCTCTGGCTCCAGCAGCATCTGCTTCCCAAGGCAACACAAGCCTCAAGGCCTTGCTGCAGCTTTTGGGTCCCATGTAGCTTCTTGGGGAGACTCCACCCATTCCTCCTGTCCAGCCTGGACTGAAGAGAGGGGTTTCCTTCTTTGCCCTGAAGAGTTAACAACCTCCGGCTGCCAGTCGAGTGGATGAGGCATTGAGCAGGGAGTGGTGAGCTGGACTCTGGCTCTGCCCATCCCCAGCCAGGGGACCGTGGGCACATCGCCCCCAGCCGCTGTCTTGATTTACCACGTGATCTCTTTGGACTGGGTGCCTCTGCCTCAACCTGCCCTTGAGCCTCATAGCTTACTGGGAGGGCAGCTAATGCTCATGTTATGAGCACTTCCAGTACTTGGAGGCTAGAATTTGCAGTAAGCAGAAAGAAGCCAAGAGCACTGAAATGAGAATGACGGAGTGTCAGAGGGTGACAGCTTGTGGGACCGATAGCAGAGAGCCGCTATTTACCTCCCGGCCACTGGCTCAAGCCGGTTCGGAAGCACAGCTGCCAGCTCTTAGGGGATATGCCCTTGTGACTTGGACCACAATGAAAGGACCTGGATATTTCCATCCTTGGCAAGTCAGCTTGCTGGGCCTGCTTAAAGGCTAGGGCCTGGCCTGGGGCTTAACCTCCAGATGGGGTCAGGAAAGCAGCTGGGCAGGGCAGCAGGCCAGGAGGGAGATGACAGCTCAGATGTTGGCAGAGAAAAAACAACCACTGGAGAGCGAGATGGCACAAGTGCTTGAATAAAGTGAAGGACTGAGAAAACGAATTGGTAAGGGAAATGGAGTGAAAAATGTTGCTGTGCAGTGTTGCAGGGGGAGGGCAGCGTAACACTAGTGGTTTGTTTGAAAGTGTTAAGCCTTGTCCAGAAGTGGAGGAGCAGTGGAGGAATTGAATGCGCTTGGAAAGTGAGCTCCGTTCCCATTGCTGGAGGATGCTTCCTGAGATCAGGGGACATGCTGGGAGGTTACCCTACCACCACACAGACTGAAGAGAAGGCACCACGATCCAGAGGTGAGAGCCTGGTGCAGCTCACCCTTGCTAAATTCACCAGCGGACATGTACTTACTGTAACACGCTAACCCTGGAGGAGGTGCCAGGGCTGCATTAGTCCTCTGAAGCAGCAGAACAGAAACTAGGGTGGTGGGTTAGATGGAAGCAATTGCATCTGACATCTGCCCTGCCACAGATGTTGATGCTGGGAGCCTGTGTGACAAGCCGAGAGGATTGTGTTAAAGCAATGCCATTACTGTTCTTCTTAAGCTCCCGCTTCAGGCTGGCTGCGGATTAAGAACAGGGATGCACAAGCAAGCTGTGGAGCCTGCTTCAGAGCCACAGCAGCGCTTACTGTATTTGACTGGCATCCTCCTCCGTGGAGTGGCGGTGGCCCACGTAAATCCAGTGCCCTTCCATCTCCGAGCCAGCCAGTGGAGGAGCATGGTCACTGGAAGCGTGCCAGGGGCTTGTGGGGAGGACTGGCAGAGGCCTGCTGGAAGTAAAGTCTTGCTGGACAGAGCAATCCTTAGCCCAAATTCAGATGTTCAACTGACCTTGTCTTCAGGTCTGACTAAATAGGCTTCTCCTTTGCCCACAGCCCCCCTGAAGGTTTCTCCTGGCAGATGGGGGGAGCAGATAGCCGACGAAGGCTGTCCATGGAGTTTTGCCCAGCTGCGATCCCTTCTGGCAGCAGGCGAGCCCAGAGGAACCGCAGGGCTGCGGGTGTGTGATGTTGGGTTTTAGCCTTGCGCGTCGTTGTGCCGTGCTGCTCGGGGCTGGCTGGCCCCGGCAGAGCCTCAGTGACGGCAGAGCCACCTCTTAGGGTCTGCCATGGCTTCCTGGGCAGGTGGATTCTGACTTGAGCCTCTCCGTCTCTGCCCACGACGCTCCCCTTTGTGTGTGCCATATCACTAGGAAATGGTTTTGGATGAGCTGAAAGCCTTCTGCACAAGCAGGCCTGGAAATGGCTTGTTGTTGTTTCTGTGTTGACAGAAGTACAGTTTCCTCCTTTAACTGTGGCACACCAAAATGTGCTGCAAACAGCGCCTCTGCTCCCCCCATCCACGCTGCGTGCCTTAGAGCAGCACAGAGCTGATACATGCGGTGGTGTTGAGGGCACCTCAAAATCAGCCAGCCCCTTAACCCACACTCTCCTCCTCTGCACCATCCTTTCCAGCCTCTTTCCTCTGAAAATACTGGGCACGTTTCCCTTGTTATCCTGGGGCTTTTCTATCATGCACAGGCAATGCATATTTTGGTGTAGAGATGTAATCAGGTCAAGGATTTGTACTCCTCTTCAATCAGGAGCTTCTCACTCGTATCAGGTGGATAACAGGCTGTGCTGCTGTAGAAGGAAGCTGATTCTGCAGGAAAACTAGCCTTACCAAAAATGGCTTTGTGAGATCAGCTTCGCAATTGAACTTTCCACGTGGCTCCATGGACACTAGCACCAGGACAAGGGAGGGAGCAGGAATACAGAGCTGGGGCAAGGGGGAGAAGTGCAGGACTGCTCTTTTCAGCAGGTTCAGAAATACCAGTTCAGACTGGCCAAGCTGCCTGTGATGCTGCTCCCTTAGAGAACCCCTCTCCCAAACTCCCCTTACTCTGGTTGTATTGAGACCTCCAAGAGGAAACTTCCTAAATGGCCAGAACACATCCCTCCTTCCCCTTGATTCTGCGCATTTGATTATTTGGCCCTTGGCTGTTGTTTGCAACATCAAAGCTAAACTCATTCAAACTGAAAATGCAATTTGAAGGCTCAAACGTCTGTTACGTGATATAGATCAAGGAGCCTGCTATATGCAGAGCTATTAGGGGACAGGGCCTCCTCATCTTGCCCTTGTAACATGTGTCCTGGGGAAGATCAAATCCTATTAAGCAGCAGTTCTACTTGCAAATTATACCATGAGAAATTTGCCCGTTAGGATTTCTTATCAAACAAGATGCAGAGGAGTTCTGCGCACACTAGAATGTCTGCAAAAGTTCAGCCCAGCTTTGAAGAATTTGTTAGCTTGGGTAGGACAGAAGGGACTTAGCCCTTGCTCTTCAATGCAGCTATCTCTTGGAGGTCTGTTTCAGCCATCTTCTCATAACTGGGTTTTCATTGAGGCCAGCTGGTCCTGTGCAACAAGCCCTTCCCACCTCCTAGGTAGCAAGGGCTTTCGTAGCACCCTTGCGAAAAGGCCCAGGGATGTGGGTCGCAGGGGTAGGAGGCGTTGCAGACGCTGTGCAGTAGACTTCAGGATCAGAAGCTGGATAAAGAATAGTGTAACGTGACCTCTCCTGCTTTGGGGTCTCCTGTGCATAGTAAACAACAGCTGTTGGTTAACAGGTCCCAACTGTTTGGGGGGAAAAACGGAAAGTTTTTCAGCACAGTGTGACCTAAGGGTCTGCAGTTCCATCAGCATTATAAAGAAAGTAATATCCTGGTGAACTAAAGGAGTTGTTACTTTTGTCCCCAGCTGATGACCAAAGGTTGTCCTCATCATTCATCTTGGCAGTGGCTTTTGGGAAACAAGATGACATTCTCAAAGCAGCCTTGTAGCCAAGAGTTATAGCCCCAAAACCACTGCCAACCAGGGCACCGTCTGCAACCCTTGGTGGGAGTCTGCTGGGATTAGTGGAGACTGAATGCTCTCGCCTGTTTGGGTGTCTTCATGAGATGAAGTTTGAGGTGGAGACGTTCTCTGGAGATGTTTGAACTGATTAGCTTAACTTGGATTCTGAATGCATTTTTTGGACCTTAATTTTTCTTCTTAATTCTTGTTGGTTTTGGTGTGCTGCCTTATCTCTCACTGTGTTTCCCATTCTTGTAATTCTAGTCAGAAACTACTTATATCATATGGGCAAACCTATGCTCTTTTGACCTAGGGCATTTTACTGTTCATATCCTTCCCTTTGGCCCAGAGCAGATATTAGAAAGATGTAAAGACTCATGAAAGGTAGCAGTAAGGAGCAGCAGACCAAACACGGGTGAGGCTGTACAGTAGGAGGAATTGGAAAGCCAGGGCAGCCAGGCCAGAGCTATTTACTGTAGCCATCTGTGTGTTGCAACTCTCTTTTCTTAGTTCCCCCTCCTTTCTGTGCAGCTCCGAGAGGATCCCGGTGACCCTCAACCTGGATGGAATAGTTCAGGTGTTGGATTGCCACCTTCATGACACGTCTATTGGGATGATGACTAGAATTGCAGTCCTGAAGTGGCTCTATCACTTGTACATCAAGACTCCTCGTAAGGTAAGTCTGGGGCTTGGCATGTGAACCTGTTGCTTCCTCATGGGACTGAGCTACACCTCCCAGCATATTTGTGTTGGAAAGGGGTATCCAGACTCAGCCTTTGGTCTTTGCTCCAGTGGGACCTGGGTCTGGAACACCTGGAGGTGCTACTGGAAGGTGAAGAGCCATATTGAATTACCATGGAGCACCCACTGCTGGAATAGCACAGCATTGTTGGAGGATTAGAAATAAAATGCTGGAGTGTGGGGGCTTGGCAATAAGCCCCGAGGTTGAAGTCAGTCAGTGGGATATAGCTCTGGCATAGCTGTACAGGGAAAGAGTTGGATGCCTGGCTCCAGTGATGGCTCTTGATCCTCATGGCAGTCATCAGCCTTAGTGACTCTCGGTCATGGGCCTTTGTGGTTATCGCTCTGGTGATCCAACATGTAACTGGTACAGCTGTGCTGTGCTGCTCCAAAAGCAGATCTGTCTTCAGATGGACCCCAAACAGCCTAAGTTCCTGTATGTGGCCCAAGGCAAGCTATTAGAAAGGGAATCACTGTGAATCTCTTCTGGGCAGGGGAAAGAAGTGACATTGTATCCTAGGCTAAAAATTTTGCCTTTGAATTGGCTGTAATTATCTTGGTAGCATCGTAACCAAATGTCTACATGCCTTTTCTGTGAAGGCTTTCTTAGCAGATGCTGCTAGATACCTAGCTAGCTTAAGAGAGAAGAGCTCTCCAGGTAAGATGGAAAACGTTGATGAAGCTTTCAGCAGCCTCCCATGGTACAAGAGGGTCCTTGGCATGTGGTGATCTGGCCTGTGTGACTGATGCCATTTATCTTTCTGGTTCTAGATGTTCCGACACACCGACAGCCTCTTCCCCATTTTGCTACGGACTCTCTCAGATGAGTCAGATGAGGTGAGTACTACAGAAGTCCTCCTGGGAGCTTGCCACCTCCATATCCATCCAAACTCTGGATCAGCTTTGTCTGGTACAGTTGGGTTGAACCTAGGGCTTTCCTGGAGGTTGGCCAGTGTTGGCACCGGGGAATTTAGACCTCTTGGCTGAACTAACCATGACCCAATGCAGCTTGGCCTCCCTGAGCCCACAGATAACAGGCTGCACTCATACCCAGCTGCAAGTCCTCCTTTCTCAGTTAGACAAGCATGTGTTGGACCTTCTGCCTGCGTAAGCCTTCCTCCTTTGAGGGCTCTTCCCTAAATGCCTACTAATAACAGTTGATTTTTGCCACAGCCTGTTCTGGGAAAACAGCTATGGCTGGGATTCAAGTCCCAGAGCTGGTGTCTTTTCCATGGTGCCAGGTGCATGGCTGATTCTTGGTCAGCTTCTTGGTGAGTGTGGGAATTAGGATGTCCTTGTGACAGTTTGAGATCAGGGCAGGAAAGCGTTTCCTGCTAAAATCAGAGTAGAGACAAAATTCTGAGAGCTGAATGCTGCTTTTCATGTGAGGTAGTTAAGCAGACCCCACCACTTGAGGGGCACAGTGTCAGCTTTGCCTGACTGGAGCTGTAGTAAATGCCAAAGAGCCTTATCTCCGCTTACGTTTCGCCAGAGACTCGCTGCTGCTGAGCTACCCCCTGGCAGAACATGTGCCCCTCCTCCGGTTTGACAGAAGAGGCAGTGCTTGCGTGCAGTGTGAGTCGTGATGCCCAAGGCGTTACTCAGACCCACGTGATTCAGGCTCTGGGTTACGCTTTTTTCTTTAGCCCCTTTCAGTGTCCTTTGACTCAGAAATCAGACGCTACCTCATAGTCTGTGTCAACATGCCTTTGAGACATCCTCTGAGCAACCATGCTGGGCCTGACTGGTGTGAACAGCAGCGTGAGGGGAGAGCTTGGCTAGCACAGTTGTTGTGTTGGCCCCGTATGCTGAGGTTTGGAGCAGAGCTAAGGAGAACTTGTCACATGAGTGTCTGGGGCTTACATTTACCCAACAGATTGCGCTTTACGGGTGGACCTTCTCTGCAGGTAGACCTGTACAAAGCGGGCAGGTGAGCCAGCTTGCTGCCTCCTTACTCATGGGGACCCACTGCCAGCACAATCAGACAAACGGATGGTACCCCTTGAAGAGGGGAAGCACTGAGATTCGGGCGCTGGGTTCAGATGCTGGCTCCTGGGGGCAATGGGGAATACACTTGATTCTCACCCCTTTATGAACTCCCCTTGGGGAGAATGAGATGGGATTTTAACTCTTGTGGTCCATTTTGAAGTTCTTAAAGCTAAGAATAAATCTCAATCCATGGGCCCAAGCCTGTTGTGGACCCGTGCTTTAGGAGTTAGTTTCCTGGCTAGCTGTTTGCCATCTCTTTGTTAGATTTGCAGTGACATCAGGTTGGCTAGCAACCACTCAGCTCAGAAGTGAGCAAAAATAATCATTTAGTGATGAGTGAGGGCCCAGCTTCTGGCCCCTTGCTGTGGCTCAGCTTTCTGGGCTCCCTGGTTTGCTTCCTGGTGCTTGCCTTGGTGTTCCTAGTGTGGTGCTTCTCATCTCTCAGGATGCTCCCCTTCCTGAGATGCTGTGGCTCTTTTGTTTCCTTTTCTTTCCTTCTCACCCCTTTTCTCCCATTCCATCCTTTTCAAACTCATTCTCTTTTTCTCCCCCTCCCCATCACATTCTAGAGTATTTCTAGTGTTTGGGCAGAATACTGGCAGTTTTGACACACAGTTGGCCCAGATGCTGGTAGCACTTCTAGCATCAGCTGGCCTGCATTTAAATACATATTGCACAGACCTGCAGATGGTCCTTGACACTCTCTCAGGCCAGACCTTCCTGGTGGATTAAAAATCATGCAATATCTGCTTTGGATTGCATGCTCAGGGCATAGTACCCTAACCCACAATAAATCCCATGCGTAAGGGGATTGTTGAGAGAGGAGGGAGGGGAGTAAGTAATAGCAAGGGAATGACTTGCACTTGCAAAGGCAAGTGACTGCCTGGCCACTTTCCATACCCTGCTGCTTACAATGCAAACATTTCCGAAAGAGTCCCCAAGCACACATCTGCCTTAGCAATGCTCTAGAAAGCCTGCATCTTGCAGATAGTCTCTCCAGCTTGGCAGGAGATTGCAATGAGTCATGTTGCAATTACACTGGTTATTAATATTTGAAAAAAACAGTGAAGAAAGAACCCTGGTGATGCATTTCCTCCATGTGACATAACTGGGAATGGCTCAAAAGTAATTTTAAGCTGATTTATTTAATCCTGTCTTCTATTTATTTAAATCTTTTTTTTTTTAAGGAAATCCATAGACAAGTCAATCCATTAAACATCACGACTCAGCTGGCTCCCAGTCAGATTTGCTACTCTATAGAGGAAATAGAAATGACCAAAATAATAGGGTTTCGGGGGTAAGCATTTTTGGTAGTGATGAGGACAAACTGAGAAAGCTAACCTGAAATGTCCATGCCTATTAGAACTGGGGATGTGGGGTGCTCTGTAAACCATGATAGTTCTGCCTTGGGTTATTCCCTGTTCTCGGAAACTTCACAGTATTTGTATGCATGCTCTGGTTGTTCTGGAGCAGATTGAGATCCCAGGAGCTCTTAGCTAATGGACTGGGGATTGCCAGATTAGTGCAGGGGGTTTGTCTGCAGTCCTGAGATTGTCGGTTCTCAATGGTAGCAATCCATCCCTCTTCCAGGTTATGCTCCATGTGTTGTGTGCTGCAGCATAGGGTGTACACACACCTTGAGCTTTTTTGCTATGCCTTCATCCTGTTACGCTGCCCTCCCCTAGGGAACTTGGCTCCATGTTCTCTCCAGCAAGGCTGAACATCCTCTTGAGGTATTTGCAGAGTCCCTGACCCTCCTCCACAGTTTGGAGGCTAGCTGTCACTCTCCTGATGCACCCTCAAGCTGTCTTGGAGCAGTTATCTTTCACCAGCTTGTCACCAAAGGAGAATCTGGCTTTGGAGAGTCTGTATTAATCAGGGTTTGGTGTCAGCCTGAAAGGCCATGCTTGGGTGCCTTATTTTTAGGCTGTTTTTCCTGAGCTGCTCCGAGTCTCTCTGTGCGCTTGCCACAAATAGTCTGGCCCAAAACAAGGAGAGACTTGCGCTGGATGGAGCTGGGTCCATGCCCTTTAAGTTGTCATGCATGTTTTTAATGTTTGAGTAGCACAAGGTGTTGCACCACCTCCACCATGCTGAACAGGGGCCAGTATCTCATGAGACATCTGTGGCGTACTGAGTCATCTCTGCCTTCTCTGTTGTTCCTCTTCTTACCCAGTTCTCTAGTGCCAGTAAAGAAATGGTCAAGAGATCTAGTTAAGATTCAGAAATTCAGTGCAGCACAGAAAAGTTGGAGTGAAGCTGAAGCAAGCAATTCCCTTTGATGTGTAGAAGCAGCGGACAATAGTCAGGATACAAAATTCATAGCTCTAAGATCTTATACTGCTGCACTGCGTCACCTCACACAGGTTCAACACATACTTCCTTGGCAGGGAGATGCCCTTTTCTGCATTTCTGCATATGTTTGAGGTCTGGTTTTGAAGGCAGTCTTTAAAAACACTGGTTAAAATTTGATGTGGTTAAAAACTTTCCTGCAAATCCAAGACTAACAGAATTCTGGTGGAAATGTATTTTTCTGCACAAGCTGTTCCTTCCATCAGTAGTACTGTGTAAATCTTGCAGCCCTGACACCTGCTTGTGAGAGCTTGAAAAGGAGATGCTAGGAAAAGGGAAAGGGAGGATTTTTACTGTCAAAACCCAAATGCCCTTTGGGAAGACGTGTCTCAGGTTAAATGCACTGCTGCTGATGGGCACTGCTTAAAGGAAGTGCTGCTCTTCAGGTTATCTGCCTCTGTAAGCTCCTATCGCAAAGGTAGTTCCTAATATAGCTATTCAGTTCACTTGGTACTTCCCCCAGCTGGCTCCCAGATACTATGTCCAGATGACAGCAGGCAGTGCGGGGATTTCTGAGGAAAAACTTACAACAATGGCATTTTTGATTTTCTTGGTTTGCTTTGTTTCTCTTTCTCCAGCTCCAAAATGGGGTTGTTTCCCTACAGTTGAACATGTTCCTTTTTTCTTATCTGCTCCCATCAATCTTGCCGTGGGTTGGAAGCTGTGCTGGGACTTTTGTCTGACTCATGCAGGAATGACGCACTGAAGGTGGAGTTGGTGTCTGATGTGAGGCAGGATAGACTCCTGGCTTCCTCTAAGCTCTGCTCATCTGAAAACCTACCTGCCTTTATGCAGTGGCTCCGAATACAGCAAGAAATGATTTCTTAGCTTGCTGTTTGTAACTGTATATCCTAGACCGTCCTTCCTAAGTGTGCTCCTGGCACCGTTAAAACAACGGAAAGTGGGTACCTTTTCACTGAGAGGGGTTATCTGAACCTGGGCAGAAGTAGATGCTGTCCTGCCACAGGCACCTGCTGCGGTTTTGGACAAGTTAAGTGTCCAAAACACCACAGTGGTGTTTTATTCCCCATTGGCAGAAATCTGATGCGAAGGCAAATGCTGAGATAGCTTTGAGCATAGGAAATACTACAAATGCCAGTCTCTCCTCTGTCACGTGAGCTGGTCAATTGGAGAGCAGGACGGAGGAAAGGGGACACCAAAGAACAACTGTGGTGTCAAAAAGGAGCAAGTGGCAACACGTGCCTTTTCCTGGTCAGACAGGGAGCCGAGAGAGGTGTGCCAGCAATGCTGATCTCTTGGGCCAGGAAATCCTGCAGTTACCTGCCTGGCTGTGTCAGTTCTCACCACATCAGTCTTCACTGCCATCACAGGCTTTCAGCCATCTCTGATCTTTATTGGAGTTGGAAACTTGTTAAAGAGGAGCTGGAGCTGGGAACCAATGGCAGTATTTGAGGCAGGGCAGTGCAACCAAGTGGGAGTTGTTGCGTGTCGTGTTTAGCGTGGCTAGTTCACGTCCACCAGACTACACGTTCTTGCTGTGAAGGTAGTGATGAACTTGAACGTGTGCATGACTTGCGTGTACTCAAGCCAACGTCTCTGTGACAGGCTGAAACATTTTGTCCCTCTCTCAGGTTGCCAGTATTAAATTAAGAGGGGAGGAGGAATCCCAGCTATTTGACATTTTGATGCGGCGTCAGCTTTTTTTCTGTATGGTGCTGTATCGATATCCGTATCTCTCCTTCACTTTTAACATCTCTACCATACCGCCCTTCCTACATGACTTGCTGCTGCAAAGACCTGATTTCTGGCCTGTTCTCTGAGCTTTGCTGTCACACTAAATCCTGGCAAACTTCTCCCATTGCGCCTCTGATTCCCAGTACAATGAAGCGGAACAAAAGATTGTGCCAACGTGAATAGCCGTCTTAGTTTGGTTTGGTTTTTAGTTTTGCTCTGTTGGTTTTAGGTCCATTGTGCTCCATCTCTCAGCCTTTAATTTGCCACTGCCGAAATATTGTGGCCCCATGCAAAGCAGGGAGCATAAAATAAAGCCTGTGTGAAGAGAACATGGGGGAACTTAACATGACCTGCAGTTCACTTCCTTGCTCTTTTGTTCGGGGCTTGGGTGCAGCTTTATTTATTGCTGGGGCACCTAAAGTGCTTTTGGTGACAATGTGCCGGGATCCTGTCCCAAACAAAACCTGTAGGCTGGTGTGTGGGAGTGAGAACGCACAGCCAGAAAGTGGCTGACTCCGTGGCAATTAGCAGATGGGGCTGGTTAACTCGGCTGCTGGGACGGACAACGTGTGCGCGGGCTCACTTTGTTCTGAGGTGGGATAATTTCCTGCCTGTGCAAGGGGGAGGTGAGCTTGCATCTTGCTGCAGCTGATGCGAGCTCGTGATTCATTCAGCAGCTGTAGTACGGTATCTCCCCTCAGGCCGGGTGCTGAACGCTGCCAGAGCTGCGCTCTGGTTCAGCTGCATGCAGCTTTGCTAACTGGACAAGAAATGGATGTGAAGTTCATCTTTTTACTCCGACTTGCATGTGTTTGGGTTTTGTTCTAATTTTTTTGGTGCTAAAGCTTCCCTGGAGAGAGAGACTCATAGCTGCTAGATACTGAAGTTGGGAGGTTATCTGTTTTCAAGAGGGAAGTTACACTTAGGGTTCTTTTGCCTTTAATGGTGGGGCATAGAGAGAGGTATGCAATTTAGGTTGGATCATGGATAATACGTTCAGTCCAAGTTTGCATACTTGCAAGCAGCCCCTTAGCAGAGAATTTTCTGACTGATGCAGCAGGGTGGAGTGATACTTTCTCCATACCATAGGGATTCAAGGAAAATGCAGGGGCATGGTTAGAAAGATAATCTGTGCACCTCTTCATGCAGGGCTAAGAAGTTTCTTGGGGGAATCAGGATCTGCAGGACGCTTCTTGGCTCAGCACCAGATTAAGACTGTAATTACATTGCTATTGATTGAAAAATAAGGGCTGCAGTATATGCAGTTTATACCTACCACAGGTTGTTTGGAATATGTACGCTGGCAGTCTAGACTCGAGGCAATTTCCAGGAGGTGCTTGTAGCTTTCCGAGATGCGTGGTGCAATGCCGGTGTGTCTCAATGTGGCTGTGAGGGAAAGAGCTGTGCTAGATGCTGTACAAATAATGGTAGGCAATCCCTGCACCAGAGAGCTTGCTCAAGGTAGGATGAAGATATGGGACATGGGGTTTGGTGAGCTTGGATTTAGGATGTCTGTGTGCCCTGGGATAAGAGGTGACTAAGTGGGCTCTTCTGCTGACTCCCAGTTGGAGGCATAGAGCAGAGAGAGAAGCTGTAGATGTTCCTTGCTCACACAAGGGACCTGCAAGCATTTGCTTTCTGGCTGGCTAAGAAGCCGAGGCCCTCATGGGGCTGGTGTAGCATGTACGTGGGTCACATACTGTGCTCAGCCTTTGCTCAGTCCAGTTCTAGCCTCACTGTCTGCAGAAAGCTGCCTCTTGGAGGGGCTCCCTGGGGTCTAGAGTGAGGTGCTGGACAGGAGATAGGGTAGCAAATGAAAGCAAACCCGTTGCTTGTCATAACTTCTGGGACTTGCAGCTGGTGCTGAATTTTAAGGTGTTGCTGACTGGTGAGGCTTGGCAGGCATTCAGCCCCCGCAGCGTCGCTCGCAGAGCAGCGCAGCACACCGGGCAAGCTCGGGCTCCCTCCAGCCCCATCCTGCTTGCTGGGTCTGTCACGCTGTCGAACCATCATTGCACTTGGCTTTCCTCCCTCCTTGCCTGTGCATCCTTTCCTTCCTTGCACTGTAACGGGCTGGTGTTTCCCTTACGGAGAAGCTGAAAAAACAACCTCTTTGGCATCCCGTGCAGCGTCTGGCATCAGGTGGTGTGTTAAGCTCCCCATACACTAATTAAACACATTTAAAGAGCTGCTCTGAGATGTGACAACTCGGCAGAGTGTTATGTGTTCCCTTGGGGACCGCTTGGTTTGCCCCAGGCCAGCGGTGGTCACAACCTTCCCGGGGACAAAACGCTCTCACTCCCACTGCGTAGCACGCTTTAGGCCTGGCGCTTGCACGCCCTGCTCCCAGGCGCGGGTGCAAATTGGGGATTTGCAGACGCAGGAGGAAGGATGGGGGAGCTTTCAGGTTGGTTTCGGGTGGTTGTGGCTGTATGACTGGTGCTGTCTCCCGTGCTGCCTGCTGTTTTAACTGACAGCGTGAAGATGTGTTAGCGTGCGTTTTTGCATGTGTTCTGGAAGAATTGGCCCTCAGCAGGGAAAAAGGCCCTCTTTTCCCCCAGGCTGACTTAAGCAAATGTTGCAGAAGTCTGAGGAGCAGGTCCCTATGGGGGAGAGGAGAACGCCTTGGGTGCCCTGCCTTTGCTCACCTCTGCCTTTCCCATCTCAGCTGAAGGCTGAAATCTGGTGGCCGTAAAAAGGTCTCGGAAGGATCAGAGGACAGAAATTGCTGTTGTCTGTCTTCCGGGTGCTGGAGACCTGAAAAGAAGTCCAGTTAAATTAGTGTGGGAAGATTAATGGTTGGGGTTTTTTGTTTTGTTTTGTTTTCTCTCTGTCTTTAAAGCTGGCGGAGGGGGGGAACACAAGTTTACTTTTCACGCTGTGTTTGTCTGGGGCCCAGCCAGCCTCTCTGCTCTCCGTTCTTGGCTCCGGGGCTGCCTTCCCGTGGTTTCTTCCCCTCCCCCAGTTGCATTTAAAAGGTTTGGAGGGAGAGGGAGAAAAATAAAATAAATTCAGGCCTCCTAATGCCTTGGAGAAACCTCGTTGCACACTGCTACAGAATGAGGCTGCATTCAAGTCACAAAGCAGGCAGCCTCCCAGCAAGATGAATAGCCCAGCACCCTCAGCCTGATGTGTGCCCTGGTTTCTAACCATGGTGGGGCTCCACCGGCACGCTGGCCGCTAGAGGTCCTGGGTGGCTTTCTTCTGCTCAGTGCAGTTCTCCAATCGTTCGTTCCCAGCAGGCTGGAAAGAGAATTAGGTAGGGTTGATGTAAGAGCAAGGTGGGCACCAGTGTGTGGGGACAGAGGTGAAATGGGATGGAGATCCTCCCCAGCACCCTCTTATCTGAGGGGACAGATGCGTCTGGGCATGCATGGCCTGAAGCACAGCGATAGCTTGGGGAACCAGACCTCTTGCACAGATCCAGCCAGGGAGGGTGGTAAGCTGAGAGGAGGGACCACGTGGAGCAGGCATGTCCCTTGTCTGAGCAGGGGCACTGCGTACCCCAGCCAGCACCAACTGAACTCAGCACTGCCAGCGAAAGCCCTAGGTGGAGTCTCTTAAGTGACCTGGAGCCCCCGCTCTTAGCTCAGGTGCCCTGGGCATGCCGGGAGTGCTCCGAGCTCATGGACTTGCCGGATGTCACGCCGGCACCTTCCCGCTGTTTTCTGGGCTAAGCAAGAATCCTTTGGGGAACGTCATGTCCCGGGTCAGCCCGGTTCCTTCTGCGTGATTTAGCCTGTGCCCGTGGGTTTTACACGGCGCAGGTAACACCGTGCCGGCAAGCGGGGCTGGAGAGAGGGCGGGATGGCAACGGGCTTTCGTCTTTCCCTTCGTGGGGGACACGGGCTCATTTTGGCCGGAAGCAAAGGCTTGCGCAGCGGCCGGCCTCCTCCATCTCGTGCGTCTCGGCAAGCCGCCGGGCTGCAGCAGCATCTCTCTTCCCCATCCTCCGTGGGCCCGATGAGCTGGGAAGCGGCCGGCGGGACCCCTCGCGCTGCGGGATTACCCGCTTGCCCTTGCTCGCCGGGGCGGCGGGATGTGCCGCTGCCTCACCGGGGAATGGCTGACATGTCACGGCTCGTTACTTCGGAGGGAAGGGTGAAGCCTTTTTTTTTTTTTTTTTAAGAGGAAAGAGAAAAGCCGGGGCTGCTTTTCCTCCGCGCGCTGCCTCAAAGAGCCTACTCGGAAGGCAATGAAGCTGGTATTAGATCGGTTCAGCCAGAACAAGAGGCAAATTAACCTGACCTAGATCTGGATAACAGAAGGGACCTACAAATCCCTGGTTTCTGTGGCCTCAAAAAAATCGGTGCTCTGGAGGCAGTGCAGAGAGAGAGATCTTTACTACTCGCGGAGACGTAGCTCCGTGTTTATAACAACCGTCCTGTCTTATAATCGACTTCTTGTCCCCGGGGCCGTCTGCAGCCAGGCGGAAGAGTAAGCTTTCCTCCGGAGTACGCTGCAGCAATCCCCCAGCGCCGGGCCGCGCGAATAGGAGACGCCAGCTTTAAACGTCGGCAGAAGGTTCGCCCTGTCCGTCCGTACGGCTTGGCCTGGTTATAAAACGGCATTTCCTGCGAGGCTTGTTCTCCTTTCGATGCTAGTTCCAGTTAACGCTAATAAGCATGGCTTTAGCCCGGAGCAGGGAATGCACCACCCTAAATTTCATCACCTCTTGGAAACCTTTTCATGAAAATTGGTCTGGGACTAGGACTGGGAAAATCTGTTAAGTAGCTCAGTGGCTCCTTTTCTGGTCTTGCTCTCGGGGTTATGTTCGTATAGAAGACGGGCAAGGGAGGCACCTCTCCTGCGAGGAGAGGGGAGCAGCGGCCCCGTGCCAGGTCTGTCCCCGCCGTCCTGTGCCCGCTGGAGGTCCCCCTCGCCTGAGCGGGGTGCCGAGGTGGAGAGGTCCAGCTCGGGAGGCAGGGACCGTTGCCTGGACCTGAAATGTGGGAGGGAGAGCTGGGGCTGGACCGAGCACCACGTGCCAAGCGGGGCACGGGGAAAGCTGGTGCGTGCAGAGGCTCCCCGCTGACCTCGGCAGCGAGGGCCCTGGCATTCGCTCTCGTGGCTGGCCAGAGGACTTCTATTTAAGCAAGAGACAACCAGTTCAGCAGGATTTCCACCACGACGGGGCTTCTCTGCCACAGTCTTGCCTCCTCGTGTTACGGGTCTGTCCTGACGGCGCTGCGGCCTCTGCTAGCCGTGCCCCGGGGCCATGGCTGCGAGCGCTAGGGTGATGCTGCTTTGACATCGGCGTTTATAATCCCCAGTCTAGAGGAAGGGTTGCGCGGATCCCAGAGAAGCAAAGCGGCGCTCATCCTCCAGTAATCTTCGCTGGAAAGGATGCAAAGCATCTAGAAATTCCCCGAGTGGATCCCTCGGGGCTCTAGTGCTTCACCTCCACGTCCATCACGTGGCTCTCCTGGGTGCAGGGACCTAGAGTTCAACGTCCGCGTGCCCTTGCCCAGGGGATAGAAATGGCTCCGGCTCTTTTGCTTCCCCTAATGTCAATTTTGACGGCAGCTGAGCTCCTGACGGATGGGACCGGCTAATACTCCTCCCCGGCAGCCGGCCCGTTGCCATGGCAATCGCAGGCGCTCGGGCTCCTGCAGGATATTGCTTTCTTATAACCTCCTCTCTCCATTCTCGCTCGCACAAAGAAAGCAAGCGCTCCAGATTTGCTTTGCGCAGGGATGTGCAGTGCATACCAAACGCCCCGGGCTCTCCTCCGTCCCTCGCTGCTGCTCCGGAGGCTGGGAACTGCCTCTGGAGCGCGCAGAGAGCCGTGCGGGGAAGCAGCAGCACAAGACAGGCTTCCCGGCCTCTTTCCCACGGACGGGTAAAACCCAGGTCTTTGTGGCTGCCTGCTCCTCCTCCTTCCTCTGGGTACTCCGCACCCTTCCCTCCTGGTTCCTATTTCTTCCACGTTTTCCCAATTGAGAAATCCAGCCCATGTGTTTTTTCTGCCTCCTGCCTGTAACCCCCGTAGCCAGGTTGGGGGGACACCCTACCCCTTAACCACTGTAAAGCTAGAGAGTCCCCAGCCGTGCCCGGAAGCAGGTCCCATCATCACACGTGAGGTGGCTGCTTGCATCTTGCTGCTGTCCTGCACCCAAGGACAGCACCCTTGGGTGCAGTCGCAAGGTCTGGGTGCCTGCTGATGTGCACCCAAGGCTTGGGAGCATCACTGAGATGGGGCTCGGCATGAGGTGCTGGGAGTTTGGCTCCCTAGTGGATTAAGGATCTGACCCCACAGGATAGGATGTGGCTCTTAATGCTTTGGGAGACAACAGGCGTGATTTTAGTGCTCAGCCCAGTGTCTTGCTCCTGTTCTCTGATGCTGCAGCAGCTGCTTGTGTTTTGAAATCCTGCCTGTGCTCGACTGGATGGAAGGCACCTTCAGCAGCAGCGCTTTGGTTAGCGGTCGGGGGCTGAGTCTGACCTGTGTTCCTGACCGGTTCCTGCCTTTGCCCCTGTACACGCTACAGCAATGTGCACGTTTGTGCAGCCAGTGAAAAATGGCTTTAATTCAGTGGGATGGGGCCAGACCAGAGTCAGACAGTGCCAGGGCTATGAGGTATATGGCACCTGCGTTGGACTATAGTTCTCCTGGCGCCGTAATTCCCAACTTGGTCTGAGCACTTGTAATGGTTTGTGCCCTCATCCCGCAGAGCAGCACCAGCCTGTGCCAGTGTTAACTGATCCTGATGCTGGCTGAGCTCTTCTGGTGTTTGGACAAGACCCAGACGAGGCAGGGCTCTCTGAGTAGCGATGTTCTGCAGAGAAATGTGGTTGTTCAGCATCCTGAGTCCGCTTCTGCTCTTGCTACTCCAGGCAGCTACTGCAGTCATCCAAGTAAAGCACTTGCGCTCAGATCCGTGTCTCCCTTTCTGTGCTGTTTGCTGGAGCGAGTGCACCTTTGGGGGGTATGCTTTGGGATGGAGTGCAGGAGGGTGATCACGGCAGCAGGGAATACAGCAGAGTGGCAATCATACAATGGTTGGTTCATGCCGTAAATCAGCCATGTGTCGATACAGCCTTGGCCCAGTAGAACGTGTCCTCCTGGTTGTGCTGGCGTGTGTGCTGGGTACTACAAATAAGTAGCACAAAACAGTTGTGTCCGCAGAGCAGCTATTTGTCTCCTCACACCTCCAAGCTGTGTTCCTGCCTTCATCAACATGGCTACTTGCCCGGGGGTCAGCATGCTCTCTGGAAGGGTGAGCTTTGCTTGTCCTTTCCTGGTGCCAGACTAGAGGATCTGCACCCGGAGAGCACCTCACTGCCTGTGTAGGAGCTGGGAAGCAGGCTGCCCTGCTTCCCTAGAGCCACTGCGGTGTTCAGAGCTGGCCTATGTTGTGGTTACGGGGGACCACGTGCCCGAATTCAGAGCTAGCCATGTTGCCTCCATGTATTCCCCAAGGAGAGGTTGCTGCACAGGGAGGGAGCAAGCGCCTGCATTTACAGCCTGCAAGTTGCTCTGGGGGCACCGTTATTACGGGGTGGGTAAAGCACCTTCTTCCTCTTGGGAAGCAAGGAGCTGCCTAGCAGCCTGCGTGTTGAGAGCTCACATCCTAGCTGTCGCCCACCTACCTTCCCCTATAGCCAAGCCTTGTCCTATATGAGGCTCTGCTAATACGTACTGTTGGCCAGGCTCGAGGATGGCGCCGCGTGCTACAAGCAACTGCGAGCAAGCAGTGTTGTGACCTGGCCGCGTTCTCGCCCTGCACCACCTTCTCTGCATCCGCGAGAAAATCGTGCTGGCTTTGTTGCTCCAGGTAGCTTATACTGCCGTTATTACTGCAGGCCCACGTTCTGCCTGGGACGCAGAGAACGTATTGAAACACAGACGCCCAAGCATAATTTACTGTGAGACTGAAAGTGATTCTTTTTCTCAAATTCCTCCTCCTCGAAGGAATCAATTATTAGACTAGTTTCCAAACAGTGAGGCTATGAGAACTGTCTGTGTCCCTCTTCTCATTCCCATGCTGCTGATAAGTTTTGTGTCTCTTTGCCAGTTTTAGCCAAATAGGATGAGGCTTGGAAATCTCCAAGTATGTTATTTACCCAGCTGTGAGAACTTGAGACTCAAATTAGCGCCTTCCCCTATTTGAAGGCTGCAAATTCAACTGAACCATTTGATTAGACACCAGAGAATCTACGTAAGTGTGACTCTCAGGAAACCAGACATCATAAGTTCTTCTGCTCAGAGGGTTATTCTACTTTACGTGAAACACAGTCAGCCTCATTTTAACCTGCATAAGCAGGAGGAAAAATAGGAATGAGTTCTTTCCTCTGCAAGGATCGCCACCAAACTGAGAGCTGCCAGACCTTCTCTCTGCTTCCCACGGACACGAGCTGAGCCAGATCATGGCCTCCCTTCCCTATAAGAGGAGGAGAGCTGAAGATGGCAATGAGCTCCCATCCTTGACGGTGCCGTGCAAGTGCCGTAGGCTAAAGGAGCTGGACCATATTCTTCCTGTCCTCGGGGGCAGTGGTGTGGCTCCTTATTGCAAAGGTTGTTGTTGTCTTTTATTTCCTCCCCGGGGGAGCTGCAGGTTGTGACTTAATAATGTTTGTATGCATAGGGGCTTCCCAAGTGTGTTGGAGCCTCTTGTTTATCAGCTTGCAGAGCTGCTGGCGCTGAAGGTTCGTAGGCTCTTTCCAGCCTTTCCCCGCAGCCAGCTCTGCAGCCGCAGCAGCCGCTAGGTGTATCTGCCCTCCCTCGCAGTATTCCTGATGCAGAAAAGGTGTTTGCATGAGAGAGTGAGAGGATATAACCGGGCAATAAGAGTTTATCCGAAGTGGTGGTATGTTTGGCAAGGTGGCGGTCCAGTTGCAGGGCTCCTCGTGTTCTGGGCCTCCTGGCGAGCCGGCAGCAGAGCGGTTCTTGCATGGCTCCCTGCCTGCCAGGGCCATGGGAGAGCCGAGCTGCTCCCAGGCCATGGCTCTTGCTGGGTGTGGGTGGACTTGTACCTTGTCAGCTGTGTTCCCCTCTAGCCAAGGCTGTTGTTATGGCTTTTGTAAAAGGAAACACAGGCTGTAATCAGAGAGTAACTGCCACTCATGCACTCGCTAAATCAGCTCAATTTATCTCCTGCCTGTGCTCCTCACAGCTGGTGATGGTTGAATCAAGCTGAAATAACACAGCTCGGAGAAGCTCTGCCTGGAGTGTGAGGCTGGCCTGCTTGGGGGAGCAGGGCCAGAGACCTGAAAGAGGGTGACACCCTGGCAGGGGCCCAGCGGAGCTGCCCTCTTTCCTGCTTCTGCGTGCCAGGAGCCTCTTTCTCTCTGTAGAGCTTGGGTGTTTCCGTCCTGCTGGTGCCCTCTAACACTTGGGCACAGAACTGCCCGTCCTGCGAGCTCAGAGACTGCTGGGGGCTTACAAATCAATTGGAATGACAAAATCCTGCATTGCTTTCAGTGTCTTAAAATATCTGTACAACGGAGAAAACTGGGGGTTTCTATCATTCACATTCTTAGGGGTCACATTTTCAAGTTCTCCACAACCCAAAAAGACATACTTTGCTTTTTTTTGTTTGACAGGGAGGTTTCTTTGATGGCTCTAAAGCTAAAATTCCCAGATAACTGCAGGAATTGCAGCTCCTTGGAAAGATGCCCAAGGTTGTGCAAGAATGCATAAAAAGTCTGCAATGTTGTGCTGGTGGGAAAGGGGTGTTCAGGAATGTGTTATACTAAATGCTGATGGGTTAGACATGGCAATCAGCCCTTTTTGACAGCCTGTCTGCTCCACGTATGCCTGGTACACTCAGACGGTCAGGGAGGGCTAATGAAACATGTAGACCCAAGGACACTTAGATGAAGATGGACCCAAAATAGCTTCAGACACGAGAAGAGTTGGGAAAAAAACACCCTGTAATAACTTCCCCAGAAATGCTATATATAGGTAGCATAGACTCATTTAACTTGTTCTAGAAGGAAAGAGCTATTAAATACAGATGCCAACTCTGCCTCAAAGTCCTGAGCTGAAGACTGCTGAGTGGCAGGGTGTTCTGGTCTTGAACACCTCCCCGAACGTGTCCCCTGGCCCTCGTCAGGCAGGCTTGGGTGAGCTGGGACTGTGGCCCGAGCAGGTAGGCCTTGTGCAGGACCATGGGGGAATGTGGAGAGGCAGATAATCAAGCTGCTGCTGGTTGAAGCCCAAAATTGCCACAATCCTTTCCACCTGGTGGGCTGCACTTAGTGCTAGGGAGGCTCTTCTGGGTGCTCATCAGCTGAGAGCAACTACTGGCTGTTTGACAGCAGTCACCATCCTTCAGAGCGGGTTGCAGTTCGTAGCTGTTTGAGCTTTCGCTCTGTGCGTCGAGACAGCTTTGTGCTGGCCCGTGCTTGGGAAGGTTACCCCCACTGCTGCCGCAGAGAGCATCTCAACGTGTCGGGTTTATCCCAGCTCTCTGGTTATGAAGGGGAGTGAGGATCTCCCTTAAGTAGGAAAGGGGAGAAGCAAGCCCTGGTGCTGATTGCATAAGTTTGGCCTTACATTCATGTGCTCCCTTGTGACTTGCAGAACAAGCTCTTGTTTTTTCCCTTTTTCTGTTTTCTGCCCCATCTCCTCTGCAACTGTTTGAAATTCACGCTTTGAAATTCATAGGTAGCCCTGTTTTCCCTTCAGCTTTCTTGATGTGCAGGGATTTGGCCCTGGCCTTTCATTCGCACCCTCTCTAGCAATGATTTTTTTTTTTGCCTGCACCTGCCTCCTCGTCGCTTTGTTCCTGTTCACCCTGTACCGTCCGTCTCTTTGCAGGTTATCCTGAAGGACCTAGAAGTACTGGCTGAGATCGCTTCTTCTCCTGCAGGTCAGACAGAGGGACACGGCCCCTCTGATGGCCCTGATGCACGATCGAACCAGGTGGAGCTCCACGTTCCCGTCAAAGCCAGCCAGCTGAGCTCCTCTGGTAAGTGGCCTCTGTGTTGCATCTCGCTGACAATGATCTAAATTGCAAAGCATGCTCTTGCTTCCGAGTTATTTCATTGCACTTGATGCTAAGTGGCACCTGTCAGATGTGGTCAGGCAGAAAGAAAGGCCTCTCTTTTGCACTAACAAATCAATATATCAATTCCAGCCCTGCATCGCTTGGCAATTAAGGAGTCTGCCATGAAGCGGGACAGGGGACTGTCTTTATTTTATTATTTTCTCTAGCTCGTGTCTTATTCCCTCTTTGGGTTTTGGTCACAGTCAGAATCCATGTCTCAGGTGCCCCAGGAATGAAAAGGTCAGAATCACTGAAAATGCCCCTGACCTTGGGTGCTAGTCTCTTCTCTCCTTGTAAAAGTCCTCAGAGCACCTGAGGGTGGCTTGGGACAAGATATTGTCTGCAAGCTGAGGTGCCCAAAACATAGATGCCTCTGCAGAGGATTTTAGCCTGTGCCTGTGATGCAGCGTGTTGCCTGTTTGAGGCTGCATGTGCTGGACATGAAGAATAAACTGCTACATTGCTCTGAGTGTCAGGTAAGATGTGAAGAGAGATGAAGAGGGACAATTCTATTGTTTGGGGACTTGGGGGAAAAAAAAAAAGAAAAAGCCTTTCATAATCATTCCAGCACATCGGGAACTTTTTTCACCTTCCCTTGTCTGTGGCTCATCCTTTGCAGTTGGTTGGCTGCCCCTTCTCCTCTGCTGCTATTTAAGAGCCTCCCTATTGTACTGTCTAAGCCAGGTCCTCCTGGCCAAAGACAAGTTTCGTGTCAGCTTTGGACTGTAAACTTGGAGCAGAGCCAAGGCTGTCTCTCCTCATACCGTACGTAACCATGGTGCCTTGCAAAATCACCACTAGCAATGGAGAGCTTTTAGTCTGCTGCCCTCAGTCCTCCCTGGACTTTCTCTTCTCTGAAGGTCACAGATAACTTGCCGCTCCCTGGGCTTGAAAGGGTCCGTATCAGAAACCAGCTCAGGTTTTGAGAATCTCTTGGGCTGTTTTTTGCAAATCTACCTGACTCACACTTGCACACTTGTTATCTGTAGCCAGGCTGGCCTCTCTGATGGAGGGGCGGGGGTTGCAGTGCTGGCAACCTAATGAAGTGCTCTGCAAGTGTTATTGATCCTCCTGGTGTCAGAAGTCAGACGGTGTGGGTGGAGCAGCTCCTGCAGAGCTGGCCAAACAGCTGAAGAGCTGCAGTTTAGATCATGCTGATGGTTGTCTGAGGTTTCCTTCCTTGTGGATTATCTAAAAATAGCATGCTGGATGGCGTATATCCTAACGGCTGCCGTGGCCCCTTTTAGCTATCTGGAAGAGCAACTTGGCTTCAGTTATTCAAGTGTAATGTTGGAAAAGAATCTGGCTCTCTCCACATTTAGCAGATCTGCTGTAGCCAGAGCTCCAGTTGCCCCAGCGTGGAAATGGCTGAAATGCCATGCCGGTTGTAATATGCTCTCACTTTGTCACCCTGTTTCCTCTTCCTTATAACACATTGGAAAATTGATTGGTTTTTTTTGAAGTTATTTGGGACTGAGCTTTGCAAAATTGTTGGCTTTCACCCAAAAGTAGATGCTTTTGGGGAGGGGAGAATGAGCCAGTTATGTTCATTTGCCTTGGACTTTCTTTTATAAGGGAGGAATATGGCCCCTCTGCCGTCTGACTCTGACCACCCAGGTTTCACATTCACCCAGGTCTGGTGACTGAATGCCGGCTGCTTGGCTGCAGCTCTTAGAGGAGTGAGGGGTCATGACTAGGCTAGGACCCTCCTGGATTCCAGCTAGAAGAGTGGAGGCTCTTGAGGAGGGCGGGTTTTGTTGTTTGGGGGTTTTGGTTGTGTTTTGTTTTGTTTTGTTTTTTCCAAGTGGGAGTGTGGCTAGTAGAAATTCCTATGTCTGTGCATGTTCCCAGGGTAATGACGTACTGTTAGAGCAAATCCAAACGCTGCCCTGCAGACCAAGGAGTATGTGAGTACAGCCTTTCCCAGGGAGAAAAGAGGCACCCAAGGCCCTGACGCCAGAGACCACCAAAGAGGAGGTGTACCCTGCGAGGAGCTGAGTAACCGTGCTGCTCCACCAATGCAAGGGTGCCTGGATTTGTATTGGGACCGTACAAGAATATTCCCCAAGCAAACCTCTCTGTGCAGCTAGGCAGTGCACTTTGAGTAGTACTTAGAGTACTTTGGTAGTACTCTCAGAAGCAGGATGCAATCGCACCATTAGCACTGGTAGGGAAGGGAGGTTGCATAGTACCAGCGCTTCTCCCCAAGGTTAAATTGCTCCATTCCCTTCATCACACTTTCGACTGATGTGCCATCAGAGTTGTCAGTGGGAGGAGAGACAATTATGCTGGCCAAGTAATCTCAGGTCTGCTCCTCACCCAGATCTAAGGCCTGTGCGAGTGTGTTGGTGGTGGCTTTGTACGTAGTGAACATGGACACCCTTTAAAACTCTTGAGTTCGCAGCAGGTTTTCATTGTGCGCTCGCCATCACTGTTCGTACTCCAAACTCTGCCACCCAAGGCAAGTGGTGAGGGCTACAGGGGAGGCGGAAGGGGCCCATGCCATGTTGTGGTCTTCCCCCCACTTCCGCTCTCTCCGTTTTTCCCCTCAGGATGTGTTTATGCAGTTGTTTCCCTGCTATTGAGTTTGGTTTCCTTCAGACGTTCGTTGATTAGTCAGGAAAGCAGTGTCCCACTTCCGCAGCTCGTTCCCAGCTCGAGTTTTTATTTAGCTGCTTTGTTCTGCAGTTACGTAAGGTTAGCTGCCCTCCGACGGCTTCTCCAAACACAATGAGCCATGGAGACTCGAGGAGCCTGGGCTGTGCGGTGCGTGCGAACCCCAACCTCCCTCCTCCAGAGCTGCGTGGAAGAAGACCTGCTTTGGCTGCCCCTGGGGAGAGTGGGTGATTTCTCACCTTGGCCAGCTAAATGTAGTGTGCTCCATGAGTCTGTGCTCAGTTATCTTCTGCCTGCCTTTCCCAGGGCTCTGTGGAGACCTAGCTGGAGAAAACTAGAATGAAACTTGTGTTTCTGATGCTGAAGGGAGTTGGGCACTTACAGCGCAATGCATTGAAGAACTCTGCTCATGGCAACTTATTACAATTCACATTCGAAATGTCTGAACTGCTCTTGGGGTGTCCACTCGTTCTTGCTGGCCTTAGCAGCCCACCTGTGATGAGGAGGTGGATGGCTAGCAATGCATCTTGTATCTTGCTTTAGGGACTGAAGCCAAAACCTAAGGGAAAGCTCCAAACTGAGAATGTCACGTGGTTGGTGATACATCTTGATCTGGATCTTTGGGACACAGTTTTCTTGGCATGGTAACTCACGGCATTCCCTGCAGGGAAGAAGGATACAGACTCAGCAAATGCTGCTGACATACACAGCCCAGCTACAAGGACTGCTCCCTCAGGAGCCAGAGGAGGAAGCCTTGTAAGATGATAGACAGAGAGCTGCACCTGATACTGAAATACCATGTGGCAGATAAAACAAGCCCTCTCACCAAATGCTCTTCATCCCCACTCAAAACAAGTGCTGTGGTCTCCTGAGTCAGGACAGTAAATCCAGAGTCGCCCCAGAGTGGCAAGTAGGTCCCGTGATGAGCTCAGCAGTAAGACGTGCAAGAGAGAGGCTGGGGCTGTGCCTGGGGAGCAGTGCGGGAGGGCTCCCCACACTTTTTGGGGTGATGGTACAAGCACCCATCTGGTTTGCACAAAGAGGTTCTCCACAGGAACACCCTGATGGGAATCCAGCTTTATTTGGGAACGTTTTGCCAGCCATGCAGAATTCAGCGGACAAGTAGCCAGCCAATGGCCCCTGAGAGGTTGTTGCCATGGATAATATAGGTATGAGCCCTCCAGTGTAGGTTCCAGCTCTGTTCTGCATGGGAGGAGAGAGCCCCCCTCCAAAAGGGTGCCGGCACCATCTGCTGCCACATACACGGTTAACTCCTTTGCACACATCTCTTCCTTCCTGCCTGCAAAGTTTTGTAAGGAGAAGCAGTTATGGCCCTTTGTTTTGCAGGAGGCACTTTCCTCTCAAGCTTGCTCCAGTCTCTCCTGCCTGGCTTCCTGCTGGAGGTCTCGGGGACAGTGGCGTACCCTCTGACCGTTTGGCAGTATAGGATGTTTACTGGGAGGCTGACTTGATGTGTGGGTGTGCTAATAAGCTCTAGGTCATTGCTTTCAAGCAATAGCCCATGGATATCCCAGGGGTCCGTGGATTATTCCTCAGGAGCCTGCTAAAAGTGACTGAGAAATCTAGTCTGTTGAGTTTAAACTTGCTCTATGCCCCCTGGAAAACTTGTAGGACTCCAGAGCCTGGAAAAAACTTGAGAATTGCTATTACAGGGGTTTCCCATGCACATTTTTTGAGGGTTTCTGTTCCTAGTGAGCCAAAACACTCACTTCAACTTCTCTGTCACCCGGCTTCTCAATCTGTGTAATTCATACGTCTGTGGAGATGGCAGTGTAGGGCAAAGTCCCACCTCCAGAGAGTTTCGAAAATGTTAGGTTGGCATCTGAAATCACCGGGTAAGAGTCCATAGGCTGCCGGGGGTCCGTGAAGGGTAGCAAAGAGAAGCTGGCCTGTTGTCAGTTGGCTTAGGTTTGCTAAACTTAAGGTTTCTAATGATGGGAAAATTTTTAGAGGGTCTGCAGATTTCAGAGTTGAAAACTATGGGCTTGACTGCTTCCATGTGAGATAGGCTCTGGAAGAATCCTAGCAGCATTGAAATCTGGCACGGAGCAGGCTGCAAATGCTCTTCTGGGCCTTGCAAAGACCCTTTCTCTGTTTTTTGGCTAATGCAGCCTGGGAAGTTTCTGAACAGGGCCAATCTGATTGAAATTGGGCTTGGGTCTCAGACGTCCTTGTGAAACACCATGAAGTGTTATTAGATGTTACATCTTGTTATTTCCAGGTGCTGGTTTAATCAGGCCATGATGAAAAGGGTGTTGCTAGTACTGCAGAACTTCACCTGTTGTGGACAAGGTGGAACAAGGGAGGGGAGGAGATGACCCCCAACGGTGAGGGGTTTCTGTGTAATGTGGAGGACAGAGAAGAGGATTAGGAGGTCACAGCATCTGACAGTGCTGTGTGATGGTGTTCCCAGTGGATGCTGCCCAAGATAATACTTTGGAACGGCATTGATAGGATGCTATGGAAAACCCCAGGAGATACAGCTGTCCAGATAGCAGCCGTAATGTATCTGGCATGCCTTCAGGCTTAGATCCCTCCTAAGACTGACTGTGAAAAGAAAGATGACAAGACAGGGGATTCCCCACTGAAAGCAGTGGTGCTGGCCTGGATTATTGGTCTGTAGAGACTGAAATATGTTAAGGAGATGTTGATCGTGTAGATACCTGTGACTTCCAGCCAAACATCCCATATGCAGTTGCTTTGCTGGACTGCCTCAGTTTCCCCAGATGTAGCATAGAATTTGGAGGTAAGGAGAGGAATAAGGTAAAGGCTTCACAGTTAAACTAGCAAAATAAACACTGATACATGGGAATAAAGTATTGAGAAGCTCTCATATTTCCCTGTTGTAGAGAAGGGGAGATGAAAGTTTGGCATAGAGCTCAAAAGGGTGGGAAGGGATTTTCCTTCAGGTGCAAATCTGTGACCTTGTTTCCATTTTTCTTGGTTGCAGTGTAGATCAGAAATACCCCCCAAAAGTCCATTGCTTCTCATTCCTACTTGCAGGTTGATTCTTTCATGTGCTTCACCTTTCTATGTAGAGCTGCAGACTTCGGCATCCCTTCTCTGGTCCTTCCTCTACTACAGCAATACTAGCCTTGGCCCGCTTTAAGCTCACCACCAAACTTTAACAGCTAGCCTTCCTGCAGCTCTTCTGGCTGTTTTCTTCTCCTGTACCTTGTTTGAGCTATACCCCTGCTGCACTTTTGCTTATTGATTTACCTTGACAAAGAAAAATGATCCAATAGTGGACCCAAATGGATTTCCTAGGTAAGATAAGCACTATCATTGCCTACTGTCTTCATTCAGGGCAGGGACAGGTGGAGTCCCTGCTTGTCAGCCCTGGAGTGGGGAGATCCAGAGGATCAGTGCAGCAAAAGCCATCAAAATACATCCATGTCTTTCCCTGCTCTGACCTTCAGTCCAGGGAAAACCCTGTTCTCACACTTCTCCACAATGCGTTCAGACGGGAAGATCTCCCCCTGCACGCTGCTTCCTCTCCTCGAGCTGCAGGAGATGTAGCTGTCAAGGTCTGACATCACCGGGTGACTGCGAGGTCACGTTTTTTGCTGGCCCGAGAACTTCCTGATGCTCTCGCTGGGGAGGGTGATGTGCTCACCAGGCTGCTGCGCTGGGGTCAGGGCGATGAGTGGGGAGGAAGCCAGTGTGTTGCACTCCAGAGAGGAGGTCTGGTAGCCGCTTCAGCACGAACGGTTTGCAAAAACGCGGCAAAGCAAAGCGCAAGGCTTGGGGGAATTGCGGCAGCTGTACGGCGGGGGCTTAGGGCTGGAGGAAGGTTTTGCATGGATCTTGCTGAAAGCAGAAATACTTCTGTCCTAGAGACAGTGCCAAACCTCTTGCAACACCCGAGGCAAGGCCCCTCTGCAGGCCACGGGAGGGCCTGGGCACCTCGAGCCTCTGTGTCTCTAAGCCGTCCTGGCGAGTGAGGCTGTACTGCACCCCTGCCAGTTTTGGGACTGCCCATTGCGCCTCCGGCAACGCGGCTGTGACGTCGAAACCTCAGCAACTGCAAACCGCGGCTGTTTTGCGAGGCGTTTAACTGACCCGTAACCTCTCTGCTCCCAAGGGCAGCCAGGAGCGATGGGGAGAAGCGTTTGTGTGCCCAAGCAGCCCTGCCTGCGTAGGGAGCAATGTGGGTGCTGCAAAAACAGGCTGAGCGCAACCCCTAAACTTGTGCATGGTCAGTAGTTTTAGGGGGGTTATTTCCTCAGCAGCATCCTGCCGTGCAGAGAGGGGGGAGCTGACGTTTCTCAGAGCCCAGCTGAGCTGCCGACATGTTTGCATCTGTTTCTAACTATGACTCGCGCTGGGTTTTTTGGTTTTGCCTTTTTTTTACGGTTCTATTTTTATCCTGCTCTGTGAGGTTTCTCTGCGTCGTATTTGCAAAAGCTGAAATTCAAAACATCCTGGGGAAGGCTGCTTGGGGGAGACATTCTGCAGATTCTCATGTCTCCACACTGGGTTTCACTCAGCAACATCTGTCGGCGCTGACTCCCACGCCGGCGACAGCACCGGAGCAGGGCTCTGCGTGTGTTAAACGCTCCCGACCAGGTCTGTCTGCTGGAATATTTGGACCGGCTGCTTACGGAGGAGCCAAAGGAGTTTCTTCACAGGGCCGCGCTGGAAGCGTGAGGCCCTGAGGAAGGCGCTTGGATAGGAAAGATGTTCAGTGCACGCAAGGGAAGGAGCGATCTCGGGCTACACGCTTCCTGTGCGATGTTGCATAAGTCACTTAATCTCTCCCTGGTGGTGATGAGGATGAAGGCGCTTCCTCGCTCTACGGAGGGCTTGCAGTTAAATGCGTTAAGGATTGCAGGGTCCTTGAGCAGTGCCGTGGCAGGAGGATCGCTGAGGATCGAGATACCGCCCTTGCAGCCTTTTCGTGACAGTATAGACGCGGTATCCACTCCGCTGTGGCCTACACGCGGACCCTGCGTGGGTGCCCTTGGCTGCCTCGCTCCCCGTAACGGGAAGGATTGCCAAGCTCTTAATTTCACTGATCTTCTCCTCCCCGCCTGCGCCAGCTCAGAGCAAGCTTGTGTGTCGCCTTGCAAAGCCAGAGCTACATAATCCCCGCAAACGCCTAATCCGCTTCCTCCAGTCGTGGCCGTATTCCTCGAGGCCGGCACCGGGGTGAAGTCTGCTCCCCTCGATGCGGTCTGCGAGGATGGCTGCCTCCTCCCGACGTCCCGGCTGTGGGCTGCCTTTGCGCCTCCGATGCCGTCTCCCACCCTTCTTCCACCCCTGCGAAAGGCAGGACCGGGGCCGGTCGGCAACAGCACCCGGCTGCTATTGCTCCCACCCGCTGGTTTCGGCCGGCAGCCACCCTGCCCTAACGAACGGGTGCCGGGAGCTTCGTGTCCGGGGCTGACTCTGCGGAGGAGCATTTGGGCAGCTCCGATCCTGGCTAACGGCACTCTCGGATGCAAGCGTTAAAGCAAAGCAGACTTCTCCCCACACCGCCCGTATTTTCGAGTTCTGGTCTGCACTGAAATTGCTTCAATTATGGGTTGAGGTAAATCACTTTAGCTCAACCGCTGCAAGTGCCCCTGTGGATATTCTTTAAACAGCTTATGCAGATTTAGCTCGCTTCAGAAAGGAATCAATTTTAGTCAAATCTCATTTAAATTTGTTTTAAATGGCATTAAGCAAGTCCACACCAGTTTTAATTAAGACCAGTTTGAAACCAATTAGGGTTAAATTAGTGGGACTTGTGTGTTCCACAGTGGTGAATTTTGGTGTTTGGTGAACAAGAAAAAAAAAACCACCCCAAGCTAATGTCTGATTCTGTCGGGCCTCTCCCGGAGCAATTCGGGGACACTTCTTTGGCCATCGCAGGTTTTGAGACTGCTCAGTCCATCAAGCCGGCGGATCGTCTGAATGTTCCAGACAGCTGTACAATATATATTTATAAGGGGCCTTAATATAGATTCCTAATTGCCTGTCTCTTTTGATTTACGACGCGGCCACATGAGCGATCGGAGCGTACCAACGGCGTGAACCACAGGTGAGCGCGTGGAGCTGCCCGGGCTGCACGAGACCTCGGCAGGCGAGGGAGATGCGCGCTGTGCTGCACTGGAGCTGGCGTCCAAGGGGGAAGCCGGGGCTGGCCCGGGCGGTTCAAAAGGCACATTCGGGTTTCTGGCTCTGCCCCAGGCTGTGACGCTTCCCTTGGAAAAGGTTTTGTTGGCCCTGCCTCCTGGGATGTAGGATGATGCTGTAGTTGTTTAGGAGGTACCTTGGGTCTGTCACATGGAAAGCAGTGAGGATCCACGGTGGTTGTAGGAGTTTGCTGCTGCAATTTCCACGTGCTTTTTGAAGGCTGTTTCTACCGACTCTCGCAGGCAGCTGAAAGAGGAGAGGAGCATTGCAGAAACCTGGCAGTGCCCTTTGCAGCAGTCATGCAGCGATCTGGCGGGCTGCATCGCTGCAAGCAGCAGCCTTTTGCTGCGACCTGGAGAGATGGGAAGGCGAGCTCCAAGGCTCCGGTGGGCCAGGGCTCTGGGAGAGCAGCAGCTCCGTTCTCCTCCAGCAGCTCCAGAGTCTTAACCTTCAGGTCTTAGGGAGATCAGCCCTTTCAAGGGGGAGGTGTGCTTTTTGCAGCCTTTGCATTCAGTTGGGGGGGTTATGAAAAGGCTTTATCTTCTGCTGAACCTCCTTTTCTCCTTCCTTGCAGCTATTACTGGTTTGGCCAGGTTCAGCACATTCAGTGGTTGCTTTCTGCCATAGCAGTTGTGAACTCCTTGGCCCGTGAGTTCAGTTTTTAGCCTTTTAAAATCATGTTAGGCAAAGTGGAGAAAAATTGTTTGGGATGCGATTGTGTATCTACCCTGGAGACTCACAGCTCAGCTGACAGGAAGAGGTTGGGACCACACGCTGTGCCCATGCTTAGTGTCACTGCTCTGATGTTCCTGGGGGCCAAAAATTCCCATTTGTTCTTGTCACAGCTGATATGTAGGGTTGACTTTGTCATTCCTCTGAGCAGGGATCTTTCCTCTCCCAGCTCACTCCTCCATGCCAATTAAAAAAAAAAAAAAAGACAGCAGAGCCGTGGCGTTTCATCAGCCCTGCTTGTGGTATGGTATGTTAGCAGCCGATCTGGCAGGTTACAAATCTGCAAAGTCTCACTTTAGGGGAAGGGGGGAGGTGCAAACTTCAATTAATTAAGCCACAGTTTTCTTAACACTTCTCTCTGCTTGTCTCTCATGCTTCGTAGAAATGCTCCAAAGCTGATCCTGCAGTTCTGCCGTGCCAGCGTGTGCAGCAATCCCGCTACGCTGCGCGGTAACCCGTGGGGCTGCAGGCTGAGCAGCACCAGAGCGGTACTGCGGACCGAGGGGCATGACTGGGCTGCAAGGTCCATGGAGAGGTTACATGATGGAAAACAGGTTGTGAGCCAGTTCCTCGATGTCCTGCAAATCCAGGGCAGATGGGCTTTTGAGCAAATGGGAAGTTTGGACGGTTGGGAGCCTTTGCAAGAGAAATGTCTTGCACGGCAGCCTGTTTGGAGAAGTGTTGTCCAGTCCCTTTCGATCTCAAGCTGCCCTGGCTCCCTTCCCTGAGGTCCTGCAAATCAAAGCAAAACCTGAAGGCAGAGCCGCGGTGTGGCATTGCAGTGTGGCGTCTCTGTAGGGCAGCGAGTGAGTGAACGGCAGTGCGTGGGGGCTGCTGCAGGATCTGATCCGGGAGCCCTCCGAGCTAGCCGCATGCAGCTCGGGGGAACAGAGAAAGGGGGAGGCGAGGACGTGCTGAGCCAGCACTGGGAGCTTGGGAGCGAACCTCTGCTGCGCTTAAGTGAGATCACATACGGCCACCGTGGTGAAGCTCCCCAGTATCTACCTCCTGGAAGCCCTCTTGCAGAGGACCTGGAGACCCAACTGAACTCACCTCTCATTGCCACCAAAGTGAGTCTTCGTGTTTAAAGGTAGCATTTCCCATAAGAAAGCTTACTAATGGCTGCAGATAACGCTTGACTGCCTTGAGTGGCTCTCAGGAGCGCTAGCAAGGTGGACTGCTCCACCAGGGTGCTGCTCAGAAACTCGGGGCACGCTCTGGTGGAAATGTTCCTTAGGGATGCACATAACTGCTTGCGTGTTAGGTAGGCAAGAAAGCCAAGGCTTGTTGAAGAAATGAGGGTGTGCCAACTGTGTGTTCCCTTTTGAATTCGGTCTCAATGTTCCCAGAGGCGAAGGATAAGAGAAGTTCCCTGAGGCACGCAAACCTTAGCATCACGCTTTCTTCTGCTGAGAAAACAGGGCTAAGTCGTCTCCATGTTGTTGCCATCTCTGTGTTCTGGTCCCCCTGCCCTCCGCCTTACTCCCAGCTCCCGCACCCCTGGCCAGCTTTCTCCAAATTGAGCAGGAGGGTAGTAGCCTGCCAGGGGGAAGGGATGGTGCTTTTCAGGAGCCACTGTTTCTGAATCAGCATGGACTAAAACAGTTAACTACCTTGGTAGCTGACTTTGAAATTTGCTTCCAGGTACTGCTTTAATTCTCATCTCTGGGCTACTTAGCGCAGTAAATTGCTTATTAAATCCGTTGCTTCTGCCTGTTAGTAGCACAGGCTGCGTCTGCTTCCCCTGCTCCGTCCCCAGGAGTGATCTGCATTTGATGTGCTTACCCAGAAAGTTCTGGCAAACTGCACCCAGCTGTGATTCAAAGGAAGAAGAAGACAGAGTCGGAGCCTGGAGTTTGATAGTCCTGCAGACTGCAGCCTGGATCTGATCTCAAAGGTGATTCTGGCTTTTGGATACCCAGTTGCTCTAGAGGGTCCTTGCGAGTGTCCAGTGTGAGATGTGGGAGATATTGCACCACCCCAGAGGGCTGATCTGACGGTGCTTCCGGCTCAGCCGCTGACCTGTCTCATGCCTGCATGCTTGGCCACAAGTCTTCTGGCTTTGTCCTGTACACGTCACTGCTGGTGCCCTTGTGACAGGAGAGCTGCCCCTTTGAATAGCATAAAAATTGCTGCCTCTGCCTGTTCTTTACTTGGGATGTGTCTAAGATGTGCAATATTTTTGACTTTCAATAGGCATCACTGGAAGCTGTGCAAGAAGGCAATAAGAAATAAAGCTTGCTTTGCTATCCAGTGCGAGTTAACCCAGATCTGCCGTAAGAACTAGGCAGGAGGGCTGCTAGCTGCGCTGCTGCTAGGAAAGATCAGCCCCGGTAGCAGTGCAGTCCTTGGAGCTCTGAGGGTCCAACGGCTGGATCAGAGACATGATTGTTGGAGTCCTGAGCAGGGAGAAACCTCAAGGTCAGACCTTCCCCTGGACAGCTTCCAGGTTGGGGCCTTAATATCTGATAGGGGTCAAGGTGTGATGTCCTTCCTGCCTGCTGTTACCTTTTGGGTTTCGATGCACCTCTGGGTTTGGATATCTTGGGATTACTTAACGAAACAAACAATAAATATTAACTTCTCCAGCTTTAAAAGCAGGCCTCCATCTGCTGTTCATCTCCCCCTTCCCTCCCTCCACACCGGGAAGACAAACAATGCTGCCTTTTGAGGCTCTGCCCATTTTACAGATTGGGAGATGCAAACCAGAGCTGTAACCCGCACTGAGTAATCGGCAGAAACCGTGGCCTGCAGAGCGCCGTGGTTTAAAAGCAGAGCTGTTGCATGTGGTGTTGTCTGGACTGTTTCTATTTTCAACCTGCTTTTAAACAATGCTGAACAGCTGTAATGATTACACGTAGAGCGTGGCTGTATTTTCACTCTGGGTAATCTGTGCCTTTGAACAAACGCACCTTTGTTTTGGCATGTGTTGTCTCAGTAATATAATATTCTTGTCCAGATCACCTTACCTGCAGCTGAGAGGAAACACAGTGCTACAGTTAGCATTCGTTCTCTGGAAGATGGCAGTTTAAAAGCACAGTTTGGGGTTTCAAATGCACCAAGAGGGAATTTGAATCCTCAGATCCAGTGGGAAGGAGGCACCCGTTCCTCTGTGGCAGGTTATGGTCCAAATGATCTCTTCTTTCACTCTCCCTGTCCTCTGTGCGTGTTCTTGTGGGATGTGAAATCTGTGGCGGTCTTAGTCTGGGTCGAGCTGGGGCGGCGGAGGTGGCTGCTGTCCCCTGCCGTTCATCACCGTCCCCTGGATTTGCTGCTGGCGCTGCCCTGCCTTGAGCGCTCACTTGCCAAAACGCTCCCGCGCCTGGGCGCTGCCGCGAAGCGGGTGCAAATGGGCGCAGGCAGCGCGGCAGGGCGACGGCCGTGCCGCTCAACGGGACCGTGAGCGCTGCCTCGTCCACGTCTCTGCACGTCGCGCCGGGACGGCCACCAGGACCAGACCAGTCCAGGGACTTTGCCATCAACCTGAGCTTTGGCTGTTTGATTGCATTTTTAATTGGCTGCTCCGCGCTCTGCTGAGCCTCAACAGAAACAGACAGCAGACATAAATCAAACTCTTCAAGTTTCCGCTGGCGATCGGATGGAAATACAGCGCTGCTGACTCTTCTCATGACTCTTTGGGAATAGCCTTGTGGTGTTTGCGTTTGCTGGCTCGTATTACGGTTAGACACTTTTCAATCTTTTTGCAGGAAAAGTTAAGGGAGAGAGCTCTTGTTGCAAACTCCCCTTTAAAATGCCGGCGTCAGGCGTTTGCTTCAAGCGCTGTCCTGCTAAATAAACGGTCTCCCCTAAAGTATCACTGTGGGAAAAACAATCTTCACCTCTCAGCTCCCTGCACTTCAAACACTTCAGTTTTGGTTTCTCAGCGGTATTTTTTCTAAAGCTGTCTTGAGCATCCTGAAGTAGGAAATGCATTTTTCACCCCTCCCTGGCTACCCGCCCTGCAAACAGCCTTTTATCGAGTTACAACTTTTTGCTCAGCGAGATTACGTTTCTGTGACCTGAGGCTTCTCCTAATAGCTATGTGAAGGCTCTGCAATCCGGGCAGCGGTAAGGGGGTGCCGTGCAGTCACGAGAGCGCCGTTCTCGTGATGGGGATATATGGTAAGACGTTGAGCAGGGCAGAGCCTGGAGCCCTGCGGAGTTAGGCACCACGAGCTGCACGTCCCAAAGCGAACACGCAGAGGAGCTGGGAAGGAGACCTAGCACGCAAGGTGCTGGCTGTGAATTTACTGCACGCTGCTCTGTCTGAGCTTCTCCTGCGCGGCCCTCAGAGTGCGTTGTGCAGTGTGGTGGGGCTGACACCAAGCGACTTTGCAGAAACGGTCTTTGGCCATGGCCAGAAGCCGGGGTGGAAGTTGCCCTCCCGTGCAGCAGAGCCAGCAGAGCGGGCACGAGTGGGTTTTGTGGGCTGCCTTAGCCTAGCCTGTCCGCGAGGGCTGTTTGGGCTGACCTGCCTGTGCAGGCGTTGGTGAGAGCTGCCCAGGTCGGCAGCGCTCTGCTCCCGCCTGGGCTTCACAAACCAGCAGCGTTATTTAGCGTAATACGAGCAACTTCCAGGTAACTGAGCCCAGCAGGACTGGATTTTATGGCCTTGGGTTTGGCTATTGAGATATGCTGTAGCGGGGACCAGGGAAGTTGGCGGTTCGGCGCTGAGGTTATGAGCGGAGGCATGCCAGCTCTGCACATCCTTCTGGACACGGGTGTCTTGAGTGTGCTGCTCCCTTTGCTGTGCTGCTGGAAATCCTCCAGCCCCAAGCAAAGTATTCAAGGAGAAAACATGAAAGAGCCTTACAAGTCTGGAAATGCATTAGATCGGTGTGGGAAAGGAATACTTGCCTGGTACATCAAAGCAAATCTAAGCTTTCCTGACCACACCATTTCTCCTTTCCCTCTCTCCTCTGCTTGGTTACACCTTCCCATTTTCAGACCCTGACCCTTAGCTCCCTGCCGGGGGACCTCCTTGTACCTTCCTTACGTGGAGAGTCTGACTGCACTCAGTACCTGCAGTTTTCTTCCTTTGAGACTTATCGATATGATCTGTAGTAGCTGCTGCCTCAAACTGAAGTCTTCTTTGTTGTCAATAGTAAGGCTCTGGGCAAAACCTAGAGGATGCTGTAAGAGCAGTGCGCAGGATTGTGTCCTGCTCTGAAGGTTTCTCATACCAATGAGATCCTGGACAGACCAGATTTAAAACGTGCTCTGGAAACGAGGATGCCTGGGTCCTCCCCTCTTCCTCAAGACAGGAGGGACAGCTTGTCGCTCATGGCAGTCGCTGGCCCATGATCTTCTTTCCCCCTCGTACAGCTGCTTTTGTTATAGAGGGTTTTTGCAAACAGAAAACAAAAGAAGAGCCTGGTTCTGGGTATAATGTGTAAGCCTGGATCTCTCCTGCTTGGGACATGTGTGTGTGGCACCGGTGCATCAAGTGGCTCCTGCCTGCGGGAAATACAGTCACTGAACTTGAACCTGCAGCTTGCTGTGAGCCAGAGCTGCATGTGTGTGTGCTGTTAAGTGCACGCTGCGTTTGGGGCGTCTGCAGCTTGTGGGGATTGGATTAAAAGCTCCTGCAGTTCACAAGCAATCTGGTTTTTGGGGGGAAGAGTGTAAGTGCCATATCCAGGGGTATGGGAGTTGCTATTTATAGGGCTGATGTGGAACCTCGAGCACCCTTTTTCCTGTGCACTACTAAAATTGAACAGCTTTGGGGGTGGTCTCCCCAAAAGGCCTGTTCGCTGGTTCTTCAAGGGCTGGCAGTGCTGCGAGATGCTTTCTCCTGGGACGGAGAGAGCTGTGACCAGGATAGTTCTGCTTGCACAAAGCAGACGCTGTTATACGAGGCTTAGAAATCTTGCCTTGCTGCCCCTTCCCTTCTCTGGTCAGTGCATTTTGGGGGTCTGCTCTCTGGCCGAGACTGTGTATGCCATGTCCTGACTCGGCTGCTCTGTAACTCCCTGTCTCCTCCGCAGGTACGAAAGGTATGGAGTGTTCTCCCTCCACCCCCACCATGAACTCCTACTTCTACAAGTTCATGATCAACCTGCTCAAGAGATTCAGCAGCGAGCGGAAACTCCTGGAGATGAGAGGAGCGTTCATCATCAGGTCAGAGTGCCCTGCTCCTCTTTGAGCTTTGCCCAAACCTTCAAGCACCTCCCTGGCAGGGTGGGCCAGGGAGGAAGGGTTTGAACAGTCCAAGCGAGTGCTGAGCTCTCTTGGATCGCCAAGAGCCAAAACCATTTCTGCAAGCCTCCTTGGCTTGCTGGTAGTCGAGGCTGACATTTTTAGAGCACACGGACTTGCCTTTCACATGTTGAGACACCATATTTTTTGCTCCCATCCCCTGAGGCAAAGTATCTCCTTATTAAATAGTGTTGTCGGATCCCGTTTTGTTAAGACACAAACAGACCAGCTGGAGCATGAAGACAGGCTGTTGCTCAGAGTGCCAAGTCAACTGAATTCTTTCACCTGGGTCGGTTCAGGGTGCTGCAAATAAGCATAACTTGTGTTGGGCACATGACATTTGCCCGGTGGAAGCCCCTCATCCATGAAGGCCGTGTATTTTGATTCACAGAGTCATGCAGTTGGTAGCCCGAGGCCAGGCTGGTCACTTGAAGAGAAGGCAAGGGTAGGAGAGGAGGGGTAGTCAACATCTCGGTGTCTTGGGCAGGTTTTGCTCTGCTTTTTAAGGAGCTGTGATTAGGTGGTGGATGCTGGAAAAACAAGCTTTGGGACAGCTGGCAGAATGTAATCTTTAATGCAATGAAATCTGGGGCAAGGGACACAAATTCCTCAGCTCAGAAATAATTGACTTAATGGTCAAGGCAAAAAAAAAAAAAATCAGGCGTTTGGGGGGAGGTGGGGGCAGGACTCTGTATTTTTCCTTCCTTGCTTTCAGTGAGGTGGCATCGAAATATGCTGAAAGAGCATGAAGCCCAAACACACTCCCATGGAAGAAGACAGCTGCCTCTTCCAAGGCGGAGGTATGCGTGAAGTCCTGGTCAAGGGTCCCAAGTGAAAGATGAATCACTTCACCAGCTGAGAGCTGTGATCAGAAATTGCAGTGTGTACAGCTCTCCAAATCAGCTAAGTCGAACCTGGTAATAAGTTGCAACTGCTTTGCATTAGCAAAGCGTCCTGAATTTGACTCTCTGCAACAATTTGTGCCCAAGTCTTCAGGCAGCCTTGAAACAGTGCTGAAAAGTTAGCGCTAGATTCATCTCAGTGAGCAATTAGTGTTGAGAGGAAGCGTGGTAGATTGTGCTGAGAAATACTGCTACAAAAACAAGATGAAGTGTGGGCAGGACAGGATTGCAACGACTGTTTCATCCGCAGTGCAGGGATTTAGGAGATTCCCCCCGCCACCTTCTTGCCTTAAAATTTGGTGCCTTATCCCAAAGACCCTTTGAAAAAAAACTATTTTCCCCCACCAAAATCTAGCTTGGTTTTAGTCTTAAGAGTCTGGAAATGTTGAGTTTAATCACATAGGGATCTAAGGTTAGGACAGGAAAAAAAATCCCATTTTTAGTGTTCCCCCTCTTCTCTACAGTCTGCAAAATGGAAGCACAGCCCGTGGTTTGAATGAGCGGCCCTTGAGAGGCGAAGTGGCCCTATTTCTCGCTAAAAGGGCAGGGCAGCTGGGCCTGGTCAGCGCAGTGAGCCTGGACAGTGTCACGTTTAAAAGTTTAAAAGTTCCCCTGTATCGCAATCATCTCAAATTCTTCCCTCCGGCTCCAGCAGGATGAGTCCCTTGGCTACCAAGGCAGGCTGGGCTGCTCCCAGCCCATAGCTGGCGGCGTAATTGGACCAGCTCACGGCAGCTCAGCAGACGGTGACTCAATGCCCCAGAATCCACGCTTGCAAAAAATCCCAATTAGTGCAAAAAAATGACTCTAGCCTCTGTCTGAAGTCAGTCACATTGTGGCGTGCGTGTAAGAGATCCAGGGGTGTCTTGGTGTGAAGCCAAAGCAGCGGTTCTGGGAGGGATGAGCCATGGCCTCGGGTGCTCGTGACTAACTCTGAAACCTAACGAAGACTGTTAAAAGGCTGGTGTTAACTACATCTCTGCCACCTCCAAAAAAGTGAGACGGGAATAGAGCAGGAAAACTTTTGCAGGACTCTGTGGAAAAGATTGATGTGTTGCCAGAGAGACCCACTTAATGTGGGAGCCTCGTGGTGCTATTTTTAGCCGCTTTTCAAATTAAAGCCATATGTGTTTTCCTACAGTATCTCTCTCCACTGTCCGCGAGCAAGTTAGCTGTTAACGTAGGGTGGGGTGAGAAGGCAGCCTGATGTTTGACTTGGGAGAAGCTGATGATTTTTCAGCATTGCCTGGAGAGCACAAAGTGAATATTTGCGAGATCTGAAGGGGCTGTGTTAAAGAGCGATCCTCCCCCCCAGCTGATACAAGCTTCTTTGCTCCCCTTGGGCCCTTCGTTCTCCCCTCGTCTCTGAAACCACCGGTGCCTTTTCTGATGGCCAGCGGGCCCAGGAATAACGAAGCTTGACCAACCTGCCGCTTGGCAACTCTCTGTATCCAGGCTGGCGCAGCAGCGAAGGAAAATAAACCAGTTAAATTTAGGCAATTATTTCCAGTCAAGGGATTAGTGCTTAGTGGAAAAGGAAATGTGCGACAGAGCTTTAAAACACAGCGCAGCAATTTTCCCTGCCGTATTGCCAGTGCTGTCAAGGCTGGGCAAAGACGAAGGTCCATGAGGTCAGATGGAGGGTCCGCAGTAAAGGTGGTTTATTTTGTAACCCAGCTCATGCTTGTTGATGTCCAGTTGCTGACTCAAAAGGACTTTAGTCTCGCTTCTGATAAGTCCTTGGAGTCCCAGAGATTATGGCACGCTGCGTGCTTGAAGACCAGGAACGTGATCTGGTCCCCAGCTGCCCGGCGGCTCGGCGAGCTGAGACGTTGCCTCCAAGGAGCTGGATGGTTTTGCCCGTGTTGAGTGGGGCTAATGCACGAGGGCTGCCTTGGGATCTCCCTGCAGAAGCCGGCGCTGCCGCCCATCTGTGCAGACAGGGAAGAGCCAGGTTCTCCCCACACCTCTCCTTGGGGCGCTGTGGGCTTTGCCCAGCTCTCCTGGCGCAGGCAGGGTGCTCTGGGGAGCAGCCACACGTCTTCCGTGCCCGCAGCAGCCCTTGGACCGGGTCCCGTTTGCCACTCGCTTGGGCTTTCCCGTCAAGCAGAGGATCCGTGGGAATCCCCCCGTTCTTGTCACACTGGGGGACGCCACTGCTCCCCTGTTCCCTGCCACTCTCACCTCTCGGGCTCGGCAAGGTGTTTGAGGACAACATGCAAGGTGGTTGCACCATCAGCAACCCCGGGTAACTCGAGAGATTTTCCGGGGAGGCCAGAGAAGACGGGGGGAGCTAGCTGGAAGCACAAACTATCTTTAAAATAACTGGCAAGCGGCTCCAAAACCTGCTGCGGTTCCCCTCCCTCGCCCCCCACGCGCCAAGGCCAGCAGGTAACGTGGTGCCATCGAATGAAGGAAAACGCCATCTCCCGGTCCTGGCCCGCTGCCTTTCCCTGGAGGGAGGCGATGCACCGCGCTCGGCCCTGCGCTGCGGCGCCGGCACCCGAAGCGGCCTGGCTCTTGGCGGGAGAGCTCGCGGAGGCTGAGCCTGCGGACGCGGCGGAGCTGGTGAGCCGGGCTGGGCCCTGGGAGGAAGCGAAGGGAAGCGAAGCATTCGGGAAAGGGCTCTTCAAGGCTCTTCAAAGCTGCTTAGTGCACACTTGACTCCGGGGCCTCATAAACACTTAGGAGAGAGACCCTCTTTGTGCAAGGACTCCCGCTGCTTTGTTGAGGGAGCTACGGTGGTAGCAATCATCCAGAATCCTCCGGAGAAGACCAGAAGGGATATTTATTTGCACAGCACTCTCTCCTGGGAAGAAAAGCCTTTTCAAGCTTCCTACCCCTCGAAGAGCCAGAAAGGCAGCAAACCTGACTTCATGGTCTCTTCCAAGGCTTTCTTTGCCTGGAGTCAGTTTTGTGCATCTCGGGAGACAGGGGTTTCCTAGGGGGCTCAGTCTCACATTATTACTTGTGACTTTTTTTTTAGGCTCAAAGCCAGTAAAGTAATTCTGTCTTAAGAACCTTGTTTCAAACTCCGAGCGCTGCCTCTTCCTTTCAGTCCAGATTTGTTTTCCTTCAGAGGTAGCTCAGAGGTGGTTGTCAGAGGCAGGAGCGTCAACCTTTTGCAGTTTTCGTAACTGTTACCTCTCACCTCCATGTGCAGCCCAGAGACCTTCCAGCCTTCTCACTAATTAGGAGATTTCTGCCTCTCTGCCCTAGCTGGAACATGGCAGGGAAGGAGTCCTGAACTCAACCGAGCCCTTAAGCAAGAACAAAATATTCACATTCAGCTACTGGCCTCCTGATTATGGCTTTGGAGCAGCACAAAAATGCAGAGGAGCTTCCAAAGCATCACATGGCTCCTTGGATCCACGCAGGCGTCCTCAAAGCAAGAACCCCGGAGGGGAATAGCGTCTCCGCTAAGGCTTGTTGGGTCAGGAGGGAGGCAAACGGCTGAGCTCAAAGTGGCACCTAGGTGTTCAGCCCCCACCATCTGAAGATTTAGGGGCTGGATGTGAGGCCTGCCTGTTGGTAGCACCTCTGTGGAGTGCAGGGATTAAGCGAAAGGGTGTGCACTACCCCCTAAACATCAGTTTTGTTACTCAGAGCACAATTTGAGGAAAGGACTGACTAATCTAACAGCTTGCTGCCGTTGGAAGGAGCCGTCTTCTCGCTCGTCACTCCCCAGGTCCTGGTTGTGCAGCCCTTGTTCTGCCCATGGAGTTTGTCTGAATTTTGGGAGCTGGTTTAGCTGAACCCATCGCAACAGCAGCTAACTTTTGGCTGGCTTCTGAGATGAATTACCCCAGGTGTTTGTGGCCATCGTGGACCGGCAGAATTAAACTATGTCAATATATGAACCTTTATGGGTCTATAGGATGTATTTGAGTGGTCAGAGGTGTCCCTGTGCATATTGTGGGTGGCTGTTTCGAAGTGAAAGGCTTAGGTTTTATGCCTATAGAGGCCTTTTGTCTCTGAACAGTCACCCCCTCGAGCAAGAGAGGGTGCCTGAGTCAGCAGTGTGCTCTCCAGGCACCTGTGGGCAGAGGGCCCGTTCGCACGCGTTGTTCGAGCTTGTTTTACAGATCCACTCAAATTCCCTTCTGCGCAGCCCCTTCTTGCGGGGCGGTGACGGGGCGGGGGGGCATTTTCTGGTGTTAAACTGCACTGAACTGTACTTGGAGGTGACTTTCTGCCACGTCATCGGCAATGGAAAGGAGCAGGCTGCAGGGCTGGGCGGGAAGCGGAGATGACAGCGAAGCTGCCGGAGCTGCTGGCGTTTGACCAGGGTGTTGTGTTGGCTTGGCTTTGACCGTGATTTCGATTTAGCTCTAGGGGACACTTGAACACAGCAGGGGGGTGGGCAGGTGGGAGGGTTGGTTTTGCATCTGCTCTGCCAGATATAGGCTAGAGCAGATAAGGTTGTTCAGCCAATTTACGGCATTAGGTGGGGACTTGGAAAATCCCGAGTCTCCTGATGAGCCGCTGGTTTATTACTAATGCAGAAGGAAAAAGTTCACCTGCAGAACTGGCTGTAAACCCTGCGTTTTTGTTGAAGTCTCAAAGTCCTGCCGTGATCATGTGAGTGGAGAGCTGGCCCAGTGCAACCCGGCGTGGCTCGGGACGCTTAGGGAGCAATGCATGGCCTGGAAGGGCTTGGGCAGGGAGTCTTGGAAGATGCCTGATGGCTTCAGCGGCTGCTGGGGAAATCCTAGCTGTGGGATAGCAAAGAAGACAGAACCAGGGAGAAACATCTGTGATGTTCCAGCACGTTATGGGTGTGCGAAAGGCTCTTACAGTGCCAGCGGCCGGGGTGAAGCCCTTCCCTTGGCGTGGGGCTGTAGCTGACTGTCCCCTCTTTCTTGGTGGGGTGGGGGGGACTTTTCTGCCTCTGAGCAGCAAAGCCGAGGGGCTGGGGCTGACCGCGAAGCACCACTTTCTCCCAAAAAGGGGAAAGCAGGAGAAAGAGAGCAAAGACTGCCAAGCAGGCTGAACCTGCTAAGCAAGATGGAGAGTTTGAGAGAGACAGCGAGGGAGCGAGAGAGAGAAGCAACTGGATTTGCAGTGCAGCGTAGACATCTGATGCTCTTGGCAGACGGGGAGTGAGGAGCGTGTTAAATCGCTTTTTGCTCTGTCTGTCTAGCTTTCCCATGGCCGGGTCTGCTTGGGTGGGATGGGAAGGGCAACCCAACAGTATCTCAGCAAGGAAAACTCCTGGGAGCGAACGGGATGAGAGGCCTGGGGTTTGGTGGGTTAGTGATTGCTGCTGGCTCTGCAGGCTCAGATCGTGACGGATGCGCTGGGGATGCTGCGCAGGTCCAGACAGCGTGCATCTCTTTGGTTTAGCACGCCGGCACCGTTGTCTCTGAGCCAAGGCCTCTGGGGAGGGAGCTGTCGGAGCATGTCCTCCTGCAGGGGTGGACGTGAGGACCGGGCTTGGGGTGAGGGACACCCGGGAGCTGGGCCCTTCTTCAGCACTGTGAGGGCCTCAGGAGCCCTGGGTTCTGGCTGGAGGCTTTGGGTCTATAGGGGAAAGAAAAGGCTGTTGCTCTCCTAAGGACAACTTTCATGCGGTGCGCCTGCTTTGGATGGAGGGCAGCTGGTGTTAAGGGGATGCCTGAGCCCCAGGAGGGGTGGAATAAACTCCCCCTCTGTTTTGCTGGTGTCTCCAGTGATCCACCATTGCACTGTCACCCTTCCCCGTCCTGGCTCCCCTGCTCAGTTGTTGACCTCTCCTTTCCTCCTGGCTTGCTGTCCCACCCTCCAGCTTCATCACCCGCCCATCTTCAGCAGCTCAGCTGGCTCTTGTCCGTGACTGCAGCAGCCTCGGGGCCAATGCAAAATCCTCGTGTGTGCCCTCGCGTTCTCCCAGGCTCCGGCAGCTCCTCTGAACACATAGTTGCTTGGCCAAACATTTTGATACTTTCTGATGAGCCCGCTTCAGTCTCCTGATGAGCTAGAGGCTGGCAGAGCTGTGACGTGCTGCCTGCTTCCTTCGGGCTTGTTGATACCGCGGTGCCTCCTTCAGCCTAGCTCTTTCGTCGAGAAACCCGTGCACAGAAAGTCCCTCTGCTCCCATCGGCACGTGAATCGGGGAGGGGGGGGTTGTGCGTGTCTCTTCTTCCTCTCTCCCACCCTCCGGGCTGCTGCATGCAGAACAAAACCTGGGTTTGTTTTTTGCGTGAACTGTTCTGCTTGTACTCAGCAAAGCGCAAAAAAAAAAAAAAAAAAATCTAGTCCCTTTGATAAACTGTGATATGAACTCGGGTAAAATCCAAACAGCTGTGATCTTTACAAGGGAAGCTTCTGTTTCGGGAGGCAGCAAGTCTGTGAAAATACACTGCTCTGCCTGCCAGGATGCTCTCTGGCCGACTGCCCTTTTGCTTTAATGAACTGTGCACTTTCTCCCCCTCCCCTGTTGCCTTGCAGAAAGGAGTAACTGGAGAAAGCCCTTATTTTTTTGCTCCCGCTTTAAAAACAGAAAGCAATCCTCCCTTCCTCCAAAGCCTCCAGGCTGGTGCAGTGAGCTGCAGGGCATAGGACAGGCTCAGGGAATCCCACCGCATGGGGCGGCATGCGCACTGGGTGGGATTAGCAGTCCCAGGCGGGGAGAGGCATCATCCAAATCGGAGGGTAGCCGAGGTCTTTGGATTGGGATAGAGAGGCAGAGCTTGGGGACTGAAGACCCAGGCTGTCGTGGTCAGCCCACGAAGGGTCCCGTGGCTCTTCGGGTGTCAGTACCGTTCGGGTTTAGGCCTCGTGTTGGCTTGGGCCCCGCGCGGAGCGGCCTCAGCTGCCGAGCCGGGCCGCCGGCCCCGGAGCCCCGCTATGTGGGTCAGCGCTCAGCTCAACGCCGGCATTCAAGGCTGGGTGTTTATGTAAGAGCCATTAGCATGCCGCGAGGCTCGCTTGGTTTCCAGCCCGGCGGCGGAGGGGAGCGGGAGCGATCCGAGCCTTATGCTCGTGTCGTTCAGAAGTTGGCTCCGGTCGTAATCGCTCCGTGAGAAGAACCTGCTTTTCCTGCAGTAATTGGGGGGGACCTGCAGTTCGGCAGGGCCGGCGCGTCCTCGCCCTGAATGGATGTTCCTCTTTAGTCACCGGGGCGGCGCAAACGTCGGCAGGCGAACAGCTCTGCTTGCTCCCGGTTTTCCTCTGATCTCTCCCCTCGGGCTCATTTCCTTGCGTGTCTCTTCAATCCCTGCCCGCTCCCCCGGGAACTCTGCTCCCTGGCTCCGGCTTTCCCCGCTGCCTCCGCTGGCCAGGGATGAGAAACCCTGGCCCCGGCCACCGAGGAGGAAGAGCGGTGTTTATGAAGCGGCGCTGTGACAACCAGCCTCTGATTTCGTGCCTCTCCTGCCGCTGCCTGCGCTGTTCCCGGCTCGCCGGGAGAACGCCTTGAATGGCTCCCCTTGGGCTTTGATGGATTGGGTTAATTCAGGGTGGGAGTCGGGAACTCAGTTTTAACTCTGCAGAGGCCCAACTCTTGAACTGGCTGTTTTCAGTGACGCAACGGGCTCAGCCAGAGCCCAAGAGAACATGTCCTAACCGGTTCTTCATCTCGCTAGTCCTTGGGGCACCGCTGCCGAGACGAGTGTTTTAACCAGGCAGCACCCAAGGCCTCCCGCTCTCTCCAGGAGAGATATCTCGCGGGGCGGCGTCTGCTCTGCGAGCCCGGTGGCCACGCTTGCGGAAAGGTGGGCGCTCGGCAGCCTGCAACGCCTCGGTGCGCAGCTCTGCCCGATGCTCCGCGGCCCCTTGGAACGCGCGCGGGAGTCGGAAGCTCTTACTCGACCTCCTGACGGCAAGCGATTGCCGTCTCTTAAACAGAGCGGCGTGAGCCGGCCTGTGCATGGGGCAGGGAGGGAGCCGTACGGGGCAGCATCAACTCGGCAGAGCTCAAACTAGTGCAGAACTCCCTGGGCGAGTGGAAAAATCCCAGGCCTCCCAGGGGAGGCTTGGAAGAAAACCTTGGTTCACCAGGGCTAGAGCCGGGATGTAGGAGGTCTGCTTATAACGCGCTGGAGGCGATCGGCAGCGTGACCTTGTCCGGAGGAGCCTGGTCGCCCTGCCTGGATGGCATATGCCTGCGGTGATAAAAGGAGCTGGGACACCGCAGGCCCCTCTTGGGCTTGGTCCTCCCCTGGTGAGTCCTGTGGGCTTCCCCCGGGAAGCACAGGCAGCCTCTCGGAAGAAGGCATTGCTGAGGGAGCCGTGGGATAGCACTGCTGCGGGAGCGATGCAGGCCAGCTCCTTCTCCAAAGCCTCCCAGCGGGATCTGGAAATGAGCTAACTGTCCTACACGCTGAAGCTGCTCTGGGACCCGGATTACTCAGAGCTGCCTGTAAGAATTTGATGCGTTTTCCTGTAGAAAAATGGAAAACACATGTGATCAGCAGCGTCGGAGTGGGCTGGGACTAATTAAGGTCAGCAAGAGTGTGGAGGGGAGGAAGAGGAAGTGTGCGTAGGGGAGAAAAAACCCTCGCAAAATGTCCAAGTTCCTTTAAAGGGCAGGTCCCGCGTGATTGCGTTTTCTCGCTCCCAGTGGTTTCCCTGGGATCGCAGCAGGAGAGCAGCATGAGGTCCGGCCGAGCGGGCTGGGAAAGGGGGCTCCAGGAAAAGGTGGGCTGGCAAATGGAGAGAGGAGCTCGAGGAGCCAACCTGCGTCTGGGGAGCGAGGCCACTTGCCTGAGCAACTTCTAACAGAGTTTGGCCACGTGCAGGCAGGATTAGAAGCCTGAGTCCTCCCTCATCCGTGCTGGCCATTCCTGACTGCAGCGCAGGTCACCGCCGGCTCCCATGGAAGAGCCGCACCTGGGTTGCTAAACATTAGTTTCCCAAAGCAGAGTTTAATCATAAGTTCCCACGAGCGACTTTCAAGCTACCTTCCAAGCTTTCCTTGCCTGGCTGATTGTGTGAGAACCGGCTCCTTCCCTAATCTTGGGCAGGCAGCATTTCCCTAGGGGAGTTATTCACAAGGGGCCCGAGACGGTGTTCGGCGCAATCGAGTGGATTTGCCTTCGGCATTAACTGTTAAATTACCAATCCGATCTGGTTTATCAGGCTTTGGAGGTTCTGGTCGTGTTTTCTTCTCTTCCTTGCTCTTGAAATATGACGTCTTGGCTTATTAATCGCCCTGGAGTGAAAAGCCAGAACAGGCAGCCTGGGAGAGACCAAATAACGATGTTTTTGCTGTCTCTCGTAGAGGGGATCTTGCCCAGGTTTATCCCCCGTGCACAGGGCACGCTTGGTTAAAAACCTCAAGGCAGAACTGAGCGAGTGTTTTGCATCCTGCTGGTCTCATCAAGGTTTTCCATTCCTGGCTGCTTTTGAGCATCTCCCAGCCCATTGCTCTCAGCTGGAGATGACTGTACAACGCCTCTCGTCACGCGGAGCCGACCAATTGCAGGCACAACAAGCAGGCAGGCAAGCTGCTGCTGCTGCGGCTCTTTCGAGGATGCTCTGGCATTTCCCACAGTCGCCGTTTTCAGAAGGTCTCGATCAAAGCCTGGAGGCTCCGCTCAAGGCCGGATGCTTGCCCCAGGAAACGCTCACCCAGGCAGCAGGCTCCTTCCCTCCTGCTGCCGCATCTGCCCGGGTGCTTTGCTCCCGCCGCCCGGCCTTCTCCTCCCCGTCGCCCAGCGGGAGCCTCCTCTCGCCCTTCCTCCACGTCGCTGCCCTTGCTGGTGGAGTTGTCTCTCCGGAAAGTCTGCTAGTTTTCCAGATGTAACGTGTTCAACTCCTGGCTGAAAACATTTCCCTCTCGGTGTAACTTTGTATGAACGGTTCTCTGCCTGGAACGTCTTCCCTTTGGTGTGTGAGCTGCTGTGTGTCTGGCCTCTGCTCAGCTGCACCTGCGGTGCATTTGCTTGAGCAAATCCTCTTTGGCTCTTTGATGCCAAACGCTCTCGGCTTTGTGCTCTGCCCTGGCCGTGGGGTTCGCTAGGTCAACAGCTTCCAGCTTGGAGCAGGGAGGGTCACGGCACTGCAGGGAAGTGGGAGGAGCAGCCGGCTGCTCAAGCCTCGCAAGCGTGTCTAGGCTGTGGGCCGATGGACCGCAGGAACCAGGCCGATGTATGAAAGGCTGCATCCCCCCTTGGTGTCCATCTAGGTAAGCTCCACCCAAGCCAGCTGGTGTGGAGTCCCCAAGGGCAGGAAGGGCACCTAGATCCACCCCTCATCCACTGTGTGATGCTGAAAGGGAGCCGGGGTGGCTGGGGAGACGTGGCTGGTTTCCCTGCCCTCCGTGGCGTGGTGGGTGGCTTCAGACGCAGCCGTAGCTGCGCGGAGGCTCTGCGCCGCGAGCTGGCACGGCTCTGCGCTGCTGCAGCGGGAGAGGTGGCAGGTGCGGAGGAAAGCCCAGCAGTGCGTGTGCTGCAGTAACATCTGGGGCTCCTAAACCGCAGCGTGAACAAGGATGTATTTTTTTAACTAAACCCTTGCCTGGAGCCCAGAGTGCAGCCTAGCATCTCTCAGAGAATTGCTCACAGATACCTTGTTTTCTGATCCCTTAGATTTGCTCTGATGCCCAGCCTGCATCTCCCCACTCCTACTGCTCCTACTATCCCTTCCCCCAAAGTCACACAAGGATTAATACCACGTACAGTGTTGTCTGCACTTGATTCTGGTCTAGCAAAACGCAGGCGGTTAGTTAAGTGGTCTCTGTGTTGCCGCTGATGTGATTAGACCTTAACCAAGATTGGAAAAACCCTCAATCCAGTTTTACGTGGCAGGCCTCAACCTCTTGCAAAGTAGCTGATGTGGTCTATGGGGAGAACATGTACAGCTCAGCCGCCTGTTTGCATTGGAGATGGTAATGGCTTCTCTGGAGCTGTTAGCTGCTTGGATAAATAGACGTGCTGGAAAGAAATGCTTCCCTCTCTTCTGAATGTGGGAGTGATTGCGATAATTGAATGAACAATATAAAACCTGGGGAAATTCCCATTTGTCAGAGTGGATAATGAAAGGAGGTTTCAGACAGCTCCTAGCCTGCCTTGTCAGTCGTCTCTGTCTAGGAGGGAGAAAATCAGATGTCTGGCGAGGGGCTGGTTCTCCCCCTGCAAGGAGCTGTCAGCATGTGCGGCCAGCAAGGCCGTGGCCCAAGAGCAGGCTCCCCGTCTGAAGCATGCACGTGAAAGGAGAGGCTGGTGGAGAGCAAACTGGACTGTGTGGCTCAGCACGTCCTCCTCTGGGGTTGAGGGGACCTTGTGTTGGTGGCCTGATCCAGAGGCATCTGGGGAGCATCCTCTTCTTGCACCCTGCTCAGCTCAGAAGAGCTAGAGACCAGGCTGCCCAAATAGGAGAAGAGACTGAGAGGCAGCCCCGTGCACCAAGCGAGTGAGGTCTCATGCGTGGGAGCAGTGCGATTTGACCCTTGGACGCAGGGTGCAGAAGGGTCACCGAAAGACATTTTTCTGAGTTGATGTGTGTGGCTGAGCGGCTGCTTCATCCCCTCTTGTGACATGTTCCCCAGGGAAGAGAGGTGCAAAGCAGTCCGTAGCCTCTCCTCCTCCGTTGGCCCAGCCCCTTGCAAGGCGTGCTGCCTCTGCAGCGAGGAAGCCGTTGTGCAGTCATTGCCATCTCCAGAGCAGAGCGTTACCACTGGTCCCACTTCCCCTGGCAGCCAGGAAAAGCATCTTTTGGGATGCCATGGCAGGAGCACTCCCAAAAGAAGCTGGTAGCACAAGTGCCTCGCACTCCGCTTGTGCCGAGAAAGTGATTTCCTTTGAAATGAACTGATAGCTGAGGTCTGTCACTAGGACTGACACAACCAAGCAGGGCTTTTACCATATTCTCTGCCTTTTCCCAGCTTCTGCAAGTGCTTTGGAGATCAGCAAGACCAGGGGGCCAGTAACGGCTGCAGCAAGTGGGAGGAGATGACTCTGCAGAAAGCGCTCGCTTCAAAGCACGGCAGGCTGAGTCAGAGGTGGCGGAGGGCCTAGCACGAGCGCATAAGCCAAGTAACAGTTAAAGCTCAGGAGTGTCTCTAATCTTGCGATCAGACGGTGCCGTGTGCATTACTCACGAGCAGCAACGCTGGTGGCGGCTGTGCGTGAGCTTGCATTGATTCGGGAAAGTTGATATCCTCCCTCCCCTTTGCCCGCGAGGAATCTCGCAAATCTGGACGGATGCTTTGGGGTTGGGGTGGGCACGGGTGGGAAAGAAGGAGGATTCGGCTGTTTTGAAACTTCCTGTTGCTCAACCTAAGCAAGGGAGAGGTGAGCAGAGGCTCTGGGGTTTAGGTATGAGCAAGAGAAGAGTCAGGATGTAGGCAGAAAAGAGAGACTATGCTGAGGATTTAAGCTGTGCATGAGGAGGGACTGAAGATTGTTCGGCTTCCTCTGCCTGCTCTCTCCCTCTCATCCCGGCTGGCAATCTGCTCCTGGGCATGCCAGGCCCATCAGTGGACAAACCAGCTTGAGACAAGTTGTGCCCCTTTGGGGGTACTTCACCCCGCTTGCTGTCCTTGGCCTCCCGGGACCCCCCCAATGCCCCATGGCCTGGGAGAAGCCAGCTGGCATCATCCTTGCCAGTACCCCACGGTTTGTAGGCAGGAAAAGTGGCTGCTTTCCATGGCGCTGCGAGGACTCCTGACCCCTCTCCTGCTCCGGCTTCGTGGCTGCTGAGTGGAGAAGGTTTTGCCTTCTGTTCAGGGCAGGAATGCATGATGCTGTGCCACCGAGCTCCTCTCCTGCAGTGCAGGAGGTGCAGGTTCATCCCTGTGCTCCATGAGCCCCAGCAAGGCACTTTGTTACAGGTAGCCCAAGGGGGCAGGTGGTGCTTGCCTCCAGCTGGCCTTCACATCTTCCCACCAGCCAATTTCTGGTTCTTCCACAGGGGAGGGAGTCTGTCCCAAAGCCACAGAGGGGTCCTAGATATATCAATAGCTTGATTTTAAAAATCAGTTTATGCTGGCTGCCTTACTGTAGGTCCACATCCCCCTTCGTGGTAGCAAGTGATAGCAGGAAAGGCCCAGAGATCACCTACTTTGCACTCATCTCTACAGTGCCTGCTCCTACCTGTGCTGCCTCCCATGTCCGCCGGCTGAGCAAGGGCTGCCGGTGCCCACGACGAGGGGCTAGAAGTGTCTCTGCACAGCACAACACCCATCTCAGGGCATATCCCCCCCTTCTCCCCCAGAGCTGTCTCCCAGATCCTGTGCTCTTGCTCTCCATGCCAGGTCAGCCACCTTTGGTGCCCGGCCAATGCCTGTGGCCACTGGGTGACAACTCCATCTCCCAGCCTTGCCGCTGCCCTTGGGCACGCTCGTCCCCAAGCCCCGAGTCCGACAGGCAGCCCTGCGGCTCACGCAGGCGGTGGTCCCTGCCTGCTGCCACCAGCGTGACACTGTCAATGACGCTCAGCGCCGCTGGCGTGTATTCGCTTTTTCTGTTTCCCTGGATTCCTTGGCTTTTGTGTGACTCCCGCCAGGAGACCTGTCAACCCCAAAGCCGTTGCTGACAATGCACCCGGTCTTTCTAGCTAGGCCCCAGCCATCAGAAAGCTTCACCCTCAAATGCGTTGCGCTGTGCCCGTTGCCAAAATCCTCCACCTCTGTGGCAATCGGTGACTGATGCCCTGACAGCTCGCTTCATTTTAATATTCCTTCAGTGCTGTGCTGGGTCCTGCCAGCTCCCTTCCCAGCCTGCCGCTCCGAATTGCTTGGCCCCCCTCCCCTATCTCTTCCTCGGAAGCGTGCGCTAGCCATCGGGCTTCCGAGCTGGCGGGAGGGATGGAGCAGAGCCGGAGCCCCCTCTCCCCCAAGGCCAGGCGGCGCTCGAGCTGCTGCAGATGCCTGCTGCAGCCGTGCCCGCTGCCCAGCCCTACCACGGGACTCCCCTTGTCTTCTTCTTATTGTCCGTCTTTATGGCTTGTGCCATTCCCTTTGCCTTCGGAGGTCTCATGATGCCAACTTTGCCCATCTCCTCCTGCAAAATAGCACCGTATCCTGCCTGCTGGAGGCTCAAAGCCAGCCTGTCTGACCCCTAATTTCAGTTGCTATGTATCACTTGGTGCCTCTTGAGCTTTAAAACTGCTGGGCTAAGCTGAGGTAAGGCTCCTCGAGCGGCAGTTTTGAGTCTTAGCCTGCTGCAGACTGCTTGGATGCGGTGGCCCCCTGCGTGTGTCACTGGTGCGTTCGGGCCCCAGGGACAGGCAGAGCGATCATTTGGGCTGAGCTGAGGTTCCTACAGGCATAGGCACCCTTTATCCCTGCTCTAGGGGCAGTTTGTAGGGCAGCATCTGCGGTCGGTCACATCCAGCCCTCCTCCTGCCTGCGGCCCGTAGCCCCATTCGGCTTATATCTGCGTCCTGGTCTCCAGTTCCTGGTCAGAGAAAGCAGCTCCATTCCCATCCCAGGCTTCAGTTCCCTGAGGCACATCCTAGTTTGGGCTTAGCTGCTGGAGCGAGCTCCATGGCCGCAGGAGGCCCTTCCGCCCTCTACCCCGTGGTGGGAAGCTCTCCTGCTTCCACGCTGTGGCTGAGATGAGAAAATGTAACTTTCCCTACAGGGTGAATGCGGAAACTCTTCAACCGTGTTGCCTCTAGGACAGCAATCTGCTCCTCGCCGTACTGCAGAGAGCCGCGGAAAAACAAGCGCAGCCGTCTGGCTGTCGGTTGCGCTTGCATGGGAAGGAGCAAGCGTGTTTTATTTATTTCTCTTTATTTCTCCTCAAAGTGATGGGGAGGGGAGGGCGAGTACCGAGACCACAGCTCCCATCTCTCTAAAATCTGTGCACGCCCAGAACTGGATCAGCCTCTCTCAGCTCTTGTTGTCATAGCTTTGAGCCCGCTCCTTTAACCTATTTTATTTGCAATGAAAAGAAATTATAGGGGTAGAAATAAGACGCTTGTCAGTTTTCTTGAAAATTAGGCCACAGCTGTCAGCCTGAAAGGGAAGTATACATCTCAAAGGAAGGATCTTCTGAGAGCTGCTGTTGCTTTACACATCTCCCCCTCCCATCCCCCTGCCCTTCATCCCCTTAAAAATAGATAAGGGTTGTGTGCCTTCAAGTGGAAGGAAAGAAACTCAGAGAAGGCGAGGAGAAGCATCTTGTAGCAGTAACTTGCATCACGAAGGACATGAAGCATGATGCTCCCCCCAAAACATTGCTGCGTGTTGAAAGCAGGGCTGGTTTAAGTATCCCTTTGGGTTCAGACAGGTGCTCTGGAGAACTCAATTGTACGTGAGTCATTTCTCCTCACCTGGAGAGGTGCTTTTGAGCCAGAGTTTCTGCTCTTCTGGGCACGCGTTGTTGGAGCCGAAGTTTCAGTCCTGCCCAGGCACATGCTGTCATGCTTCTGCATCTGTTCCTCCTGCTTGTGGCTTGAACCCCAAGAGCCCTGGGCAGCATGCCTTGCAATAGCATGGTGCAAGCGCTCTAGCCTCTCTGAATTCAGCTGCCAGTGGAACATCACCTTGCTATGTTTAGTGGCGGCAAGACTTGCAAGGTGATGAACTTTCCTTAGCCATGGTAGATGCCATGGGTCATTGTTGGGACCTGCTAATGTTAACCTTTCCCTCTTCTCAGTGACCACATTAGACTGCCCAACGCTCCTATGAATGTGAGGTTTGAAATCCTAGCGTCTGTTCTGGGGATGAATCTCGTTGCCTGGTTTGCTTGGTTTAAAATTCAGAGAAGGCATATCTCAAGCTTTATATTTTTTTGCTTTCTTGGAGGATTCAGAGGGTAACAGCTGCCTGTTTTCCAGGTGAGCCTCCTGTAGATGCTCAGCTATTCCTACAGCATCTTGGAAGATTTATAGGTCATTGATCACTGCATACTTGCAGCCAGGGTAACTTTATACCTGGGTCATTGTAAGCTTCCTTGAGTGTGTACTCCTGGGACACATTAACTTGGGCAGCTGGAGGCTGATTCTAAATGTGTGTCTGGTGGGCTCAACCTTGGAGGGGTTGTCGCATTCATCTGTGTTACAGCTGTCTTAAGAGTTCAGTGATGTCTTGGCCTGAGTGGACCATTAAGTTTCCAAATTTAGCTATCTTCTAGCTTCTGGCCTGAGAGGTTATTAGCAGTTGATCATCTTCTGTGCTTGTGTCTCTGAAGAAACTCTTTCTTCTGCTTGGTATAGTGCTGTTTCCCCATCCTGTTCTGCATGGAGCTGTGGCTCTTTTGCTGATCGTATAAGTAACTGAAGGTGCTGGATATCTGCTTTATAAACTGAGGATGGCTTCTTGGAAGGGCGCTGTATTAGTGAAAAACAAGGCATGAGCTTTGGACTCCCTGTGTTTGAGTGCTTGCTACTCCTTGCAGAAATACTTCCACAAGGGCTTTCACCAGTACCCCAAGAGCTTTCAGGCTGATGCTTGTCTTTTCCTCATTCAGTACCTTCAGCACCTTCATGCTTCCAGTCCTAAAGATCAAAATAAACTGTATGATCTCCATGTACTTGGCATCTTTTAGGACAGTGCCTTGCTCTGGCAGCGGAGGTGGCAGCCAGCAAGCGCTCTCAAGCATCTGCCCCTCCTTGCTGCCCGGTAAGACAGCTTTTGCGGTTAGCTATGGTCCTGCTCGAGGTCTAAATCTCCTTGAATGCCCCAGCCAGTGTAGCCCTTGGGAGCAGAAGTAATGCTCAGGGATAGTCCAGCTCTGCGCATTTGCTCTGTTTCTCTGCCACTGGGGAAAACTCAAAGGGGCTTCACACATGGCAGTCAAAGGAGGGCTCTCGGGTGGAAACAAGGTTGTATTTATCTGGTGCTTTCCAGACCCCTGATACAGCCCTGTGGGTTTGAAGTCAAAGTGCACGTAGCCAAGAGGTGAAGATGGGCTGTGAGATACTCAAAGCTTTGGTAAGCATATGGGAAGTGGGTGAAAGCGTGCTGCCAGCCAGGATGGTGCTCAGGGGCAGGTTAGCTGAGCTCCAACATGGTTTGGTGACAGCGAGGAGTCTAACAAGGCGCAGAAGCAGAGGACTGAGGCTCTGCAGGACCTAGAATTTGTTTCCAAAACAAACAACTTGTTTCTGCCTCTGCCGGGTTTTGGCCATCTGTGTGGTGGGTACAACTGTACTTGTCCGCTTTCCCGAGGGGTCTGCCAGGCACAGAGCACCTTGTGCTGTGGGACGGGCACACAAACCCAGCTCACCTCCGGGAAGCAAGGCTGCCAGGCGCTCCTGCCCTCTGCACGCTGGCACCAAGGTCCTTGAACACCAGTTCTTTGCCATGTGGCCTCCGGCAAACTGACCTGGTTTAGCTGAACTTGTGCGGCTACCGTTGAAGACAGTGCTCACCGCGCTTTGTTGAGGCATGATAGTTTCTACACTGACCCTGCAAATGCAAGTGGGAGGCTTTTTTGGGAATGGGCTCTTTCAGCCCATTCAGAGGGTTCTGCAAGGAGGCACCACAAAGTAGAGCATCTCACTGGAGCTGTTTCAGTTGTAACCTTAATCCCCCTTTTTCTCCATGCAGAGAATTCAGGGCAGATGTGCGCTCTCCACTTGAGCTAAACTCTCTTTCTCTTCAAATCCGTCTCTGCAAGGGCTGGGCTATTACAGCTGCTCTTTACAAGCTAGTCGAAGCGAAGCAGGTTTGAGCATGACTCTGTCTGTGTGTATTGCAGTTCTCTAACTGCCAGAGTATTATCCGAGCATTGCTGAACCATCTCTGGGGTAGCAAGCAGATACAAGCACATTAAGCATGCAGGGAGGCTGGATTTAGCCCGCTTTCCATAGGAAATAAGGATTATGCTATCAAATTGTGGGATTCTTCATCTTTCTCCTTCCTATGAGTAACTCTTGACTGTGTTGGTTCCAATCAAGTGTGATGGTGTAAGTATCCGAGAGACTTGGTTTCTGTGAGTTTCACGAACGGCTTAAGATAAAAATACTAGGTCAGTCTCGCTGCAGGGTTGTACTGTCGTCATGTTCATGTGAAGCGCGAAGGACCTCAGCTCTCAGCTGGTTTGTCCAAAAGACTAATATAAATTTGTGCTGCAGGAAAACAAAGAGTAGCTTTGGCCTTGCTGGGCTTGAATCTGTCATCCTGGTATATAGACCAGTGGGTTTCGATTTGTGCACTCCCAGATTTTCCATCAGGTGAAAAGAATCTCTTAGAAAGGCCCCATGCACAGGTGGCTCTACGATATGCATGAATTAGCTTTTTGCCTCCTTAGAAACAGGCCTCTCTCCCCAAAAGCCTGGCAACTGTGGGTCCAGATGTCTGCTAGCTTTTCATCTGCTTTTAAGGTTGCTTGTGGTGGTTAGAGTTGAATATATATGTTGCATTAGGAAATGAGTTCTGCCTTGCAGTGGTTCCCAATCCAGGGGCTACAGAGCCCTTGGCCAATAGCAGAGAAAGTTGATCTCCATCTACTGCTCTCTGCTGTGCTTTGGGATTGCTGGGGATCCCTGCGGAGCGCGTTACGGAGGAGACGGCTCCGGCCCAGCGCTGAGCTGGCACTGCAGCGTGTTCAGCAGTTGTTATGTTAATGGCTTCTCCGGAGCAGACACTCCGTGGGAGGGTTTTCTTGTTTGCAGTGAAATACTCTGCACCTTTTTCTTTTCAAGCAAAACTGTCTCAGAGGTTGTCTCTGGCTTCTCAAGATCTGGCACACAGCCTCTCGTGGGGGCAGAGCGTGCAGATCTCTCCCCATGCTGGTCCTGGCAGCCGCTTGGAGAGCTGCGGTCAGTCAGTCCTCAGGCTGACAGCTCCAGGCCCGAGCTGGTGGCAGGAGAGGCCATGGGTTTAGCTAATTTTGCTGGGGGAATGTGATAGTCATCCTGACAAGCTGGATGCTCTTTGGTCGGGATGGTGAGCTTTTTGCTGTGGGCCCTATCTTCCACCGGGGCTGGCTCGAGGAAGCCCTGGTGGCTAATGCCAGGAGCCACCCCAGCGAGACACATTTCTTGAAGGAGCTGCCCCCATGCAGCACCCAAGAAAACAGAGACATCCAACACACCTTTGGCTCTGAGAGAGATGGAAAGCAGAGCTATAGCAGCAGCATCAGCGGAGGAGGAAGCAGTCGGGGAAGGCTGCGGGGAGGCAGCACTCGTAGTCTTCGCTGCACCGGGATGCACAAAGGCAGGCTAGTGTTAGAAAGCCGATCTTTACCCGACCCCCAGGGCTGCAGCTGGGCAGGAGGTGGCTGTTGCAAGCTGCTAGCGCTCTGGCCAGCCAGGAAGCACCTGGGCACCCTGGGGAAAGCTGGATGGTTTGTACACCAGGGAGTGCCACCCTCAGGGCACGGCCTTGGGTGACCAGTGCAGGTGATGGGAGTGAGCTTGTAGCACAGTGATAGGGGAAGGGAAGTTCTGTCTTTCTTTGCTGGGCTCGATACTTGCACAGTAAACTAGGTCTCCCAAAAATGCACTCGCTGTTCCCATTGATCAGCTCCCTTTGATCTAACGCTCTTATTCTTAGTTGACCTGACATCTTAAAGAGCAAGACTTAAGCTGTTAGAAGCCCAAGGGCTTCAATGTCAAGACATCAAGAAGAGTCCAAAAACCACATGAAGCAGGAGGGAACTGGCATGAGTCCTGCTTCTGCTCACGTGTCTTCCTGGTGCCGCTTGTGGCTTGGGCAAGCTTTTTGGTCATCTGGGGCAAGCCGTGACAGCTTCCAGCTCCAGAATTGTCCTTCTGAAGAACTTGCTCATGCCGCCCCGGTTGCTTTGCTTGCCTGAGTCACACTTGGTGATTTTCCCATGGTCCAGCAGATGCTGTTCTGGATGCAAGTGCTCCCAATCCAACATCTTGGTCTTCCCTCCTCCTCTCCATGCGTATATAGATGTAACTTGTCCATCTACTCACTGCTCTGGGGTCGAGTCTCACCTCCTGGGACAAGGCAACGGACACAGAGCTTGTGCCTGAGCCTCCCTGTGCTGCTCACCGCCTTCCCCCTTACCTGACCCCCTGTCCCTGCTCGCTGGGCTCTGCCGTTCGGCGGGTCACTGGGTACATGGGCTGCGCTCTCGCGCTGTCCTAACGCGCGGCGCCCGCAGACTCAGCCCCGGGAGGCAGAGGCACCCAGAGTGTGGCACCCAGAGCTCATTTGGGGAACGGGCTTGGCAGAGGCTTTCTTGGGGATGTAGATGGTGCCTGGGGGAGGCAGGGAGTCCCCTCTCCTTCCCGGCCCTGCCTCTCCCAGGCCTGCAAAACGAGACCCAGTTCTCTTAAACTTTCAAAGTGGTTAGAAAATCTCTTGCATTAAGCGCTATGAATTTTTTAAAGCGTGAGCTGTCGGGGTTGCCATGGTTTCCGTTGCCCTGAGGAGCACGCTGCTGAGGACCGATTCTGGAAAGGGGGAGAAAAATGGAGGACTGGGATTTTTTTCCGCCGCGGTGGGGAAGGAAGGGGGGAAGAGCACCCTCGCAGCGTTCCTGCTTTCCCCTCCCTCTCCCCTCCCCTCCCCGGCCTAATTTTATCTGGGCTCTGAAGGCTGCTTCCTCTGCAAATTCCTAAAGGATCCCAGCTGTTGAGCCAGCCGCGGATGCTGCTTTTCCCGGCGGGATGGCTTTGGGGGGCCGGAGCTGCTCTGCCCCGCGTTCGGCGCCGGGGTTGTGGTGTGCGGCCGCGGGGCTGCAGGTGTCCCGGGCGCGTGGGTCGAGCCGGGGCAGCCCGGCGGGAGAGCAGCCCGTCCGGCCTGAAGCAGTTGGAGGAGGGAGGAAATGGCAGGAGGGCTGTGGCGGGGAGGAAGGGTGGCGAAAAAACGCCTTTGGAGGAGAGGAAAAGGGAGCACCGGAAGAGGAGGGTGGGGGAGGAAGCACGGCAGGGCACTGCCCTCCTCGCGGTGGAGCGCAAGATGCTCCAGCGCGGCGCGGATATGCCGGCATCTCGCCGCGGAGAAAGCCGAGCCGGACCAGCCGCTGGCGCCGGCTGCTCGAATTCGGTCAGCGCGGGTGGGACATCTCACGCCTCCGTTCCCTGCTTTGGGGGGCAAGGTCAGCCCCTCTCCGTGCGCCGATGCGACGGCACGCTGGCCCAGTTGCTTAAAGTGGGGCGAGAAATTATCCTATCTATGCTGGGCCCCCCGTGTATATATAGCACTAATAAAAGAAATTACTGGAGCACTGGCTGGTACTTAATAAAGAATCACCTGCTTTATTTAAGCATGTGGCGAAGAAGGGGCGGGGGGGGGGAGCCCGAGTGGAATTTGCTGCGAGGACTGCGGGTGTTTTGTTACAGTCACCGCATATTTGTCATGGTGCGATTAGTAATAAAACGCTGGAGCGAGTCTTTGCGTTAAAATGAAAATTGCGCTTGTATTAATGCAGAAGGATGTTGCCGAGCGTGACCGAGGCGGGAAGGGGGGGGAGCAGCCCTCTCCCGCCCAGCGGGACTCTCGCTGCCCGGGAGAGGGGAAGGTGGTTCCGTCGGCATTGACTTTTGGTCAATCTGCGCAGGGTTTCCCTGGGGGGAAACCAGAGTTTCAGCCTTCCCAGGGGCCCCTTGGGGCAGCTTTGCACCGCTTCCAAGCCCCGGCCCTTTGCAGAGCGCAGCCGGCCGCCGTTCCCGCGGGATCGGGGGGCCGAAGCGGTTAAAGGGGCGAGCCGGCGGCGATGGGCGCTCTGGCAGCTCGCTGAAACAATGTTTAGATTAGCCCCGTTTCCAGGCGTTGCGCTGTCAAAGCAACAGGGCCGGGAGGGAAGTCAGGTTCTGTCCTTAATTGGAGATGTGTCTCTGATCCAGCCTGATCCCGGCGAGCCGTCCCAGAGCCCCAAGCCGCGGCGAGGGGGAGGACAGCGTTGCGGAGGTGGCCTCGTGGCAGTTATCTGCTCCCCGGGGAGGGCCGCGTGCTGGGGCAGATACGCCGGGGGGCTGCAGTGCCGTGGGTGCTGGCCCGTGAGCTGAGCCCGCTGGCCAGGCCTTGCGCGCTCGCCCCATCCACAGGGAGGACCTGGGTGCTGGAAGTCCCAACCACATGGTGCCGAGCGGCCTCCTCGCTGCCCCTTTGCCCATAGCTCCGGTCTGAAGTTGTCCTTGGTTCTGGTGCACCATCCCACAGCTCCTTTCCCTTTGCCAGTGCTTTCTGCCCATCTCCTTCCACCCTTGAGCCCCGGTTATTTCATCCATCTGATTCCTTCTTTGAGGAAGCATCTGAGATGCTCCACTTGGCGTTTGCCAACCCTGGACCTCTCAGCAGCACGCGGAGTCCCCGAGGGCTGCTGGGCCAGGAGCTTGCTCTCTCGGACCTTGGTCCTCCCTTTGCTGGTTTGAGGCACAGTCCTCCCACCTCCCCGCCGCTCACGGCTGCCCAAGCAGCACCGCAGCCCGTTTCCGAGCTTCACGGGCGCTGCGTGACGCAGCACGGTGGCCACGGCCCGTCCCCTTGTCTGCCAGAGACGTCCCTCGTTCCGGGTTCCCGGCTGTAGCCTTCATCACCTGAACATTTCACGTTGAGCGTGGCCCTCATGGGGACGAGCTGCCTCCTTGTCCGGGGTGCGAATACAGCGCATGTTAGTGTGGGTGACGGGAGGGAAATCCCGGGCCCGTCGGTCCCCGAAGGCTTCGCCTGGCCTGTCGCCTTGCTCTCGTTCTGCCCTTTCCCAGTGTTTATAGGGAAGCGGTGACACGAGGCTGCCCCTCGTAATCCTGTCCACTGGGCTCCCTGCTCCAGCGATCGTTAGGTTGATGGGAATTTGTTACAGTTGACTTTGTAGCACTGGAGGCTCGGTGACCTCCGGATCTTGGGGGATTTGGCTCCAGAGCGATGTTTGAGTGTAGCCTGGGGACGAGGTGGGGACCCGTTAGGGCTCGGACTGGCACAGCATGTAGCTCTGCCCCCGAGCTGCTCTATTTAAAGAAGGCCACTAGCTGCCTCGCTTAGTGATCTGGTCCCACTGCTGCATGGTCCCCGGGTCCTGATGCCGGCAAGAGTGGGTGGCAGAGCACTGCTAGTCCAAGACTTGCACAAAGTGGCCTTGTGAACCTCCATCCCTCCCCTCCGGCTGGATCTCGGCACGGCTTGTCGCACCGGTGCTGCTTGCACAGGGGACACGGGACGGGCGAAGGGCTGGATGGCACAGCACCCACCCAGCGTCCACGGGGCTGCCCTCTCCGCTCCCGTCCACTCCCTGCCCAGCTGCTGAGCGATTACCCGCCTTGGTCAGCTGCCAGCGCATTTCTTCTGCCAGGGGGAACCGCCGCAGCTGTGTTTCTCATACTCTCGCCAGAGCACGGTGGTTGCTTTATTGCAAAGCTGGCTCGGGAGGAGCCCCCTCGCACCCCTGGGTACCCACGTCAGCTGCAAGGCAAGCCAGGTCCAGGCAGGGGCTGTGGGAATCTCGCCTGTCCCTCCACCTTCTCCCTCATCGCTGCTGGGTGTCCTGTCTGCGTTGGGTGCTGGAGGACATGTCCTGGTGGAGGACAGTGCTGGAAGGCACTGGGACAGTGATGTCCCTGAAAAGCTGGTGCCAAATCCTGGCTGGGCTGCAAAGCTGGTGGTGACCTCCATGTCTCTCTTCCCCATCTGGGAGAGGGGTCCTTTAGGGTAGGATTTGCCCTGGTCTGTGCATCCCTTTCTCACCATGTCCTTTGAAGGTATGAGCTCCCATTTGCACGTGAATTTTGCTTCCCGAGCAGAGGGAAATGCTTCAGCATCGGGGCTTGGGAGCATGCTGCAGCCCCCGGCGTTCGCCCTGGGAGCCTCCCTGCAACCAGCAGCCCAACCTTTCCCAGCCCTCCAGCCTCTGCAGCCAGCCGTGGTGTCCCCTCTGTATCGCAGGAGCTGCAGGTGACCTGCTGGGACCTGGCTGACCACGCTGATCCCTCGGGTGGCCCCTGCTGCTGCTGAACCCCCATCTGTCTCGCTGCCCCGGCGCGTCGGTGTTTGCCCAAGGCAATGGGCAGGGGGGCTTCCCGGCGCCGCGCCGCAGGCACTGCCTCCCGTCTGCCCACAGCCGTTTGCCTTGGCTCTGTTTAAAAGGCTGATGAACCCTTTTAATTTAAGGAGTTAAATTTTAATGGCCTAAATACCACACTTCATTATTGCTGCCATGTGCCTGCTGGTGCCGAAGAGCTGATGGCTGCCTAGCGTGCGCAGCTTCCCGGGAATAAGGCAGCGTGGCGCGAAGAGGCTCTCCGCGCCTGCAGCCTCCGCCAGGGCCCTTCTTCCCTGGCGGAGCAGGTCCCCCGGGGCCAGCCGCCTGGTTCCCCCTTTGCAAGGGCATGCACGCGTCTTGTTTGCTTGCCACTCTTGCTCTCAGAGACTGCCGGGGGGGGGGGGGGTCCTGAGGTCCGTCACCCAGCTGGGTGATTTCCTTGAAAGCTCAGAAAATAAGGCGAGCGCTGGTGCACAGGGCTGGGATGCAGCAGGGCGGCAGGAGCTGCCTGGGAGGCTGCTGCGGGGGGTCCGGGCGGGCGCTTCGATCGGCACGTCGGAGCGCCTGTGGCTTCCCGTTGCACGGCAGGTGGATCGATGGGCGAGCTGCAGCCAGCGAGGTTAATAACCGGCTGCTGCACGGCACAGCGCAGGCAGCCGCGTCCAGCTCCCGCCACCTCTCACACATTGTTCTCCTGCGGCAGCAAATGGGGACAAAAAAACCCAGCGCGCGCATGTGTGTTTTGGGGGAGCGGGCATGTGACAGGGCTAATAGCTCCTTTGGTGTGGAGCTAGGAATTGATTGCGCCTGGCATGCATCGTCTCGGTGTATTGTTATTGGGGGGGGGTTGGCCAAAATTAGCTTAGCGCAGGGTGGCCAGAGGAAAACAACTTGCTTACGGGCTCTGAAGGCATAGGGTACGTTGCTCACGAAGTGGCACTGACGTGGGGATCTGAGACTAAAACTGATGGTCTGGAGCTTGCATGAGCGGGTCCCGACGCCTTTCAGCTACGGGGTATCACTTAATGCTACAGCTGATACAGTCATGCTTCTCCAGTGGTCCCTGCTCCCACCTGGAGCGCCTTGGAAAGTGGAGGGGCAGGGCCGAGCCCAGGTCTACTGTTGAAAATAAAAGCTTTCATTGAAGATGCTTGTGCTCCACATCCCTAGGGTCTCATCTTCTGGGGATCTCCAGCAGATTTTGCACTGCACCCTTGCACACGTAGGCTTCTTGGGCTCTCCTGGCTGCCCCTGCTTGTGTCCCCCTCACCTTCCTGACTCCTGCCACATGAACGCCAGCCAGAGCAGAGTTTCTCCTGAGGGAGCTGCTGTCTGGCCAGGTTGGGTTTGGTATCCTTGCAGCCATGATGCCCGTAGGTGACACGTTTGATCACCAGAGGGGACTTTCCTCACTGCATTTCAGCTGCATGGGCCAGGGTAGCTGGAGTTTATCCACCACTGCCCGGGGCAGGAGAGAGTTTGGCACATCCCGTTGCCAGCAGGGAGGGCTGCATGGGTGAGTTGCTTCACGGCCACCTTTCTCCTGGCAGACGCACATGACAGGAGCAGGCAGGACAAGGACAGGGGCCGGGGGCACCGCGCACACCAGCGGCTCTCGTGGCAGAGCACTAGCTGGCACAGGGGCACCCTCAGTCTCACCTGGGCTCATATTCTGGCTCCTTGCAACACTTGGAGAGGTGTCTCCCCACAGCCAAGGGTGCCGCGCCAACACGTCTGGTGGCAGCTCCTTGCAGGCCCAGCGTGCCCGTGCTGGCCCTGCCCTGTCTGTCTGGCCATGAACTCCCTCCCCTGCCCCTGGTTGTATCAGGCAGACGTAAAATGCCGCTGGAAGACGCGATCTCCCTCCTTCAGGCGCTGCCTGGGTCATGTCCCTAGCGTGGACCTACTGCTGTAGGACCTACTCTTGTAGGTCCACGCTAGGGCCTGGCCTGGGCATGCAAGCCAGGCTTTTTGGGGCTCACCGCCGCTTTCAGGCGACGTAGGCGTTTTAGGCTGTCGTTCGCAGTGTTTGCTGTGTTGTAACCGGACGTCTTATCAGGCCTCCAAAGCCGTGCCGAAACGAGCTTTCAAGGCAGGGTTTTCCAGGAGCTGCTGCTGACTTACCCAGCTGCAAAATGACAAGCGGCGGGGAGTCCCGCTGCCGGACCTGCCGAACAGATTTGGGGGTTGAAAGTGGTCCTTAAAGCAACAGAGCCCGCGCGAGGGCTAGCCCGTGCCTCTCCTGCGCCACGGCTCGGCATGGAGCGCTTCTCGGCCTGCCGGTAGCCGCGCTACTCTGTATGGGGCCAGGGAAGAAAGCGGTTAGGTTTTTAAGTCTTACAGCTGTTAAGAAAATCACATCTGGTTGGTTTTTTCCTCGGTGCCTCCAGCTCCGGCAGACAGGGGAGAGCAAAGGGTTCGAGGTGCAGCTCTCCCTCCTCCTCCTGCAGGCGATGTGAATGGGGCAAGAAGCTCCTAAAATTTGCAGGTGAGGAGCAATTCGCAGCGCTGCCTTGGGCTGTGCTTTGCGCTCGGACAACCCAGGGCGATCAGGAGCGGGACGGATAGCCCAGACCCGGAGCTGGGACACCCACCTGGCCACCGCAGGCGGTCGGTTCCCTGCCCTCTCCTGCTCTTAGCCACAGTCGGTGGCTGCGGATGGCCACCAAAGGCAGCCCTGTCCCTCTTCCCCCATTTTGCAGAGGCCCCCAGAGTCCTCTGGCATCTCGGCTGCCGCCTGGTGAGTCGAAGGCACCTGTCGCCCTGCGGCCCCCTTCGCCTGCCCTCCTCCGCTCACGTTCTCCTCGTGCCATGGAAAGCCTGCCCGGGAACGGCTCCGCGCGGCCTTTCCCATGTCACCGACACGCGATCCGCCCGCGCCTGGCGGTTGGCCTCAGCTGCTGGCTGCTGTCACGGAGGCCGGCAGCTGTGCATTTGGCCAGTTGTCCCCTCTGCCATCGCTTTGGGGAATTGGGGCTGGGGGGGGGCGAGGAACCCCCTCACCCCCGGCTGCCGCGAAACGGGGCGCTGGGCCAGCCCCTGCCCGCACGCCTCGGTCCCCGCGAGCTCCCGGCACGCTGCCGCTGGGCAGGGCTCGGCCCTGCGCTGCCCCGCTCCCCTCGGATGAGGGCTGCGGGTTTGCCTGTAAATATAGTGTAACGCTGGGCTGGAGGGCGAGGAATGCGAACCTGAGCCGCGCCGGCGAGGGAGCAAAACCTGCCAGGCAGGCTGGAAAGCAGAGCTGGTACGTGCACGGATCTGGCTGCGCCGGTGGTGCGTGGGACAGAGCAGTACGCGCCTGGCGCGTGCCTCGTCTTGTCGCCTGCCGCCGGTCCCGGCTTCCCCTGCCCGCAGGGGCCTCGTGGACGCCGAGTAGAGAACAGGCAAACGCGCTGGCTGGAGGCCTGGCGGCATCCTCCGGCCGGTTCCCGGAGAGCTCCTGCAGGCGGGTGGCTGGAGCGAGGGCACCCTGGCGCGGCAGCATCGCCAGCAGGTCCCCTGCTGCCAAAGCACTCCAGTCCAGCACACAGATTGGGGGGCGACACCTCTTTCCCAGGAGAGGGGAGAAGGTTGGACAGGAGGCATTTGGTGCTCCATCACGTTCCCTCAGTGCCAGGACGGTAAGGCAGGAGTTGAGCAGGGGCTGAGGTTACCCAATTTCACCTGGGCAGGCTCTTTCCTTCCAGAGCTTTTAATTCCTCCCCGCTCTGTGTAAGAAAACCCAGACTCAGCCCGCAGACAGACACCTTGGAGCTTTCCTTTCCCACCTTTAGGCTAAGTCCTGGGCAGAAGTTGCTGGAGGAAAGAGGACATAAAGCAAAGGTGTGTACGTGGGTCTCTGCTGGGGGAAGGGGAGATGTGCTGTGCGTAGCTGTTCCTTTAATGCAGAACGTTTTCCAGTTTCCCAATGCCACCAAAAGGGGGGAAAAAAAATCCTTCCTCGCTAATCAAAACCAGGCCTGAAATTAGAAAGCAGTTTGTATTCAGACTCCTGCTTGCTGGGAACAAGGCATTAGCCAGCAAAATGTCAGAGCTTCTATTTATGGAAAATGATTCCTCATTTTTGATCAAGGGGCGGTGGAAGTGGGGGGAATGGGGGCTGGACCAGAATATTTTCCTTAAAATGCCTGCTCTAGAGCGTAGGCGTATGAGGGCAGCTTCGGAGGTCACTGAAGTTCCTTCAAAGCTGCCTTCCCTGGCGCTTTGCGGAGAGCTTCCCAGAAAGCTTTCCAGCGTGATTCTTGTTTGTCTGCGCTCATCTGAGTTGCTTCGTAGCCTTTATGCCTGGGAGCTATAAAAAACAGGCTCCCCACTGGCCCTGTGGAGCACAGTGGACTCAGCCTTGCTAAGCTGCGTCCGCTGGGTTGTCTTTGGCAGGGTGGAGAAGGGGAATGATGTCCTTTTACAGCCGAGGCGGCAGAAAGAGGCAGGAAGGACCAAGAGAAGGAAAGTTTAAACCTTGACTTTCTCCTCTCTCCTCCAAGGATTTGACCAGGTTGGATTGTCCACAGTTGCATCTAGAGCTTTCCCCAGCCTGATGCACACCTGGGCTCAGGTGTGTGTCGCAAGGCAGCTCTTGGGTGGGCACAGAGACGAGCCGGGGAGCTGCAGGGAAGGGGTGTGCGCAGGTCGCAGGCAGCAGAAGAGCAGTTTCCCAGCTGTACTAGCTGTGGAGGCAGAGGTGGAAGATGCTCGACACTTTGCAATTAGTCCTGTTCAAGTTTGTCTCATTAAAACTCTCTCCTCGTTAAGCTGCAGGGTGGTCTCGGGAATAGTCAGAGCTGAAATGTCCTGGAAACTGTTTCTCCCTGGGTATGTTGGATCGTGAATCTGGAGGAGCCATCTGCTCCTTGGGCACTGCTGGTTCAAAGAGCACACAGTTAGTCATCTGGAGAGTGGACTTGGGACACTGGGGTGTTGGAGAAGGGTAGGAAGGAGACCAAAACGTCCCGCTTGATAGTCACATGCTCAGGTTGGAAGTGCCCAGGCTGGAATTGCTTTTGGGGTTTGCTCCACCCTCACAGCACCGCCGGGCGATCCTGCCTGCCTGTAGTGCCGAGCTTCCTTGGGCAGGCTGGCTGCAGGATGCAGCTATTGATTTGCCTTTGGCTCCGTCGGGTTGGACTAAAAGTATCTCAGAACATGGGCTGGTTTCCCTTTTCTCCACCAGCTTTGGGGCTCTGGGGAGCTCCTCTTTGCTGCACAAGTGCCCCTGGATCTGGGCAGCTGGGTGCACGTTCAGGTGCTTCCCAGCCGCTTGCTTGAGGGGCTGCTCTCTGCTTCCCCGTCTTTCCCTCGATGCCTCGCTTCACTGTCCCATTTCTCTCCCTCCTCCAGCAAGTCCGTGCTGGAGCGGCGAGAAGTTGGGGAAGCGTTTCATCCCAGCAGCCTGTGAATGCAGCCACTTACGTAAGAATAATTGGGATAAATGAGCTTATTTATCACTGCCCGCTCCATTTTAACCCAGTCCATAACGAATGTTAGATTAGGTTACATAAACCCCCACACAGAGAATCTCATTGTCAGGCAGCGGCTGCGTCACTAATTGCAGGAGCGGGGCCCGGGCGCTCCCTCCGCGCGTCCCTGCGGCCGTGCTCTGGCGGAGAGGAGCCCCTTGGGTGCTGGGGCTCTGCAGAGCCCGCGCTGGGAACGGAGGGTGCAAAGCTGCCTGCTAGAGCCAGGAACCGGGAGGAAGTTGCGGGGGGTTTCTTCCCCCACCGCCTTGTTTCAAACGCGTTTCTCCAAGATCTCGCAGGGCCTCGGGTGCGACGAAAGCGTCGGGCAGGAGGGCTCAACGCACTCAGCTTGCGCGTGGTGCTCAGCAGCTCACGGGCATCCTCCAGCGTGAGGCTGCCTGCAGGCCGTGTCCTCCCCGCTGCTGCTGAAGGAGAGCCACCGGGCAGAGGTGGATCCGTGCGGATGGAAAAACCATTTCTCCATTGCCCGTTCGGCTTTATCGTCCTTTTCTGAGGTGCCCGTGGGGGCTCTTTGTGTCCTGGCTTTCAAGGACGGTGCTAATTGATGGCCTCTGCGTGCCGGGAGAACGCAGGAGGCCCCAGAGGCTCTCTGCTCTCGCGCTGGAAGGAGCTCGCTTGGCAGCAGGTGTCATCACCTCCCTGCCCACATCCTCCTCCAAACTGGTAATTAATTCACTGCAAGCCGGTCCCTGGGGCACCGCACTATTAACCCCCCTGTGCTCAAAGGCAGCCGCTTGCTGCTGGGTTTCTGAGGGCATTGGATCCATGTCAGGAAGCCTCTGCCTTCTGCTGCGCTGGGTTTATTCCCGTAGCAGCCTGTGGCAATGCAAGTAAATCAGGCCTCCCGCTGGGCTCTCCTCCATCCCCTGCCCGTAGTGACTCTGCGAAGGACATAAGACCAGATTGACCACTGCTTCCTCCTCTGAAGCATGCCCTTGACCTCGTTTGGGGACTTTCTACCCGAAGTACCACGTTTGGCTGATTCGCGGCTGACTTCACCCTGTGCAGGAAAGCTGGTCGGCCACCGTCACGGCTGGTGCTCTTTCCACCCGCGAGAACCAGCCTTTTCCTTAAGCTGGAAGGGGCACTCCAGCACTCTGAAAGCCTATGTGTGATGTGAGCTGTCCTAAAGGAATAATTACACAAGTCGTGGTTGCATGCTCTAGCTGGGAGTCCCAAAACACCTACTAGCCGGTATCACGCTTCAAGGTGTGGTCTTACGTATCTTCTTATAGCCAGGATCCTGCTTGTGTAGCAGTACCTACACGCAGTACACGTTTGTATGGCCCCAGGCACCCTATAGGTTCAGTGAGAGGGAAACATCTAAGCAGCGCTGGCAAGCCCTTGCTTTCAGCAGCAATCGGTGGCTCCTCTTCCCATGGCTGCCAAAACGGTGCTGGGGCCGGTCATTCCCACACACCCAGAGCGTGCTCTTGGCAGGTTTCATGTGTTGCCCCACCACTAACCATGGAGGTGGAGAGCTGGAAACTCTCCTCCTCCTGCCCTTCCTCAGGGTGCAAATCACCCCAGCTCTGGCCCCGGAGGGTTTCAGGTGTTCCTCCCACATCCCACGACAAGCTGGCCAAACTGCGACGCGCTGAGCAGTCAGCCAACGCCTCGTTCTTCTCCCACCCACCCAGCAAAGCGGATGCTGCTTCTTTTGCGTCTTAAAATCCTCTAAGATGCCTCCAGGGGGAATTCAGTTGCCAGTTCAGATGATCTGGTGCTGAATACTGCTTCGTAGGCGGCTGAGGCAGAAGCAGTGGAGCTCTGGAGAAAGCCAGCACCTTTCCCGGTTGCAGAGGTTTCCCATAAGCTGGCGGAGGAGGCAATGCCCCCAACACTGATGCACATGGAGCATCCCAGTTTTTGGAGAAGGGAGCTTGTGACACCCACGCTCAGGAACGTGTGTATGTGCCGGGATGCTGCGGAGGTCTGGAGGCTCTTCTTATCCCAGGCTCTTTCCCTTTCCCCACTCCCAACTCCACGCATCCCTCATCTCTGTCGAAGAATAAGACAGGAGCCTTCTCCATCAGGGCTCAGCAAAGTCTGGGTGCTGGAGGAGCTGGATCAGCTTTCCCCAGTTTTTTTGACGATAGGCCCAAAGGGCTGAGCCCGCAATGGGCAGCGTTTCAGGTGTCCTCAGACAAACCATCCAAAAACGCAGGAGCTCGGCAGCCTCGGAGCCACGGTGGAGAAAAACAGGAAATTATAAAATCCAAACAAATGCTGAGGAAAATCTGGTTTTCAGTTTCTGACCTAAAATGTTTAAAACCTTGAGAATGCCTCAGTTTATTAAGCACGACATTCCTGCTGTGACCTGCCGAACCCCTGCGGCAGAGCCGAGGGGAGGCAGAGCTGCGCGGAGCTGCAGCGCCGGGTACGCGCTGCTTTGGGGTCTGTCGAGACCCCGTGCCGAGGACCGCAGGGTGGGCTCCTGGCTCGGCTCTTGGCTCCCCTTCAACTTGCCGTGCCTCTGCCTTAGTTTCCCCGATTGCAAAACAAGCCTCCTCGCTTCTGCAATGTCCGGATAGGGCTGTCCTAACGCAACTAGCATTAACCACTAATCTGGCGCATGCCTGTGATGTTACGGTCCTGGCCTGCATGTCTACATCGTGCAGTTGCTGTAGCTAGCTCTGCGGAAATGTCAGCCGAATGGCTCAGCAGCCATCAAAACAGAAAATCGAGTGTTGGGAGTAATTAGAGAGGGAGTAGCGAAGAAAATGGAAAATATCGCTACGCTGCTGTATAAACTCCCAGCCTGCTGGCATCCTGGATACCATGTGTTGCTCTGGTCCCCTTCCCACCTCCGTTGCAAAAAAGGCCTGGTAGAATTGGAAGAGGTCCAGGATAGGGAGAGCTCAAAGGCCTAGAGCCCTTCAGTCCAAGGCGAAATCAGAGTTAGACTCTTCAGCCTGCAAAAGGGAGCAGAGAGGGAGACCTGAGAGAGGACTAAAGGCCCTCGCGGTGGTGTGGGGGTGTCAGCAGGGAACAATCGTGCCTTTCACAAGAGCTGGGAGGCAGCAAATGAGGCATGTTTAAAGCAGAGGCATCTTCCAGGTTCATTGATTTGAACTCTGGAACTCCTCGTCACAGGATTTCATGGGGACAGAGTGTGGAGGAGTTCAAAAAGCAAGCAGGCAGATTACTGGAAGAAAGGGGTTTTGTACACAGAAAGACGGTCTCTGGCTCCAGAGGTCCCAAATTTCCCAGTGCTGGGGGCTGGGAGGGAATACTCCCAAAGGATTGCTCTGGATTTATCATGGTGCTTACACTTCCTCCCTACCAGTTCACCAGTGTCAGAGGGATACTGGCCTAGCTGGTCTTAAAATTTCATCTGTAACCATGCTACCGCATGCTCCTTACAGTTGTCAGGGTAGAGATTGGAAGGCAACGCTGAGAACTGCCTCTAGAGAGATCAACGGGAGCCTTGAATCAGCAACAAGCCATGGTAGCAGGTGCCAGGGAGGTCCTGGACCAGCATGCTTGAGGATGCATCTCAGCAGCAAGAAGGAAGGGGCACAGTTCCTCTTTTGGCTGTGTCCTAGTCTGAATATCTGAACCCTATAAACGCAGAGTCTGATCCTGCTGTGTAACAGCTCGACTCTGATGCCAGCGTGCAAGTTTTTCCAACCTCTGATGTCCCCATGTTTATCATTCATGAGCCTTTTTGCAAGAAAGATGTGATGTGTGGTCTCAGGTTCTCAGCTGCACTAATTAACCATCCCCCCCCCCACCCTTTTTTTATTCTCTGTAATACACAGGCAGCTCTGTCTGCTTCTGAATGCAGAAAATATCTTCCACTCCATGGCAGACATACTGCTTCGCGAAGAGGACCTCAAGTTTGCCTCTACGATGGTCCATACCCTGAACACCATCCTGCTGACGTCCTCTGAGCTTTTCCAGCTGAGAAATCAACTGAAGGACCTGAAGACACAGGTACGTTGAGTGGAGCACTATCTGTGAGAGCAGGCTCAGCTATGTCTTGCACTCATATCAGGGGATGTGATGAGGGTGACAGTGAACTGAAAGCTGCCTGGAACTGCATTTTGCTGCTTAGGCCCTGTCTGGCTGATCCCAACAGCTCACCTTGGGCTGGCTCCTTCATTCCTTCTCTCTTTCTGCAGAAGGAAAAGGGGCACTTTCAGCTTCTCCCCACCTGGACTGCAGAAATACGAACCTGGGGGTCCTTGTGTTTTTTCTGTTTCTTATGGCTGTCTCCTGGCATGCTCCAAAGAGTCTGTGGCTTCAAAGCTTTTGTTCCAGCTGGGCACGGTCAAGGGAGGAGCAGCGGATGAGGAAGCGAGTGTGCGGTAGTTAAGATTCAAACTTCCTGGACCTGACCCCAGCATTTCCCTGAGCTGTTCATTTAAGAGGAGGTCAGGGCAATTGCCTGTTTTGGATGAGTTTATGGTTTGCTCAAGCTTTGGTAGACAGCTGAGGCTTCATGTTACAGTGCTGCAGGACCTTGGGTGGAAAGCCATCCACATGCCAAACATCTGGCCCCTGTAAAATAAAGGAAGAACTTTTCTCTGCCCCTGCTAGAAGATGGGATGGCTCCCATGTGAGTTTGGCAGCTGAGCTGTGGTGGCACGTCACTCTCTTCTCCTGAGAATGCCAATAAGCCTACCAAACGTGGCCAGAGAGGCCTGGGAGGCTGTCTACCCTGCTCTGAAACAGCACTACCTAGATTTCTTGGTTCAACACTTATCTAATGCTTTCTTAAAAATCTCTAGCTCTGCAGATGCCAGGCCTGCCCAGCAATCCATTCCTGTGCTTCATCAGCCTCCCTCCCAGAGACTTGTCCTGAATGTGAAACCTAATCCTTGATAATTAGCAGCCCTAAAATACTCAATTTTCCGGTGCCATTCACTCTGGGATAGGCTGCATGGGCTGGGGACCAGAGCCTTTGGAGACTAAAGGCAACATTATTGCAGGAGCAGAGCATTGATGGGCTGTTGGATGTTTCATCTAAGCTTCATTTTGAACATTCCTTGCTTTCCTCTGATATTTTTCTATGCTTCAGCTCTTCCGAATGAAGCAATGTCTTCTTCCTTCCTTCCTGAACACCTGCCTGTTCCCTTTTGGGCACTGCCTGTCCTGAATTATGACAGTGTTTCCAGGCTCCTTTGCAGGGACAGAATAGCTCCATTTTACAGATGGGAAACTGAGGCAGAGAGATGACTTGCCTGAAGCTAGTTAGAAATCAGTTGAGCTGCTGTTCCCCAGAGTCCTGGTCCAGCTCTTGGCCAAGATGCAGATTCTGTGGGCAGGTATTTGAGTGAGCGCTGACTGGCAGTGAGAATCGGTGCACAGTCATACTCTCCAAGGAGCAGGGGGACAGCATGTAATGGCTTCAGGCAAGCAGGATGGGTGGAAGGGCCCTAGGAGGACATGTCCAACTCTGCTTTCCTGTCCCCAAGGAAGAATGGGATCTGTCCCCCTGCATCGGAGAGCAGCCCTTGTGTAAGCTGATCACAAAGTCTGCATGTTCTCACAGCTCCTGTACGGCCACCCGAGCCCTCAAACAGCTGCCACCTCCCTCCCGTCCCCCCAGCATGCTCATTAGGAGACAGGTGATGGCAGGCAAGTTCCCTGCAAAACCCCGATGGTTCCTCAGCTGTTCATCCCTGGAAAACGCTTGCAGTGTTTCCAGAGCAGCTGCTACTGCTGCCAGCAACGGTGAAGTCCAAGTGAGGCAGGGAGAGGGAGAAGGACTTTTCCTTGTAGGTACCGCGTGCATTTTGCTGAAGGCCAATGATTGCAGTGGTCTCTCTCTCCTTGACTGGACTAACTGCAGTCCTCCAACCTCCAGTTGTCTTGGTGGCCCTGCATGGTCTTGGCGGCTGAGCCTTCAGGCCCCTTGTTCAGGGATTTTATGTCTAGATGTGTCCTTGCAGTCCATGTCTGGGAGCTTGGGAGCTGTGTTGCTGTCTTACACCTAAAATCGAGTCAAAATGGTGCTACTTAGCTCCTCAGAGCTTTGACTTGCGGGCTGTGAGGTGTCCCCTGGTAGGAATGGCAGCTAAGAAAGCGTGACAACAGGCATCCCGGGGGCTGCATCTCCAGCCACCCCTCCCCTGCAAACACACACCATTTCTTTCATATCTCCTGAATTTATCAGCCTATGTCCAGCCACAGCAGCTGCTGTGAGGGCAGTCAGGAACATGAAGGCAACTGTGGCCCAGGGCTGTGGTCAGCTTATGTGTCATTCAGAGCCTGTTTGTATATTCAGATGTCTAGAAATGTCCCATCATATCTTGGCAGGGCTGGGACTGTGGCTTCCAAGTCTGGCTGGGCTGACAGTGTCAGTCGGTGTTGGGGACCATGGCTCCCTGTACCCTGTCGTCCCCTGCTCCAGCTGGTGGCCTAACCCCTGATTGCTTCCTCTTTCCCCAGGAGAGCCGTAACCTGTTCTGCTGCCTGTACCGTTCTTGGTGTCACAACCCTGTAACAACTGTGTCCCTGTGTTTCCTTACCCAAAACTACAAGCACGCCTACGACCTCATCCAGAAGTTGTATCCTTTGAGGGTGTTTCTGCAGGACACCTACAAGATGGGGAGCAGGCTGAAGCTGAAGGGAGCCTGCAGGCAGCGGAGATTAGCCTGTAACCACCACGGGCTGCAGGCCTTGGCTCCCAAGGCTGGAGCCGTTGCAGGATGGTCAATTTGGATGGGGCTCAGGAGCTTCCAGGTGAGGATGCTTACAGTGCACTGGGTCAGTAGCAGCCTGCTTTTCTCCATGTGCTGCTTCACCACTGTGGCCAAGGGGTCAGTGGTAAGATGCCAGAGTCCAGTTGGTGGTTTTAAATCCCCCGAGTCCATGAGGTGTAAGAAAACACCCGTCATCACCAGTGCCCCCTCCCTGAAAGCAGAGCTGGACTTGCCCTCTGCTCTGGGTCCCTCGTGGCTTGGAGCGTGGTGCCCACCCAGAGACAGGGACGAAGCGGACATTGCCCGCTCGAGTGGCCAGGCAGGGCCCTGAGCTCTCCTGGCAGCCCTGGAGCCCTGCCTGACTCGTAGTACCTCTGGGCTGTCTGGTGGGCACCCGCTGGGCTGGCCCAGCCGCTGCTGCCTGTCGCTTGCCGCCCTCCTGCAGCCCATCATTACCGGGGCGCGTCCCTCCGCCAGCGGCCTGATGACAGGACAGGACGGCATTTCCTGGATGCAGGCCAGATCTCTTTCCCTTGTGTTGGCTTTTGTGGTGTAAAAAGAGGAAAGCATGTGATGGCTGAGTGCTGACCTTTTTCTGCACAGGAGCAGCTCAGAAGGGGAGGCTCCTCAGCACCTCCTTCCTCCCAGGAAGATGAAGGCTTTGGCCTCCTGGGCCAATCAATGTCCAGTAACACATGCAGAGGAGATGGTTTCTTTTCTTCTTTTTCACCTCCCTGCGTTTCCTTAAATGCCCTGTCCTCAATCCACTTCTTGGTGCGCCCCAAGAAGTGACCCACCAGGCAGCTCCCAACTGACCCCTTGGCTTCAGGGCTCTGCAGCAGCCATGCTGATCCTTGCCTTCCTGTTTGTAGCTCACTCCAGGCCCTGACTGCTATCCTCTGCAGAGACAGAAGAGGAAAACACAGGCTTGGCCCCGAATCACTGCCATCAAGGTAGAACCCAGCACTTAGTATGTGTGTGGGAGCAGTGGATACCTCCAGGCAACCTCTCCAGAGCTGGAGCTCTGACTCAGCGTGGCTGAGGTCCAGAGAGGTTACGTGGAGGAGGGCTCCCACATCTGCTCGTGCAGACAGACGAAACACTGATGCCCCTTTTCTTTTCACATTTACTTGTGTCTCCTCCCATGGTATCAGCTGAGCCCACTGGCCCCTTGGGATCTCACTGGAGCTGCTCTTTGGCTTTCTGCAGCTCCACTGCAGGAAGGAGAGGTGCGTTCCAAGCCGCCTCCCTTCCCTCTGAAATCCTGGCTCCTTCCCCTCCGGCCAGGGTGCAACCTCCATCATCTGTTAAACAGAGGTTTTCCGCACTCAGCCGCTCTGTGTTTTTGGCCCCTTTTCCGAGCTTCTCAGAAACGCATCCTTGTTTAGCAAACGCAAGGCAGAGGCAGCAGCCAGGCCCCAGCCAGCGTTGTGTGGTTCCCGAGCAGTTCCAGTGAGATCACCGTTTATGCGGAGCGTAATGATTATTTTCATGTGCCAGCAAAATCTGAGACTCCCTAAGTATATTTCCATGCGAAGAAGCTTAATAACGTTCTCAGTTACCCTTTCTAATGTATGCTGGCATTTAGCTTGGGGGACAGGAGCACTCTGCATCAGCTCGGTGCCATCCCCATGGGCCGGTGGTATAAAAGCAAGTGTACTCTCTCGCTTCCTCTTCTGTCGCAGTGATCTATAAGACTCACTCGCTGTAAAAGCTGCTGCTGGCTTGAAGGGCAGCCTGACTTTCTTTCATCTCTGTCTGGCTGTCAGATTTCCTCCCATCTGCCCTTGACCACCCTGCAGACCTTTCAGCCCCGAGCTGACCGTGCTGCCCTCTCCTGCGGGGCAGCTTCTTCCCCTTGCTGCACTGCTTCCACGCAAGCCCTACGTTCCCTGCCCGTTCGCTTCCTACAGGAGCCGCAGATGCAAGGGAGGGTTTGGGAGAGCTGTCATCACGGGCTCAGGGGAACGTTGGCACGGATAATAACTGAGAGATTAAGCCGCAGCAAGGGAGTCCCTGCTTGGTGTGCTGCACAAATCAGGTCTCTGCACATGGCTAAGCCAGTTCCCATCAGCCCACGTGGAGGGGAGCAGTGTGGAGGACCACTCTTTGGGGTCCTGCTACAACGAGCATCTCCTGGGAGAGCTAGCTGCTGCTGCGTGGCATTACCAGCAGACAGGTCAGCTCAGGGAAGGTGCTTTCCAGAAGATGTAGTGAAATGCCACCTTCTTCCAAGGTAGCATCCTTAACAGCCATGTCCAGCGGCGATCTGGAGGTCACAGTGGATTTCCTCACCGAGGTGGACAAGCTGGTGCAGCTCATTGAGTGTCCAATATTCACATGTAAGGCTCAAACCAGCCATTTCTGGCTGGCTTTGGAGCGGCTGAATGCGTGTTGGGGAGGGCTTGGGGAAGGGATGGCAAGTGCGTGCGACGCGTTCGCTTGGCTCGGTCACCCCAGGCACATCCCCTCCCCACTCCTTCATCGCAAGTGGCAGCACTGCACAAATAAATAGAGCAGAAGTTATGAGACTTTTTGCTGTGAGCTGTGCCGAGACCTCCGCTAGAGCTGTCTGTCAGGGGCAGGCACGCTGGCTGGCTGCGGAGGAGGCAGCTTGCCCCGAATATATAGGTTAACAGAGCGAGCGGCATTGGCACAGAACAAAAGGGTGGGAAAGGACAGGGGGAGTCTGGGCCAGGCTGAACATCTCCGGTGGTGCGTGTGTAGGGCATCAGCTGTAGAAAGCCACTCAAGGCCATGGCACCGCAAAGCCAATACCTTTGTACGCACGGGGATTTTATAGTGGAGTGGCGGTGCAAGCAGTGCTGTGGCCCTTCTTTCCAAAGAGGCAGCTCTTCTGGAAACAGGGAATAAACCCTAAAAAAATGAAATGTAACACAGCCTCCCGCTTTTCCGTGAGCTGCTCGTGCCAGCTGAGCTGGCCACTCTGCAGGAGCCTGGCTGAGTACTTGGGGACATGGAGCTCAGGGGTGCTGTGCTGGGAGACGGGATAGGGGAAGATGGAGTGGGAAGGCAGGAACATGGGACTTTGTGGGATGATCCTTGGTTTGTTTTTTTCTCATGCCAGCAAATGTGTTTGGTTGCCTCTTGGCCTGGGGAAGGCTGGCCCAGTCCCAGAAGGTGTGAGGGCAAGGGGTCCTTGCTGGTTTGAAGGTTGTAAGTGTTTGAAGTGCTGAGCAATTCTACTTGCTGATTTGGTCCTGAAGCTTCTTTTCCCTCAAGGCTGTGCGGTGGGCTGGACATTGAGGGCATTTGAAAATTTCCCAGGAAGGATTTTGGAAGAGGACTATGTAGCTCCAGGGCTGAAGAGTATTTGGGGGAAAAGGACTAGAGTAGATGGGCAGTGGAGACTTGGCCTGGTCCTTGGTCATGTTCCCTCCTAGGGTATTAGAGGAAGGAGAAAGCTCTGTGCCCTTAGGTGTTAGATCAGCCTTAGCAACATGGTGTCCATCTTACCAGCCCATGACATAGCAAAGGCAATACAATTGCTTGATCTCTGTCCCCCTTTGCCATCTCTAATGATGGTGCTCGCCTCTTTTGGGAGTGCTCCATCACTAGACACCAGAGCTAGATGTGCTATAACTGCAGACCTGTTGGCTATGCCTGTTCCAGCCTTTCTTTTGTGGGCTGAGTGCCTTGGGGAATCCTCGCTTCCTCCCCTTCAATCAGAGCCCCTGTGCTGTCTGCCCTCCTCCTAGAAGTCACACGAACCAAAAAGCGTCTCTGTGCTGAGCATCACAAGGCAGGGTCTTCCTTGCTGCCAGGAGGCTGTGGTGACCCTGTACATAGGTTTTCTACAACCCTGAGCTATTCCTGGGAAGTTCCCCACCTCACTCACCTTAATGTCCGACTGGTACCATCTCTGTGTAAGGGACAGAAATGTTCCTCTAGAGCAGCCTCCCTGGGCATGAGCCCTTTTGCAGGGAGACACCAGAGGTGCTAGTAACAAGCGGGAAATTAGACAGGGCTCTGATGATGGTGGGTCTTGTGTAGCTCCCACAGTACCCGCCCGAAGGGTGTCAGATGGTGACTCAAAATGAGTGTAAACCAAGGAGACAAGGAGGCAGACACAGGCCCCACTCTGCCCTTGGCACGTCTCCCCAGTGGCCGCTCTCCTGCAGCGCCGGCCCCAGTGCTTCACGCCAGGCTGCCGAGTATCATCGCTCAAGCCATACACAGTGCGACCTTTGAATTTTGCCTTGCTGACCCTGTTCCACCAGGACATTGAGTCTGCAGAGCCCGGCCACGCGTGCCTTGATGGGGCAGCGTTACAGGGTGGCTTCAGGCTGTGTGCTTTTCCCTGAAGGTAGGGTTGGCATCAAGCCTTTCTGCTGGTTGTTCCTAAGCTGCTGTCAGGGCCATGGTCATGAACCTGAGCTTCACATTTGCTGTGGCAGCTGGATGACAGTCCCTTTGCTCTAGGAGGCTCTGAAGCTGGGGCAGAATCAAGAAAACTCATCTGTTTGTGGGACAGCAGATGCTGGGAAGCTATGTTAGATAGCCAAGATGTGGGGTCAGGGCTGTGGCAGCACCCATGTGCTGGGAAATGCATGCCTCTGGGCACTGCGGGGCAGCATGTGCCCCATCCAGAGCTCAGCCGCGTGTCCAGCACACAGAGGAGATGAGTTTTGTATCCTGATAGGAACTCAGTCTCTACTCCGCACGCCAGCCCCGCAGAGATGCACCATGTTACATTTCTGATTGTAAGGGTCCTTGCTGGCCCTCAGGCCCCTGGGAAGCTGGCCGAGCCCCGGGTGTCTTCTCCCCTGGCTGATCTGTGGCTGGGCAGGAGAAGCAGAGTTTTCCCTCGCGGCGTGCCAGCCTGTTGTCATGGGAGTTGCTCCACAACCTGCATCCAGGACTGTGACTCACCAGCCAAGGAGAGGGCGAACAGGAGGGAGAAGGTCTTGGCTGTTCCTGGGAACGGAGAGCAGGGTTGAGAGGAGTTGGGTTAAATTAAAGGGCCACCAATTTGCTTGAAAACTGCAGGCACTTCAGCAGAGGTGGGGAGGAAAGCTGAGAGCAGCGTAAACCTTCAGAGCACTAAGCAGTGGTGGACCCCTGGGGCCTGTCACCAGGAAGGGGACAGCAGGAGCTGGCGGGAAGTGGGCGAAAGAAGGGAATTTGGCTTTGGCACAGAGTGGGAAGCGTTGTGTGCTGCAACCCAGCCTGAAAAGAAAGATGCTTGACTCTCCGGTGCAGCAGTTGTGCAGGAGCTCAGCAAGCACCCAAGGGGGGTAGAAGAGGATCCCTTCCACTCCGGCGAGGTCATGGAAGGGTATAACACAGCCCTCTTGATGTGTGATGCTCCAGGCTTGTAGTTTTGCTAATTGTGCAGAAGCTGAGGAGCAATCTCATGTTGCAAGTGTGTCCTTAAGTAGATAGCATGGATCCCATAGCCTTGAGGCTCCGGGATGAGTGTCCTTTGCCCTGCTATAGCAGAGATGGAGGAGTGGGGAGCTGCTGCCCTCTTTGTTAGCTGTGACTGAGGAGAGGGGCTTTTTTTGGCCTTGGTGGGACACCAAGGTGGATGAGTGGAAAGGGTTGGCTGGAGCAGTGCTGATGCCCACTTGGGCCTCCTGGCAGAGGCTTGTAACCTCTCCAGGACCATCCAAATGGTTTGGGAAGAGCCTGCTCTGTCAGATGGAGGTGAAATGCTTTTCGTCACCTCCTCACCTTCTTCCTCTCTGCTTCCAGATCTCCGCCTGCAGCTGCTGGACGTGAAGAACAACCCCTACTTGATCAAGGCTCTCTACGGGCTGCTCATGCTGCTGCCCCAGAGCAGTGCCTTCCAGCTCCTCTCCCACCGGCTGCAGTGCGTGCCCAACCCCGAGCTCATGCAGACTGCGTAAGTCCCTGGAGCAGCCGGACGCCACGTGTGTGCAGCAGGCTCCTGCCCGAGAGGTGCAACCGGCCGGCCAGGCAGGCGCCGTCCCTGCGGCAGCGGTCCGAGGCTTCGCCCTGCAGCGACAGCTCCTCTCCGGGCCTCGCTAGAAAGCCGGGGTCAGGCCCACGGTCTGCTTTCGCACCATGGCTCCTTTGTGGATGCGGCTGCTCCTTGCCCCATGTCCGGGAGCGCTCGCTTGGGGTTTTTTGTCTATATTTGGTAACCCTGGGAGGGCTGTGCCTCATCCACAGGCATTTGGCATCCGGGATGGAAAATTTCACTTGTGGGGTCGCTATGGAAACAAGCAGAGCCATGAAGGAGGTTTACGGAGAGAGAAGGCACAGCTCCCAGCGGCTGCCACGGGGTGCTTAGGAAGTGTCCCCGCGGGCTGCGGCGCTGAGCCGTTGTGGCTGGCCGGGCTGGTGGGCGTCCACATGGGGTGACGGGCTCTGCCCACCCCAGCCTCAGCCCCTTGCCTAAAAAGGGTCTGGTCACCCACGTGTGTGTTGGCAGGGATGGCCCTGCCAGGCCTGGGCTGTCCATCCTGGGCCAGCGGTGGCCTTTTGAGAGCCCTTAGCAATGAGCACTGCTCTGCTAGTGCTGCTTCACGCCAGCCTTGTTTTGGGGAGGGGGGGACCGGTCCCGGTTAGCGAGGCGGAGGCAGAGAGCAGGGCTTGCTGCGTTGCGTTGCTCAGGCTGCAGTCGTGTGCGTGTTAGCGGGAGGCTGCAGGCTCTGCCCTGGCAGGGCTGGGGCAGGAGGAACATCTCCAGCCCCTCGCCAGAGGGTCCTGCTGGAGGACACCAGGCTGTAGGGAGCCCCAGGGAGCGGGGTATGGCCAGGGGGCACAGAGCAGCCTTCCACCCCACTTCTGCGCTTGAGCGTGAGGTCTCTGAAGCTGACCGGGGCCGAGGAAGTGTGGTGGGTTGCAGGTCTCTGGCCCACTGGGATCTCCAGCAGGTGATGTCTATGCAAGCTCCAAGACCTTCCTGGAGAGGGCTCTTGGGGTATTCCTAAATCCCTTCGTTCCAGCAGTTCAGGAATGGATGCTCCCCAGCTGTGCGCGCAGATTTGCTGCCTGGCTCACCCTTTTTGGCTTGGCCAGGCTACTCTGGCGGTAGGAGCTGCTCTTCAGGCCTTGGCTAATGAGCGAGGAAGGTGGCTCCCCGGTGATGGCGCACGCCTCTGGGCACATTAAAGGCTTAGTCTTCCTTTGCAAAGGTTTGGAAAAAAAAGAAGAGTTCCCAAGACGTGCGGTTTTCTGAATTAAAACCCCACCAGCCTCACTCCTTTCCGTTTAACTAGTCCCTTGGGCTGGCTTTTATCTGTCGCAGACTCCGGAGTTTGAGCTCGTGCCCGCAGCCCTGCGCTTGATTTTAATTGGGGGACGAGGGGGAGTCACATATGTGCTTGTTTCCCCTTTTTCCTGTCTTCTTTGGCCCCAACAGCCGGGTTTTTAGTGCAATCAGAGCTGTCAGACAGCTTGAGCATCTGATTAACTCTGACCTACATTCCTTTAAACGTTGAAGCCTGCTTTCCTGACACGCGAGCCCAGGCTGCCCCCCCTCTGGGGAAAATCGGGGGGTCAAGAGCGAGCCGCGATGGGGAGGCATCAGCCCACTGGCCCGAGCAGAAGCGCCCCACGTACGGGCTTCTTCGTGTCCCCTGGCGCTGGGACGCGTCGTCCTCACATGTCTGGTTCTGGTGGCTCCCGGGGCAGCGCCGCGTGCGTCCCTTCGGAGCCGACACTCGGGTTCATCCGCAGTGGGTAGCTGTGCCGGTGCCATCCCGCTGGACACCAGGCTCCCTTCTCCTCCTCCTCCTCCTCCTCCCCAGCAGCGTTTCTTAGCCCGGCTTCTACATTTTGGGGCAGGTTGCAGCCCGCTCCCGGGCAGGCTGTTCTTCAGCCCTGGCCGAGCCAGGAGAGCAATCCCGCGGAGGGAGCTCAGACACGTGGCGCTGGCTGGGGGAGCGTTTTTTGGACGGTTTCTCTGCTTTTGGCTGGAATGGGTTGCGGCAACGGGAAAGTCTGCGACGGAGGGGTTAAACCTTCGAAGGCAGGGCACTATTCCTGTTCCTCCAAGCCATATATTCAAGCACGGCTTATTTTTTTTTCCCTCCCCAGCCCTGTAATCACCTTTGTGTGCATATGCGTTTGTGTGGTTTTTTGAACTGCCAAATGCAAGGCTCCAGGGAGTGACCTCCATCCCAAAAATATCCTGCCAAAGGGAAACCTCGCCTCCCATCAGCTCCTGTGCCATGGTCCCGCCCTGCTCTGGCGGGGGCAGAACCAGGCTCCTCCAGCTCCCAAATCCCTCTAATCCCAAGGAGAAAAACCTCTTGGGAGTTTCTCTCCCACTCCAGTGTGGAGCGGGATGATAAATGATGATAAAGGCTCCCATGAGAGGGTAGCTGGTCCCCCCCCCAGCCTTGCACCCTCTTTTTCTCTAGGGCTGTGCTTCCAAACCGGTGCAGACACCTTAGGGTTGAGCACGGTGGCCTCGATTGCTCAGGGAACATCTCTCCTGCCACGTGAACCACTGCTGCCACCAGTGCAGCAGAGCAGGCTGTTACGGGCGTGCGGTCCCCGAGGGATGTGTCCAGGTTGTGGCCCAGCACCAGGACACCTCCATCCCCTCTGCAGATGTGCAAAGCAGGTTGGATCACGGCATCCAGCCTGGAGCAGGAGAGAGGTTGCTGGCGCGGTGCATCTTTCCCGTGCATCCCTGGGCTGAGCATCCCCTTCCGCTGTCTTCTCTTTGCATCGCTGGTTGTTTCCGCTCCCCCAGACCTGACCGCTACTCGGAGGCTCCCATCCAGACTGGTTGGGGTCTGTGTCTGGTCGGGAGCCCGGCGGGTGCCCTCCCTCCTCCCGCGAGACAGCCGCCCGGGGAAGGAGCCCAGGCCTCCGTTCCTGTGGGAAGCTCGGCCCAGGTGCTGCAGTGGCGGCTGGAGATGCCCTTGGCTGCACATCCCCACCGGGCGATGAGACTAAACACAAAATCCCGAGCCACTGCCCCCCACCAAAGGTTTCTGGGGAACAGGCGTGGGCTGGCTGGAGCTAGCGCTGGCAGGGCTCGGCGGCCGGAGGGGTCGGGATGTCGGCGCACACAACAGCCAGGGTCCATCCTGGCCGGAGGGACGGGGAAGGCTGCAGCAGGCGGTGGACGTGCGTCGCAGCCTGCCGAGGCCAACGGCACTGTGGCATTGGCCAGCGTGGGCGCAGCTCGCCGGGTCTCACAGCCAGGGAAGTGTCGGCAGCGCCGGTGGGGCCTCCTTCCTCGCCCTTATTGCTGGAGGGGCCCCTGCCCAGCCTGCCCCCGGCTCGGACGTGCGATGGAGGCAGGGAGGGCACCCGAGCACCCCAGCACAAGGCTGGTGCTGCCAGTTTCTCACCCTCCGCCATAGATTTGGTTGCTCCAGCACAGGCGTTGTAAGGAGAAGGCATCCTGCCTACCAGCCCGACACCGGAGCTGATCACAGCCGGGTTTTGCTCCTTAAGGACGAGCACACGGGCTGGCGATTGCCGGGTGACCTGCCTCCCCCTCCGCTCACGCTCTGCTTCCTCCCCGCAGGGACGGCGCCAAGTCAAGCGCGGGCTTCAAGAGGGCGGCGGCGGCCAACATCGACTACACGGAGCTGCTGCAGCACTTCGAGAAGGTGCAGAACAAGCACCTGGAAGCGCGGCACCAGCGGGCCGGCCGGGGCGAGCAGCTGGAGCGGCGGGTCGTCCTCTGAGCAGCCCCGGGGGCGGCCGCTGGCGCGGGCGGCTGCGGCGCCGGGGCGCAGGGACCAGGGCACGGGCACGGTGGGCGCTGCAGCCGCATCCAGAGGATCCCGTGGGTTCGATGGTAGCCGGAGGCGGGCAAAAGCGCTCAGCAAGGGGCGGCTTTCCCTCGCCACCTCTGCGTGTGCGTGTGTGTGTGTGTGCGTGTGTGTGCGCGTGTGTGTGTGGGGAGACCCCCAGAGAGCCCGGGCTGTGCCCAGCTTCTCCCAAATCCGATGCGATGCGCAGCAAGCACACGGGGAAGGGGCGCTGGGGGGGGGGGGGGGGCCGGAGGACACGTGTTTTCTTCTCTCGCCGCGGGGCGAGCCAAGTCTCCTCGGCTTCGCTAATGCCTTCCCCGTGACCGTCAGCTGAGGGCCCAGCCGCCTGCCAGGACGCCCAGCGGGGAAGGGACCGCGCCGCGCGCTCCCCGCCACCGCAACGGGCCCCCACGGGCTCGCGGGACCGGCGGGGTGCCGCGTCCCCCCTCACCGGCGCCGGGTCTGCCGGCCGCAGGCCCGGCTGGCTCGTGGGCCGCGGCGGGTGGCTCTTGGGTCCCCCGCGGGCGCGACGGGCGCCCGCCAGCCCCCCCCCCCTTGGCGCGCGTGCCGCAACGCAGCCCCCGGAGCGCCGTGCGCGTGTGCAAGGGATGAGCCGGTCGCCCTCCGCGGCCGATTTCTAGCCCGGGGAACGGATTCTTTGTTCCTATGTTAAGCTCCCAGTGACAAAATAAAAGCGCAGTGCAGAGTGCGGCCGCGGTCCGTGCTCTTCCTTCCTTCTTCCGCGGTACGTGGGGTTTCCTTCCTGAAACACCATCGGCCGTGTAGTGGGGCGCTGTGATTTAGGGCTCGCGGCTGCAAGCCCCTTCCCTGCGCCCTCACCTGATCTCATGGAGCGGGGGGGGAGGGATGCACTGAGCCTCTCCGGAGTTTTTATGGCTTCTGGCCTGTTTACAGCAGAGCCGGGCTCTGGCAGTGGGTTTCTTTAACAGCCCTGCACCCAGGGTTGCTTTGGCCGGGATAAAGACATTCCTGTCATTCCCGGGAAAGAGGTTTCCAAAGCCGGTCATGGCAGGTTAATTTTAACAGCCAGCCCTTCAGCACGGGGGCATCTCCGACTTCCCGAGCCCGGCAGTCGCTCGGGGCGCGGGGAGGGCGGACGGGTGGCGCGTGCCGTGCTGCCGGCAGCAGGTAGCGTGAGCCCGGGCTGCTGCCAGCGCTCTGCCCGGCGCCGTGCCGCAGCCTGCCGGTGCGGCCCCGTGCCTCCCGCCGGGCTCACCTCCGCGAGCGGCCTCTTTCCAGGCTCACGGGGCTGGCGAGGGACAGAGTTTATGGGGAGAAATTCCAGGCGGCTGCCAGAGCGCCGCGCTTTAATCGTTTCCGTATGGGGGTCTGCTGACCGGCGCTCACCGGTGCAGCCGGGGCACTGCCAGCGGGAGAGCAGGGCCGGTTTTACGGCCCGAAGCAGGAGGGGGAAGAGGAGGGCAGCAACCCCCCTATTCGCATGGACCCAGGGGCAGGAGCTGCTCCCCTCCTGGGGAAGAGGCAGCAGGGTATTTCCAATGCTCCCGGCAGAACACGGGGCTGCTCCGGGGTCTCGCTGGGATGCTCGGCATGCCTGGGGTCTGGGCTGCAGCCGCGGGCAGGATTGCTCTCTGCAAGCCCGAGCCAGGAGCCGGGGTTGTGCTTGTGCACGGCCAGGGTTTGCACGAGGGAGCCTGAGGTTATGGGAGAGCAGCAGGGACGGGCCGAGGGGCGCAGAGCACCTTCCCCACGCCGGGTGCCGGCCCTCCCCGCAGCCTGCCCCAGCAGGGATGAGCAGATGCAAAGGACTTCGGGGAGGGAAGACTTTGGGGACAGCAGCTGGGAAGAGGACCTCTGCGGTCTGTCCTCCGCCTGGAGAGCAAGGGCAGCCCCGTCTCGCCAGCCGGGCGTTGGTGAGTGCCATGGATGCACCCCAAAGCTGGGAGAGGCCCGAGGGAAGGGGGCAGCTCCCCGGCCCCTCTCCCTCCCCACCGTCCCTCCCCAGGCCGAGCGGGTCCCGGGGCACCGCGCTCCCCAGCGGGCATCCCTGCGGACGCAGCTCCGCGGCGGGGCGCAGGGGCCGTTGGCCGCTCCGACAGCGTGGTGGCCTGGCTGCTGGGCACAGGTCGCCTCTGGAGCACCTTGCTCACTGCCGGAGGCGGCTGGAAGGAGCTTTGGCAAATTATGCTATTTGGAGAGCCACGGCGTTGAGCGGCTCCCACGGGCGGCAGGCACCCGGTGTCGGTCCCCACTCCCCTGGGTACCGTTTGCCTTCTTCATGGGCATCCCCAGCTGTTTGCAACCCCCCAAGCCTGCGCACGGGGCCGGAGCAGCTCCGGATGAGTTGCCACAGTGACTCGGTGGGACAGCGAGGCTGGACAGTTGGGGGAGAGGTGCTGGCTCAGCCCCCCCGTTGCCTCCCCACTGGCGGGAGCCAGTAACGCTTCCCCTTGAAGTGCAACTCGGTGCGTCAGTGCTCAGCCCAGCCCCTCGGATCCTGGCCAGGCAGGCTTGGAGGATGGATCTGGGGCCTGCAGAGAGGCAGGTGCTAACAGCAAAGGTGCTTGGTGCTCCTCGATGTGCGGCAGCCCCCGCATGTCCCGCGCCCTGCGCTGGCCGGGGCTCAGCTCCAGGGAGCGGAGGGGCATTTGCTGCGGCGCCTGTTGGATTTGGCTCTGCGCAGCCCTGCAGTGTCTCCGGCTCTCCAGCATCCCTGCGGGTGGGAGGACAATTTGGGGAAGGGCTTGTCCGCTGGGAGGGTGTGAATTTCCCACGGGTTTTAGGTTGTCCTGGAATCAAGCGCTCTCAAACATTTCAGAGCTGCCTTATAATCTCCCCGGAGGGTGTTAAAATTAACCCCACACCAAGGTGATTCCTTGCAGCACACCTAGGCACCAGCCATCCCAGGTAAGGAAGGCAGCTGGGAGCAAACAGCCCTTGGAGAGAGGCTTAAACAGAGCCCCAGCCTGGAGGCAGCGTCCTGCCGGCACTGCCCCCGGGCCCGGCACCCCCCGAAGCACCCCCGGGGCTCCTGCGCTGCCCCCCACCACGCCCTGAGCGGCCCGCGGGGCTCCCCTGCTGCCCCCGGCAAACCCTGGGGCTCCCGGAGCTGCCTCCCAAGCATCCCCCGGGACCACCGGGGCTGCCCCCCAGCTCTAGGGTCCCCGAGCATCCGTCGGGGTCCCGGTGCTGCCCCCGGTCCCGAGCGAGCATCCCCGTGCTCCCCCTGAGCACTCCCCGAGCGCCCCCGGGCTCCCAGGCTGCCCCCCCCCAGCCGGCATCCCCGAGCATCCCCCGGTGCTGCCCCCCGAGCTCCGCCGGCGCTGCCCCGGCCCCGCTCCCGCGGCTCCTGGCGCTGCTCCCCGGGCATCCCCCGAGCACCACCGGGGCCGCCCCCCCGAGCCGCCCCCCCGCGCAGCCCCCGGCCCCGGGGCGGGCGGCGCATGTGCCGCGCAGAGCCCGCCCCGCTCCGCCCCGCGCCGCGCCGCGCCGCCGCCCCGGGCGCCGCGCTCCGCGCCACTCCGCGCCGCTCCGCTCCGCGCCGCTCCGCGCCCCGCCGCGCCCGCTCCGCTGCGCGCCGCCGCCGCCGCCGCCAGGGGGGCGGCCCGGGGCCGCGGCCCGCTGAGCCCGGCGGGCGCCCGGGGGCGATGCGCCGCGCCGCCCCGCCCGCGCCCCGCCCGGCCCCGCCGCCCCGCCGCTGCCGCCCCGTTGCCGCCGCCGCCGCCGCCGCCCGGGCGCCGCCCGCCCCCCGCCGCCGCTGAGCCTGGCCCGCCGCCGCGGCCTCCCCCGGCGGCGCCGCCCGCCCCGGGCTGCCGCAGCGTCCGCCGCCGCGCCGCGATGGAGACGGCGGAGAAGGAGTGCGGAGCCCTCGGCGGCCTCTTCCAAGCCATCATCAACGACATGAAGGTAGGAGCCCCCCCCCCACAAATTCACCGTGACGGCGCCCCCGCCACCCCCGGCGCCGCGGCGGGCAGAGCGGGCGGCGGCACCGGGGGATGCGGGCAGCGGCCGGCCCGCGCCGCTACCGGCGCCCCGCAGCAGCCCCCGGCGGCGAGCAGGACCCCGCGGCCGGTGCCGGAGCCCCGCGGCGGCGGCGGCGGGTCCCGGGGCCCCGCTGCTGAACCCCGCGCCGGGGGTCGGCACCCCGCGGCGGTGCTGGAGCCCTGTCGCGGGTATCTGCCCCCCCCGTCGGGTGTCGGAGCCCCACGTCCAGCACCAGACCCCGCGTCGGGGGACCGCGACGGGTTTCGGAGCCCCGCGTCGGGGTGTCAGGACCCCGCATTGGGGTATCGGAGCCCCGTATCGGCCCCACGTCCGGGCCCCGTGCTGGGTACCAGCCCCACATCGGGGCGTCGCGGCTGGCGCTGGGCACAGCGGGCCCCGCGGCCCCCCCCCCCCGGCGCCGCCTTGCCCCCCGCCACCCTCCGCTCCGGGGCGACTCGCCGGGGTTTGCCCCAAGCAAACAAAAAGGGCTGCGGGCTCCCGGGCCCACTCTGCACCTCGAGGGGCAGCGGGCGCCGCCGCCGCCCTCGCCGGGGGCGGGATGGGGCTGCCTGTAAAAACAGGGATGTTGTTGTTGTTGTTTTGGTTTGGACCCAAGCGGTGGCAGGAGGCGGAAAAAAAAGGGCTGGGGGCTTTTTTTCTCGCGGGGACGAGGACGGGAACGGGCGGGTTTGTTCGGCGTGGAGGGTTTCGGGGTGCAGCGCTTCCCGCTGCCAGCCCTGCCTCTGGGCTCGCCGGCTTGCAGCCACATTCGCTTCAGGAGGCAAAGCTCTCTTCCTCCTCCTCCTCCTCTTCCTCTAGCTTCTTGCTGCAGCCTGAGTCCAGACAATGCTGTCATTGCCAAAGCAGGGGAGGGGGGAGAAAAAAAATAAAAGCCGAGCCGAGAAAGAGATTAACCCCTTCGGAGGCGGACGGCGTCTCCGCCGGGCTTGCGCCGCCGGACCGGGGCTCCGGCGAGGCGCGAGCAAGGGGGGCGGTGGGAAAAAAGCCCTCGCGTGCGAAAATCCAAGCTTTTCCCAGCAGCCAGGCCCTGGGATGCCGGCGGCCGCAGGGCGGCAGCGCGTCTGGGGAGGCCCGGGCTGGGGGGGCAGGGTGGTGGGGTGCTGCCACCGCTGCGCCCTGGGGTGGCACCCCCCGCCGTGCCAAGCGGGGAAGCCCCCGGGTGGCTCTTGGCCCGGGAGCTGGTTCCCGGATGAGAGGAGGAGGAGGAGGGGAAGGTTTGGGAAAACCGCACCAGTCTTTGCGGCTGCCTGCGAAATTCCCGTGTGCCTAAGGGGAATGGCCAGGTCCAGGGCCCTGGATGGTTTTGGAGAGCTCAGCCGGAGGCGAGGCAGGGGGGGCCCATCCACAGGGAATTGGGGGTGCTCCTTGTGTGCCGGGGTGCTCGGCGGCGCCGGGTTGCTGGGTGGAAACGGCGGAGCTGCTCCAGGAGGAGCCGGGAGGCCGGGCGGGAGCCCGCTGGCACCAACCACCTCGGAGCCCCGTGCCCTTGAAGCGGCTCCGAGGACGGAGGCGCCGAGGATGCTCGGGTGGGGGCAGAGCGCGGGGTCCCCGCTGCATCCCTGGCCCTGCTGAGCCGGAGGAGGCGTGAGCGGCTGCCGCTGGAGGCCCGGCCAGTGTTCCCTCCGCAGCTGGTAGCCGGCTGCCACCCTCGGGGTGGGCACGGCACGGGGGGGGGGGGGGGGGGCGCCGGGCCTCAGTTTCCCCATACCTTCACCGAGACGGGGGCACTGGCTGCGGAGGGGTCCAACCGGCCCCGCTGGTGCCAACGCGGCCACGCAGCGCCAGCGACGGGTCCGGCCCCGGCGGGATGTTTTCGGGACAGGGGGACCAGGACTCAGCTGCAGCGACGGCGGGAAGCCGGGCTGCCTTCCTCTTCACCTTGCTTGGAGGTGGGGAAGACCCAAAAAGAGGAAAGAAAAAAAAAAAGAGGGAAAAAAAAAAAAGTGCTAGAAATCACGTTACAACTCGCGCCCTGCTTGTATCCCGCGCGCTCCCGGCCTTCCCGTCGCGGCGGTGGCGGCTCCGTGGCCCGGCCCGAGGCTTTTCACAGCGGGGAGCGGGGTGGATCTGCTTTGGCCCCCCCGGGGCTGGTTTGGCTCGTGCGAGCCGCTCCGGGGTGGCCCCGAGCCCGGCCCCGGCTGGGGGATGCCCTCGCTCCCGAGAGGGGACGTTTTTGTGGCCTCTCTCCGCTTCCGTTTGCCGCCGAATCGTAGGCAGGGGGATGGGGGAAAATAATAACCTGCCGCAAGAGATTAGGGCGTTAAGCGCTGCGAAGCTGCAGAGCGCCGGGGGGCTTTTTCGGCACCCCGCGGCCTCCCCTCGGGAGGAGCCGGGCCGCAGCCTGCTCGGTTCCCGCGGCCTCTCGTCCTAGCTGCGCGGCGGCCCCGGGCGACCTTGGCGCGTCCTTGTGCCGCCGGTCCTGCTCCCGCGGGAAGCATCGCCGCCCGACCTCGGAGGAATTTGCCCCGGGCGAGCGGGAGACGCTGGCACGGCGGGGATGGGGCCACCACGGCGGGCGGCACCGTCCCGGCAAGGCACGGCGTCCGGCGTCCTGGTTTGGCCCGTGAGGACCGAAACGGGCTCCCTCGCCCCCCAGCAGGACCCCGCATTCGGCGCCCCGCTAAGCCGAGGGCAGGCGGCGTTTCGTCCCCTCCCTGCCCTCCAGCGCCGGCAGTCCCCGTCCCCGCGTCCCCCGGGGACTCGCAGCCCTGAGTCAGGCTGCCGCCACGAGCGGCCGGACATCGCGTGCCGAGCGGCATCCTCAAAACCCTCCTTTAGTGACCTATTTTTTGGCTTAAAGGGGCTCGCGCCATAGTCGGGCTGCTGCCGGCGGCGCCGCGCGGTGCCTGGGCTGCCCCAGCGACGCCGAGCGCCCCGCAGGCGCCGAAATCGGGGCTTTTGCAAGGCCGCTCTCAAATAAACGGTGAGATGAGGATGGCGCAGGGAGGCCCCCGACGCCCCCGGTGCCGTGCAGAGACCACATCCTGCAAAGCCGGCGCCGGTGCCCGCGGGCCGGGCTGGCACACACCCCGGCGGGGGGTTTGCAGGCCCCCAACCCTGCTGCAGCTTGGGGTCACGGCTCCCCGGGTGCCACGTCGGCCCGGGGAGGGCAGATCCGTCCCCTGCCCTTGGAGCACGTCCCACGTGTTACCACCGAAGTGGCACAACACCAGCGTGGCCTTGCCGGCGTGACATCGCCGGGACGGCACCAGCGTGGCCTTGCGGGGACGGCGGCAGCGGCACGGCACCGAAGTGGTCTCGCCGGGACGCTCCCAGGATTGTCCTCATCGAGGTGGCACCTGGATTAGCCTCGCCAGGCTGGCCTCGCCGGGACAGCGCTGGGCCTGGCCTCGCTGGGATGGCACTGGGATGTCCTCGCTGGGAACGGCCTTGCTGGGACGGTGGCACCTGGACAGCGCTGGGATTAGCCTCGAAGTGGCCTTGCTGGGATGACACTGGGATGGTCTTGCTGGGATGGCACCTGGACGGTCTTGCCGGGATGGCCTTGCCAGGACGGTGACACTGTGACGGCACCTGGATGGTCTTGCCGGGCTGGCTTTGCAGAGATGACACCAGGATGGTCCATCCAGCACCCACTGCCCGTCCCCGTCCCCTGCTCACCCGGCGGTGAGGGACAACCTCTGCGGGGGCGAGGGGCATCTCTGACCCCACAACCGCCCCGCGCAGGGCGTGGGAGACCCCCGAGCTGCCCGCCAGCCCTGCGTGGCCTCCGGGTCTTTCCTGAAGGCCCCCAAAGGCTTCGGCCGCTGCTGGCACCGGGGACATGGGATGGAGGGCTCGGGGGGTTCCTGGGGACGTCGGGGTGCCGGGGGCCCCACCGGCCGGGCGGAGACGGCCTGAGCAAACCGGCTGGGTCTGCTCACGAGCGGCTTTTCTTATTCTCCTTTTCTGGGCTTTCTTGCCCGGATTTTGCCATCGGACCCCGGCAGCGGGAATTAGGCTCGTGGTGCACGAAAAGGGGGGGGGGGGAGGAGAAGGGGGTTCTTTGCTTTTACCTCAATTTGATGGGGTTTCTTTTTTTTTTTTTTTTTTCCTTGCCAAGCAACACCCAGAAAATTAGTGGCAAGAGCAGGAAAGGAGGCGGAAAGGGCTCCTCATCCGCCACGGCAAGGGCTGCGGAAGCATTCCCGTTGGCCGCTCTCGCGGCCGGCAGGTGCCGGGCTGCGCGCCGGCCCTCTTGCCACCCCCCGGCTCGGCGGCCGCCCAGCCGCAAACCCCCGAGCCCTCCCGCCCCGCGATTTTTGGCAGCTCGCGCTCAGACAGGCGCCACCGGGGCGAACCATCCACTGTGCCAGGGCAACGTCCTAGTTTCTGCTGTGGTCCACAAGGATACATGGCTGAGGAGGAAAAACCTAGGAGAGAAGCGCGAGGCGGCAGGAGCTCAGCCTTTATTAGCCATCAGAGAATCCCCACGCGCAGCCCTGTATATGCAGGTGGCCGCAGCGGTGTCCCAGCGCCCTTGTCCCGGCGGGCTTTGCCGTTTGTGCCAAGCCGCCCGGTGTGCCTGCGCGGCCCGGGGGCGGCTGCCGGGGATGCGGGTGCCGGGGGCGAGCGGCTCCGAGCCGGCGGCCCCCCCCCCCTCCCTTGCCTCACTCTCGCTTTCCCTCCTTTCAGAGCTCCTACCCGATCTGGGAAGATTTCAACTCCAAGGCCACCAAGCTGCATTCGCAGCTCAGGTGAGTGGCCCCGGCCTCGGCGGGCTGCCGGGCAGCTCTGAGCAGCTCCGGGCGAAACGCGGGCGGCGCTGAGCCGGGGGATCCGGCCCGTCGGGGCTGGATGCGGCCCCTGCTGCGGCGTTTGCTCCAGGAGGGGAAACTGAGGCAGAGCCTCAGCTGCACCAGCCCAACGGCGACTTGCACCGCCACGATGGCACCGGGCCGCCCCAGTGCTTGGGGCTCCGGGGCTCCGCTTGCCCGGTGGCCCCCCGGGGTTGCCCCTTCCCGCGGGCAGGGCCCGGCCCCGGCGGTGCCCAGACGCCGCTCGTTTTCGGGCTGCCCCCGGGCCGGCTCTGCGGCCGCCTCAGCTCCGTCCCTCTCTTTCCGCCCCAGGACTACGGTGCTGGCCGCGGTCGCCTTCCTCGATGCCTTCCAGAAAGTGGCCGACATGGCCACCAACACCCGAGGTAGGTCCCGCTCGGAAAGCCCCCCCGCGGGCTCGCCGCTCTCATCGCCCTAGGATCGCCCCCCCCCCCCCCCCCGGGAGCGTTTCCCAAGCTTTCCTGACCGTGGGAAGGCCACGGCTCCTGGGATACAGCCGCTTCTCCGCGGGGCTGCGGAAAAGGGCCAGGGCAGCACGGGTCTCGTGGCTTGGCCACCGGAGCCGCCTTCTCGGCAACCTGTGCCATGACCCACCCCCGCCAAATTCCTGCCTCCGCTTCCCTGCTGGAGCCGGTCATGCCAGGGCCGAGCTCTTGGAGCCCCGGGAGCTGCTCCCCGCTCTCGCTTTGGGAGGTACCGGCTGCCTCGGGGCTGCTCCCGGGGATGCAGTTGGGCGATTAGATGGTCGTGGAGCTGCCGAAAGAGGATTCAGGGACGGGGACCCACACTGGCGTCCGCTGGCTGCGTTGGGGGTGACCCGTCCCCCAGCCCGGGGGGGGGGGAGAGCTGGAGTGAAGAGCTGAGATTGCAGGTCTGGCCTCCGGCTGTCCGCGACGTTCCCGTGCCGCCGCGGGGCCCGGCAGCGCGCTCCTTCGGGGGGGGACTTTGTGCCTTCGTAGGACCGTGGCGGCCACTGCGGGGTTTTCTGCGGGGCCGGACCCCCCCCCCCCCCGGTCTGATCCTGGCGGCGGGCGCGGGCGGAGGGGCCACGGCGGCCTCGCCGGGGTGCCCGCTCCCGCCCTGGCAGCGAGGCGCCCGCTTCCCACCGCTCGGCTTCTGCCAAGCAGATGGTCGCGGCCTGTTTTGCAGACTCGCGGCATGCAGGCCATCTGGAGCCGCGCGGGGAGGAGGAGGAGGAGGAGGAGGAGGAGGAGGAGGAGGCAGCTTGAGCAGGGATCAGATTTGTCTCCAAACACACTAGCCCACCGCACCGCGAGGATTAAGGCTCCCCCAGCTCCCCCTTTGCTGCCCGGGGCGCCTGGCCGGGTGCCGCGGCTGCCAGCCCGTCCTTCACCCCGCACCCTCCGGACCAGGCAGCGGGCAACCTCTGGCGCCCAAAGCGAGGGCTGGGAGGGGATACGCAGCCGGGGAGCAGCCCGGGGCGATGCCCGGCCGGTCGCGGAGCAGAGACGTGGCCCGTGCCAGGCCGCTCGGGCACAGGGAGCTTTGCAGCCCGGGGCCCATCCGGCTGGGAAGGACGGAGGTGCAGAGCTTTTTTTCCCCACCTGGCACAGCTCTAGAGCCGGGCGGAGGATGCAACATTTCGCTCAGCCGGTTGCCTTGGCAATTAGCCGGAAAGCCAGAAACAGCATCCCCGTCCCACCTTGCACCCGGCGACACCGAGCCTCCGGGAGCGGTGCGGGCTGGAGAGGGGCCTTGAGGGTGCGGGTGGGCCGCGCGGGTGCTGGGACGTGGGCCAGGGGGTGCCAGGGGTCAGGCACCAGGGTCAGCCCTTTCCAGAGGTTTCCCCCGAGCAGGGGGGCTCGGCAGAGGCCTTTTGCGGGGAAGACGCTCCCTCGCAGGCTGATCCGGCCCCAGCTGAGCCTTGGCCGCAGACACCCTCCGCATTTGCAAGCGGGAGTCTCCCAATCCCTGCCGGGCAGCCAAGCATTGCTCCGCTGACCCCGCGACCGGAGGCTCTCGGTCTTCCTTCGGTGTTTGCGGGAGCCTGGCTTCAGGCTCCCGGGGAGATGTGCGAATCCGGCAGCCCGAAGGGAAGCCGAACGGCGGCGGCAGCGGGACGGGTCTCCCGCAGGAGCCTTAACGCTCTGAAGACAGCTCAGGATACGAGACAACGCCGCGTTACTCCAATTCCCAGCTGCTTAAGGGGCCTCCCAGCTTCTCCCCTACCCCGCCAGGCCCGGAGTCCTCCCGGCTTTGCCTCCTCGGACACCTCCGCATCTCGAAGCGCGTGGCCCCGGCTCCCGGGGCAGGAAGGTGCCCGGCTCCCCGGCCGCCCCCCCGCAGCCGGCCAGGCTCCGCGGCGCTGCCTCTGCGGCACCGTGTCGCGCAGGCGGATGCTTTTCCCCGCGCTGGAAAGGAAGCAGGGAGAGCAGCGGGAGACAGAAAACTTGCCAGAGCCAGCTGCGGGCACGAGCTTTCGCCAGGACAGCCTGGACTCGTTTCCAGAGCCGTAGCGCCGGGTCTCCCCCCCTCCGGAGCCGCGGGAGCCCCCAGTTGCACGGTGCTCCCAGCGCGCCGGGAGGAGACACCAAGGGAGCCTCGTGCAGGGCGCTGATTTATCCCTGCAGGCCGCAGCCCACCCCTGCCGCCAAGTAAAACCAGGCTGCGACGTCTCGGTGCCACCCTGCAGCTCTGGATCGCAATCCCACCCGGATAAAGAGGTGGAGGGGGGTTATCCGCTGGGATTAGCGTGATAACGGCTTGGCAAGCCGCAGCCCACCCAGCCCCGGCTTGCAGTCCCGACCCTCGCTCCCCGCCATCTTTCTGCTCCGGAGTGTTTTCCGACATGTGCTCCATAGCCGCTTGACCGCCTCCATGTGTGAGCACATAGGGAAATCAGATTAGGAGCAGGAGGATCCGGAATAAGAGCATTAGGAGCCGGATTAAGAGAATTCCCCAAGCAAGGGAGCAGGGAGGGCCGTGGTCCCAGGAGGGAAGGGCCGAGGTGCCCGGCGCAGCCCCTCCGCCGCAGGGTGCTGGCAGGTTCAGAAGCAGGTCCGGGGCAGCGGGTCGGCTCGCCAGGCTGGGGGCTGGGAGGTGCGATGGCGAGCAGGGATGGGATCCCGTGCCCATTGCGGCTGCGTCGCCTTCCTTTGGTGCTCCAGGAAATCCCATCCGCAGCCCCGGGGGTCGCGGGATGGGGGGGGGGTGTCTCTCAAAACATTTTGGGGAGAGAAGGGCAGAATATCGCTCCCTCGCCTGCACCGCGGGAGTCTGTGGTTGCCGCCTTGCTTCCTTCGCCGGGATGTGCCGGCCTCCGCGCGCCGCTGAGCCTCGGCAGCACTGCCACTGTGTGGCCATCCTTAGGCTTCAGAGTTAGCAGCTGTTTTGCTGGAAAGGGGCGCTCCCGCTTTGGATTGCTGGGAAACGTCCCCGCAGCAGTCGTGCGCGCCAGTGGGATGTTTTGTGCCAGGGGAGCGCTGACTCCCTGTTTTATAAGCTCAGGATTGAGGCTGCAGGGGAAGGACTGAGCCCGGCTGCCCGGCACCGAGCCGGGGAGGGAACCGGCGCTTGGCCACTGCCTCGGCGAATTTTTTCCCTTGCGCGCGACTTGGCGACCAGACGCTTTATCCGTATCCCACTGCTCGCTTCTCCTGGACATTCCCAGCCATCTGAGCACCCTCTTCCTGCCCGGGACACCGAGGCACGGCGGGTTGGCCCGGGTGGCGTCGGCGAGCTCGGGTGCCCCGGCTGGACCGCTGCTCCCCATCGCGGCCGCCGAGCCGCCACCGCGTATGGGGGGAGCCGGGCATTGCGGCAATGAGGTGGCTAGTCCTCAGCGCCCCGAGGAGCGGGTTTGCGGAGCCGGCCCGGCACGCCGCCTGCGCCATCGCCCCGGCTAGCAGGGCGCCGCGGGGATTCGGCTTTGCAGAGCTTGACAGCGGGTTTTATCGCTTTCTTTATTATCGAGGGGGTATCGATTTGTTTCCTTGGTGGATTTATCATGGGTGGGGGGGTCCCTTTCCCTGCCAGGGGCCACGAGGGACATCGGCTCGGCGCTCACCCGCATGTGCATGAGGCACCGCAGCATCGAGGCCAAGCTCAGGCAGTTCACCAAGTAAGTCGGGCCGGGCACCAGGGACACGAGTTGGCCGGCCTCAGCTCTCGCTCCCCGAAGGAGGAGACGCCAAGGGGCCGGCTGCGGACGCGGCGGCTCGAGCCGCTCTCCCACACGCGCTCGCTTTCTCTCTCCCCGCTCCAGCGCCCTCATGGAGAGCCTCATAAACCCTTTGCAGGACAGGATTGAGGACTGGAAGAAAACCGCCAACCAGCTGGACAAGGACCACGCTAAAGGTAGCGGCGGCCGGGGCCGGCGCCGGCGCAGGGGAGGGCGCGCGGAGGCGGCGGGGGGCCGGGGCCGGGCGCTGCGCCCGCCTCTCACCGCCCTCGTGTGCCCCCAGAGTACAAGCGCGCCCGCCACGAGATCAAGAAGAAGTCCTCCGACACCCTCAAGCTCCAGAAAAAGGCCCGCAAAGGTGAGGCAGCGACGGCGGGAAGAGGCGGCGGAGGCGGGCGGGCGGGCGCTGCGCCCGCGGGAAGGGCGCCGGCACGGCCGCTGCGCCGGAGGAGACGGCGCCGGGCTGTCTTTCACACGTTCTTTCTCTCTCTGTCTCCTTCTCTCTCTCCTTCCTCATCCTTCCTGTAGAGCTCCTGGGTAAGTGGATCGCTGGCTCCCTCCCCGGCTTCGCCCCGGGGCCAGGCAGCGGCGGGCGCCCGGCCGTGCCGCTCCCGCCCGGCCCTCCTCGGCCGCGCGAAGCCTCCGCCGGCCCCTCCGGCACGCGCGCGGTGTGCCGATCGCCGGCGGCTCCCCGCTCCGCTCCGCTCACCGCCGCGGCGGGCCCAAGCCCCTCGCGCGCCGCCGCCGGCACCCGCGGAGGGCTCGGCGCCCTCGGGGCCTCCCGGCACTGACGCCGCCGCGCCTCTCTCCGCTCGCAGGCAAGGGCGACCTGCAGCCGCAGCTGGACACGGCGCTGCAGGACGTCAACGACATGTACCTGCTGCTGGAGGAGACGGAGAAGCAGGCGGTGCGCAAGGCCCTCATCGAGGAGCGCGGCCGCTTCTGCACCTTCATCACCTTCCTGCAGCCCGTGGTGGTAAGTGCCGGCGCCCCAGCTCGCCCCCGCGCCCGTCCGCCTCGGCTGAGCGCCGGCGGGTGCAGGGGAGCCCCCGAAACGCACCCAAACGCGTGGAGATCCCACCCGTGCCCTTGGAGCGGGGGGCACCACCGGGGTGCCCTACCGGCCGCGGGGCGCCCGGGCCGAGGGTTTTCCGGGGCGAGCGGAGCCCGAAGGCGTTTGCCGCCCGCGGGCCGGGCGCTGACGCCTGCTGCTGCCGCCTCCAGAACGGGGAGATCACCATGCTGGGAGAGATCACCCACCTGCAAGGCATCATCGACGACCTGGTGGTGCTGACGGCCGAGCCCCACAAGCTGCCCCCCGCCAGCGAGCAGGTGAGCCGCGGCGGCGCCGCCGGCCCCCCGAGCAGGGGAGGGCACGGCCTTCTTGCCCGCCTCCAACCTGGACCTTCCTGCTGCAGGTGATCAAGGACCTGAAGGGCTCTGACTACAGCTGGTCCTACCAGACGCCCCCGTCCTCTCCCAGCAGCTCCAGCTCCCGCAAGTCGAGCATGTGCAGGTGCGTTGGGGCGCGCGCGTGCCCGGGGCCGCTGGAGCGGACGTGGCCGTCCCCTGGCGCGTGGCGGGCTGCTCGCGCGTGAGGGGCCGGGGCGCGGGACAGGGACGGGGACAGGGACAGGGATGCAGACACAGCGGCATGTCCCCCCGGGCGGTGGCCAGGCCACCAAGGTTGGGTTCATGCTCCTTTAGCAAATCACTTCCCCCAGCCCCCCAGGCCTTCGTTAAGCCTGGCCGGCTAATGATGCTCGTGACCCTTGGAGACACTTAGATGATGGTCCTCAGCCTCCGAGCGTCCAAGTGCAAGGCTGGTTCCCAGTAATACAGAGGAACTGGTCCCAGCTCGGGCGGAAGGGGGGGGGGGGGCGGTGCATCCCTAGGGCCTGAGCGGCGTCAAAGTCAGCCCTGCAGCTCCCTTCCCGTGCGAGGCAGATGAGGGTCAGGAGACGGGGCGCTTCACGGGGGTAAAAAAGGCAGTGCCAACCCCTCTGGAGTGTCTTTGCTTCCCTCCCGCCGGGACCATGCTGCACCCCGCTGCGCATCCCGGGGGGGGGGGGGGGACACCGGAGCGAGGGGAGGGGAGCCGGCCTTCTGCACGGAGCTCCAGCAGGGGCAGGGACGTCGCGAGGACGGCGTGCCTCGGTTTCCCCAGCCGGCAAGGCCCCGCGGCCGGGACGTCGGGCCGGGGGGGGGGGGGGGGGGGGACCGGCCGGCCGCCGCCGCCTCGTCCCTCCCCGCCTCCCGCTCGGCTCCTCTGCCGGGCGAAGTCGCGCAGCCAACCGTTGTCTGAAACTGTCTTTTCCTTCCTTTGTCCTCCCTGCCCCTCTGCGCCCGCTAACGGGCATCGTCTCTGCGGCCCCCCCACCCCACCCCAGCAGCGTGAGCGGTGCCAAGGGTGGCATCGCGTGGCCCGGCGGGTCCCAAACTTGCTCACCAAGTTCCACCTATCGCTACCGCAGCCTGGCGCAGCCGGTCAACGCGAGCACGCGTCTCTCCAGCGTCTCCTCGCACGATTCGGGCTTCATCTCCCAGGACGCCGCTTACTCCAAACCGCCTTCTCCGATGCCTTCGGACATCACCAGCCAGGTAAGGGAGGAGGGAGCGGGCGCGAGGCTCGGCCTGGCCCGGTGTAGCCTCCCTGGGGCGCCGTGCCTCAGTTTCCCCCTCAGGAAAAGGAGCGGGCAAGATGCAAGGATCCCCTCTGGCAGTGTATCCGTGACACCCCTGGGAATGTCTCCAGGTGTAGAGGGTTGGCGTTGGCATCGCGGGGGAGAACAACGTACGTGGGATGCCCACCCGCCTCGGGCCAGGCTGTTCCCCCAGGCAAGGGGGTCGCCGTTCACGCTGTGGTCAGGAAATGGGGTATTTGGTCAGGAAACGGAGTATTTCCCACTCCCCCGAGCCCCGCAGTGAGCCAGAGGCCACTTCACGCCGTTCCCTGGCCAGGCTGGCAGCGCTTGGGCAGCCCGGGGCTGGAGAGCCCTTGGCCCCGCATCCTCCTGGTGGATCCCGGCAGATCCTTCGTGCCGGGCAAGATGCTGGTGGAGAGCGGTCATCAGCACTGGCCTGAGCTGCATCACTTCTGCCCTCCCGCGCCGCATCCCCGGCCGCTGGCTACGCGCACTGCTGCCTGCCCGGCGCTGCCGGTGGCACCGGGGACCCCCTGGTCCGCAGCAGCGAGCCGCGGGGCCGGGCTGCATGCGAGCCCCGCCGGCTGCGCTTAACACGCCTGAGCTTCGGGGCGCGCGGGCCGCCGCTGCGCTCCGCCGCTGCCGCTAACACGGCGCCGCTTGCAAGGCAGCGCCGACGGCGGGACGTCCGCACGAGCTTGGCGAGGCCGGGCTGGAGCTGGGCGTCCGCAAGGGCTTCGCCCGTCCGGCACCTCCCCGAGCTCGGCAGACCGCCGGGCAGGGCCTCGTCCCTGCTTCTGGGGCGCAAAGGGGGCAAATGCTGCTCACCGCCCCGCGGGGGCGTGCGGGGGCGCGAGGCTGCGGGACGCGAGGCGCAAGCGCGCGTGGGAACCGTTTCAGCTGCGGGAATCCCCACGCAAAGGCAGAGCCCGCTAGCGCCGTGCCGGGAGTCACGGCGCGCTTAGCCCACGGCATCCGCCGAAGCCCTTCCGCGCCGGCGCGGACGCCTCCCCGTGCCGGGGCCGCGCGGGCGAAGCTGCCTCGCGGGCGGCTGCGGGCACCCCCCGGGCGCGCTCGGGGTGCCCCGTGCAGCCTCTAACCCGCGGACCGTGCCGCGTCGCATCGTCTCCGGCCGCCGCACGCCTCCGGCTTTGCTAACCAGCTCTGTTCTCTCCCTTCTCTGCGTCCGCGCGGCTCGCTGCCGCTCCTCGGCCTGCGGGCACGGCAGAAGTCCTCCAGCTCGGCATCCTCGGAGGCCTCCGAAACCTGCCAGTCAGTTAGCGAGTGCAGCTCCCCCACCTCGGTTAGTTCTAGCTCTGCCACAGGGGCGCGGGCAGGTGGCGCAAAGGTGAAGCCTTCGTCGGCAAAGCCCTCCTCTTCCTCTCTTCCCCTCCCCGGTTCGCTCCGGCTCTGCCCTCCATCCCGCCGGCTCGCGTCTCGCACACGGGTCCCAGGAGACGCGGAGCCGGCTCCCCCCCGGCCGCTGCCGCCCCTCGGCGAGCCGGCTGTCAGCGCCAGCGTCCCTGGCAGCGACCGGCCGAGCATCCCGGCCACCACCGGTGCCCACAGCCGGGATCGCCCCGTGGGAGCCCGGCGGGACCCCTCGCGCACCCCTTCCCCGCTGTCCCTGCCTCCCCGGGTGCCTCTCTCCTCCCGCCCTGCCGCTCCTCGCCACGGCTCCGGCTTCACCCGCCGGCGCCTGGATTTTTTGCAGGATTGGTCCAAAGCCAGTCCCTACGACCAGCCCGTGGTGAACACCCTGCAGAGGCGAAAGGACCGCATGGAGCACCTGCGGGAAGCGGAGATGGCCTCGGCCGCCATGGGGTACCCGGGCATCAGCGTCGAAGAAGCTCCCAGGCCCCGGATGTCACCGGCTACGATTGCTGCCAAGGTACCGGCTGCTGGGGGGGTGAAGGTCCAGGGGGGCGAGTGCCAAGGGGGGGGCTCCTCCAGGAGGACCATGTGGCACTGAGAACTGGCCGAGGCCACCGTGGCGGCGTGGCCGGCTCATTGGGGCACTGACGGGTGGCTCCTGTCCCCCCACAGCACGGCGAGGAGGTGTCCCCCGCTGCCAGCGACCTGGCCATGGTCTTGACCCGGGGGCTGAGCCTGGAGCACCAGAAGAGCAGCCGGGACTCGCTGCAGTATTCCAGCGGCTACAGCACACAGACGACCACCCCGTCCTGCTCCGAGGACACCATCCCTTCCCAAGGTAGCGGCGCTGAGGGCCTGGCTTGCCCCTGGTGGGAAGGGGGACATGGGGCAGAAGCAGCCTGATATTTCACCCGGAGGGTCAGCAGGAGACCAGGGGTAGAGCATGGCAAGAGCCCTTCGGAGCGGCTGTGCTGCTGGAGACTGTTTTGCATGGTGCTGTTGATATCCTTGGGCATAGCGTGATGGTGTGCTGGTCCTCCCTTGCAGCAGGGTCGAACAGGGGTGTGCTGACTTCTCCGCTGGCTCCCATGGATGTTTCCACTGTGTTGTGATCAACACCTGCACAGTGACACAACCGGGCCCCAGCCCTGCCCGGCTGTTTGGCTTCGCTCTTGCTTCCCGAGCGGCTGTGAGCCTGTTGTTAATTCTGTGAGCCAACGTTTGCCTGGTTGCAGCACAAAACAGGTTATTTCAGTTGTGTAGGATGAGACGGAGGCTTTGGGCACGTTGCGTGATTATCGGCGTTTGAACAACCTGGGCCTGCGCTGCCCGGGGTGGAGAAGCCGTGGTCTCGTGGCTGCGTTGCAGACACTTGCGCGGCGGTTGAGACCGTGCGGTGCGGCGTGTAGCGTGCAGCATAACCATGGCTGTTTCCCAATTCTTTGGAGGGTTAGTTGTGGCTGGGTCACCCATGGTGCGGTAGCTCGGCAGCTGGAGCAGCTCTGACTGTTAACTATGGTGGCTGCAACTGTGCTGTGTGCGCCTTGATGGCTACCGTTGTGCCAGGCAGTGTATAGCTGTGGTAGCATCACGCGTTGTGCGATGGCGGTGGTTTGCGACGATGCGTTTGCATGCAGCGATTCAGTACCAGAGGGTTGGGGTAGCAACAGATGTGGTGGATGGAGATAGAGTAACCGCGGGGACAGTTGTGGTTGGGTGTAACTGTTCTCATGGTGATGGTTGTGATCACGTTGTAACGGTGATGTTTGGTTTTGGTTGTGATCGCATCATAGCAATGGTTGGGGCTGGCTGTGATTGTGTTGTGGTGGTGATGGTTATGTTTGCAATCACATTGTGATGGCGATGGTTAGGGTGGTTGTGATCACACTGCAATGGTAACAGCTGGGTTTGGCTGTTATCGTGCAATGGTGGCAGTTGGGGCCAGCTGTGATTTCATTGTGGTGGTGATGGCTGGATTTGTGGTCAAGCCATGATGGCGATGGTTGAGTCTGTGATCATGCTGCAATGGTGGTGGTTGGGTTTGATCGCGGTCATGTTGTGATGGCAATGGTTGGGATGGTTGTGGTTGCATCGCAATGATGGTGGTTGGGTTTGATTGTGCTCTCGTGGCGGCAGTGGTTGGGGTTGGTTGTGATCGTGTTGCAGCGGTGATGGTTGGGTTTGGTTGTGGTCATATCGCAACGGTGATCGCATTGCGAAGGTGGCGGTTGGGCTTGGCAGTGGCGAGTGGGCCGCAACCACCCCGCTCGGCTGTGCTGACTGGACTCCCCCTCCCCAGGCTCCGACTACGACTGCTATTCGGTGAACGGCGACGTGGAGTGCGACCCCCAGAGCGAGTTCGACAAGTCCTCCACCATCCCGCGCAACAGCAACATCGCCCAGAACTACCGGCGCATGATCCAGACCAAGCGTCCCGCCTCCACCGCCGGGCTGCCTACGGGCACCAACCTGCCAGCCGGCACCACGCCGGGGGTCGCCACCATCCGCCGCACGCCTTCCACCAAGCCCTCGGTCCGCCGCACCCTCTCCAACGCGGGCCCCATCCCCATCCGGCCCCCCATCGTCCCCGTGAAGACCCCCACGGTGCCCGACTCCCCCAGCTACACCGGCCCCACGCGAGTGGGCAGCGAAGAGTGCGTGTTTTACGCTGACGACGCCTCGCCAAACACCGCGGATTTTGCCAAAGCTTCGCCCAAGCGGCTGAGCCTTCCCAACACCGCCTGGGGCAGCAACGTCATGGAGATCTCCGTGTACCCCGGTGCCAGCCAGCACCTCTCCGCCGAGGAAGAGGAGGACCAGCAGTTGGCAGCCAACCGGCACAGCTTGGTGGAGAAGATCGGCGAGCTGGTGGCCAGTGCCCACGCCCTGGGCGAAGGCCAATTTCCCTTCCCTATGGCGCTTTCGGGCCCCGGCCCCGGCCCCGGCGAGGAGACGCCTACTCCACCCCCGGCGGCCTCCATGGACCCCCCGGCCGAAGACATGCTGGTGGCCATCCGGCGCGGGGTGCGCCTGCGGAGGACCATCACCAACGACAGATCGGCCCCACGGATATTGTGATGAAGCCCCCGGTCCCTCCCGGCCCCGTCCCACGCCGTGCCGTGCCGTGCCGTCCCGCCGCCCCGCTCCCCGCGCCCCTGGGAGGAGATCGAAGCAGCGCCCCGAGGAGGAGAGACGCCGTCGGGAACCGCGGCGCCGAAGCCGCTTTTCGGAGGTAGAGGCAGAGCCTGGATTTACACGGAAACTGAAAGCCTTCGCTGGCAAACTCGCAAGGACGCAGCCTAGGCGCTGAACCGGGTCTGGAGCCCGTTTTATACTTTGTTCCTCGCCCCCCCGCTCGCCCGCAGCCTCCCCGGCACTTTTTGCGGCCTCCGGCCAGCCACTGATCCCCAGCGGCGAGGGCGCGGGGCCCAAACGCGCAGGGGTCACCGGCCGTGCTCCCCGCGAGCTCCCCGGGCCCCAGCGAGGCGCTGGCGGCCCCGCGGGCATCGCGCAGCCTCCCGCGCTCCCGCTCGCTCCTGGCAGGGGCTGGCTGTCGTCTGTCCTTCCTTCCTTCCTTTGCTCTTTCTTCCTTTCCTGCTTTCTCTTTCTCTTTTCCTTCTTTCCTTCCCTCCTTCCTTTCTCTTTCTTTTTTTTTCTTACTTGCTTGTTTGCTTTCCCTTTCTTTCCCTTTCTTTTTCTTTTGCTTTCTTTCTGTTGCTTTCTCTCTTGCTTTCTCTCTTGCTTTCTCTCTTGCTTTTGCTTTCTCTTGCTTGTGCTTTTTTTCTTTCACTTTTTTCTTTCTTTTTCTTTGTCGTTTTCACTTTTTCTTTTTTCTTTCCTCTTTGCTCTTTCACTTTTGCTATTTCTCTCTTTTTTGCTCTCCTTCATTCTCTCTCTTGCTTTCTTTCTCTTTTGCTTCTTTTTTCCTCTCTCCCCCTTTCTTTCTTGCTCTCTCCTTCTTTCTCTTTCGCTCCTTCTCTTCTTTCCTTTTTTCTCTTTCCTCTCTTTTCTTCTCTTTCTCCTTCTATCTCTTTCCTTGCACTTTCTCCCTTTCCTCCTTCCCCCCTTCCCCGGGGGCGGGGGGGTTTCCCCGGCTCGGAGGGGCGGCAGGAGGGGGACGCGGCCGGGAGGGGGCGCCGGGCCGGGGGCCGTGCGGAGGGACGGAGGGACGGAGGGACGGAGGGACGGAGGGAGGCGCAGCGGAGCGGGCGGCGGAGCCCGTGCAGCCGCCGCAGCCCCGCCGCGGCCCCGACACCCGCCCGGCGCCGCCGCCGCCGCCGCCGGGGAGAGGCGAGCCGGGGCCGGGACCCCGCTCTGCCGTCGGGGCCGCCCCGGCCGGGACCCGGCTCTGCCTCGGCGCCGGGACCCAGCTCTGCCCCCGGGGCCGCCCGGGACCCGGCTCTGCCCCCGGGGCCGCCCCGGCCGGGGCACCGGAGCCTCCCGCCGCCGCAGACGCCCCTTCCGCACGGCTACGCCAGGAGCCTTGAAGAAAGCACAACCTCTCCCTGCCCCGCTCTCCGCCTGCCCGGCCCTCCTCGCCCCCGCCCGGCAGCCCCCCCCCGTTGTACATAGCTCGCCCCCCGCCCCGGTGTGTGTCGCATCGCAGCCCCCTCCTTACTCTGTCTTAGTAATAACGATTTAGTTATAACCTCGCCTCCCCCCCCCGCCCCTTATCGTGACCAGAAATGCTGATGACAAGTGACAAATGTTTGGGTTTTTTGGGGTTTATTTCTCAATTTGTACAGAGAACAAAAAATTCCTTGGAAAAGAAAAAAAAAAAGTCTTTCGACTGAAGTAACTTTTCTGGTGCTGTTGTTAACTTGTTCCTTTTTTTAATTTATTTTCCCCCCCCCCTCAGTGCTCCTGTCTCTGCCTCCGCTTCCCTCCCCTTCCCTCATCCGGGTTTCTTTTTCTTTCTTCTATTCCCTCCTTTTGTTTTTTTTTTTGTTTTTCTTTTTTCCGTGGTAATTATCCTGTTTCCCACCCGGCCCTTGATTTAAATAGTCACTGCTACAAGTAACGAATGCACTGTGAAGATTCCAGTATTAATAAAAGTTGTACTGTAATTAAGAGCCTCGCTGCGCTGCGACAGTAATACAGCGTTAACGCGGCCCGGCCTCGCGGGCACCCTGTCCCCGAGGAGCGCCGCGGCGGGGAGGGCCGCGGTGGGGGGCCAGGTCCGACGCCGGCGGGGGGGACACGTCCCCCGGCAGCCTGGGGACGCTGAGCAGGGTCCAGCCTGGCTTGCAGAGCCCTGGCACGGATTGGGGGGGGTCAGGCAGGTCCCTTTCCAGGCTGGTTGTCCCCATTGGCGTGGGGACGCCAGCGGGCTTTGTGCCGTACCCCCGAAATCGCCCCGGCTTCCCCGCAGTGCTGCCCCCGGCTTTCCCTTGACCTGCTATGCCTTGAACGGGTCCCGGGTCACCTGCTGCAGGATCCGTCCCGGCTGGGCCACGGCACAGTTCGCCGGGGACCAGCCGCTCCTGCTGCAGCTGGGGCCCCGCGCTTGTCCTGCCCGGTGGCCCCTGCTTTTTGGCCGCTTCCACCCCCTCCTCCTCCTCGCAGAGCATTGGGCACACGCGGGAGCTGGTCCTCCTGCGCCCCATCGCCCCCAGCCCCCGCAGTCCTTCCTCGCTCGCCTCTCCCAGTGCTCCCAGTCCCCCCACCCCACCCCGAGCCGGTGCTGCTCCTGCGCAGCCCCCTGTCGGCTCAGCGCCCCTGCTCCCCCTGGGGACCCCGCTGTGGTCTCCTGGTGGGTCTGCCCCCCACCACGGTGACAGTGACGGTGACACCCCCCCCCCCCCCAGGCCACTCTGAACATGCTCAGGAGCAAGGCAGCAGTGTGATCCCGTGGACCCCGGCTGCATGACACCATCCCCCCCCCCCCCCCCTTGGCGTGGGAGAAGGAGAGCGATGGGACACGGGGCCACCTGCAAAAATCCCCGCGGGGACGGCACCTGGGGCCCATCCTGAGCTCCCCCCCCCCCCAAAAAAAAAAAATAAATCCTGTTTTAAGCCGAGCTTTTCCCCTACCAGATGTGCCTGCGCGTCAGCAGAGGGCACCCCGGGCCCGCCGAGCTCGGCGCCGGCTGCAGCTTAGCACCGAGGGCGCTGCCCCGCCGGCACCCACCCCGAAGGGCCCTGGGTGCCCGGGGAGCCGGCAAGCTCAGGCAGGAAAGGGGGGTGCAAAACCCCCCCCTGCTTTAACGGCTCTGAAACCGCAGCTGCGGTCCTAGAGCGGCAAGTAGCCAAGCAGGTATCACCCAACAGCGCTGGCTCGCACTGGTGGAGCCGGTGAGTCGCTTTTTGTCATTAACCGTAACATAAACTTTCTAATAAAACTAAATTATTAGCAGATCCTGATGCTCGCAGCCTTCCTCCTCCAGCTCGAGTGAGGCGCAAAACGGCAGCTCCTCTTCCCGCGCGCGTGGCTTTACCCCGAAGCCGCAAACTCTGCATTTGTGCTTAACACCCGCGGGATTGTAGGAATTCATGACCCGAATTATGCTGCAGGTGAAGATTAACTTTGCAAAGCCTGATTTCCGCCGCTCGGCTCGTGGCCTCCCTGCTGCTTGCCCGGTTTTGCCCCCTCCGCACCCTTCCCTGTGTGCCGCAAAGAGGAATCAGGAACATTTCCCTATGGGAACATCATCCGCTGGAGCTTTCTGTCAACCCAAACCCGCGTGGCCGCCGGTTGTCCCCCCTCACACCATAGCTACCCTTAGGACTGAAGGCCCAAGTAGAGGGGGGGGTTTTTGGCTCATTTCCGGATTCCCTTGAATCGTGCCGGGTGCCGTGTCCACGGATGGGAGCACGCAGGGCATCCTGAACGTGCACACCCTGCTCCCGGCATCCTGGCACTGCCGATCGGCGGGTGCAAGCAGACGTTGCTGTCCCGGCTATTTTCTGCGCCAGGCCAAACCAGCAGCTTCAACTTTTAGCTGCTTTTTTTTTTCTTCGGAGGCAGCGTTCTCACGCTGCCGGAGCGGCTACGTCCAGCACACAGCTAAGTTCGGCTCTAGCCGTAACCCACGCTGGAAAATCACTCGGCTCTGGGGACCGGCGGCCTCCCAAGCAGCCCGGAAACTGCAGCGCTCAGGCACTTTTTTAGAGTAAATCGCCGCTTGCCCCACTGAACCCAGCTCCCCGAAAGCAGAAAGCCTTCCGGTGTCCCGCAAACGGGCAGCAATGCAATTCCCTGCCTCATGGCAAAAAAATAAAAATAAATCTGTGCTTTTGACTCTGATGGGAGTGGAAATTTGACTTTTTGAAACCTTCCCTAGAAAGAGGGGCCGGAAGATGTCGAAACAACTCAAGTGGGCACTTGTGCTCGAGCCGGAGCGTTTTGGCAGGCCGGCGGCGCTCCGGGAAGCCTGGCCTGGGTCCTTTCCCCCACGGCGTGGGGGGCCGTCTGCCCGAGGCACGCGATGAGCCACCCACGTGGGCCGGGGCGAGCAGGGAGCACCCAGGCCGCTGGGGCCGGTCGGGGCGGCCGCTTCGGCTCCCCGGCGCCGCAGGAAACGGCGTTTAAGGCTGCACTGATTTAATGCAAGCTCCTGATCGGGGGGGGGGGGGGGGGGGTGTCGGCCTCCAGCTCCCGGCCTCCCTCCTCAGCCCCCCACCAGCACCGGCTCCCCCGGCAATGATCAGGCAACACTGGGGTCTCCAAAGCGAACAGTTTGCATTTCCGTTTCCCCGCGGCGAGGTCTGGTTTCGGCTCGTCCCGTCTCTCCGCCGCCTGGGGACAGCAGCTGTGGCCGGCTCTGCCTGGCCGCGCGAGCCGGGGGGAGCTGCTCCGTGCAGATGCGTGACGGGGGGGGTTAGGGAGAAAGCGGAGCCATGCGATGGCCGTGCTGGCATCTGGGCTGCCGCTAGGCCAGGCGGCATCGGAGCGCTCCGAGCGGTTAGCGCACCCCCAGGCAGGTGCCGAGGTGCCAGGGTTCGGCCCCAGCGCTGCAGGGCTGTAAACGCGGGGGGGGGGGGGGGGGGGGGGGCCGGCGAGCGGCGCGCTTGGGGCGTCTTTTGCAGCACTGAGCTGGGCTTCCCTGGGAAGGCCCTTGGAAAAGCGAGCACGGATGCAACGAGGACGCTACTCAGCTGAGACCCCTCTTCCAGCTTTATCAAGTGGGGTTTCATAGCGGGGGGGGGGGGGGTACGTGCGCTCCGGAGGGTCTCTATATACACATGACCCAGCACCAGCCACGAACCCAGGGGACGCCTGGTGCCTTTGACACCGCTGTACGAAGGGGAAACAGCCTGGGGCAAGGAATACCCCAATTAAGGTATATAATAGCTGAGATATATATATGTTTGTATGTATATATGTATGTATGTATATATATAAAAGATATATAAAAGCTGATTAATCTAATTAACTAAGCTCAGAGGGGGGAGGCGAGCGGCTGCCGGCCCCCTCTCCCCTGCAGCGCGCCGCTGCGCTCCCGCAGCCAAACACAGCAAACAAAAGCCAGATGTTTTCTTTCTTCGGTTAGACCGGAAGCAAGCCGTCCCCAGACCAGATATATTCCCCCGCCCCCCCCCCCCGAAAAGCCGAGGGAGGAAAACGACTCCCCAAATTAAAAGGCAGCCGAGGCAGCTGGGCTTCTGTCTGCTTGTCTTTTATTTCGGTTAAGGTTTGAGCCTTTAGGTGACCCAGTCGGAAGCTTATCTGCAACAAGGAGAGCTAGAAAATTATTCTTTTTTTTTAATGAAAGCTGAGGAAAAATACAAAACGACAGGAAACTGGTGATAAAAATCACACCCGCTGCAGCCGGGACGAGGCAGCATCTCCCAACACGGCCGGGGGCCGCCTTCCCCGGGGGGGGGAGGCTGCATCTGGGTGCCCCCGCTCCAGCCTGCACCCGTGCAGAAGGGCAGCGAGGCGCCAGGGTCCCGCACCTTCCCGAGGGCGCCGCTGCGCCCCCTCCGCACCTGCCTTCGCGGGCAGGATGAGGCCGCCGAGCTGCAGCAAGTCCCTCGTGCCCAGGGTGCCCAGCGCCCTGCGGGGAGCGGGGTGCCAAGGCGCCCTCCCCGCCGCGGGGCAGCCGCGGAGAGGAGCACCCCAAGGCTGCCCTTCGGGTGGCCGCGGCCCCGCGGCGCGGGAGAGGAGCGGCGGCTTCCTCGGGGCCGGGGAAAGCAAGAGGCGTCGAGCCGGTCGCGCGGCGCCGGCGGGAGACGTTTTCCTTCGCGGCTCCCCTCCGTCCTTCGCCGTGGCCCCCCCCTCGCCCTCCTCGCCGGAGGCTGAGCGGGGTCCCCGGGGAGGCCCCCTCCGCGGCGTTAGGTGGAGTCCCAGCCACCTGGGCAGAGCGGAGTGCCCGTCACCACCCCGGCGCCCCCCCATGCCCTCCCCGAGCAGGGCCTGCCCCCCCGAGGCGCCTGCTGCCCCCGGACGGCGCGTCCCCGGCCCCCCCGGGCCCACTCACAGCGCCTGCCGTACAGCATCCTCATGACCTTGAGGCAGTTGTCCAGCAGCGCCTTGGGGCGCACGGCCTTCCTCCGGCTCTCGGCGCTGGCGCTGTGCACCTGCTTCACCAGGTCGGCCACCACCACGTCCACGTCCGTCTGCGGGGACACGGCACGGCCGCCGTCAGGCAGCAGCTCTGCAGCCGGCGGCCCCAGGCCCCCCGCCGCCGGGTCCGAGGGCACCCGCCACCGTGCCGTGGCTCTGGTGGCACCCGTGCAGGCACCGTGGGCACGGCACACGTGGGTCACCATGGTGCCTGCCCGTGTCTGGATAGGACAGGGTCCCCAGCTCCCTCCCATTGGCATCATGCCCCCCCCCATCAGTAATGTCCCTTGCCACCGAGCCAGTGCCACTCGGTGCCACCAAACCAGGGATGCTCCCTGCCACCCACCCCCGCCACAGCCCACTGGGAGCCCCGTTGGCCAACTGAGGGATAGCTCTGGCTCTGCCTGGCTGTCGATGTCACCCTGGGAGCCCTGGGTGCCCGCAGAGGAGCTGCAGGGCTGGGCAGGAGGGAAGGAGCGATGCCAGGATGCTCTGGGGCAGATTCTGCTCTGGAGCAGGGGGAACATCCTTAGGGTTGACTCCGGTCACCGCTGCAGCCCCCAAATGCACAGAGGTGGCTCAGGAAGGCCTTCAGGGCTCCTGTCCGTGTACAGGAGCCTGCAGCGATCCCTGAGCCACTCCAGAGAAAAGGTGGCAAAAACTCCAGCTCTGCATTGGCCGGGAATCGAACCCGGGCCTCCCGCGTGGCAGGCGAGAATTCTACCACTGAACCACCAATGCCAGATGTGGGGCCTCCTGCACAGCTGCCCCACGGCCACACACCCCAGCAGCCCTGGTGCTGAGCACAGCACCCACGGGGCCGCCCTCCCTCCCTCCTGCCCACGCAGCCCTGCCAGCACCTTACTGCTGCCCAGCCACAGCTCCAGGGGAACCTGCGCACCCCGGGCTCAGCCACTCCAGCACCTCCAGGACGCCGCACAGCAACTCCTGCCCTGCCCTGCCCTGCCCTGCCCTGCCAGCCAGGCTTGGCCTCTCCTCCTGCACACTGGGGTGTTTTGCAGCAGAAGAACCCAGGGAGGAAAAGGCCTGAATCAGAACTGCAGTTTCTGTGACAAAGTCGACCTCTGGGTGCAAAATGGCCCTGTGGCACTGGGATGGGGGGCCCGAGGGCAGTGGGGATGGTCACCACTCTCTGGAACCCCCCAGGGAGAAGGACCCAAACAAACAGCTCTGATTTCAGCAACTCAAGCCATGAGAGAGCCTGTTTCTGCTTCCTGAGACAGCACCACGATTAATGGGGTTGTCATTAGGCTCCAGAGCTAACACTGTGTCAAGAGGCCTGGGCTAAGTTCAGGCTCCTCTGCCCCAAGGCAAACACCTTTGGATTCACACTGGAGGCCACACAGTGACAAGCCACTGCTCCCAGGACCAAAACACGCTGCTGCCTCTGCGATGCAGCACCCCCCCCCTGCCCCCAGCATCAGCCAGTGGCAGCCAGCCAGGCAGAGGGGCAAGGGCGGAAAAGCAGCTCTGCATTGGCCGGGAATCGAACCCGGGCCTCCCGCGTGGCAGGCGAGAATTCTACCACTGAACCACCAATGCCAGATGTGGGGCCTCCTGCACAGCTGCCCCACGGCCACACACCCCAGCAGCCCTGGTGCTGAGCGCAGCACCCACGGGGCCGCCCTCCCTCCCTCCCTCCCTCCCGCCCGGACACACAGCCCTGCCGGCACTTTGCTGCTGCTCAGCCGCAGATCCAGGGGAACCTGTGCACCCCGGGCTCAGCCACTCCAGTGCCTCCGGAATGCCGCGTGGCAACTCCTGCCCTGCCCTCCCACACCAGCCCCTGCAGCCAGGCTTGGCCTCTCCTTCTGTGCACTACAGACTTTTGCAAGAGAAGAACCCAGGAGAGGAAAAGGCCTGACCCAGAACTGCACCTTCTGTACCAAAGTCGACCTCTGGGTGCAGAATGGCTCTGTGGCACTGGAATGGGGGGTCTGAGGACAGTGGGGACGGTCACTGCTCTCTGGAACCCCCCAGGGAGAAGGACCCAAACAGACAGCTCTGATTTCAGCAACTCAGGCCATGAGAGAGCCTGTTTCTGTTTCCTGAGACAGCACCACGATTAACGGGGTTGTCATTAGGCTCCAGAGCTAACACTGTGTCAAGAGGCCTGGGCTAAGTTCAGGCTCCTCTGCCCCAAGGCAAACACCAACCCCATTGACACCTTGGGTTCACACTGGAGGCCAGACAGTGACAAGCCACTGCTCCCAGGACCAAAACACGCTGCTGCCTCTGCAATGCAGCACCCCCCCCCCTTGCCCCCAGCATCAGCCAGTGGCAGCCAGCCAGGCAGAGGGGCAAGGGCGGAAAAGCAGCTCTGCATTGGCCGGGAATCGAACCCGGGCCTCCCGCGTGGCAGGCGAGAATTCTACCACTGAACCACCAATGCCAGATGTGGGGCCTCCTGCACAGCTGCCCCACGGCCACACACCCCAGCAGCCCTGGTGCTGAGCGCAGCACCCACGGGGCCGCCCTCCCTCCCTCCTGCCCACGCAGCCCTGCTGGCACTTTGCTGCTGCTCAGCCGCAGATCCAGGGGAACCTGCGCACCCCGGGCTCAGCCACTCCAGCACCTCCAGGATGCCACGCAGCAACTCCTGCCCTGCCCTGCCCTGCCCTGCCCTGCCAGCCACTGCAGGCAGGCTTGGCCTCTCCTCCTGCACACCGGGGTGTTTTGCAGCAGAAGAACCCAGGGAGGAAAAGGCCTGACCCAGAACTGCAGCTTCTGTGAGAAAGTCGACCTCTGGGTGCAGAATGGCCCTGTGGCATTGGGACAGTGGGGATGGTCACTGCTCTCTGGGAGACCCCAGGGAGAAGGACCCAAACAGACAGCTCTGATTTCAGCAATTCAAGCCATGAGAGAGACTGTTACTGCTTCCTGAGACAGCACCACGATTAACGGGGTTGTCATTAGGCTCCAGAGCCAACACTGCCAAGGGGCCTGGGCTAAGTTCGCACTCCTCTACCCCAAGGCAAACACCAACCCCATCGACACTTTGGGTTCACACTGGAGGCCAAACAGTGACAAGCCACTGCTCCCAGGACCAAAACACGCTGCTGCCTCTGCAATGCAGCACCCCCCCCCCTTGCCCCCAGCATCAGCCAGTGGCAGCCAGCCAGGCAGAGGGGCAAGGGCGGAAAAGCAGCTCTGCATTGGCCGGGAATCGAACCCGGGCCTCCCGCGTGGCAGGCGAGAATTCTACCACTGAACCACCAATGCCAGATGTGGGGCCTCCTGCACAGCTGCCCCACGGCCACACACCCCAGCAGCCCTGGTGCTGAGCACAGCACCCACGGGGCCGCCCTCCCTCCCTCCTGCCCACGCAGCCCTGCCAGCACCTTACTGCTGCCCAGCCACAGCTCCAGGGGAACCTGCGCACCCCGGGCTCAGCCACTCCAGCACCTCCAGGACGCCGCACAGCAACTCCTGCCCTGCCCTGCCCTGCCCTGCCCTGCCAGCCAGGCTTGGCCTCTCCTCCTGCACACTGGGGTGTTTTGCAGCAGAAGAACCCAGGGAGGAAAAGGCCTGAATCAGAACTGCACCTTCTGTACCAAAGTCGACCTCTGGGTGCAGAATGGCTCTGTGGCACTGGAATGGGGGGTCTGAGGACAGTGGGGACGGTCACTGCTCTCTGGAACCCCCCAGGGAGAAGGACCCAAACAGACAGCTCTGATTTCAGCAACTCAAGCCATGAGAGAGACTGTTTCTGCTTCCTGAGACAGCACCATGATTAACGAGGTTGTCATTAGGCTCCAGAGCTAACACTGTGTCAAGGGGCCTGGGCTAAGTTCGCACTTCTCTACCCCAAGGCAAACACCAACCCCATTGACACCTTGGGTTCACACTGGAGGCCAAACAGTGACAAGCCACTGCTCCCAGGACCAAAACACGCTGCTGCCTCTGCGATGCAGCACCCCCCCCCCTGCCCCCAGCATCAGCCAGTGGCAGCCAGCCAGGCAGAGGGGCAAGGGCGGAAAAGCAGCTCTGCATTGGCCGGGAATCGAACCCGGGCCTCCCGCGTGGCAGGCGAGAATTCTACCACTGAACCACCAATGCCAGATGTGAGGCCTCCCGCACAGCTGCCCCACGGCCACACACCCCAGCAGCCCTGGTGCTGAGCGCAGCACCCACGGGGCCGCCCTCCCTCCCTCCCGCCCGGACACACAGCCCTGCCGGCACTTTGCTGCTGCTCAGCCGCAGATCCAGGGGAACCTGTGCACCCCGGGCTCAGCCACTCCAGTGCCTCCGGAATGCCGCGTGGCAACTCCTGCCCTGCCCTCCCACACCAGCCCCTGCAGCCAGGCTTGGCCTCTCCTTCTGTGCACTACAGACTTTTGCAAGAGAAGAACCCAGGAGAGGAAAAGGCCTGACCCAGAACTGCACCTTCTGTACCAAAGTCGACCTCTGGGTGCAGAATGGCTCTGTGGCACTGGAATGGGGGGTCTGAGGACAGTGGGGACGGTCACTGTTCTCTGGAACCCCCCAGGGAGAAGGACCCAAACAGACAGCTCTGATTTCAGCAACTCAGGCCATGAGAGAGACTGTTTCTGTTTCCTGAGACAGCACCACGATTAACGGGGTTGTCATTAGGCTCCAGAGCTAACACTGTGTCAAGAGGCCTGGGCTAAGTTCAGGCTCCTCTGCCCCAAGGCAAACACCAACCCCATTGACACCTTGGGTTCACACTGGAGGCCAGACAGTGACAAGCCACTGCTCCCAGGACCAAAACACGCTGCTGCCTCTGCAATGCAGCACCCCCCCCCCCTTGCCCCCAGCATCAGCCAGTGGCAGCCAGCCAGGCAGAGGGGCAAGGGCGGAAAAGCAGCTCTGCATTGGCCGGGAATCGAACCCGGGCCTCCCGCGTGGCAGGCGAGAATTCTACCACTGAACCACCAATGCCAGATGTGGAGCCTCCCGCACAGCTGCCCCACGGCCACACACCCCAGCAGCCCTGGTGCTGAGCGCAGCACCCACGGGGCCGCCCTCCCTCCCTCCTGCCCACGCAGCCCTGCTGGCACCTTACTGCTGCCCAGCCACAGCTCCAGGGGAACCTGCGCACCCCGGGCTCAGCCACTCCAGCACCTCCAGGATGCCACGCGGCAACTGCTGCCCTGCCCTGCCCTGCCCTGCCCTGCCAGCCACTGCAGGCAGGCTTGGCCTCTCCTGCTGCACACCGGGGTGTTTTGCAGCAGAAGAACCCAGGGAGGAAAAGGCCTGACCCAGAACTGCAGCTTCTGTGAGAAAGTCGACCTCTGGGTGCAGAATGGCCCTGTGGCATTGGGACAGTGGGGATGGTCACTGCTCTCTGGGAGACCCCAGGGAGAAGGACCCAAACAGACAGCTCTGATTTCAGCAACTCAAGCCATGAGAGAGCCTGTTTCTGTTTCCTGAGACAGCACCACGATTAACGGGGTTGTCATTAGGCTCCAGAGCTAACACTGTGTCAAGAGGCCTGGGCTAAGTTCAGGCTCCTCTGCCCCAAGGCAAACACCAACCCCATTGACACCTTGGGTTCACACTGGAGGCCAGACAGTGACAAGCCACTGCTCCCAGGACCAAAACACGCTGCTGCCTCTGCAATGCAGCACCCCCCCCCCTTGCCCCCAGCATCAGCCAGTGGCAGCCAGCCAGGCAGAGGGGCAAGGGCGGAAAAGCAGCTCTGCATTGGCCGGGAATCGAACCCGGGCCTCCCGCGTGGCAGGCGAGAATTCTACCACTGAACCACCAATGCCAGATGTGGGGCCTCCTGCACAGCTGCCCCACGGCCACACACCCCAGCAGCCCTGGTGCTGAGCGCAGCACCCACGGGGCCGCCCTCCCTCCCTCCTGCCCACGCAGCCCTGCTGGCACTTTGCTGCTGCTCAGCCGCAGATCCAGGGGAACCTGCGCACCCCGGGCTCAGCCACTCCAGCACCTCCAGGATGCCACGCGGCAACTGCTGCCCTGCCCTGCCCTGCCCTGCCCTGCCAGCCACTGCAGGCAGGCTTGGCCTCTCCTGCTGCACACCGGGGTGTTTTGCAGCAGAAGAACCCAGGGAGGAAAAGGCCTGACCCAGAACTGCAGCTTCTGTGAGAAAGTCGACCTCTGGGTGCAGAATGGCCCTGTGGCATTGGGACAGTGGGGATGGTCACTGCTCTCTGGGAGACCCCAGGGAGAAGGACCCAAACAGACAGCTCTGATTTCAGCAATTCAAGCCATGAGAGAGACTGTTACTGCTTCCTGAGACAGCACCACGATTAACGGGGTTGTCATTAGGCTCCAGAGCCAACACTGCCAAGGGGCCTGGGCTAAGTTCGCACTCCTCTACCCCAAGGCAAACACCAACCCCATCGACACTTTGGGTTCACACTGGAGGCCAAACAGTGACAAGCCACTGCTCCCAGGACCAAAACACGCTGCTGCCTCTGCAATGCAGCACCCCCCCCCCTTGCCCCCAGCATCAGCCAGTGGCAGCCAGCCAGGCAGAGGGGCAAGGGCGGAAAAGCAGCTCTGCATTGGCCGGGAATCGAACCCGGGCCTCCCGCGTGGCAGGCGAGAATTCTACCACTGAACCACCAATGCCAGATGTGGGGCCTCCTGCACAGCTGCCCCACGGCCCCAACAGACGGGCACCCTAGGTGTCAGGTGCTGCCCCGAGCAGGGTGTGGGACCCCCCTACCCTCAGCCAAGCACAGCACCGCCGCCACCCCCAATACGCGTGCAGGGACCATGTATGCGTGCGTGGCACACACGTGCCTGTGCTGTGCTGTGTGTGTCCTGTGCATGTGCAGGCAGCGTGTGTCTGAGCATGTCCTGCACTTTGGTGAGCGCAGGTCCTGTGGGTGTGCGTCCTGAGCTCGGGGGGGGGGGGGAGGGGGTCTGCATGCCATGTGCGTGGGCGCATGTACACCGCCTGTGTGTCCATATTCCCCACACGGGCCTGTGCTGCGTGTGCCGTATGTGCCTGGGTGCCGTGTGCAGGCCCCATGCGTGTGCATGTGTGTGTCCATGTACCACCTATGCGCCTGTGCACGCAGGGATGTGCCTGTGCACCACACACGTGCCTGCATGACATGTGCCGTGCGTGGATGTGCTGTGACCATGCAGGCGCCCGTATCGTATGGACTGTGCGTATAGGTACCGCGGGTCCGTGCAATGCACACGGGCCAGTGTTGCAAGTACCAAGCGTGTGCGTGCACATGGGCCAAGCACATCTGTGCGTGAGCAAATATTGCATGTGTTCATGTACCACACGTGTATCGGTGCAGGTACCGTGTGTCTGCACGCTGCGCGTGCATGCAGCACCCATGCCCCCCTTGGCCACGCGAGTGTGCGCCCGGGCAGGGGTGCGGGGCTCGGGCCGGGGGCCTCCTCACCTGTCGGTACTTGCTGTACTCCCTGCCCAGGGCGTCGAAGAGCTGGCACAGCTCCTGGGTGTACTTCCAGGACGGGTGCTTCTCCGGCAGCACCTCGCGGATCCTCAGCAGCGCCTGGGAGCTGACGTGGAACCAGAGGTAGCGCAGCGCTGCCTCCGACACTGTCCCGTTGCGCTGCGGGCGAGAGGATGCCCCGGGTCAGAGCCGAGATGGGCGCGCGAGCGGGGCAGCCCCCGCAGGACACCCGCAGCCCCTCAGCACCCTCCCCGGAGTGTCCCCCGCTCTGGGGACACGCTGGGGCCATCCTGCTGCCCAGCCCCCTGCGAGGGTTGAGCCTGGTGAGGCCACCAAAGAGCCCAGACTAGCGGCTGGCTCCGCCGCCCAGGGCTGGCACGCGGCGGGGGGGTCGTCCCCGGCCTCAGCGCCCCAGGACCCAGCACTGCTGTGCCAGCCCTGCGGCCACGAGCTCCACGCTGGCATCTTACCAGGCGGGTGATGTTGGACGGCCTCAGCACCTCTTCGTACTGGACCTGCACGGTGTAGTCGATGGGGAAATAGTGTTTCTGGAAAGGCGAGAGAGAGCGCAGAGGCTGGCAGCAAAGAGCAAAGGTCTCCAGCCCGTCCTCCGGGATGTGCCAGCGGGGACAGGGACATCCCACCCACCCTCATTTGAAAAGGGGAAACGGTGGCAAAGCCCTCGGACTTGTTTAAACACCACAACACCCATCGCAGCTTTGTGTCCCTCATCGCATCGACATTGGGGAAGGGGCCTCAGAGACGGAGCCCTCTGGCTTGGCCACCGCTCCAAGATGAGAAGCACCGGCACCGGGTGCAATCCGGCACGCCTCGACGCTAGCGGGGCAGAAACACCCCCCGGTGCCCAGCAGCCCCGAGCCCCAGGCTCTTGCAGGAGCCGAGGGCTCTGCCCTAGCGTTCCCCATCCGGGAGCAATCCTGGCTCTGCATTGCAAAAATCGGGGCTGGCTCGGGTCTGCTCTTTAGGGCCACCGCAGAGATGACTGCGGGTTTGGGAACGGAGCTGAGCCCCTCCGGGCTGCAGCACCGGCGGGTCTAGGGGTCTGCCGCGCTTGGGCACACGGGGCCGAGCAGCGGGCGGCTGCGGGCAGCGGGAGCCGGGCCGGCAGGGGAACGGCTCGCTGGTGCGGGGAAGGGGTTACCAGGTACTGCAGGCGCATCTCGTACTGCAGCTTGTCCTGGAGAAGCCGGGTGATCTCGCACTCACCCAGCGCCGCGGCCTCCAGCCCCATCACAGCCAGGACACCTGGGCAGCCGGGAAGGAGCAGCGTCAGCCCCGCGCCGGCCCCTGCCCAGCCTCCAGCATCGGACCGGGAGCAGGGACAAGCCCGGCGCGGAGGCGGAGGCGCTGGGTGCCCCGGCGGGGCGTGCAGCGGGGACCCGGCTAGGTGCAGCGCCGTCGCCCCCCGGCCCGGGCGCGCAGGACCCCCGCGCCGCGCCGTACTCACACAGGACGGCGGCGTAGCCCTGTTGCATGGTGAGAGCTGGGTCGCGGCGGTCAGCGGAGCCGCCGGCTGGACCTACATGGCCAAAGCGCCGCGGGGCGACGGGCCTCCCCGGTGCCAGGAACCTCCTCGGCGGCGCTGGGTGGTGGGGGACACGCGCGGGGCCGGGGCGCCGGGCTGGTGCGCTGGAGCCACGGGCAGCCGTCCCCGTCCATGGGTGGAGGGGCTAATTCCCCTCCGCGGGTGCGCCGGCCTCCATCTGCTCTCCGGCGGGACGCGGGGAGGCGGCAGGTCCTCGGTCCATCACAGGGTGTCCGCAGGGGAGGGACCGACCCGCTGCGCGGGCTGGAGGCGCGGGATCCCCCGGCGAGCTCTCCGCACCGCCAGCTGCGATCTGGGACGGCAAAGACCCGGCTGCGCGCCCAGGGCTGCCGGTGCCGGCCGAGGGGCCAGGCGGAGCCCGTCACCGAGCCTCGGGCGCCGCGCCGGGAGCCAGGCGCCGGCCCGGGCGCCGCATGTCGCGCGAGGGACAGAAGCGGGCGCCGGGGCACAAAGTCTTGCGGGGCGGCTGGCGGGTGCTGCGCGGCCAGGGAGGGCTGTGCGCGCACCGCGGCGCTCGCAGGTATCTAGGCTCGCAGGGGAGGACTTCCCTCGCCAGCCCACTGGGAGAGGAAGGGAATTTCCAGGGCCGGCTCCGGGCTCGGCCCATACCCATGAGCCCTGCGGAGCCGCGTGCGGGGCAGAGCCGGGGACTTTGCCCCGGCAGATGGGCACGGGCCGGGCTCGGCGTGCGCGCACGGCAAAGCCCGGCGCGGGGAGGCCGGGAGCAAGGCGGCGTGCGGCGCGGCAGGCAGGGGCAGCCCCCGCCGGCGCTCGGCCGCGGCGGGAGGAGGAGCAGAGCCCGCGGCTCCGCTCGCTGCCGCGCGCCGCACAGCGCGGGACCGGCTGCAGCCGGCGGCCGCGCCGCCACCACTGTGCAGATGCAGCAGCGGCGGGCGCCCGGCCTGCGACGAGCGCGGTGGCCTCGGCGGGAGCCCGCTGGCACGCTGCGCTCGGAGGAGCGCCGCCGCCGCCGGGGACGGGGCTGCTCGAGGTGGCCCTGCGCCGTGGCTCCGTGCAAAGGGGGCTGTGACATGTCCCTGCACTGTGTCCCCATGCAATGGGGGACATGCCGTGTCCCCTGCACCATGTGGCCCATGCAAAGGGGGACATGCTGTGTCCCTGCACCGTGGAGCCCATGTGAAGGGGGCTGTGCTGAGGCCCTGCACTGTGCCCCCATGCGAAGGGGCCGTGACATGTCCCTGCACTGTGTCCCCTGGCAAAGGAGGCTGTGACCTGTCTCTGCACCGTGTCCCCGTGTGAAGGGGTCATGCTGTGGCCCCGCATCACATGGCCCATGGGAAGGGGGCCGGGCTATATCCCTGTGCTTGTCCCCACGGGAAGGGGACCAGCCATAACCCCATGCTGTGTCCCCATGGGAAGGGGGCTGGGCCCTGTCCCCGCACCAAGGCGCCCCAAGAAGGTGGCCGTGCCATGTCCCCACGCCGTGTCCCCGCACAGAGGGGGCGGCGCCGTGCCATGCCCCCGAGCCGTGTCCCCGCGCGAAGGGGCCGCGGCGTCCCCGCGCTGGGTCCCCAGGCGAAGGAGGCTGTGCCATGCCACCACGGCGTGTCCCCGCGCCGCCCGGCAGGGCCGTGGCGCGGCGGCGGCGGCGGCGGCGGCGGGCAGCGCCCCCGGCAGCGCCCGCCCCTCCCCCGGCCGCGGCGGCCCCCGCGCGCCCCGCCCCGCCCCGCCCGCGCCCCACGCGCGACGCGGCGCGGCGCGACTCGGCCCGGCCCGGCGCGCGGACTCACCTGGCGCAGCGCACGCGCGGGGCCCCGGGCGCGCGGGACGCGTCTCCCCGCGGGCGGCGGCGGCGGCGGCGGCGGCGGGGCCGCGCTTCCCGGGGGGCGGGCGGGAGGCCGGGCCGGCGCGGGGAGGCGGGAGGGGGCGGCCGCCGAGGCCGCGCTGAGGGCGCCGCCCGCGCGGGAGGCCCGGGGCGGCCGCGGAGCCGCGGGCAGCCGAGCGCCCGGCGTGGTGCAACGCGGCCCCGGTTCCCCGCGGGGCTCCGCCGCCCCGGCTGCGTGCGCCGAGGATGCTCCGGCGGCCGGTCTGGGCGCCCCCCCCGCTCGCCGGGGCGCTCGGCTGCCCCCACCGGCTGCCCCGAGGGGCTCGGCTCTCCCGGCCGGGCGCCCACGAGCTCCCGGGTGCCCAGCCCCCCAGGTCGGCACCCACCTGCTCCCGGGGGGGGGGGGGTAGCCCAGCTCCTCGCTCCCGGCCCAGGGGGGCGACTGAAGCCCGGGCAGGAGCCCCCAAGACCTCTCTCCCCCCCCAGACTTTAAACTCGGTCCCGAAACCCGGCGAGCCCCTTCCTCCGCGGAGGCGAGGGGTCCAGGCGCGCCAACCCTGGGGGCAGAGGCTGCCCCCCCTTGCCCCGTCTCGCCGCTGCCGGATTTCACCACCTCCGGCCCTCGGAAAGCGGGACTTGCCCCGCGGCAGGAGGAGCCGTCCCGGCCCACGCACCCCGCTTACTCACAGCACCCAGCTCGCGGCAGAGCTGGCCTCCGCCAGCACCCGCGGGGGCGTTTCGGAAGAAGCGAGGCCCGGCAAAACGGAAGCAGGCACGGCGCTTCCCAGGCCCGAGCCGCGGCCGTGCCGAGGGATGCGCTACGGGGAGGCCGAGCTCGGGGCCGCGGTGGCGGCTTGTTGCAAAGGGGCAGGGGGGATCCCTGCTTGAACCTGGGCCAACAGGAGGCTCTTTCCCTCCAGCCCCAGCCCGCACCGTTTTCTCCGGATGCTTCAGGGCTGAATCCCTGCCAGGCCTGAGCCACGAGGGGACAGACACCATCCTCCCCGCTCCGAGAAAAGCCCCGGGGAGAGTGTGGTGCCCTCGGTGCTAATGGCTGCTGCAAGGGGTCCGCGAGGGCCGGGGCTCGGAGAGGGGAGCTATCAGAGCACAGGTCCCTGCTCCCAGGGAAAGGCGTGGGAAGGAATGCGCTCCGCATGCGAGGAGAGCGCTCTGGGATTCCCCTGGCACCCGGTCAGGGCCAAGGCAGTCGTTCTGCCAAGCTTTCCCCAAGCCCCGGCCAGCTCCCGGGCACAGCCCTTGCTTCCCAGCTTCGGCTCCCACCTTCCCGAGGGCCGCGGCTGGGGAGAGCAAAGGGGCAGCCGGGAGCCGGGCTTGGTGCAAGGCTCCTAGCTCCCAGCAGGGGAAGGACCGAGTCCAGCTCGTCTCCGTAGCCGCAGGGACTTCACTCGCAGCAAGCGTAGCATCTGCTGCAGGCATTAGAGGAAGCCATTTAATAGCATTCTTTGCCCACGTAGTCATGGGCTTGGCAGCCCCGTAGCGCTGGGAAAAGAAGGGAAAAACACAGAGCTTTACAGTACGGCGCTGGAGGCAGTTTGCCCTGCTTGGCTGCAGTAAGCTGGAAATCACCGCTGGTGCTATCCCAAGTCAAACAGCCTCGGGCAGCACGCAACACCTTCGGCGCACAACAGGAGCCCTGGGAGTTCTTCTCTCGAGGGGCAACGGGAGCAGAGCCGGGGCGGCTGCAGGTGCCCCAGGGCTGGGGAGAGCACTTGCCGTGAGAAACGCCAGCCGGCCTCCACCTCTCCGTGCTGCCGCTGCCCTGGCGCAGCCCCAGTTCTTCTCTGCTGGAAGCCCAAGGGAAAAGGCAAAGGAGGCTCGTCCGGCTCCCAGAGCAGAGCTCATCCTCTGAGCCTTTTGGGGTCCTTCAGTTCATGTCACCCTAGCCAGGGGCCCCAAAACACCATCACCCCCACTGCAGTTTGCCCAGTGAAGGTAGCTCAGGGGCACCTCGTAGGCTGGGCCACCGCCCTCCTCTCACCTAGAGATTCATCCCACCTCACTCTGATGAGCCCTCAACGCCCCAAGCTCACCCCGGCTCCCAGGGGCTCTCCCAGGTCCCTGGCTAGGGCCACGCTGCACCCAGCAATGACTGGAGATGATCAGCAGTGCAGGGACACATCCAGCCTCTGAAACCCTTCCTGACCAAGAGAACAGGCCTAGAACAAGGCAGATGCCTCCCTCCGTACAGCAATCAGCATTTTCCCCCCCGCCATGTCTCTCCTCCTTTCCAGGCTTTGCACTGTACTAAAGGCAGATGTTTACCTAGGCCCAGCCACGGAAGCAAACCTTGCGTTTGGAACCGGTTTGGGAACACCCAGAGCCACCTTGGGTGTGATTTCACCCTTGACTTGAGGTGAGGTGACGTGTCAAATGCTGAATTCTGCTGGGCCCTTGAGGAAATATTCTCTTACCCTGAACGGGAGCCACAGCCTGCTGGAAGATGAGAGTATGGGAAGTGCAGGCCTGGGAGCACTGGGTGCTGCCAGCACCCACGCTCGCTCCCAGGGCATTGCAAGCCACACGCAGGACCACAGCTCAAGGCACTACACCAGCTTCAGCTCCTGTATTTAGTTTCCTGCGTGCAGCCCTCTCCGACAAGGCACTTTAACACAGCACAGAGCTCTTCAAACCCCAGGCAGAAGCGCTGGTAGATTGATGGGAAGGAACCAGAGGCCCAGTGACACATCAGAGCCAAAGCTCTGAGTCAGGCACCTGCCAACGCACTGCTGTAGCAACGAAGCAGAGGGGAAAGCACAGAAAAGGGTCCAAAGGACAGCGTAAGATGGTACGTGTCTACCATTACCCAATACGGCAGACATAAGCCAAATGAGGAACCCAAACCGCAGTTTGATTCAAGGGGGTAACCGGGGGCTTAGACCCATTTCCAACACCAGGGTGGGGAGCAGCGATGGCCTCGGAGGACCCCAGTCCCTTTGCTGAAGCAAGGTAGCAGGCAGCAAGGAGAAACACCTCCCGCCAGCAGCCCTGGCAGGCCAGCTCTCGCTCACAGAGCCACGCGACGCAAGGAGCTCCAAGCCACAGCCGTGTCTCGGAAGGGCAGGAGCAAGAGTAGCTGCAGGAAAGACGCTTCCTTCCATTTTTCTCCAGTCCACTCAATGCTTTTCCCATCTTTTCTCCGTCTCTTCCCCCCTCTGTGCACATCCTATCCCTAGTCTGCATTTCCAGCTATTTTGCTGAAGCAGCAAAACCACCCAGGGCAGAGTGACACTGCCGGAGAGCAGCTCCGGCTGCCGGACATGCTGCCGAGGCTGCAGGCAGCTCCAGGCGGAGCAGGCAGGGAAGGGGGAAGGAGAGGGGCTTTCAAGCTACCACCTGCAGGGCTGCAGCGGGGCTCTGGCATCCACGCAGCATGCAGGGTTGAGGGAGGGAGGATTTCTGTGCTCTTGCTCAACTTCTCCACCCCGCGCCTGCTCCCACCAGGTCAGGAACAGCTGCTGCAAAGGAGATGAGCCCCGGAGTCAGATTAGTTAAAAAACAGGCTTTTATTCTTCATGTGCTGCTCACAGTCACAGCTTGGAGACAGGACTCTGCTCTTGCCAAAGTTATTACGAAACAAATCGAGTCCCAGACTCAGGCCTTGCTCTTCCCCACCCCCAAGAGAGTCAACATTGTACAAAACTCTATTTACAGGGAAAACAGTCAAAAATGGTGAGTCTGAAAATCCCTCGCAATTCAAAAGGAAACATTCAAAGCAAGTGTGACAGTCACACACACTACACACAGCCAGGCTTCCCACAGCCTGCTCTGAGCTACTGGAAGCCCAGATCCTCTCACTACCAACTACTAAAATGAGCCTGACAACCCTGAGTCAGGCTGCGGCTGTTTCCTTTACCAAAAAAGCTGGGAAGCTGCAAAATCCATTTGAACCTACAGAGGCTCGGCTGGATCTGCCCTCCACGTCCCTCTGCAAGGCCACTGGAAGGCCAGCACAAAAGGCCTCAGATTCCCTCGTTCTGAAGGGAGAAGGGAGCCACAGACCTCACCCAGAAAGGGGGCTGAGGGTCAGTCTGCACCCTTCCTCGGGCCCTTCCCAAGAGGGAGCCTGTCTGGCTGAAACTCAGGGTCAGGAGCCTTCACATAAGCAGCAGGATGTGCTAGGAGACCTAATTTCTGATACTGTTTACAGGAATCACGTTACTTTGGAACATAAACCAAGAGGAGCAAACCAATATTTAAAAAGGAAAAAAAGCACACATTCCTCCTTCCAGCTGTGCTTGGAAGAGCATCTGTAGGAACCCAGCAAGAAGCTCTGCTCCCACCAGCTGCCACTTAGAAAGCGTAGCGCGTGCGGATGTCTTCCAGCTTCTTGGACACCTCTGGTGGGGTCCGGTCCAGCTCTTCAGCCACATTCTTCTGTTTGTTAGGCTCCATGGAGTTAAACTGCTCACACAAGTCCCCATCGATCACATTCTGGAGGGGCAAGGCAGGAGAGCATTCAATCTATACAATACAGAGGCACTGAACCCTACCTAAACGGGGAAAAACGGCAACAAACAGCCTGTTCCCAAAAGCTTCTTAATCCCATCCTGGAAACAAGACCACGCTCAGTGACCTCATCTGCTGAACAGCAGCAGTTAGTGTTAAACTAATTACTGGCCAGCCTGATTAACGAAGGAGAAACCCAGAAAGCCTGGGTTCAGCTGAAGAATCACAAGAGAAGGAAAGACAGATCTGACAGGCCAGCAAGCCTCAGCTAGCGCGGGGTCTAAGCACTGTGCTGGAAAGGCTGACGGAGGAGGCCGGAAAAGCTAAGCAAAAGGCAAGCATCTCCAGGCAGATGTCAAAGGCCTCCGAGATCCTGCATGTCGCAGATCAGCCTCAAGGCCACCACGAACAAGAATGCCCTCTGTGTTTGGACAGTCTCAGTTGCCGGAACATTTTCCTGACTGGTACTATATACATAACTCTGCTTGCGGCATTTAACAGTCGACAGCTTCAAACACACCTCCTCAAAATAAGAAATAGCTATTCCTGCCTCTTTCTGATGAGATTATCCTTTTCAATTGTGGTGAAAAACTACACTCCCCGGGAAACATCCAGTCTGACCCAGCCACACAAAAAGCTATGTAATGCCTTTTCTGATGGAAAAAGGAGATGCTCTGGCAAGCAGAGAAGCACTGCAGCAGCACCTCTGGGCTTGGGTCTCAAAACCAACCCTCAGAAGACTCATTATAAGGGTTAAGAAACCAAAACAGACACTGTATTAAGTGCTTGTACTCCGACTCCTCTCCTTAGAGAGTGCTACTCAAACTCTAGCTGCAGTTCCTGCCACAGTCGCTATATCGGCTTTGGTTTACAACACCCCAGTCTTCCCCACTAAACAACCACCCTGACTTGCTTATCAAGGCATCCACATCCTACAGCAAGCCTCTGAACCCCAGTGACCAGCTGATCCCAAACACTCAGACCTACCTTCACGGGGAAGTAGTAGGAGCGGAAACTGAGGTGATCTCGTCCACAGAGAGGAGGGTGCTCAGACCTCAAGTGCATTTCCACATGCTGGAAGAAGTCATGATCCTGAGGGGACAAGAATCAGTAAGAGAACAGTTTGCTACACACTATCACACTGACGCCAAGGCAAGACGCCCATCAGTCAGGCGTTCCTGTGCTGGCTATAACACTGCCATTATCAGGTTCAGCCAGAGCAGCCCCCTGCACGCTGCAGCCAAGCTCTGGTCTCAGAGGTTACTTCCTCACCACTTCCACCCTTTGAGCACTCACAACAGAGCTAAGCAGCCAAAGCAAGAGTCACTACGCCACCTTGGCCAGGCTCAGACTCCCATGAGTTGGAGCACACAGCAGCCATGCAGCATGGAGGTGCAGTTCAAGGAGCGAATGTTTTGGCATACGCTGCTCCAGCAGGGCCGCAGCAAACTGAGCAGTGAATACAGTCTTTGGGACTCGAGAGGCACCAGTGTGTGGTCAATAGAGTTTAGAGGCTATGCATCCCTACACGGAAAGCAGGCCGTAAGACACCCTCCTCATAGACGCTAAGTCACCCAAGAGCTACTCCTCTGGAATATGAACAGATCTAGAACAGCAGTGCAACAAGAAAAGCTTTCAACTCTTAGAGGAACAGATGTAGAAGAAAGGAGTTTACAAGCTCCTTCTCTTCCCCTTTGCATCTGAACCTGTCCCACAGATGCAAGTTTTCCTGCAGCCCTGTTTTTAATGCACTGCAAAGCCCCAGAGATACCCTCAAGAGATACAGCACGTTAATATACTGGCTGGGGAGGAGCGCATAGAAGAGCATAACTCTGCAGTATAATGATGCAGCTTGCTTACCTCATGGGAAGTAAAAGGGACCAGGATTCCTATACCCCCTGATAACGTGGTATAGACAAGAGATTCAGAGCCTCCTGGGATCAGCGTGGTCTTCTGTAAGGAAAGCACCGTCTCTCCCACATGATAATTCATAATCACTTCAGCCTGCAAGCCAACACAGAACAAAGACAAGAATCAGTGTCGTTCTTTAGCTTATATAAAAGCAAAAGACTAAAGGCTTGAGAGAAGAGAGCAGAATAAATTCAACCACCTGCTAGTTCTGCAACTGCTTTCTAAAGAGGAAGTGCCTTCCACCTGTGACCAGATGGCAAAACTCAGCATGCTGCTGAATTACCCTCTGGAGCTGACAAACGGATGCAGGTAATGAGGGAAAGCAGAAGAAAGTGAGCATACTGCTTCAATCAAACATCATGACCATGATTCCAGAGACAGAATATGGCTCCTGCTAACAATAAAGACTGATCACCCACAGCACAGCAGAGTAGGTACAGAACTGCCAGTATGTCTGCTGGACACCACTGCAGAGGACTTCACAGAAAAGCAGCACGTTCCTTTCCCCCAGTAACTGCGTGCTTCCGATGAAACACTACCTTCTGTGATGCTCCATTAAGCAGCCCCCTGTCCCAGAGAGCTTTGTTGCCCGTGGGATCCTCATCTACCTCATCATTCGTGTTGGGGGGCAGCCTCACCTGTGTTGAAAGAGAAGGAAAGAGTTAACAAGCTGCAGAAGCATCACATATTTTTGGAGAATCCTTGTGGTCCTTGAACATACTCATTTAGTGGGCTCTGAAAGAATCACTTTTAAAGGAGTCACTTATAAATCACTTGCAGTAAGATCACGCATTCCCCCTCCAACAAAGCCTTTAGATTTGAAAGACAACCACATTGTCAAGTGCTCAGAAGAGCGAAAAAACCACAGACAGGACTTGATGACAAGCACTGGCCTCTGCCTAACCTGGAATTTGCAGATCAGGCTGGAGATAAGGTCAAAATGTACTGTTTTGAAGGCAGGTACCACTAATGAAACAGTCTGATGGATGTGGGTCTGGAAAAACTTTAGAAGATGGATTTAAATGAGTTGGCCAAATCCTGCAGGTGCAACATTTGACCCTTGCTGAACTCTGAACTCCAAAGCACCCAAGCACACTTCAAAAAGAGATCAAAGTCCTGCCACACACACACACACACAAAAAATCTTTTCTGTCCTCCTCCCCAGCTGAAATTCAGCCAACTGGGGAAGTGTCAGCACAGACAAAGGCAGCTTTCAAGAGGAAGTGACAGAGAAAGCTAAATGCCAGAGCTGAGATTTAGCCAGGGAAAGTAAGAGTGATAACCTTGATGCAATTGTGAAAGAGCCCCGGAGGACTTGTAAGATTGGTTTCAAGGTTCATTCACAGCAAGTTTTAGGGCTTTTAAGCTTTAAAATTTTTTAAATGCAAGTTATTGAATGCTTCAGAAATAAAGTGGTTTCTGACCTGCTGAGGTTTTTACTTGTTTGCTTTAACTAACAAACTGATAAATTCCAGCCAGCCACTATGATGAAAGCTAGTCATCCCATGAAAACAAGTGAATGGTACAGGGCGTTGTCTCCAACTACACACAGATTCTCATTCTTTTAAGACAAATCATGGATGTTCTAAGGAAAAACGTATTGTGTCCGAAAGGCCCCAACAACTCAGACACACTCACCACGCAGATGTTACCAAACTTGTCTGCTCCAGCCACTGTGTCGTAATCCAGGAGAGTTGCTGTAGTGACCCACCGGGGATAGGTGTCATCAGCAAAGATGATGAGTTGGTTCTCGTTCCTTTTGTAGCGCACCCAAATGAAACTCTCCTGAACATCTGAAACAATCACTCTGTGCCCAATGGTTTGGATGCCACAGATGTAGTTGGCAATGTGCTTTTGAGAGAGAGGAAAAACAAGACCCAAGAGCTTCAAACAGGGAAGCGTAGTCCGGTGGTGTTCCATTACCCATGCACTCCACCCTACTCAATCCAATTTTTACCATGTTTCCCTCTGAAATCGGCTCGCTCCTCATTCCCCATCACTTTCTCCAACACCACCTTGCTCATTTATGGCATGCTATGGCTCCAACCCAAATATACTGTCACTGCAGAGCCCTTGCAACCTAACATCCACCAGGCATCATTCTCAGCCAGCTTTATAAGAATGATGCCCAGAGAACACTGTCGGCGAGCCTGCGAAGAGATGCTAGAGACAGTCCTGCAAGCAGGGCAGGCCAGAGGTCAAAAGCATTGCTTGTGTCCCTTCACAGCTCTGGTCACGAAGGACCCAAGGAGGAAAGCTTCAGTTTTTCATGAGTATTCTTAGTCGTATTTAAGTGGGAGGAGTTCCCCTACAAGTTCCCAGTCTGCCTGTGGGCTTGCTGGAGTTCCTTTCTGCAGTGGCTAACCAGCAACTCGCACAGGTTTGTATAGCTTGCAGGAGGGAAGGAGGAGTAGGAAATCAGTGTTAGAAAACCAAGCTTGGCAATTTCTTTTCCTCAAGTATCAGAGAAGCTGGGCAAGGAGGACCATCTACTTCTAAGAGGACAAAGCCCCTTTTCAGGACTATGGTGATCTTAAGAGGAACTCGTATGCATCCTCCAACTTCTGTTCCCAGTCTACTGATCACTTAGACTTCCAGCAGTCGTCATTTTGTATCTGGATGACACCTCTCACATTTACAGCAGGGGAGCAGCAGACGGGCAAGAGGCATCGCCTCTACAGATCTGTGAAACTCCTGCACAACTCCATTAATAGCCCTACACTGAGCTGGTATGACAGAGAACATGCAACTATTTGGATGGTCACGGGAAAGTGATGTGTGCCTGGGGTGTGAAGTGGCAGTACAACAGTTCAGCCCAGCCAGAGCTGCCATGTTGCTCTGGATATACGCAACCAAAGCTCTCCAGTGTTGCACAGGTGCCTTGCTGAAATCTAAGTGCACAGGCACACTTGGGCTGGAAGAGCAGCTAAAGCCTTGCTTCAACTCATGCTACAAGGCATCTCTTGCTCCAAGTAATAGCCTTAGCCAAGAACACGAGCCATTACCTTATTCTCACACTTCCGAAGCAGTTTCTTCTTGCCCAGGTCATATACACGCAAGAGCTTTCCAACTCCAATTAAGACTCTACCTTGAAATGGGGCGATGGCTGCAGGAACCTCCTCTACAGGGGTCTAGAAAGATGCAAGAGGAAGACACGTGAGACCCCGTTAACAGAACTAACCTTACATCAAGCTTCAGACTGCATCCATCCAGTGGCTCAGTTGGAGCCCATTATCCTGTGCCAAGGCTTTCAATGCAAAAGGCTAATCATAATCTTTTTCTACAGGAGAGGCAATAGTCAGTCCTCTGCAGGCCTTTCAACAAGAGCACATACCACGCATGGTGCTAACAGAGCTCTGGGTACTATACAGATAACAATTCTGGCAGCGTACCTTCAACTGAAGCAAACGACTGCTGCAAGAACCCCACACTGAACAGGCAGCAAAGCAAGGAAGATCTCATTACCTCAGTTGCTAGTTTTGCTTTATCCCCAACAGAAAGATTTTATCCTTTGCCTAAACCCATCCAGACTGTCCGTTTTTAAAACAAAGACATGAGTCTAGTTCGGCATCTACCCCAAATGCTCTGGAGCTGCTACAGAAGAAAGTTAAATCTGAACAATGTCAGTTGCCCAGAGCTCTACTCAGACAGGGCTGAAAATTTCCTATCACTAGAGCACACTCATAGTTAATCCAAAAGGACCAGCCACAGTGGAGAAAGTGAATTTGTTGGGGGTTTCCAGTTACAGCGCTGTTAGTTTGCCTGCATTGGCAAAGACCAGTTATTTCATATGATCAACTCTGTCAGCTCCAAAGTGGGTGGTTCAATGGCACCAGAAAAGGCTCTACTCCAAGACAGAACCCACTCGTTGCATTGGGACCACAGGAAGTGAAGGAAGCCAAAACATTCCTTTGCATGTGCTCATCTGCTCAAGTCTCAGCCATGCTCGAAGCACGTGGGAAGAAAAACAGGATTTTATTTTAAGAGTTTTGCTGAAACCTTCACTAAAGCCCCAGAGACCTATCAAGTGAGTTGGTCACTAGGAGAATAATCATTTCTACACGCAACCAAAACAGCATTACAGGAAAGATGACAGCTCACACTAGCTTAATGTGTCAAGCCCAAGGAGCCTTCATCACCAAGGCCCAATTTGCTTTATAAACAAACCTTCACAGCAGCTCTCTGAGCTCATGTTCCAAAATGGAAACAGAGCTGTGTCTCTCCCCTCCCTGTGACATGGAAAACACCACTTCTGCCCCATCTACCAATTAGACGGGTGAGACTGTAGCTAAGGCAAAGGACTGGGACTCTCGGGAGATCTGTGTTCAAATCTCAGCTTTGCAAAAGATGTCCCAAATGGTTTTGGAGGAGGTAACTTATTACCTCGGAGGTTGTTTCCTGTGTGTGTCATACCAGCACGATAATCTTACCCAGGGTTCAGTGAGAGTACTGCAATGCTACTTTACCATTCAGGGTGAAGAAACAGCTATTCCAACACTCTGCCCAGCAATGTCCCAGTCATCCCAGAGACAAACAAAACCGTTTATCCCTCTCACCTTGTGCAGAAACTCCAGCTTCTCACCACTGTTCACCAGCTTGTACGTGTAGACAAATCCCCCGGCAACTGAGCGTGGGTTCAGAATCAAGTCCTTGGCGACTCCCACCAGCACATACCACTCATCACCAGTATTGGAGAAGCGGCACACTGCCACACTGGGGACAACAAGACACACCAGTGTGATCAGGACACAGAAACCAGTGTCACACACACACTGGATTCTCTGACAGCACGACTCACATCTGGCTAGGCAGAGGTTTGGAAGCCTAACCTTCAAGCACTGAAATTTAATTTTCAGAGGTCATTTTTTCCCCCCTGCAGAAGCATTTAAAGCAGATTTCTTCCTTCTTCCCTCCTCCCCATCGAAAAGATGTGCTCCAACTCTCACATGCGCCCAACACATTACTTCGATGCCTTCACAGGCTGGACACTGCCTAGCAATGTACAAGGCTGCACTAAAAACTGTTTTTCAAAGGCTGTTCCAATTTGGGCACATACGTACAACCTTCCTCCTCTTTCAGTGTTATTTCCTGCCCAGGGCTTAGTTCAGCCAGGTTGGAGGTCCTGGACAAAACAGGACAGAGTCAGCCTTTTGGACTAGCATGATCTAACCTCACTCCACCTGCTGAAGCATTTCCCTCTCCTACCCACTCACTATCCTTTACAGTAATTGTGTTGGCCTTCCCCACCTAGTCCCTCCAACACTTCCTTCCCACTTAGTCTATCCTCAGATGATCTGGAAAAGAAGAGGAAGTGAGGGATAGCAGCAAATTCTTATGTTCCCGGTTCTCTTATCTATTGTTCACATCCCAGTGTTGTTCTTCACCCACTGAAGTGTGGCAAACACATTTGGAGTACACCAGCTCTTAGCACAACATGCAGACAGATCAGAGTGGGAAGGGAAGGAAAGGCAAGGCAAAAGCTTTAAGCCCATGGAAATCGCTCCTGGCATTTAAACCCTGTCTCTTGATAACATGCTACATTTGGCCTTCAAGTCATTAACAGTTGAGCAAAACAAGGAAAAATACACAAGACTTATCACAGAGATCCTTGCTGCGTCTGCCATGGCTTCTTACCTGAAGGCAGCTTCGTTCTGCTCCAGTTGGACCAGATCTAACGTGTTTCCCTGGATGGGGTTCATCACCCTGATAACAGAGGCCCACTGTCCATTTCCTGCCTTGGGAGCACCAAAGATGGACTCGGGAAGATTCTCATTCAGAAAGGCTGCAGCCATCTCTGCAGCCAGCTCCCTCTCATCTTCACCTGCAGCCTCCACCATTTCCTGTGGCACATTAAAGGGTGGGGAAAAAAATAGATCAGAGAATTTCTTTTCCAGACATGCTGAGGCTCCACGTAGAAGATACCCCCTCTCCCCCTAAGCACAGGCAATCCAGGGCCAGGTACTGCCTGTAAGCGTATGAAAGCCACTGAATCCTAAGGCTTTCAAAGAGAGACTCCACCTGCCCTGAGCTTATTCCCAAGGAGGTCTCTGAAGCTCACAGCATGGCACTATCAGCTCTTCCCTGACCACAAGGGAGTTGTCTGGGGAACTATTTCTTCAAAGCAACAGCTCTGGGAACAACACTGGGGAAATTGAAGAAAATAATCCACTGAAATTCAAACATCCTCAGTCACAGAAAACCCAGAGAATAGTGTTACACAAGCAGGATGGTTCCCTGAAACGCGGTTCTTAAAGCCTGCCATAATAACATGCAAAGAAAGAAACATCGGGCAGTGATGTATTCTGCTGAAATTTGGGTTTTGAAGCATATCTTCAGAAGAACTGGGAGGCCAGATAACAATGTGCCATAGCCTGCTATTAAGAAATAACTAACACCAAAGAGCAGGCAGACCGAGCAATAGATCACGCGATGCAGTCAACTCCCCCTAAGCGGAGGGGGACAACTCAGGACTGAGCTTCCAACACATCTGCACCCGGGCACCAGCACTGTGCTGCTTTCCCATCGGGCACAAGAGCTTGCAGGCAACGGTGGCTGAGGACCAGCTGCAGAAGCCCGCTCTGGGGAAAAGGCTGCATATACCTGTCCCCCATCCCGATTACCTCAGCCATTTGCTGCTTCCTCTGGGCTTTGGTGGCCTCAGTATAAGCGTTGTGGTCTGTCTCAATGATGATCAGGTTGTTGCTCTCAGGGTGAATGACAAATTTTCGGGGTGTGTACTGCAACGGGAAGGCGACCTGGTTGAAGACTGCCCCCAGCTTCTCCAGTGCCAAAATCCTAGGGGACAAAGATGTGACACATTCAACACATTCCAAAAGCAACCGTCCAGGAGAACAAGGCTGGAGACGAGCTTTAGGTCCATGAAACTGGTCAGTGTTGGAGATGAACGCCAGTCCTCCCTCAGGCCGAACAGTCGCTAGCAAACAGTTCTGGTAAGTGGGGTAAAACTAGCACCCTAAATGGGAGTCTGTGCTGTGGGACAGGTGTGCCTGCAGTCCTGCATCTTTGACCCGGGTGCTCTCACGGCCTCAGGGTGAGCTCCGAGCGCCTGTCCCTTCTGGGCACAGCACTGTGATGCTGAAGCAAATGCATCCCGAGAGGAACAAAGAGCACACTGAAGAGGGAAAGGGCACCTTTGGGGAACACGTCATCTGAACCTAAATGTGACAAGACTTTGTCTGGCAAGTAATCAAATCCTCCTCTGAGGAGCTTTAGTTACGAGGGCAAGAAAAACGCCAGGGCCTGAACGGCCAAGTTCCTGCGACTTGCCAGCTGAAACGCCAGCTCTTCTGGTATTTGGTGACCAAAAACCACAAGTCTCTCAAGAAAGAAAGACTCCTTTAAAAGCAATGAATGCCGCAATATTCCAGTGAGGATAGATATGAAAAAAGTGCCTGTTCAAGTACATAAAGCAAAACTCCTGAATTTGTGTTCTCCTATTATTTTCACTTATCTTTGTATTAAGGATCTAAGCTGAAATGTAAAATAGGCAACAAATACACCACTGTCATGCCTCTGATTTCTTAAATCACATGCCCTATTTTCTCCAAAGTAGCCATTTGAGATCATAAACCACAAGATCCTAATACACAACAGATTCACAGATATTAACAACTTCCCTCTCCAAAAATCTGAGAATTTAAGGATAGCTCGAATTACATTTGTTCCTTAAAACAAGCTAGAAAATACAAATCAGAGAAGCGCAGTGCATCCTACTTCTTTTTGACAGTAGGACTACCTTGTCTTCCATTTGTTTTCTGAAAACCATTCAAGGGTTTCTGCTCTTGTACTTTCATTACCCATAACCCAATAACCTTGAAAATCCTTTATTCTTAAGGCAAGACACGTTTACCTTTTTCCTTTTGAATGTCTAGACAGAATCAACCACCTCTCCCTCTGCCTGGCACCCCAGCTCAGAAATATTAGTGTCCCTCCATCAGCTCTTACCTCAGTGTGTTTGTGGAGATGGCTACAATGCCCTCTGGGCACTGCTCCGAAGCAAAACCGGATGCAAACTCCAGCGTTTCATAAGACAAGGGGGTCAGGTGAAATCGTGACTGATAAGAATAACTGAGCCAGGAGCGGCTTGACATGGCCAGCACCTGGGAAAGACAGACAACACAGCAAATTTACCAAATCTGGGGATGGGGCAAGTTCACTCCTTGCAATATGAATGAAAGCACAGTGCAGCAACCGGACTCTTACCCCGTAGAAAAAGGGAATTCTTGTGGGTGGACTCCACCCTGCTCAGAGCACACCTTCAGAAATACCGCTTGCTTTCAAGAGACAGTTTATCTGGAAATCACGTATGGCACAAAGAGGAACTTTAAGGTACTATCAAAACAATGGACACTCACGCTGAGGTGCTATAAAAACTATTTTATCTGAAAAAGCCAAGATCAACACATACTTCCATAGGGTGTTTTTTTTTTCTTCCTTTCTGCAATAATAACCCGTTCAAATGGGAACATGTCTTTTAAAATAAATATTTACTGCTTTGTCATGATCCCAATGCATTGGGCTTCAGAGGTCGCAAAGGGAAACTTACCAAAAAATAAAATCAATGGCCTGTTTTCAATCAAATTAAGGGAAACAAGAAGCAAATGGACTCCTAAGCCCTTCAAGCTTTATACATTTGGCTAAATCAGCTTCAGTACAGCCTCACACTCTGCCCAAGTGATAAAGGCTGAAGTTGCACTGAAATAAGCACAGGCTATTCTGAGTCCATCACTCACTGGCCACAAGCAATATGGGTTTTTTTCCTTTCTCCATTTTGTAAGACAGGGAAATGAAACTGGTCTCAAAGCAGAAAAGCATCCAGCTATTCTATAAACATTCTCTATTAGGGTTGCAGAGCATCTCACTTCCAAGTTACAGCTGGCAGACTGGTAGGAGCAGGCTGAACAGATTCACACTGTGTACCCTAACCTTAAAGCAGAGCTCAGATTTCCAGATCCAGCCCCCCACACTGACCGGCAATATTTCTCAACCCTGGAAGTGTCATCCAAAAATGAGTCAACCAGGAGGTGGCTGATCTCCCCAGTGTCACATCAGGAGGGCTGCAAATGGCACTGCTGATGAAACATGTTCTTCCCTCTATGCCAAATGCTGCAAATATTTTCCTTGAACCATGCATGTCAGCTGAGTAGCCCTTGGTTGAACCATTCTCAATGCAGAGGAGATGACCATGAACTGCACCATCAAGCAGTCAAGGACTAAGAAAACTTGTGTACGGGGCTCTTTCAGTCTCTGTGCACTGAGGCAAGCAAGACAGGCTTTTTCAGTGTCTCTGCGCCAAAGAATCAGCTCAGAGCTTTACAGACGCACTGTGAACGCAGCCTACAGGTCAGACGGGTCCTGGTTCAGAGAAGGCAGAGCAGCACTACGCATCGCTTCCAAAGAAGCGAGGGAAATGCCAACATGAACAAGGCTGTTTATGAAAGAGCAAGCTGCGAGTCAGGCAGCTCCATAATGAAGTCATTCGACTTCCCACCCTTACCCAGAGGGTCCTGCTGTGCTATACGGATGCTTCCCCACCCTGCCCACCGCGAAGAAAAACTGGGACACTGCGCCTGGGGAGCAGATCTGCACCCTGCGGGATCTTGCTTCACTCACCGCCTCTTGGCCTTGCATTCGGACTCGGAAGAGTTTCACGGGTCGTGAGCCAAGGTATCTGGTCCTGGTATCGGAAAGATCACCAGTAACAGGATCCAGGACAGTTCGCAGCAGCACACCATTCTTGACATTAATAAACCGGAAGGTTAGGTCATAATTACAGATAAGAAATACTAGCTACAGTCGTTACGTTAGTCAAAACAGAAGAGGCAATTTCTGAAGAATTAGGCTTTTGTTTTCCTGGCTTGATACAACCTGCTTCTGCCAAGCTATATCTAAATTGGTTCTTAATATTAAAAAATTTAGTACATCACATAGGGCCTGAAAAACCTGGGGACTGACTCCAGACCCTAATCCTTCCCAGTGCAAAGCATTTATCCAAAAACCCAATGTTACTTAACAAGAATTTGCATTCTGCCATCAAACTAAAGGCATGTGAAAGAACCTAGACTACTCTGATTATTTTCACCACATGTTGGATTGTCAAAATATTTTTTGGTCAAAGATCACAGAGTTAGTACTGGATACAATAAAAGCTGCGCAACAGCAGAGTTATTAGAGCAGAGCATGTGGTTGTGGGCACTCACTTCTTTAATACTCTGCCCTACAGGCAGTTTCTGAAGAACTAGCCAACAACATTTTACCCAGAAATTTTTAGGACTTGCCCTCTTTCTGGAAGAGGAAAAGCACCATTTGTTCTACATTAAGTCTGGAAGAATATGCTGTGCTTTGACTAGTCTCAAGGCTAGGAATGTATGAGGAAACTTGCACCTCTGCTAAGTCACAGAGTGAATTCTCCATTTCCAGTTGTTAAGCATGTTGTAACACACAGGGAACAGCCAGGCTTCATGTTGTTTCACCACATGATGACAAGGCTATTTAGCAACGCGTCTCCCCAAGACAGGCATCTCTCACCTGCAGTCCAATGTTCAGGTACAGAAAGCCAATGGAGCCCCTCTCCCCCAGCTCATCCTGCTTCTCCGTGCCACCCATCTCCACAATACACAGCGATTCGGGCTGTGCAGGAAGGGCCTGCATACTCAGCGGCTGTAAGCAATCCTGTGGGAAGCAGAAAAGAGACACCGCAACAATCACAAAGTTTGCCACAGCCGGAAGGGATTCAGGCTGCTTGTAAGGAGCCGAAAGATTCCCTTTTAGATCTGCAGAAGGAAGTATTCAGCACGGAAAAATCACAACAGATTTAATTCTGGTTTCCTAGCGCACAAGGGCTGCAGGTTCATCTCACCTCCAAAAGCACTTCTTTTCACCAATGTGAGCAGCCCAACAGTCCTGAACCATACTATACTGGGTTTCCAAGGTTATCCACATGGAGACAGCTCTCATTGCATGCTGAGTTAGGGGAAGCTAATAAGTTCTGCCAGCTCTGTGGATTTTGGGAAGCAAGCAGTGATAGCAGCCCTGGGGTCCATGGAAGATGAGGAGCTGGACCCAGCAAAGCATGAATGCTTTTCCAAACAGAGCTTTAGCTGCAAATGTTTCAGCTGAAGACAGGCAGTAACACACAGGGTTTTAGAAGACTTCCAAACTGTCCTGACATAAAATTTACAGTTATTTAGCATGGAGAAACTTGAACAAAGCTGATGTTATTTTAGTTATGCTTTAAACACTCAATCTGCTGCAGGTACAGGAAAGATAAGGCTGGATTGCTGTTAAATTGCTTGCAGAATGAGTCTGCTTTTCTACAGGTAGAAACAGTGAGATAGAAAAATGAGAACATGCTTTTGCTCCTCATCAACTGAGCCTCTGGGCACGGGTGAGACTAGATAAAACAAAGGAATCTGTTATAGGATAGACTCAAGGGCCATACTTCTATCCAGCTCAGCAGAGGAAAAAAACCATATGCAAGAAATTTATTCCTGACCATGCAGCTGAACATGGACAGAGTCCAGCTCTAGAGTACCAATCTGAAGATTTTAAGCCAATGGAAGAGGTAGAGAGGCAAAACCAAAGCAACTACTCACCGAAGGGTCAAGAGAAATTATTCTGACAGTGTTGTCCACCAACCCGACAGCAAGGAACCGGGAGCGCTGCTCCCCAGGTGGAACATTGGCCAAGCTCATGCAAACCACATCGGCTGACATCTCCTTTCTCTCCGTATACTCGTTCAGTTGTCCTGACTGAGCAAAAACAAACAAAAAAAACCCTAGAAACTTATTACCTAGCCAATGGGGCAAACTAGCTCCAAAACAGCTCGCTAAGCCTCCCCCCTCCGCTTCTTAAGATATTGTTTTGACTTAAAATAAAATTTATATTATATCTCTACTTTTTACTATTTCTTTCCAGCTTCATTTCAGCTATGATTGGGAGAACCAGAATAGCAGTAGGGAAGGTCATGATTTCCAGCCTCAGTTATAAACTTCAGAGATTTTAATTAGCCATAAACTCATCTAAATCAGACAGTCACAACCCAGACACGCAGGACATACAGAATCCTTTTCTGCAGGTTCGCTCAAGGATCAATCTCTAGCACGCCCCACATTCTGCCTTGTTCCTCTGAAATCGTTCACAACATTAACATACGTACCGGGTCCATCTCAAAGTAAACCAGTTCTCCTCCAGTCAGTGCTATCACTACTTGTCTCTGGTTCACAGCACACTTTACAATGGTTTTCTTCCCTGGGGTCTTCCATTCATTTACCCTCTTATCTGCTCGGATGTGCCGGATGCCGTCTGGATAAACCTAAAGGAGAAGAGGTCATACGTTAATTTCTGTATTTACCATCCCTTTATAACTCCCATCTCACTTGCAATTCTGACACAGAAAGACCAAAGGCAAATACCAGTCCTGGCAGCACTGCCCTATAAGTTATAATACTGGCTAAACGAGGACAAAGCCACTTGCCAGCTGGAGGCATCACACCTTTGAACTACAGCAACGAGCCACTGAGCTCTCACTGAAGCTTAGGACCGTCTTCAGGTGGTCCAGCTTCATTAGTGAGATATAAAAGGAGTAAGCTTGAGCAAGCAGCATTCTCCATCAATCCACAGCTTTTGGCGTGACATGTGTTGCACTACCGTAGAAACCACAGCCCTGCAGCAAGCAGAGAGTGGCAGACACAAGCGGACATGTCAAAAAAAGCTATTCATTACCTGTACCAAAGCATCATCCCCAAGAAGGGAGCAGGACAAGGTGGGTGTAGTACCCAGGAACCCAGAGTCAGTCACTTCTTCTACAGTCTCTCCGATAGACAGCACCAGCGTGGCATTTACGAAGGACACAATGATATAGGCATCAAATTCATCTGGTCAAAGGAAACATGGAAAAAAAAGCTGCTGATTAAATAAATGTCAAGTCTCCCAACAAAATCAGAAGTCTGACAGATGTTTAGCAACAGAATTCCAGCAATAATTACATCTGCCAGCAATATTATCCAAGTTCGTTCTAGGACACACTGCACAAAAGCCAGCCACTGCTAGACTCCAAACAGTGCAACACTGAGCCAGGGGATCAAATGATGGTCCAGATACAGGGTCAACTCATGATACTCTGGATTCTGGCAACAACACTCCTGCCTGTTTTTCACTGACAGCAAGAGGTCCAGAAACATTTAAGACACTTGCCCCACCTGCCACGAGGAACCGAATCCAGATTTAACACCCAATGAAGTCAAATGAAATGGTCTGCTCCAATAACCTAAACACATGGAACCTATCTGCAGAAACCATACCACGGATCCCACGAGCAGGAGTTTGCAGGACCACCCCTCTATCTCCTACCCATGCAATAAAAGGCTGCAGAGAATGATCAGGGTGCACTAGAGCAGAAGCTCAGGGCTAGCCTGCTCTACTCTCATTCAGAAATTAAACTACCCCACATTCAAAAAGCCACCCTCACAGACTCCTGGGATGAGAAACGGTGTGTTTTTAAGACAGAGCAAATATTAACCTTTACTTCTACTGGAGTAAGTGACAGCATTTCATCTATTATCTCCAGCACTGGCTTCTCCCAAAGGGGATAGCTATGAGCACAGTAGCGTGGAGGTGGAGGAGCTCCGCTAACCAAAACAGTCGGAAGAGCTCACATGGAAATACGGAAACAAGGACTGGATAAAGGGAATGCCCCTGTCTACTGTGGTCCATCTTCATTCTGCAGAAAGTGACAGGCATTAAAGAGAAGGAGAGGAGAGCCTCATTAAAATGGAATTAAAAAAAGTAACAGAAACAAGGAAGCCTGTTGGGAAATGGAGCCAGGAGCCTCAGTGGAGAAGTAATACTGCCTCGGACAAGCAACATGACACTTCTGACGCTGTTGTTATGCAAGCACTGTTTCTTAAAAAGGAGAAATTCCCCAGTTTAACTGATTCAACCCAAAGCTCAGACTTGTACACCACAGTACAAGACAATTAGCAGAGGTGAGAGCTTAACAGAGCTGTCACAATATTAGCCCTTGAGCAGAGCTTCCCCACAATTAGCACATGTGGCATATATGGAAAAGTGACTAATGAACCTCTAAGTACAGAAAAAAGAGAGAACTCTCACTGGGATGAATACAGGATGCCAGCAAATACCACAAAGCAGCTTAAAAGAAACTGAATAGGGTTAACTGAAACAAATGCTTTCAGGAACTGAGCCTTCTCTCACCCACCCTGTTTAGAGGGAGGTACTGCCAAACCTGCTGTGTCACACTTAGAAGAGAAAGTTCTTACATAGAGCTGAAAATATGCAAGTTTTTAAAAAAATAAAATAAAACCACAAAACCAAACAACCTCTCTCCAACATCTGGTACGCAGGCCACAACCCTGATCAGACTGAAGAGCTTAGCATAATCAAAGCCATTCCAATACTGGCCTGTGGCATGAACTCCATTACTAGTTTATTAAGTGACTACAGCCTAAATCCTACAATGTGGTTCATGTAGGCAGGCTGCTCCAAAACCCCACCAACAGGAGTAGGTCCACTTGGGGGATCAGAAAGCAAAATCTGAATCTGTATACCAAAGCGATCAGTAAGGCCAACTACTTAAATACTTGGCTTAACAGGACAATTTCTCCAATGTAACAGCAGATGGTAAGAGATCAGTAGAACGTCCACCATTACACACTGCCCATTTTCTACACTAAATTAACAGCTCCTCCGGAAAGTTGCATGTATTTTCACCAGAAGTCTATGAGAATTCCTCGACTGCTTTTAAAAGAAATTCTAGTAGTTCACTGGCTAAGACCTTAATTCATAAATATCCTGTAGACAGGATGTTCTAAAAATTCCATTTCAGAGAAGATCATTGTTTTCCAAACTTCTTGAGAGCCGCTGCCTTTCTCCCTGGGGGCTGTCAGTCTCATGATAAACAACCCGTCCCAGCTGGAGGCTTAGCCATGTGATCTGGAGCAGGACAAAGAACTCCCGTTTGAAAGCGAAACAGATTCCCTTAGTTCTACTTCAAACCAAACTCATTCCTACCTCTTAATACTTTTTTAGCTCTTTCTTTTCTCTGATTTACAGTTATATTAGAGCACGCCTTTAATTCTGCGTCAATAATACTGACAAGTGCATTTTTGCTTGAAGTCTAGTAGTGTTGCTTAATGCCTCTCTGCTGGAGCCTTTCAAATAAAGAGTTTGATTTAGCAGAATGAAGTCAGTGAATAAGATGCATTCATCTAGATTCCAACAATACAATTTTGCTTTAGAAAATATAGCAGCCTAGCTGAAAATTAAGGGGACTAAATCCCTGGGGCACACTGAGAGGTATTCTCAGTTAGAAGAAAAAAAGAGCTATCTATTTTAATATGAAAAGATATCTACTTAGCTCTGCACAATCGCACGCATAACATCACGCTGCCCAGAGTTCTGAACAGATAGATACTATTTTGTAGGCAGACACAAAACTTCAGTGAGGCTTATTACTGTTTTAATTGCTCCAGTTAGCTCCTTTCAGCAGACAGAGCTGGTAAGAGAGACATTTTAATGACTCCGAAGAATCACAGCTGGACTCATTCTCTTGTGTCTTCATTACAAGTTTTCCACAGCTTCATGGACCCATCATGATCAGTCATGAAAACATCACATTTCAGTCCATGAACTCTACACACTACTGTCATTTTTGTTATTTGTCATGAATTCAGTTTGAGTTTGCCCATCAGAATTTCATTCTTTTAAATCAGTCCATGCCCAACATAGTCTTCGCATGCTCCACAGCATGTGAGTTTGCGCTGATACGAATGCAATCACCACTAGCTCAGATGGGTTCAGTGAACAAATAGATGAACAGTGACAAAACTCAGGATTATTCTCATTTAAAAAAATCTGATGGGATGACAGCACATTTTCCCAGACTTCTGTTTACTATTTCATGGAGAACTCCATGGCCGTGACTCACTGCACATTGCTTTTCAGGCAAGAGTGCCAGGTAGTGAATGCAGACTGCTAAGCCTCAGCTCGCATACATCCACACAGTAGAGCGCACACAGCCATCTACCTCCCCAGACCTCTATATTCAACTGCAAGAGTGCTTGGTCCATCTCCCAACCACTGATGGACATGCCTATCACATAACCACAGGGAAATCCCATGTCAGCAATCCCTACAGATGTTCACAGTACACTTCATTTTCTCTTGGAAGGCTGTACAAACTGGTTGGGAGCCAACCCTAACTCTAGAAGGGAGCTGAAAACACCCTTGAAATGTGCACCTCCACTTTTAGCAAAAAAAAAAGAAAGAAAAAAAAAAAGACTATTCTGCAGAGACACGGTCAATTATTTTGTTCCCAAAAGATCATGAAGTGGAATGGGAGTCACTTTATATTCCTCAGCTCCTGAGGTACAAATGCAACAATCTCCAACTACACAACAGCTTCTGGAATTCATTTACTGGAAAGCTCAGCATAAAAGTAGCCCCATGATTTTGGGATTCTCTGTGGGTAACCTGTGGGACAGCACAGTAGCCCCTAGCAGTAGGTACACACCTGTGGTGATCAGCACCTCCACCACCAGCCACCTGTGGAAGAGAAAAAGAGGCTTGGTATTGGTAGTGTGTATCACCACGTACCAGCCAGGGTTAGTATTTGCTTTGAAGGCTGCAAACCTGTACGTGTCTTACAGAGGCCTTGCAGCACGTGCGCACCGTGGCATCCGGGCAGAGCCAGGCAACCTGACATTGCCAGCTGAACGCTCCAGAAACGGCCCTCGGGCAGTTTCGAGATTAGATTTGAAAGGGTTCTGCAGTCCTTTTGGATAAAACCCATTACAACTGTTTCAGAAGTCAAACTTGGGGATCAGTTTTACGTAATTTTAAACTACATTTGAAAAGCAGCATGGCTGTCAACAGCTACAGATTCCAGCCTTTCCAAGCAGAAAACAGAAGATCTTCACGCTGGAACCTGGAGAATTTTGTATTAGGGAGAAAAAAGAGGGGGGGAAAAAAAAAAAAAAAAAGCAGTGAGACTGGTCTGTTTTAGGTAGATTAGCAGTGGTCCTCTATCTCCTGAAAAGTCAAAGTGATCCTCTAAAGACCCACTAGAAACAGTTTTAAACTATAAACAAAGGTGACGCCAGAAGCCTCAATCTCTCAGAGGAAATGAATGTTACCAACTCATTTTCCAGAAGACCAGAGCATGGGTTTGTTCAGGCTGTATGGGAGTTTCAGAACATGAGTACAGGATTGAAGGCAGCTCTCAGATGGCAAGGTAAATTCCACAGCAGCGTCTGGAATTCCCACAGGGCTCCTGACTCACTGGAAGACATGCTACTCGCTAAGACTGCTTAAAACGAGATACCATGTCACCACAGCAGGCTAAGGTCTCCATTGCAACAATCTGACACTTCTACATCCAGTCCATGAAACTATGGACATCTTTGCAAAATTTTTACAAAGCGCTGCCTCAGAAATAATCACGGAGACTATCAGTAAGCAGAATAGCTTCATTTCAGGCTTTATAGGTATATCTGAGGAACTCTGTTCTTGTCTCCATGAGAAAGGCAGGACTTAGGATTATACTTCCTCTTATGCTTTAGTAAGACAAACCCACTGTTTCAGATCAGGAAGAAAAAAAAAAAAAAAGTACGTTCTGCCAATTTCAAATCTTGACCTTCCTGGAATTAATGGCATCTTATACACTGCTGGGTTTTTGAATAGGAAGTGTGTCCTAGCCTAAGTAGAATGTTTTCTTTGCAGATATGCATAGAGGAAAGTAATAAAATAGATACTGTTGCTGATTTACTTTTCTTTTTTTTCCATAATTTGAATCCCGCTCTCTCACAAAGAGTTGATTACTGTAGTTGTCAGCAGGCATATACAGAATAGCAAGTACGCTCCAACAAAAAGCACCATCAGTGTCTACTGAAGTCGGAGCAAGAACTTATGGGAAGTGGGAAAGGATAAGAAGTTCAGCAGCTTCAGGCTGGAAACGCACATCTGATGCAGCACACTGGGTGACAGATGCAGCTGCAGGCAGGTGCTGCTTTGTCAAAGTGTCAGTTGATAATTTTAGGGGAGCAGAGGGTGGCTTTTAAGTACAAACTGGAGGTTACTGATTCAGATCAGAACTTCTGGGGACAGCACACAAACATCACGCTTTCCTATCTCCTTGGACAAAAAAATATTATCACCGCTCTGTGCTTTGGGAAATATTGCATACCTTCAACATGCCTCCTCACAGTCCATACAGCATTGGGGTTACCGGGCAGCTCTGAGACAGCCATTTCGGATACCTACGAAACAAGAACCAGGTTCTTTACAAAACGGCTGTTCAGATGAAAATTTATTACAATAAGTCACTGAACAATCATCAGTTAGTACTCTACAGAACTGGGCAGGAAAGCTAACAAATCCCTAGTTCTGATACTCTCTCCCCATGCCAGATGGGCTATGGGGTAGAATACATTCATCACAGAGGTTATAATGCCTCATATTAAGGCTCCAGATGATCGGCTTTAAAACAAGCTCACCCACTGCCAGCAGAGATCAGCAGCAGCAGCTGGCACAGACATCTGGAGTGTTCCGACTCGATACACTCAAATAGTAGAAGAGACCAAATGCACGTGGTTAAAGTCAACTGAACAAAAAGCCTTCAAAACTACAAGCAAGCAACAAAACTCTTCTATTTCCTAGAAGCGTGTCTGGAGAAAGTTGCTCTCTCTCCAGACTACAGTAAAGAACCACCCCTTCATTTCAGCACCTTTATTCCCAGGATTTTCTTCCAGTGTCCCTGCCTCTAAAGCTGTTCTTGCTAAGCGCTGGAAGTCTTACCTCAAGTCCGTGTCTTAGAACCCTCAGAGATGACCGGGGCCCCCGACCGCAGGCCACGTACAATTGGGGTGTGTCTTCATTGGCCAGATCCGCTATCTGCACGGAGAAAGTGTGTCAAACAACACCCACAGGAAAAGAAAATAAAACCACGCTATTATATGCCACGTTATTGTGTTCAGAATGCAACCGCTGAAAACAGTGAAGATGCCACAGGGTGTGCCATCTGCTGCACTGAAATCATGTCAGATTTTAACCAAACTTTCTGCAGAATAGATGGAGAACTGGTCTAACAGTCAACGCAGAGGACCAGCACAGGACTGCTGGCTGGCATCCTGTTTCTGGATACACATTTATTGCCACAGCAACCAAAGGATGCCAGGCCTGGTACCAGTCTTAAGTAACTGTCTGAGAATTTAGCAGATTTGCTTTTCTATCAGCATTTCGTACAGTACAGTATTTCTGGAAACCCACGACAATGTAGCTCTGGTTACACCACTTACAGGCAAACACTCCACAGAAAAATGGAGATAAAATCACCTACTTATCATTAATTGCCCTGTTAAGTGAGAAAGATTAATTTACATGGTGAATGGGACAACATACCTGACAGCATAGAATAGGAGACAAACTGTCCAATTCATCCACCAGCACCAGGTTCTTGAGAGGTCGTGGCTGAAAAAAGAACGTATCTCCTTCCTCAAGGGGCATGGCAGAAGAGAACTCTGGCTCCTCATCATCATCGCCCAGGTGAGCTATCTGGTACAGGTAACTTCAGACAGAAAGCAAGAGCAACAGGATGTTCAGTGCAAAGCTCATGAAGCCTTCTCTAAGTTAGCCTTAGCCTAACACCTAGTCACGGGGGGAGCGGGGGGAGGAGGAAATCTTTCCCTATGTTATAGGGTTATTAAAATTTAGCCTTGAGGATTGTTTTCTTGGTGACAGGAAGAATGTTAAAAGGGAACCAGATAAGATGTCTGCAAGAAAATCAAAATTTTCTCATTGGTTGCTCTCACTGGCATGGTAGCCCAGAGTTCCAGGGTTTGCTCTGCTTACCCTTGAGCCTTCGAGACCTTCTTGTGTTCGAGCCAAAGCACTAATTGACAGCAGAGGCAAAGAGCAAGGCCAGTGGCTAAGACTCCAACTCCACAGTTGTGTTTTATGGGAATACTCTCATCTCATTATTTTTAAACCCCTCCCTATTCCATTTTGTGAGCCTAAATATTACAATCATCAAGTTAAACATCAGAGGAAACAAACAAACAAAAAAATCAATCCAGAACGAGAGTGATTTACTTCCCGTTTTTAATAAAACTCAAACAAATAGGACTTCTTCAAAAGCTTGGTTTATGCAACTGAATTTAGATTCACTCTAGTAAACTGGCTGGAGCTCCCCCAAGTGGCTGACTCTGCAGAGGTAGTTTAAAAACAGCATAAATCTCCACTCAAATGAATCCCACCTTTGCACACTGTTAAGTCATACTCAGAGGCGTGCAAAGTCATTTTTGAGTCTTTAGAACATTCTAGACTGCCAAATACGAAGTGAGAAAGCTCTTGAGAATACATCTATTAAGCAAAGCACCTTGAAGTTACTTGATAAAAAAAACTATTTGCTTCTGCGTGGGCCATAGCATTTTGAGAGACTATGTAATACACATGAAAGTTCAGGTAAAAGCTGATCGCACTAGTTTAAAGATAATGCATCAATCCATATGGTTTGAAAACTAGAAGAACTGCAAGTGTTCAAGCCTTCCAGAACCTATTAAGCCAAGCACGGGATCTTTTGTTCCCTGCACTGCAATATTTAGTTTGGGTTAAGACAACAAGAAAATTCCCCGTTCAGTCACAGTCTAAGCCAATTGTTCTGCTCAAAGCATGTGAACAAAGCATTAAGGCACCTACTAAAACAGAGGCGTTGTCTTTATCTGTTGAATAAGGTCACAGGTCAGTTTGCAGTCATGAACAGAAACAGTCAGGTTCAGGGGGAAGCACTACAGTAAAATTGTTTACTCACTGGTTTCCAAATTCAGATGCCACAAAGAGAAACCCTGTCTTCAGCACGCACATGGCAGCAGCTACGGGAACAGTGTCAAAGTATTTCAGTCGAATCTCTGTTACCTGAAAGTGTCCAAAAAAGAAGTGACTGTACTAGCAACGTAAATACTAGAGCAGTAAATGCATGATTTAGTAAGAATAGCTTCCCAAGAATCATCTCCAAAGAAAGGAAGCAAGAGAGTGTTTCAAGCACAATCACATCATTACTTTGGGGCAGCAGGTTCTAGTTCACAAAATCCAACAGATTATTTTGAAAACGCAAGTCAGGATTTCTTTATTTTAAGACTTTCTGGTTTTTGAAATACTGAGTCAGTTTGAAGAAACAGCTATGAAAACAGCAAGCTCTCTTCAAGGAATAAGAAATTCTCTTCAGTTCCTACAGCATTCCATTCCAACACCAGCCATTCCCAGATATGTGAAAAAGTAACTGTCCTGAGAGAATTTCTACATTTGATATGGTCACAATAGCTCTCAGTGAAACATCCAAGAACAAATGAAGCCACTTAAAGATGCTACACTTTTACCCTCTGTACCAAATTTGCCATGTTTAGATGAAGAACTAACATTCATTAATCAAAAAATTCAACTGATTCTCTGCAGCAGAGATTTTTTTATTGCAAAATAGTAGGACAAGCAGCAGCAAGCCACTTCAATACAAGTTTGTTATTTCAACACAGGGACTGGCCCTACCAAAACAGCTACATCAATTAAAAAAAAAGATTGCAGCATGTAAATATTCAATTAAGAGATGAAACGGAGAGCAGCTACTGCAATCAAGAGAAGCTAAGTTCCCCAAAATTAGATTATGGAATACCCTCTAAGAGGTTCATGAGCCACATTTTGCAATACATCTTTTGGAGGAAGGACTGCCTGTAAAACATTTAAAATATGCCCAGCTGACGTTGTAGCTTAAATCTCATGATTTTGTAAACCTCACCCTATGTCTCTATATGAACAAACAGCAGTTACAATTGTTGGTGAAACTGTATTATAAATCATATAGAACAAACACCAGCTAAAAACACAGCATTAAATATTTATCACTTAAGAGAACGATGACTCTTCTCAAGGAGTGCTTTGGTTCTTCCTCAACTGATGCTTACCATGTCTTCATCAGTCTCTAGAGTAATTTTGAAGATGTCTCCCTGCTCTGTCTGGGCCAGGAAGAAGAACATGGACTTGGTCTTGTGTGTAGCAGAGCAGACAAAAATCATACCTCTCTCTGGGTCATCCAAGTCATTCTGTCAAGACAGAAATTGGAGGCCATTGGTGGAAAAGACTTACCTGGCAAGTACAGAGGTAGTCTCACTGACTGAAGCATTTCCATTTCACGGGTGGCTAAGAGTACATGAAGAGGCTTTCAGGCTTTCAACTCAAGTCACATCCCCTCTGTCACACCTGGAATACCCTTGGTACGCCTTTCCCCCAGGGAGAAATACATTTCTAAGACACTGTGCCTAAGCATTCTCCCTCCTACTTCTTTCGCAGTCCTCCCCAGACAGCTCTTGCATATCAAAACTAACCACAGAAGGTGAGGGCTGCAATCCAAAGAAAACTGTTTCTTAGCACCTGCCATTTGATGGTGCTTTAAGCACCTGCCAAACTACATGAAGATTTGCAACAGTGAAGGAGGAGGCGGCTGCATTAGATGCAATAGAGCAGCTATCAAATTCACCTGCATGCATGATGGTAACCATGACTCACTGCCTCAAGCAACCCGATCTTACACTGCCAGCGCTGCCCCACTGGCGCCTGATCAGAGTCACTGGACTATCTCCAGCATAAATCTCAGAGAAGAGACATGAACCAAACTCATCATTTCAGGCTACACCTACCCTAGCCTTCCCTTGCAGAAAACAAACGCAGCCAGTAAGACAGATTATCATCTATCTTAGGCAGACAGGCTTTTTAACCTTTTTTTTCCTCACTTGAAAACCGTCACCGATACCTTTAATCCCAAAGCAGCAAACACCAAGTATTTGTTTAGCATTGGCAAAAATAATTTTTAAAAGAAGGAGGAATCCCAAAATTCTCACCCGTCTCCTGGGAATCGGACATCTGATATCAGGCTGGTCACCAAAGTTTTTATAGGTAATGTAGTTTTCAGAACAGATCAGCACACCACTAGGTCCATCAGAGCCACCAGGAACTGAAACGCAACAAAGACACATTACCACAAGAGCCCTTATCACACATCTGACTACTGTTTGCAACACATTTATCCTGTTTTTCTTTAAAATAGTATAGTTTCCATTACTCTATATCCCCCTACATACATGAATCTGCTCTTATTGAAGGAGAAGACAAAAACTCCAAGTACAACTCCCTGTAACAGCATAAGGGGGCAGCATCATAATTAGCATTAGGGCAGCTGGAACTAAGGGACCAGGACGGAGAAAAAGGAAAGACAAGTTGCTTATGTTTTTATACTTCATGTCTTATTGCTGTCTGGAAAGACATGACATGCCCAAAACACTCTATTAGCAACTTGTCAGTTGAATACAACCCTTGGGTTACTGACATGTTTGCTTGCTGTCAAAAAATCTAGCAGATGGTTTTCTGACACATCTTTCATTTTCAGAGTATGTTTTTAAAAACGCTTCTGTTGAGATCCCAGCATAATAGAGGATATCATCACAATTGTAGCACTGGTCAGATCTAGCCCAGTATTCGGTGTCTGACAGTAGCCTAGAGAAGACACAAGAATGCGGCAAGCATACAGGGATGCTCTCCCTCCTAGCTTCCATTCTACTCAGAAGCAAATCTGTAGTTCAGCAGTTTTCCAAACCAAAGGTAGTAGCTTTGCATCCAACCCCTGTGAGATTTCAGTCCACGAATTCACCTTTCAAATGCATATAAACTTCTGCCATCTCACCTTAGAGAGTTCCACAGTGTGTGTTACATATGCATTACATAAAAACACATTCTTTTGAATCTTCTGCCAGTTAATTAAGCTACCACTTAACATCTCCTAGCTTCCGACTGATGAGAGACTCCAGGACACATCTCAAAGAACAGAGATGTGGAGCACTCTCCAAGCTGCAACCGTACCTATAAAACTCTTGCATATTTCCATGCGTGACCCTTTAGTCATTAGCTGACTCCAAGATGAATTAATTCACACCAATAGCTCAGACTGCCACTGAAACAACTCTTAAGAGCTACAGCACATTGATGCTGTTTCCCTGGGGAACCAGAACTAAGTCAGTAGATCTACAAGGAAACAATTCAGTGGCTGGCTGGGCAGTACCTGTTATAAGGAAGTTGCCGTGCTCTTCCAAGGGCTCACTGTATTTCCTAACCACATGGTTCAAACCCAAGTCCAGTTCATAAAATGTCAAGGTCTGCTGCGTGTTGGCTGCTGCTTCTCCTGTCGGATCATTGTCTGCTTCCTAAAACACAGCACATGAACATTTCATTCAAGCCAATGATAGCATCCATTTGTGTGGAGAAAACACCCTCAGATTTAAAACATGTCAGGAACGTATAACCAAAAAAGTAGCATTTTAAAAACATTCAGAGGAGGAAGTCTACAGCAGCAGGAGCTCTGTATCTCCATGGAGCAAGATCATCATCAGCCATAGTCTGCCACTGTACAATAACAAAGTTTGCCATCAAGCCACAAAGGCAGCGCAGACTTGCTGCAACACACAAGAGTAAAAGCTTTGGTGATTTTACAACAGCAGCTTTTGCACCTGGATGTACTGAGAAACGCTTGCCAATATCCCCCCCTAGAGTATGATCAGGATTCTTAGGATTTCTAGCTGGCAGTCATACCTCCATCCTCTCTGAGATCAAACAGATTTTAGGGCACATCTACATTACAGCACAAAGGTCCGACTTAACAAAATACAGTTTTAGCCTCCATACCCAGGCAACCTTCCTCACATACTTATTCAGAGCGCTTACAGCCACACAACCCAAAGCAGACAAAACTCCCTGCTCAAAATTCAGAAAATATTTTAAAGAGGGAAGGTCCTCATGGACCACCCAATGAAAGCACGAAAACAAGGTGTCTTTCAAGAAAGATATTAAAGGAGGGGCAAAGCCAATGCATCAGGAAACAGTTTTAAATAACATTAGAGCAAAGTCGAAAGGAAGACTTGTTGAAAGATGCACAAAAAAGGTTCAAAAGAAGAAAATAAGTACATTTACAGTTGAACAGCAATAAATGAAGAATCACCAAGACAAGAAGAGATTTTCCTGTTCTGACTGAAAGTAAAGCCAAAAGCAAGCAAGTTGGACAAACGAAGATTACATTACACAGTAAAAGCGGCAAACCTTCCCTGCCTCCACAGAAGGATCAGGTGAAAGAAGAGAAAAGCCCAGAAGACAGCAAATGGGACCAAGTTCTTCTCACCTCATAATCCATTTCCAAACATGCAAACATTGGGTTTTCAAATCCTACATCAACTCCCACCACATGGTAGACCAAGGTATTAGCCTTGTGGGCTTCCAGCGGGGAGGAAATGGTGAGACGAGCAGCAGCATCTCTGTTCAAGATATACACCAGCTTCTGCTTCTCAATAGCACCTGCAGAAAAAGGACAACGGTAGCTAAGACACATCATCTTGATGATGAAAGCTACGGACACCTGCATACAAATGGAGAACTTTGCAAGAGAACGTCAGTGTTGCTTCTGCTGCTGGAACTAATTGTTGGTATTTATATTTGTGCAACCTATTAAAAGTCTCATTTCAAGTGTTTCAGAGCAAAAACACAAATAATGACTATAGACAGCCCTTTAAGGCAGAAGGAGGCCTCTTTCTGGCCAGACTCAAGGTCTATCCAGTCCAACGGCTATAAGCAGATCTGCTCACTCATTGTACCACACAGAAGATGACATGCTGCAGGGAGGCAAAAGAAAATTTAAAAGAGCAGCCAGATGATCTGGTTAAAGAAAGCCACTTGACAAGAAGACACTGTTCAGATTTCCTTAGAAATACTTTAACTGAAAAATGCATTCTTGTCTGATATACTGCTTATACAACATACTGTACATTTAACACTCTTAACTACCAATTTGAATGGTATAAATATGATTGCGCTACCATCTCATCAATGAAAACGTAACTAGTTAGAAAGCAAACAATGAGTTATATCCAATATAGAGAGCCTGTTAAACTACTATCATTACAAGTCCCTGCTCTCAGCATTTAGGGAAGCAGTGTCACACAAAGCCAGCCTGGGCACACTGAGTTCACATGCCATGGTTCTCACTCTGCAGTTCATTGTCCCTTTGGCTGCACAAGCACAGCTGCTGGCAATATTGGGTAGCAAACTAAGTCACTAAGATGGTAAATCTTATAAAAAACATAACCCAACTGTTCTATCTGTGAAGCCCGATCAGAAATGCATTTAACTGTCTCCACAATACATCTCAGAGAAGAGACATGAATTCACATCATCATTTCAGGCTGTGGAAGCTGACTGACTATGCTATAGCACGAATGCCTGCAATCTTGCATTTTCTTCCAGACATCACGCTTCAGCTGTCTGCTCATCACCAGGCAAGCAGGCTTCTTTCCAAATTGTTTTAGATTGTTCAGTGTTAGAATTCATTTGTGCAATTCCATCAATGTCAAGGAACAATTCTGAATGCCTGCGTTCTCCTTGACATGTCTCATATCCTAACAAAGTGCCTGAGAAGAAACACTTGCAATTACACCTGGCAGAAACGAGCTCCAAAACAAATATCCCCAAGACAGGGAAAAAAACACCACCACCACAAAAAACAAACAAGCTCACAAATTGACTTACTGATCATGACAGCACGGCCCTTTGGATCTACAGCCAAGTACTGGCCTGGAACAATTCTGCGACACCCACTCTTGCCAAAGGTTTCCTGATGAATCTTCTCAAACACGTTCTTGGAGGGCTGGTACTCCAGAATAACAATACGTCCTGAATCGCTGCCCACGACAATATAGTCTTTGGTCCCACCTGTCAGCCTGAAGGCCATGAGGGAGCGAATGACTCCAAACACTTCCACCGTCAGCAAGGTGTGAACCTTTCCTGTATTGGGATCAGGGCGAAGTAACTCCAGGATCTTGCCCCGGGAAACAACAATTTCTTGTTGTTTGGTTCCTAAGGAACCCAAAATGTAAAAAATAGTTAGCAACAGCACAGCAGGACAAGCAGTTTCAAAAAGCACTATAAGAAACAGAAAACTTTATGATCACTACAAGCTGAGTATTTATTATCACTATTGAAGAACTCAAACAACTTACTTCACCACATTACTTACCACTATCCCCATTGCTGCAGCATATTTTAACAGATCAGGAAAATGAACTAAATACTAAGTTAAATCTATGCATAATCAAACCAAACTTCTCTCGACCTTTCCACAAATTACATTATCTCAAGTTGTGTATCCAACAGCAAAAGATAATATACCAGCAAAACCAAAAAACTAATGCTATATTGAAGCAGATGAGCTTCAGTAACCAAACCCAATCGAAATCAAAAGCAAGCACCTTACTTTCTCTACTATATGAAAGAATTCAAGTGAAAAAACGCTTAGAGAAAAAAATGTATTACCTGAGAAATTGCCATGGATAGCATAGCTAATGCCAGTGGCACGCTGTAACGTTAGGTTGTAGAGGAACATGTTGACAACAGGTTTGCTTCACTGTATCTTAGTGCCACTGAGTCTGCAACAAGCAGAATAAAAACATATACCTCACAAAGAGAAAACTTCTCATAGGGAAGACAGAGAGAACCTCTTGATTTATCAGCATACATAATTTTATGCATTTTCAGTGACATCAAAGGACTTACTGTCACTCAACTACGTCCAGTTATTTTGTATTTAATAAAAGCAAGAAAGTAGCAAAGGACTCTCGTGAAGATAACAAGGCTGCTACGTGTCAGCTGAATCCCTAACGGCCCCGTAATTGCCCAGGACTTTCAGCTAATTACCGCTCACAACTTCTGCTTTCCAAGAACCAAGCAAAAGAAAGCCGGCGAATCTTTATAAAGGCGTCCCACGCCGTTACACCTCATTAATCCCACCGTTCCCGTTAACATGACTCCAGCGCGAGTGCCTCAGCCAGTTCCTCCCCCCGGGGCACAACGCGAGAGGGAGCCCCAGATCCGCACAAGCCGCCGCACTCGCTTCGCCGCGTTTTACAGGCCCCGAGACAGCGGGAACCAGCCCGCGGCCGCCCCGACCTTGCCGAGGCCCTGCCAGGGCCGGGGCCCAGCACCGGCCGCCCCCCGAGCGGGCTCCCCGCCGGCTCCGGTAACCGGCCGCGGCCCAAGCCCCGGCCTGGCCGCCCCTGGCAGGCCAGGCCCCGAGGAGCGCCCGGGCCTGCGGCCGCTGCCCCCGGAAATGGCGGCCCATCCCGCACCTCCCCGGCTCCGGGGCCGCCGCTGGGCGGGCGCGGCGCGGCGGGGCCGCCCCTACCGTGCGGATGGCGGCGGATGCGGCTCCTGCCTAGGCGGGCGCCCCGCCGGCCCGCTCCGCCATCAGCCCCGCGCCTGCGCGCTGCCCTCCCGCGCCTCCTCGCCGGGGCCTTCTGCGAGGCCCGGCGCGCGCGCGCGGCCTGAGGGTAGCAGGTGCCCGCAGCGGCGCCTGAACGGCCGCGGGCCAATTGCAGTAGTTCCCCCTACCCGGAGCCTCCGAAAAACTCTCTCGGGAGTCTTTCACCCGGGACGCCGGAGGGTGATGAGCTTCCCGCTCTGCTAGGCTGAACCGGGCGGCCGCGGGCGTTCAGGCACCGTCTCGGACAGCCCCACCGGGCCCCACGGTGGCGGGGGCCGTGTCATCCGTATCCCAAGATGGCGGCGGCCGCCGCGCCGGGACCGAGGGCGCCGGGCGGGGATGGCGGCGGCTCGTCGTCCGCCTCCTCCTCCCTGTCCATGGAGCGGATTCAGTCGCTCACCGACCTGTCGGACCTGGAGGCCGCCTACGGCCGGCTGTGTGAGGAGGAGGTGTGTGGAGCCGTGCCCGACAGGCGGCGGTGCCCCGGTGGGGGGGCCGGGGAGGCGGCGGCGACCGGGCCCCGGGGCATCGGGGAAGCGCCGTGGCCTCCTGGCCAAGCACCGGCACTGTCCGCCCTCCCCGCTGCTTCCGTTATGCCGTAGGAATTTAGAAAGAATCGGGGCCAGCAGCAGAAAAACACCCTCGTTTCTGACCTCAGCCTTCCTTCTCCAGACCCGGGTTTCGGTTTGGTTATCGCTGCTCCAGCTCCCCTTGGCCCGCTGCTGTGTGACGGGGAGATCGGGCGTCTCGCTGTCGCAGCCCCCTTAGTTGTCCTGATCTTTCACAGGGATATTAAATACGGCCTTAGCCGCCCCCCCCAGGCCTCATGGGGTGCGGTGTCGCCTCTGCGGAATTTGTATCCTGGAACTGTGAGCCGCTTGCTGGTTTGGGATCCTGGTGTGTTGACTGCCCAGCCTCTGGAGGCATTTGTGGGTTATCTTTGTTAAAAGTGGTGAAGTTTTTTATAACTGACGTTTTGATATTACATGAATGTAAATACTGCAAGGTTAGAATGAGAACTTGGGAAGGATTTCATTGTCATCTGAGCTCTTGGAAGCGCTAAAACCTTGCAAGCTGCGTGTCTGTGGCTTGCTGCAGTCTGTAATAACTGTTGCTAGCCTAGAGAGGACTTGAAGTCACACAAGTCTTTATTTTTCTTTCAGAAAGTTGTGCAAGGAGAGCTGGATGCCCTCTTGGAACAGCAAAGCACAATAGAGAACAAGATGGTTGCACTTCATCGCATGGGGTTAGTGATCACTGTACCCTCCTCTTCTTTCTGCTGCTGTACACTGTTCAGCACCTCCCTGCTTGCTTCATGTATGTGAAAATTAATTCCGGTGAGGGAACTAAGTTCATTCTCAGAAGATGTCTGACATAAGAGAGTTTAAATAAACTATTCTTTTTTTGTGCATCAGCTTGTGATAGGGAAGAGTAGCTGGATCCTCACCCTGGACTCCCAGTCTTCAGCAGAACTAACAGAGTAAATGCTGCTCCCTTACAGTGACTGATCCCTCTTGGTGTAGGTTGAGCAGAAACACTTTTGAATATCTCACCCCAGATTTTGTGAGGTTTTAGAATCAACACTTTGATCAGATGTGTTGTGTCAAGCTGTTTGCAGGTGTGGGCAAGTATTGCTGCCTCTCTTTATGGTGAGTTTATGCTAGCAGCCTGGAAAGCCAGCATAAGTGGCCTCAAGTCTAGTAAAAGCTTATAGCACAAGTTCACAGACTTCATCTTCCACTTCAGAAGCAGACAGTTCCTTAAACCCTCAGCAGCTCATTCGTACCCTTATTGATGTGATTAGTCTGTCTGTGCAGCCTCTTTCAAGGCAAACTGTTTCATTTTTGGTGCTTTGATCATGTAGGAGGGGCATGAAATGAGAGCAGCCATTGCTGACAGGAGCAACTGGGTCTGGGGAAAGAAACATCCTGCTGTTCCAGACTATCCTGCTACTTAATATCTTCTTCTCATATGTTCAATTTGTGTATGTTTCCAGCCCTAATTTGCAGCTCATTGAGGGGGATGCCCAGCAGCTGGCAGGGATGATCACCTTCACCTGTAACCTGGCTGAGAACGTCAGCAGTAAAGTCCGTCAGCTTGACCTTGCCAAGGTATCTGGACCAAGGGGTGTTTGGGACTCATTGGCACCGAGCCATATTCTGCCTGTTGCACCTGCTCATGTCCTCACAGCACAACAGTCAAATAGAGGAATGTGCTCTTTTCCTGGGTGGGCAGAGAGGCTGGAAGCTGTTGAATTCTTTGTTTGGGCATTATCTAGTGTTGTTAGGCAATGGTGTCTTGCTGGGCTCCTGGATGCTGCAAGATACAAGAGTAAATAATGCGTGTGATTTTGTATTCAGCAGCTGGATCTCCAGTATTCCCTTCTCTCCTTGCAGCTCCTGGTGAAATATGATGAATAAGTTGAGATTAGTCTTCATTAGCCCTCTGTTATCCAGCTATTGCAGTGCTGATGCACTGCGGAGATGGTCATAGTCATCTAAGACTAAGCAGGAATCCAAGCTGTCATATTCTTTGTACAGAGACAGGCTAAGAGACTTCAAGTCCCAGCACCCAGCAAACCTTCTGCTCAAATTGAAACAAAGCATGTGTGGTTGTGTCTGTAGTCTCTGCCTCTTTGTTAAACTGGAGTATAGCTTGTGAGTTCAAGCCAAGTTTTGATGGGAAAATACTGCTCTTCTTTCAGTCATCACTGTTATGACTTTAAGTAGTTCGGGGTTTCTGGTTACCTAGCTGTTTATCTTTTACAGAAGTATCACTTCGATCTGTTTCTTCCCTCTTTTTTTTTCCATGCTGTCTTCTCTTCATAATTCTATTCCTCTGGTCCAGCCGGCAGAAGGGAACCTTACTGTTTGCTTTTCTTGCAGAATCGACTCTATCAGGCCATTCAGAGAGCTGATGACATCCTGGACCTAAAGTTCTGCATGGACGGAGTTCAAACAGCCCTGCGAAATGAAGATTACGAACAAGCAGCAGCTCATATCCATCGCTATCTGTCTCTAGATAAGTCAGTCATTGAGCTCAGTCGACAGGGCAAGGAAGGTGGGTACTGTTCGTGAGGAGGAGCTGATAAGTCTCCTTTCCAGTAAGATAACTAGAAACTGCCTGATTTCCCATGGCAGGTTGCCTCAGCCTGATAGACCAAAGCAGAAGATCCAATACTAGCCAAAGATATTAGTATGTTATATAGTAATGTAGAGGTGAAAGCTTTGAAGTGTTATTAGGTTTGAATTATCATTAATTGATGGGACAGTTCCTGGCACAAGGCCTCAATAACTTATCAGATGCTGACTAGGTGAAGGACAAAACATGTAAGACAGAAGTGAGACAGAGAAGGCTCTGGGAGCTGTTGCAGTGTTACGGTGTGATACCAAGCAAAGCAGCTGGACATGAAGAAACGAGAAAGAAATTGCCTGACGCCTGAAAGAAACGTCTCTGGTTTGGAGCTAGGGTGTAATTTGCCAGGTTAGGTTGCATTGGAGTTTTATTGTCATGTCCTGTTGACGTGTTTACATTCTCCATGTGGGACTGTGACATTAGATGTGTGTACGTCACACACAGTCCCAGCTCTCTTTGTTACGGCCTGTAGAATAATTCCTGCTGCCCTCCTGGCCTTTAGCCTCCTGATTGTCACCTCAGGACTGCACAGCTTTCATCTCTCTGTTGGGAAAATAAGTACTGGACACAGTACTAACGTTGTCCTGCCGTCTTTCCCTTTGTTCTCCCATCTTTTGACCAGGGGGTATAATTGATGCCAACCTGAAGCTCTTGCAGGAAGCAGAGCAGCGCCTGAAGACAATTGTCACAGAGAAATTTGACATGGCTATGAAGCAGGGAGACCTGCCCCAGGTGGAACGGTTCTTCAAGATATTTCCTCTGCTAGGCTTACATGAAGAGGGGCTAAGCAAGTTCTCGGAGTACCTCTGCAAGCAGGTAACGGATTCTGTGAAACATACTGTGACCTGACTGGTCTCTTAAGGGAAAGTGAAATCCAATCTCTGTCCATAGGTGTTGTGGAATGGCTCTGGCATGTTAATCTTTGAAACTAGTGCTGGCCTGTTCAGCTCGCTCTCTGCTTGTTGCACCTTGGGATGGGCTTTCTGGTGTCTGAATACAGACCCCACTGACCGGCTGTCTAGTTTGTCCTTCCCTGGTTTGCTCTCTGTGCTTGCTTATAGCTCATACAAGGGAGCAATGCTCCGGCTATGGCTGGAAAGAGAATAACAAGTTTCTGCCTTCCCTTGATCCTTGAGTTTTGCATATGAGAGGAAGGAGCAAAGGATCCTTGTTTTCAGGAAGGAAAACAGCAATAGCTCTTGCAATGGGAGGGCTAGCAAAAGCACCATATGGGAGGAAGAATATCTCTGAGTATTACCAGCTGACTGGTCCCATTGTCATTCAGGTGGCCAGCAAAGCAGAGGAGAACCTGCTGCTGGTGATGGGGACGGACATGAGTGACCGTCGAGCTGCTGTCATCTTTGCAGACACCCTGACGCTCCTCTTTGAAGGTAATCTTCTCCCTTACTTCTTTGCTGACGGATTGAAAATAATCTGTGATGAGGTTGTCTGTCAGCTTAAAAGCTTTTAGTTCAAGCTCCAGGGTAGTACAAAATGCCTCTTCCCCCTTTCAGCTATGAGAATGTCATGCTAGAGGGACAGAGACACAACCAGTGGACTTCTCCCAGCCAGGAGAGGGCATTAGAATAAGTTTTCCTTTGTTCAGCTTGTGCAGACACAAAGTGGACTTGCAAAGGAGCAGTTGTCCTCAGGAGGCAGGCTTTCTGCATGACATAAAGAGCTTTCTCGGCTGAAGGGACTGCACAAGTGTTTTCCAGGAAGCGTTGTAGAGTTCTCCTTAGATAACCTGCTGGATTTGAGGGGTTTCGTGAGACCTGGATCAGACACCTCTTGTTCTCTGCATCCTAAAAACAAATAGCTATTCCCTAAAGGATTCTTTAGACCTGCAGTTCTCCGGGCAAACAAATCCAATCCCTTAAGACTGAGCAGCTGTTATTGCCTCTTGGCCTGGCTCTCCAAGGAGGACCATGGCAGCTTGAAAGCAGACAGGGAAGGGAGAGAGCATATGAATGCTCTGTGGGAATGTCACTGAAGACAGTAATTGAGATCCTGTGGTGATTAACTGCCTTCTCTGTTATGTCTGCAGTAATTCCAGGCTGCAGCACTGCCAAGTCACTCTCCCAGCCTGGCACCCTTGCTACTACTGAAGGTCCTCAGAGCTGCTGGGGCTTTCTTGGCAGGAGCGCAGGGGCAGGGTGTTCCTACCTCTTGGAGTAGAGAGTCGGGGAGAAGAAAGCAATCTCAGAGAGATACTTCCCTGGGGATGAGTTTTCTCTCCAAGGAGACTCAGCCCTCCCTAATGCCTGCTCTGCTGGGCATCAGTGTAATGTGTAAGAGCAGAGCTTGCTCTGGGCTGAATTTCCTACCACTGCTGTTCTCTTGTAACCTGGCAGGTACTGAGGGCTGAGACTAGATTTGGATGATAGTTTTGTCCCCTGCCAGGTTTAGCTGGTGATTCCAAAGCGTGGCTTTCTCCTGTGAAGGCTTCATTTCTTCAGGACACCTTGTGTCTTTCTGGGTAATATAGCAGCTGACATACATCCTGTGGCAAGAGCTCTTTCTGAGAAAAAAGATGGCTTCTACCCCCGGAGATCTGCATTGTAGCCTTGAAATTAACTGGGGAGAGGACAGAGGGCATCATATGCGGAGATAAGGTGCCATGGAACAAGGGGTGGTGATGGTAGACCTCCAGTAGACCACTGGAGAGTGGCTGGACAGTCTGAACTGTTCCTCTGGGGAATGAATGATCCTGTGTTAAACACTGTCTGAGAACTCCTACAGCTCTGCTCTGGGTCCAGACTGGATGGGATCTCTCTCTTGAGGCTGTCTCTTGTGCCTGAGAACAGAAGAGATTCCCCAGCATGGCTGCCCCCCTCCCTGCAGGGATTGCTCGCATCGTGGAGACCCACCAACCCATCGTGGAGACTTACTATGGTCCAGGGAGGCTCTACACCCTCATCAAGCACCTGCAAGTGGAGTGTGACCGGCAGGTGGAGAAGGTGGTGGACAACTTCATCAAACAGAGGGACTATCACAGGCAGGTAAGAGGGGTGTGAGGCTGTCTGACACAGCCAGCTGCAGCCTCCATCCAGCTCTGTGGGTCTTCAACTGCCATAGAGGTGGCAAGTTTGGCTGTTGAGAGAAACCCTGCTTTACTCCATATCTGCACTGATGAGTGAAGGGGTCCAGCCTGCAGCTCTCTCTTCTGTTGCGGGGGAGGGTTCGTTGTGAGCATGATAATTAGACCCTGGGCACAGGGTTCTTTGCTCTGCAGGTCTGTAGGGCACTTTCAGCACACCTTCCGCACCGTCTTGTGCCTGCTCCTGCCCGTGAGATGCAAGACTGCTGTAATGTCTTATGCTCACACTCCTTGGTGCCTCTGCTGGAGTTCCCGTCCTGTAGCCCTTCCTGGCAGGCTGAGTTTTGTCTTGGAGGAAGGGGTGAACTGATGCAGTTCCTTTCTCTGGTGGTGCTTCCCACAGAGCATTCCTATTGCCCTCCCTGAGCAAGCACCTCCTTAGGCTATAGCATGAGAAGAGGCTGTTAACTTCACCAAGCAAAGGTTTTGATGACTCTCCCATTTTTGTGATTGCAGTTCCAGCAGGTTCAGAACAGCATGATGAGAAGCTCTTCTGCAGAGAAGATTGAGCCAAGGTACAAACAAAACCCTTTTTGCTCTCTAACTTTCCACTCTTGATCTGTCATTAACACTACTTAGCATTTAGATAGTAGCTTTGTGGCTCCTAAAGCATAAAAAACAGTTGTTAGGTGCCCTTCACTGCCCTCGCATAAAGGCAGCTTCAGTGTCACTTTATTTTGCTTATTCATTACTTTTAAGTCTTGGCCCTGGTCATTGCTGGAGGATTGAGAATATCATGGCACACAAAGGACAGAGACTTTGTATGGCTCTCCCCACCTCCTGCTGATGGTCAGAGTATGGTCCTTGGAGCCCACGAAATGGAGCAATTCCCTGGGCAAAAAATCAGTGGCAAAATCAGGAGTAAATCTTTGGGTCCTATTTATCTGTACTGCTGCTGTACAGATTCTGTAAAATCAAGTTCTTGCTAATGAGCTGAACTGCTTTCAGTCTCCCTCCTCCTCTTTTTGAGTATTTGTGAAGTCCTAAAGTAAGACCATCTGAAAATGCATCCAGCCCATCTGGCATTGCATGGCTTCTAAACATGCCTTGAAAGAAAGCTTATGTTCCTGAAGCAAGATCTGTCTGTGATCCTACAGGACCAGTTACTTCCGTGGTAATATAGACCACTTACTATTTGCTCTGAGTAATTGTGGATGCATCCCAGGCTTTCTGAGCTTTTGCTTTTTCATCCATAAAATAAAGATAAAGGTTCCTTACCCCGCTGGTTTGCTGTGAGGCTTTGAGCAGTATTTGTAATGTGTTTTTGTGCACACTGATGAAAAAACTGCTGATGACTTTTTTTTTTTTCATTGTTAAATGCGAAGTCATCTCTGACTGGAACACTCTGTTCAGCATTGTCACGTGCTTTTTTGGTTTCACATTTCTTGAGCTGTTGAGCTCAAACAGATCCTTCATCATTTTCAGACAAACACGTGCATCTGGACACAAGAGCACATATATGGAGGTGACAGGGACCTGGAGTTTCTAACATTGGCCGTGTAAGGCTCATAGAATCATAGCAAAACTGAGGTAGGGAGGGAGTACTGAAGGTCTCTAGTCCAAATTCCTGCTCAAAACAGTGCTGATTTTGAAGTTAGATCAGGTTCTTCAGACTCTTGCAGTCCTTACTACTGTGTTTTTAATATGGTTGCACTTATATCCATGAATAAAAAAAAGAAGCTTCTCTGTAATGATTTTTAGAGAACATTTTGACAAGCTACGGGTTTTAGATATGTCTGTGATGTTTAGCTTTCATAGCAAATCCCTTGGATGGGGGCTGTCCTGGAGACCATGATTATAATATGGGAAAGTAATCTGCAGGTGGATTAGCATCTCTTATTCAGGAAGATGTCTCTGGGATTTGTTCACTGGAGGTTTTTGTCGACACTTCTGCAGTAGAAATCCCAAGCTGTGGTACTCAATGCTGGTAGCTTGCAGTCTGTTTCAAAGTGGTCAGGCAGGTGTGAGTCCTGTGCCCACGTGTGGCTGAGCACAGAGCAAGGAAATGCTGTTGCTGCCAAGCAAACTAAGTCTGGGAACCCTTCTCTAAAACAGATGGTGTTTGGCCCCTGTTTGCCACAGGGTGACTGACAAGATGAACTGCTGAGCTGATCCATTCTGGCAGCGCTTATCTGCTACCCAGCATAACTTGTCTCCGTTTAACTCGGCTTATGGTGGAAAGCTGTCAAGGCTAGAAGCAAGTCTCAGCAGAAACAAACTCCCGACTATATTTGAAAGCAGAGTTGAGTCTACAGGCATGTACCAGTGATTTTGCTGAGCTTTGCCACTCAACGGCACAGATGGAGATGGGCAGTATTAATCTCATAGTGAAAGAACAGAGAACACGCTACTTTACCAAGTTAAATTAGTGCCCCTCCTGTTGTAGACTTGCTACCTTGATGCCTTCTGTGTCCTTTGCAGGGAACTTGACCCTATTTTAACAGAGGTAACCTTGATGAATGCCCGCAGTGAGCTCTACCTGAGGTTTATCAAGAGACGAATAATATCTGATTTCGAGGTGGGAGACTCTATGGCCTCAGAGGAGGTAAAGCAAGGTAACACCTTGAATACCAATGCTTTCAGGCTCTTTGCTTCTTGAAGGTGCCCAGAGAGGAGATGTTTCTGAGTCAGTGTCAGAGCTGAGTGGCGCAGGTTCCACGAAGGCACTGTGGGAGCACTCTGCAGAAGAGGATTTGGCCTCCCCAAGTCCATTTTCAGCACTGGGCTTCCTGACAAAGTCCTGCCATAACCATCCTCTGCACTGGGGCTTTTCACACTCTGGCATATCGTAGTGGGGGAGGAAGCTGTTTTCAGTCATGACTTCACAGGCCACTACAGTTTTGTTGGGGAAAAATTCCTGTGACCACTACATCAGATGCCTGCATGAGAAAAGCAATGTTCAGGAAGCATATAACCATGGGGCAGGGCAGATAGAAGGGTAACCCTCTGCAAAGTTACTATCATTGTACAGGAAGTATTCACTGTTCAATCTTCTAGTCCAACAGATCAAGTTGCTCCCCTCTAAAATGGGAACAAAACTAACCTTATAGGAATATGATGGCAGAGCATAATAAACAAGGTCCCCAAAGAGGGGGAAGGCCCTTTAGTGACTGCAGGCACAGCTGCTAAAGGTGGAGGCCACGGGGAAAACAGGCTGAGGGTTTTGGCACTCCAGGGAGCTCTGGAAATCACTTCTCCTGTCACCTGCAAAAGTCAGCTCGGCTCTTTCAGATCCACAGATAAGACCTGTGATTTATTCCAGGTTGGGCTTTGCAGGTGTGTGTCTGTTGGGCACTCGTTAGGCAACAAGGTGATGATGTGGAGTCGTTTTCTGGCACGCAGTCCCTGCTGATTGTTCTCCTTTGTGTTCTGTAGAGCATCAAAAATACCTGGACAAGCTCCTCAACAACTGCCTGCTGAGCCGCACCATGCAAGAGCTCATTGGCTACTACATCACCATGGAGGAATACTTCATGAGGGAGACTGTCAACAAGGTAGGGCTCAGACTGCTGCTCGCAACAGCCTGGGCTCTCTGCCAGGGACTGAGGCCTCCGTGTCTGCTCCACAGTCCTCTGCTGAGCACCCTGAGGGAGGGAGATGGGTACGTTGCAGGTCTGCAGCAGCTTGGAAGGCCTGTTGTTTCCCTTGGCCTTGTAAAGCAAGCGGCCCTTTTTGAACCTTGCCTCCAGACATACCCTTGGGTATGGAAAGTGGCTAGTTCTGTGCCTGGGTAGGGCTGGCAGACAGACCCACCTCCCAGGTGCTCTGTCCTTGGCAGAACGTAACTTCTGACTCGAGTCACGTACCTCCATCAGCCTCACGCTGCTCTTTGCTTCCTGTGCTGGAGGGTTACACTGCTCCAGGAGCTGCAGAGCCAGAGCTATTTCAGGAGGGCATGAAGTAACTGCTCCAAATGTAGCTTGTGAGATGGGCTGACTCCTTGGGTTGAAGGTTCCGCTAGCAATGGGAAGTGCAGTTCCTCCAGCTGCCATCCTGTGGGGATAGTCGGTGCCATGCAATGCCCGCCCCAGTGGACTGTCCCCAGCCTGGCTCTTGTCATTAGGCAGCGTATTCCTGGGGTTGTTAGCTGGAGTCTGGGTGAGAAGGATGCAGCAAGACAAACCGTTGCCTGGAAGGAGAAGGAGCAACACTTCTGCAAGCCCATATTTTCCTAGCTGATGCTTGGTTATTGGCTTCAGAAGAGCAACTTCTACTGAGTGGAAGGACTTTTTGGACCAGTCATAGAGGTGGGAGGTTCTGGAGATATTCCCCAAGCCACCATGGGCTACTGAAAACTAGGATGAGTGGTGCCGGGCTGCATGTGGTTCAGTTTAGCTTAGGGTGACACAAGAAAGCTAGCAGTGTTTCACAGTTTGGTCTCACAGCACTGCTGTGAGAAGGCACCTTCACTTGTTGAGCTCTGAGTACTAAGACAGCTTTCCTTGAAGGCTGTTGCCATGGACAGCTACGAGAAAGGCCAGCTCACCTCCAGCATGGTGGATGACGTGTTTTATATAGTGAAGAAGTGCATTGGGCGCGCTCTGTCCAGCTCCAGCATAGACTGTCTCTGTGCCATGATCAACCACTCCACCACCGAGCTGGAGTCCGACTTCAGGTAATGAAAAGACACTGGATTCATTGTAACTTGTCTCTTCCTGATGTTCTGCAAACAGTGTTTGATATTAAATGGTCTTCCTTGTGTTCTCTGCCTTTGGAAGATGCCAGTAGGCAGCAGGCTCAGGTGCAGTGTGTCAGGCTGAAGCTAGGCACACCTTTGTCACAGCAGTGGTAGTCACCTGTAGGACAGACAGGCTTAAAAGAGAAACAGATATGAACCTTGAGACCTGAAGTCCCTATGAGAGTGAGCCACCATGCAGTGTTGGTGAGTGATACTTGGCTTGATGGTACACGGTCACTGCCAGTTGTTCTCTGGGTTGCCTGTGAGCTTGCCTAAGACTGCTGTTCTGTTGCGACTTGAATGGTTGCCCACTGTATCTTGGGGTGAGCCTGCAGAACTGGCCTGCTCCTGTTTTTCGTTGCAATGTGGGAGTGGGAAACTGTGACTGAACTCAGCAGACAACTGCAGTCAGGTTTTTGGAGGAAAGCTCAAAACCTGGGCTGTTTATTTGTATTCCATTTCAGCCTTGCCTCCTTTAGATGCTGGCAGGAGATATTTGCCAGCCTTCCTTTGCCCTTGTAAAATTCCACTTCCGTTGTCAGGTCACAGCTCAGCCAAAGTGTTGTCCTGTGTCACAGAGCAGGACTTTACTATGGCTGCCTCAGTCCTGGCTTGCTATGTTTGCTGTAAGCCCTGGTGTGTTCTATTTGCCCCGTAGGGAGGTTCTGTACAACAAGCTGAAGCAGGGCTTTCCAGCCACCACCTTCCAGGACTTCCAGAGAGGGGTGACCAGTGCCGTGAGCATCATGCACAGCAGCCTGCAGCAGGGCAAGTTTGACACCAAAGGCATCGAAAGCACCGACGAGGCCAAGCAATCCTTTCTGGTGGGTTTGATAGCTGTCCTGGTGTACAATGAGCTGGGGTAGGGGGAAAAACAATGACTCTGGTGGGCAGGGGAAAAGGATACATGTGACTGTGTATTCAGAGAACCTGAAAAGCTCTTGAGGTGTGATGGGTGGCCTGACCTTGGATGTCTGGTCGATGCTGCTACTTCACCTCATGTTTGTAGGGCTTCCACACCAACCCTGTCCGAGTATGATCCTGTGGCTGCCTCTTAGGCTGTTGTGATAATGCTGCCCTCCAGGCTAGGGAAGAGTCTTTGCTCTTTTGAAATGGCCATCAACCTTTTTCTTCACAGGCTCTGCACAAAGGCTGTGGGAGTGTGTCTCATCCACATCTTCCCCTGGATGGGAAAGTTTCTCTGACCCAAGCTCAGAGCTCCTTCATCCTTGCTTATCAGATGAGAGAGCTACCATTAGAGCAGGGTTCTCTGCTCCACTGAGTGTGCAAGATCCTCCTGTTACTTTCTCCTAATAGCAGCGCTGCAGTTCACTGCATGCCTGAGCAGGCCTGAGCGTGGCTGAGAGTGTTACAGGCTCTGGGAGAGCATTCGAAGGGCTGTTCCTCTTGTCCTCTAGTGTGTCCTTTCTTCTGGTAGAACACTTGCGATGAAAGCATGCAGTGTAGAAAAGACCTCAGTGGGACAGCAGCTCTGTCCAGATCTGCTGTCTCCTTTCAACCAGCCCTGCTGCATATCGATGCTGCACAGACACATGGGCAGAGACCCTGAGAGCACTGGAGAGGGGCTGGCTCACACTGACTTGTCTCCCTCCTTGTAAGTTGCTGTGAGCAGCCAGTACTGAAGAGGCTCCTTGGGACTTTCACTGTGCCAGGAGAGAAGACACCAAAGGCACCAGCAAAGGGAGAGGGAGGGACTGAACACTCATTTCATTAAAGTCTTGGTTACAGGTCTCTGGATTTCTTGAAGCAAAGCACTTAAAATGTCAATTCTCCCACTGGATTTCTCATTCACCAGTCAGCTTGCTGCATTTCCCTGTCTGCACAAACCCAGTGTTATACTGACATTTAGTTTAGCTTCAGCAGGTAAAGAACAGCCTGTTCAGTGAAGAACAGATAGTCCTTCTGCCTAGATGAGAGTGCCTTCCTGCTGCCTGTGCTTCTCTGGACATGCTGTGTATAATCCATCATCTCCAGCTGCTCCCAGTGTGTTTTCTTCATGACACTGTCACAGAAATGAGCAAAGAAGTTGGGGGTACATCCTCTCTTCCATCAGTCACCCAAGACTGGGGCTTGGCTGCAGCATCATAGGCAGAATGATGAGGAAGAGACGCGAACTGAACTAATTCAGACTTTGCAGCAGCTACAGGTTCAGCACACACATGGTCAGTTACTGTGGCTCAGCTTGACATAACTCTGTGAATCTGCAGTGATTTGATCACATGGGAGCACCTCTGTCCCCTTAAACATTTGCATTTCAGTCTGTAGAGTGAGCAAGGCATAGAGTAAATGTGCAGACTTATGGCTGAGATGTGGAGAAATTCCAGTGACTTCTACTTTTCCCCCCTCCCCCCAGGTGACCTTAAACAATGTTGAAGTCTGCAGTGAAAACATCATGACCCTAAAGAAGACTTTGGAGGTGAGGTCTGGATTCTTTCCTGTTTTTTTCCATAACCATAACTAATATCCTCCCTGAGTGGGAGGATAAACCTTCTGGACTTCCCTCTGCCCAAATTCCTGAGGTTTTTGACCTCCTGCCTTAGGAAAGCAGTTTTGAGCTGGCAGAGCAAGCTCTGACTAATATTTAGTAGTATAACTTGGGCTAGCTAGAAGTACCAGTTCTTCCAGATTGACCAACCTGGCACAGACTAGGAGTCAATTGATTAAAATGTGCATCACTGAGAGCTTGTGGTTCTCTGGTGCTGGGCTGCGCTGCATGGCCCTTGGCTTTCTTTCCTGCTCTCCTCTCTCCAGCTGGAGCCAGCAGCTTCTGCCTTCACGGGGGGGAGGGGGGAGAATTCAGTGGTTCTCCACACCTGCAAGCATGCTGGCAGGCAGCCAGAGCTCAGCGATGCAAAGGGATAGAAGCAACCCAGGTTATTAATGGAACTTGCTCACGGATCTCTTCCCTGCAGAGTGACTGCACCAAACTGCTTAGCCAAGGTTTTGGGGGTGAACAAGCGCAGGCCAAGATTGACAGCTGCCTCTCTGACATGGCCGCAGTCTCCAACAAATTCCGTGACCTCCTGCAGGTGAGTGTCTTGCTGTTACTGTCAGCCTCCAACACATGGTGGCGGGAATCATTTCAGCCCAAGGCCTTGGCCGTGTCTAAAGTCCAGGAGTGCTGGATAGGGGGACAGAAGGAAGCAAATCAGTCTGCCTTGGGGCCTGTGAACAGATCCAGCCCCTTTGCACAGCCACACCAGCTGGGGGGTGCATAGAAGCTCTGGAAGCAGCTGCAGAGCCAGAAGGAATGTTGTTCCTTTTGTCTTCGCTCAGCTCAGAGCAGTAGCTGTTTCAGTATTTCAAGGACAAGAACTATTAATAGCATTCCCATCTACTTCGTTCTCCCTCGTGGCCTGGCATGTTGTCGAGACGTCCAGAGCCTTGCTAGGTAACGCTGTAGAAGGGATGGTGGTAGAGAAGCAGCTGCTCTTCTCTCAGATTCCACCTCCTTTCCCCAAGTGGAAATACTCCCCCAGTTGGGACAGAAGGCTCTTTGGCTAAAGCCACTCTCTCATGTGGCATGCTGGGACCTTTTCCTCTAGACTTTCACAGTAGCCTCCAACAGGGAGGGGAGCAGGAAGGCCTAATACTCCTGTGGAAAGAAGCTAAGCAAAAGAGACCACTTTGAACCAGGTTTGCCATCATCTTTGTACTTCACAGAGGAGCAAGGCCATTTTTTTTATTTGGCTTTCCAGTTCACTGCAATCAGATGTCTTCAGACCGGTACTGCAAGTGAACCCTCTTGAGGCTCATGGTCAATACTGAAACCAAACAGCTCATGAATAAGCAGTAAAATTCTCCAGTCTAGTGCTGGCACAGTATTAAAACTGGCTGCAAAGTAATCAAGATGCTAGGCAACCAGTTCCTGCACTGCCTGAGTCACACACACATTGCATTTGCCTTGGAAAAGGGCAATTGCCAGCAGGCCCTGCTCAGAAATGCCAATTTTAGTTAAAAACTTTCATGAAATGCCAGGCAGTGTTGGTACCTGAATGGTTTCATGCTGGGTGAGCTTTCTTGACATCTTGCTGAGCCAAATGGGGGTGGTTGGCAGGAGAGGTTTTTAGAGAGCTCTATAGCATTGGAGCAGATAGAACAGCCTTTGCTGGCAACCTGCTGCTTGGGGGAGATGGCGTGTGCTAGGGTTATGATTAATTCAGGGAACTAACTGTGGTTACAGCTTTTATCCCTTCTTTTTGCTTCTCCTACCAAGCTAAGCTGCATTGGAGGAGAGAGGCATGAGTTGAGTCCGAGCACAGTGTCCTAGTGACTGGCACCAAATGGAAATGCTGGTGTTTGCATCCTTTCCTACCTCGGTGGGATGTGCACTAAACACCTCTCTCCTGCCAGGAAACCCCCTGCAGCTGTGCAGGAAGCATGAGACCTTCAGACAGGCTGCAAGTCAACACAAAGGCAGCTTCTGGGCCTATCTTTCCACCTTCTGTGGTAGTAATGTCCCTGGAGCCATCCAGCATCAGAAGAATGTAGGTTCAGTTTCCTGTGCAAGTCTGTGGGTCGGTTTCCCCAGCTTGCGATGAGGATGTGAGGCAGCATCAGGCCAGCCTGGCTGGCTTGGTTGTGTTATTGGACATTAAGCGTGCTCAGTTGCTCTCATGTCCTCTTCCTGTCCCCACCCCCAGGAAGGTCTCAACGAGCTGAACAGCACAGCCATCAAACCCCAGGTGAAGCCCTGGATCAACCTATTCCTCTCCGTCTCCCATAACATCGAGGAGGTAAGGCTCAGCGTTCTCTGCTTCCAGCCGTACTCCTGCACTGCCCATCCTTGGCACAGCAGTGCAATCAGAGCAACCACTCTCTCATTCCCACTCACTTCTCTGCTGTTTCCTCAGCACAGAGGAGGTGAACTCCCAGAACTTGCTCAGCGTCCCAGTGTGGCAAAAGGGGCATGGGTCTTGAGAGGAGCTTAAGAAAATGGAAGGGGGGCAGTGCTGCCCTAGGAGACACCACCTTCCCTTTCCTCAGGGCCAATTGCTGCTGTTCACAATAGGCCAAATAAGCAACTCTTTTTGTATTTCGATGTTAGGAAGAGTTCAGCGACTATGAAGCTAATGATCCTTGGGTCCAGCAGTTCATCGTCAACCTGGAACAGCAGATGACAGAGTTCAAGGTGAGGGGAAGCAGACACGGCAACTTGCCGGGCTTCAGCCAGATCTCCACGCAGCATCTCCCAACTCTTCCCCCTGCTCAGGGGAATGATGGACAGTGATGTCCTCTGATTCCTCACAGGCCTCCTGGAGACTGATGGCTTTGGCCAGTGCTGTTCCCTCACTGAGCATGGAAGTGATGGGTCTTTATTTGAAAGCTCTTATAGGCATGGGTTTTGGGGCCCTCTGCTCAGTTTTTAGCCTGACAAGAGTGACGCAGGTTTCTGCTTCCAGGTTGGACTGTCTCCAGTGATTTATGATACCCTCACTGGTCTTATGACCAGTCTCATAGCCATCGAATTGGAGAAAGTGCTTCTCAAATCCACCTTCAGCAGGGTAAGCAAAACACCATCCTCTCCCCTGTAGTCTGGCTGGTTTGCAAGCTTTCCACCATGAAACCCTCCATTACCTTCCAAAGGATGGGGCAGGGCGGGGCAAATACTACCCTCAGAAAAGCCCTACCACAGCTGGTAGCCAGCTCGAGGAGGCCTTCTATTAGTGTACAGAGGAAGAAGATATGTTTAATGATGGGGCTGGGAAGAGCTTGCATCAAGAGGAGAGGCTAACTCTTAAGGTGGGTGCAAAGATGAGCCACTATCATCTGCAACAGCAGGAGGTCTTGAGCAGGAGGTTCAGAGACACCCCCCCCCACTGTAATATCTGTTTCTGTGCATGGTTAGGCACAACCCTAGGCCTGCTTGGAGAATTAACACAGCTTCCTTGGTCCCCGCAGCTTGGCGGTCTGCAGTTTGACAAGGAGCTGAGATCTCTCATAGCCTATCTCACCACAGTCACTACTTGGACTATCCGTGACAAGTTTGCCCGCCTTTCCCAAATGGCCACTATCCTCAATCTGGAAAGGGTGAGCTGCACTTTGTCTGCTTTTATTAGGGGGACTGCAGGAGCCGCAGCCAGACTGCACATGGATTTACCGGGCTTGTCCAAATTTTGTCTTGCATACCGTGGGAGGGCGGCTAGGGAATTTGCTGATGGTTGTTTATTTGCAGGAGTTAGTGGCAGGAAATACTGCCCAGCCATCATCCTCCCACTGTTCCCTGGCACATCCACAACCTTAGGCAGGGGTTGAACTCATGTGTGAAGGTGGCTTCGGCTGAGTTGTTTCCTGCAGCTCTTCTCTTTCTTCAGGTGACGGAGATCTTGGATTACTGGGGCCCAAACTCAGGCCCACTCACATGGCGCCTTACTCCCGCGGAGGTCCGGCAGGTGCTGGCTCTCCGAATTGACTTCCGAAGCGAGGACATCAAGCGGCTGCGCCTGTAGTTGGCTTGTGATTTCGTCAGTGTATGAGCACCACCCTGGACGTAACAGCATGAACACTACAACCATGGAGCCTGTCCACATCCTGCCCTGGGGCTAGCTGGCAGGAATATGGTGCCGTTGCCTGGTGATGTCTGCCATCCTGCTCATATTTCTCAGAGCAAAGGGCTTTTCTTGGTCTGGGAAGAAGTTCTGGGCCCATAAAAGGTTCAAGGCTCTAAGGCAGCAGAGAAATCTCTCATGTTGAGAGTAGTCTCACACTAAGTCTGAAAACACGTGCTAGTCTGAGGGACAAGCTGGTGCTAGCTTGTGACTTCCTTTTATTCTACTTTCCTTTGGGTGACCACAGAGGGTCGAGGAAGTTTTGGAGCTGCTGTGGTACGGTTCAAAGATGGGTCTGCCCACACCCCCTGCATCTTGTGCTGCCCTGACGCTTTCATGGGGAGGCTGCACAAGTGCCACTAGTTTCTGGGTTGGTTAGCTACTGCAGTCTTACAAATCCCAAGTTGTGTCTCTCTCTGTCTCTCTCTGTCTCTCTCTGTCTCTCTCTCGTGGTGCTGGGGACTGTTCTGTAGGAGAGGCAGACTGCTGAGAGAAAAGAATGATTTGCTTAGGGTTGGGGAGGTACAGTGCTGGTTGGGGGGGGGGGGGCAGGACATTAGAAAGCCTCTGTAAGAAGCTGGATTGTGTCCCTCCTGGCTACCCCATAAATAAATCTTGCCCGGTTGAGCAGTGACCTTGGGTGATATGTGTGTATGTGTGCCTGGAGGAAGCTCGAGAGAAGACAGACAAGCCCATCACCATCTCTTCTCTTCTTCTATCCTGCGTCATGGCATCAGGAGGATCTTCCCTGCCTGCCAGCTGGCATTAGCACAGCATGATTACAAGCACCCTTGAGATATAGTACCAGGTACTAGCACTGCCAGTCCTCTGTTCCACTGCCTCTGGTGGAAGCACTCCCAGGCCATCGCCCATCAGCAGGGCTTGTAGAGGGAGATGATGGGCACCCACCTGTGATCGCTGCTTTACCCCCTGCTGGGTAATGCTCCAGCATTCCCAGGCCCTTGCTGTCCTGTGGGGAAGGAGGGGTGGTAGACAGAGCACTGCTAAGGACAGACAGAAGTAAACAGATGCAATCTTTTATTCAAAGAGACAGCAGCAGGGATCAGTAACGCACTGCAGAAATAATCTCTTGGTACCTTCTCTTAGAGGGGAAAAAGCGTGAGGGGACTTGATTCCACATCCAGGGTGGACCTTGGTGCACCTTAACAGGCAGTGCAGGTCACTGCTGCTGAAGAAGAGGAAGGCCCAGCAGTAATGATAACCTTGCCCCTGCTATAGGGAATGTTATCAATGCTCTTCTCCCCCCCCCCCCCCCCCCCCCCTTCTTTGGAGAACCATAAAAGCCTGGGTCAAAGCCCAAGATCAGCCTGGAGGCCAGCTATGTTCCTAGCAGCCAGTCTGTCCAGCAAGTCTGTCCTTGGGGGAAGGTTTGCCTGCCCAGCTCATCACAGTTCCTCCGGCCTCAGTGTCTGTTGGGGCAGGTATCAGCACAAGAAGGTCACGTCAAAGCCTAAGGCACTCGCTGGAGCCAGCTGAAGGAGCAGGCTCTAAAGCAGCATGTGACTGCCGCTGGGGAGAGCAGCCGTGGCAGCACCCTGCGATGAGGGCTGGCAGCTCTGGCCAATTTGTACTTGAGGTCCAGCCGCTGCTCCCAAGAGGGGTACCCAGGCTCTGCTGGGCTGTTGTCAGGACCTGGCCGGGGCTTGGGCTTGGTGTACAGCAATGAACCAAAGGGCAGTCAGCGAGCCGGCATACAAACCAGAACCGGTCCTGGCTGCAGGTGCAGGGAGCTGGAACTCCAGCATAGGGATTTCCCTCCCTCCCTCCCTCCCTCCCTCTGCCCTACGTATCCCCCCAGGAACAGTCCAGGGCCAAAGGCCTTCACATGGCCACATCTTCTCCGGGGTCAGCACTGCCTTTAGGATCGCTTCCCCCTACCTCCACAGAGAAGCCACCTGTGTCCACTTCGATGCTGTGGATGCTGAAGTTGCCCAAGCCCTAGAACAGAGTTAAGGGTTGGGGCAGGAGTCAGCAAGGGCCTCATGTTGCCTTCAGGATGGCTCATGCCTGCAAGGCCCTGGGACAGGAAGCAATCCCATCCCGTTTGCAGTGGGGGGGGGGGCACACGTCTCACCTCGGTTTTTGCTAGAATTTGGTGCAAGGCTTCCTTCTGCCGCGGGGCTTTGGTCAAGACGTACAGGAACCCGCCGCCGCCAGCCCCTGCCAAACACTGCCCGTAGACGTAAGGCCGGAGAGCATCCATCAGGCGCCCGACAGCCAGCGGCTCACACCCAGGGGCCATACATTTCTTCTGCTGCCAGTAGCGGTTCAGACACTCGCCGATGAGCGGCAGATTACCTGGAGGAGAGAGGACGTTGCAAACAAGTCAAAACAGCGAAGATTCATCTCCATTTCTCTCCCAAGGAGCAGAGGCCTGAGCATGCCACTCCTGCTCAATCCAAGCTCAATTATGCCTTCTCATCAACCCAATCCCTCCCAGCTCTGCTAGCCAAGCAAGCAAATGCAGCACTATTGCGCTGCTGTTTATTTTTAATCCTCCACAGGGGGAGGATGTGCTTGCTTTAATATTCCAGCATCCCCCCCAGCAGCCAAAGGCCAAATGAATCCGCTTCGTAAGTGAGGCACAGCCCCCAGGCCCATCACGGGCAACTCGCAGAAAATCAACCAGCCTCAGCCTGTCCCTTGGTGTCTCTTCTAACCCTCCTCAAACAGCCACATCTCAGTTCCAGCCTGAATTTCAGGGCACTGCCCGTAAAATGCTGGTGGGCCTGGGGAGTCCTTGGAAGAGGGTAGGGGGAGCAGCCGCAAGAGCCCGCGGCACCGCTGGCCCCGAGCGCGGCTCTCAGCTGCCAGCGAGCATCACCTGCGCGGCCCCGAGCCTCCGCCAACCGCGGTCTGCGCGGATTCTCCCCCGGGGCCTTTGCGCGTCTCTGCTCCTTAATAGGGATCTGCCAGGTTTTTCCCTCGCACTGCTGAAAGCAGCGGAGCGGAGCCGGCATCCTGGGGAGCCAACGCCGGGCAGGGAATTGCCTGGCTCAAGCTTCAAGGCCCAGAGGGCAACGCAGGCGTCTCCAAACTGCCCGGCCCGCTGGCAGCCGCCGTGCTTGCACAGCTGGCCCTAGCGCCGCCGCTGCCCTCCTAGGACGTGGCATCGCCCCGCGAGCAGTGGGCAGGCAAGCGGTGGGCAGCGCGAAGGGCGGCTCGGCCCGCGGCGGGGGGCTCGTACCTCGCCGCAAGGCCTGGGCGCACTCCTCGGCGTTGCTCACCAGCGCGGCGGCGTTCTGCACGGCCGAGGGCAGCCTGGCGTACCAGTTCCTCACCACGTCCTGCAAAACAGCAGAGCGGGGACGTCACTGGGGGCGGCCGGCTGCGGAGCGCGACAGGCGCCTCTGCCGCCCCTTTCCTGCCTGTGCCTTCAGCGCTCCCATTGGGACACGGCAGCTTTGCAGCAATGAGGAGGACCAGCACCAAAGGTCCAGGCCACGCAAGCAGAGGGTAAAGCACGACATCTCGTCTCGGAGACCACGGATGGAGCCAGGACTTCGCGAAGGGGCTACCGACGGGCAGCGATGCCAACCCGCATATCCCATCAGGGAGCAGAGGCCAGAGCCCGAAATGCCCAAGGGTCCCCCGTGTTACCTGGAGCAGGTTGCGGGCCAGGCGAGTCTTTCCCGTGTACACCAGCAGCAAGTGATCGTTCAGGGTCTGGGTGAAGCCTTCGGGCACTGGGATCTCCTCCACCTCCACCCTGAGCGGGAGCTGGGCCTTCGACCTCCCGATTTTGATGCCTGGCACCAGCCCGCCTACCTGGTCCTGCCAACCGCCTCCTGCAAGGCGGAGGGTCCTCAGCCATGGTCAGACCAGCCCCAGCAAGGGCACAGGCAGGGATGCTTCCTCCTGGACACTACCTGTCGTGAGCCTCTGCTCCAGGTGCAGCACGGCATGGATGAGGGACTCGGTGCTGGCAGCCTTCCCCGCCGCCCGGTACAGCGACGCCATCACCGCTCCGGCCAGGATGCTGCTGGTGCCTGCAGGGAGCACAGCAGGGCCAGGGCAGCGAGGAGCAGCGCTCGCATTGCACGTCCCCATGTCACCCTCCTTGGGCTGCGCGGTGGCTCATGGAGACGTGGCACATAGGCTCGCGCTACCCAACAGCGGCCACGTGCCGGGCTGTGAGAGCCGGTGCCGAGCTCATGGCCGCGTGGCAGCAAGCGGGAAGTCCCGTCCTGGGGCTCGGAGCAAAAGGAACGCCCCGGAGAGGCAGGGGTTGGATTTGCCCCTGCCAGCTCTTTCCCAGCGGACATACCCAGGCCCGAGCCGTGGGGCAGCTTGGACCAGGTGTGCACCTCGAAGCCGCCACCGAAGCTCTCCATCAGCTGCGCTCGTAAGGGTTTCTGCGAGGGCAACTGCACGATTTGGGTGCATATGAAGGCAGCTTTGAGCAAGGCTCCTGGGAAAAAACGGGAAGGAGAAAGCAAAGCTGGTGCCTTCTGCACTATCTATCTGCTGCTTCCTTAATGCTCTAGTCCCCGAGGGCCACGAAAGGAGGTGTAGGAACAGAGCAGGGCATAGCAAGTCTGAACCCCAACACCACATCTGCCGCGTTGCAGGACCACCTGGGGACATGGGCGTCCGTCCCCTGGACGGAGACGGGGATACGGAGCCAGTCCCTGTGGCTGGCTGGCCTCTCACCTGGCGCGTGCGGCTGGCAGTAGTCCTGCAAGTGCTCCAGCTCGCGGCACACCAGCTCTACGGCCACCTCGCCCCGCGGCGTCCCGCTGACGCTGGCGAGGCGCAGCTCCGGCTCGCCGATGCGCCGGACCCGGGCGCCGATCGGCCGGTGCCCGTCCACCAGCACCGCCACGTCCACCACGGCACCCCCGTGCTCGTAGGTGATGGGAGGCGTGTCGCTCCAGCCGCCTGCCGAGGCGCCTTGTCAGTCCCCGGCAGCAGCCCGGGGGCTTTTCCCCACCGTGCCCCCCAGCATCGCATGCCGCCTTGGCCCTCTCCACCTCCGAGATGGTGCCACAGAGCAGAACACTAGGATTGCGGCCCTCAGCCTTGTCGTCCCCTCCATCCCACCAGCTCCGAGCCCACCTCTCTGCCAGCGTCGGATGAGGCCGATGCGGCTGGAAGAGCATCCCCCAGCCCCAGGGAGAGGCGCTCACCGGAGAGGTCCAGGCGGGCCGGACACGTCACCTGCACCCAGCGCCCCAAGGGGGGCAGCTCCGCCTGCCCCACGGTGACAAACTGGCACGAGGACATCACAGCCTGGCGGATGAGGATCTGCTCTGCCCCCTCGTAATGCCGAGCTGCTCTCACCAGCAGGGCTGGCCTGGGAAAAGAGGGGCGCTGAGCTCATGGCCGGGCCCTGCTGCTGCCTCCCTGAGCGCGGCGATGCCGGGGAAAGGGCCAGAAGGCAAAGGACCGGGCCAGGCAGCAGCCGCAGCTCCGGCCTCTCCACTCGCCAACCCCAATCTCACCTGCTCATCCACTTCTTCCGCTCTGCGGCCAGCTCCCGGACGCCCCCGGCGATGTCCCCGCTCTCCAGGCGCCCGAAGGCGGAGGCCCACTCCTTGTTGGCCGCCGGCCCGCTCCGCAAGCCCCCTTCCCCTCGCGCCATGCAGCCCAGCACGTCGGCGACGCACGCGAGCGCCCGGGCCGCGATGCCCACGTCGGCGGCCGTGGAGGCAACTGCGAAGCAAAGGGAGGCCGCAAGGTGGTAGCCGGGCTGCAGGTCGCCTCCGAAGCAGCCCGCAGGGCCCAAACTTCTGCAAGGAGCCTGGCTCCAGCCCCCAGAGCCAAGGAGGGGACTCAGCCCCGGCTTGTTGGACTTGTTGGGGGTGCAACCCCATGGGCACGTTCCCGCAAAGGGGCTGCTACATTTGGGGGAGTTTATAGGAGAAGATGGGGTGCAACAACCAGCCTGGACACCCGGAGACGCAAGACACAGCTTGAGCGAGTCCAGGATGAGCAGCCCGGGGAAGGGATGGCGAAACCCAAGTATCTCCCCCCAGGATAGCTCTCCGGAGGGAGTCTGCAGCCAGTGCCCCTCTCCACTCCCGTAACCCTGTCCCGGGACGCTCACCCTCGTCCAGCGTGTCCAGCACGGCCTCGTGGTAGCCCTCGTGGACGGCGCTGCGGGCGAGCGGCAGGAGGCTGCCGTCCCGGCGCCCCAGCAGCACCCGCCGCACCTTGCGCTGGCCCTGCTGGAAGAAGAGGGCCCGGCGGGCGCCCAGCTCGGCCGCCCTGTCCAGGCAGGGCAGCAGCTCCTCCCAGGACATGCGCCAGGCGGCCCGCCAGCGCTGCAGCCGCCCGCCCGCCGCCGCCGCCGGGGCCAGCAGCCACAGCACGTCCTCCAGCCCCAGCGCCTCCGAGGCATGCAGCACGGGGAAGAGGCGGGCGCTGAGCAGGCAGCGGCTCCTCCGCGGCGTCTCGGCGCCCCAAACGTCCCCTTCCCTGCCCGAGGGAGAAGCCGTCGGCACCGCGCCAGGCCCTGGGGTGTCGCGACGTGACACAGCAGGGGTTGGGGTGGCTGTCCCGGCTCCTGCTGTCCCTCGAGCTTGGTGATGCTGTTGGCACCGCAGGGTGCCAGCAGCCCTGTGGGTGGCCCCCTGCCCTCCAGGCTCACCCGTGGCACCCACCGTATGCCTGTCCGATGGAAAAACTCGGTCCACGGCATGTTCAAGTAGGTGGCCTCTTCGGCAGGGCTCTGAGGAGAGATGCAGAGGACAGTTACGCCCCGGTGGTGGGACAGGGACAGCCCCGAGGAGCGCGGCCCCCGTGGCGGCCCCCGTACCTGCCAGTCGTCGAGGCGGCCGGTCAGCGTGAACACGCGGCAGGACAGGTCCCGCAGGCGGACGTGGTGGCCCTGCAGGACGACGTCGCGCGGGGGGCAGCTCCGGAGGGCCGCCGAGGAGGCTGCGGCGAGGCCTGAGAGGAGGCAGCCGGGGCCGATCTCCAGGGGACCCTGCGGACATGGTGGCAGGGCCCTGAGGATGGTGACAGCCACCAGGGTCCCCCGCTGCCAGCCAAAAGGCAGCCAGGAACAGGACAGGCGCCCCATATCTCACAGCTGTAGCTCCTCCGCCCCAGCCGGGGCCACCTCAACCTGGCAGAGTCCCAATTGAGCGCACCGAGGGTTGGGGGTCCCCTTGGCCACGTACCTGGAGATGGCAGTGCTGGACGACACTCCCGGCCGCCAGGCGCACGGCTCCTTCCAGCAGGCAGTTGGTGACCGAGGAGCCATCCTCCACGAGCCGGGGCTGCTGCAGGGAGCGGAGAGGCACATGCGCTCGGTGCTCTGCCGTCCCCACGGACTGACCGCGCGGGGATGGCGGAGACGTCCGGCATCTGCTCAGCTCAAAGCGCAGCCTCGGCTGCATCCATGGGATATGGCAAGCCATGCCAGGTGGTGGCCGTGGATTGGGGACCGTGAGGACGTGAGGCCAGGCAGTGGCTGGGCTGGAAGCAGAGCCCTGAGCTCCTGCTTGCCCCGAGCAAATCTGCGTGCGCAAGCGAGGCCAGGAAGACCTACGTCCACGTGGGAATGGGCTATTTTGCGGAAGCAGAGGTGGCTGGCGGAGCCGGGCTGGAGCGTCAGGCTGCGGATGTGGTCGCTCGCGGACATGGTCAGGTAGTCGTAGGATCCATCGGGGATGCAGGCTGCGGGGAGGAAGGAGAAGCCTCAGCACGCGGACGGCAAAACACGGGGCTGGGAGACGCTCCCCGGCCTCATGGATACCCTGGCCTGCCGAGGGCAGCCGGGCCTGAACGTCCCTCGGCTCGAAGCCGGGGGGAGAGGGGACCTGGGGGCACGCTGTCGGGGTGTCCCCAGGCCCGAAAAGCACCCCATTTCCCCCCCCGCAGGACTCTGAGCACCAAGCGCAGGGGAAAGGCTCTGGGACGGGTCCCATCCCGCGCGCCCGGCACGGCGGCGCTCACCCATGCTAAGAGGGAAGGAGCGGAGGGCCGCCCACAGCACGGAGCGGGCGCTCCTGGCGCTGGCATCGCCACCGCCCGTGCCCCTCACGAAGTCCTCCTCCGTCACCCCGCTCGCCATGCACAGCACAATGTCGAAGAAGAGGGAGAGCTGGGGAGAGAAGGGACCTGCGCGGTGCACCCCGACCCCCACCCCGGCGCCGAGCCCTCCCCGCCCGAACCCGGCGGCGTGGGGGGAAACGAGCCCTTCGGGGCCGCTACAGGGAGGGCGAGGGGTCCCGTGCCCTCCGGAGGGGGTGTCACCTGGATGGGGGGTGCCCCCGAATCCAGGCCCAGGTAGGTGCAGGCGTCCAAAGGAGGGATGACGTGGGTGGCCAGAAGCTGCTCGGCGGCGTCGGAGGAGAAGAAAACCACCCCGCACACCTGCAGGGACACAGCGGGGCTGGGGCTCTCGCGGGGGCGGGCAGCCCCGGCCACCAGCGACACAAGGGATGGGGTCCCCACACCGCCAGCTCTGCCGTACCAGCGGGACGGTGCCGTCGGGGCCGGCGCACTGCTGGATCTGGGCCTCCGTACCTCTGTAGATGATGTTGCTCACCATCCCCTGGGAGCGAGATGGTCCCGATGAGCTATTTGGGGTGCCCGGAGCCAACCCCCGAGGGACACCCGGGATGGGGCACTGGGGTAGGGACTGGGAAGTCCCTGCCCTCCCCGTGTCCCAACACACCCAAAAAGCCTGCTGTGACCCACCCCCAGACCCTGCTGGGGGACACCTGCCCCTCGAAGGGCTCCCTCCAGGCTGGGGGCGCCCCAGGAAGAGGGATTCCTACAGACCTGCCTGTCGGCGACGTAGACTCCGTGGCTCCTGGCATACGCCTGGCTCCCGGGCACCGCGATCACTCGGACGCCCTGGAAGCCGTCCCAGGAGATCCCTGCGGAGCAGGGCAGAGAGACCAGCGCCCCGCTGGGGCGGCGCGCGGACCCCCCGGCAGCAGCATCCCAGCCACCTCGCTGCGAGCGCGACGATGCTCGTGGGTGCCGAGCGCCCCCAGCGCAGCCCCGGGCGGGCCGATCCTGCACGCCCAAGCACCCGTGCAGCCGGCCGGGCCGGGCCGCTGTGAGCGCCGGTGACCGCCCCGCGCTCACCTGGTGCCGAGGGCACGGCGAGGAGCATGTCCGTGCTGCAGACCCACACGCCCGGTGGGGAGCCCACGCAGAGCTGCCGAGAGAAAGGCCCCGGCGCTCAGGAGGGGGCGCGGAAGGGGCTCGGCCCTCGCCAGCACGGAAGCGAGAGGTTTCCCAGCCGGGCCCGTCCCCGGCGGCCCGCTGCCGCCCGGCCCCACCGACCCGGCACGTCATGGTCGCCAGCAGGCTGTCCAGGTTGCAGGTGAGGGCCTCGGCCGGGGCGTCGGGCTCCTCCACGGGCAGGCAGGTGAAGGCCCGGCCGCAGTCGTCGAAGGAGAAGTCGCGGCCCTGGCGGGACAGGGAGCCCCCAGGGGGGCGGTTGGGAGGGTCGGAGCGAGCCGGCTCCGGCACCCCCGCGGGCCACAGGGCTGCTCGGGGCAGGCGACCCCAAGTCAGCAGCTGCCCGAGCCCCCGCTCCTCTCCAGCGATGGGGGACGCGCTCCCTCCCGGCGGTCAGGATAGGGCCCCCCGCCGCCCACCATCGCCGCCCCGAGGCCAAACGCTGCCGGATCTGCTAGCCGGGGCGAAGGGGGCGAGCGCCGCCCGCCGCTCTCACCACGTGCAGGACGAGGACGCGGGCTTCCTTCAGGACGTCGGAGGTCACCACCTGCGCGGGCCGGACAGGGACGCTCAGCGGGGGCGGGAGAGCCGGGCCGCGGCGCAGCCCCCGGCGGACCCCGGCACCCGCGTACCGTGCAGCCTGCCCGGGCGCTCAGGTGCTCGGCCGCCACCAGCAAGGCGTTGAGGGTGGCGCCGCCGCTGCCCACGCCGGCCGCCGGGTCCTCCACGGCCAGGAGGACGGGACGGGGGCCCAGGGCGCCCCTGCGCCGCCGCGTCTCCAGCTCTGCCCAACGAGAGGCCGGGCGCGCTGAGCCGGGGGGCTGCGGCCGCCCGCCCGCCGAGGGGTGAGCGCCGGCCCCTCGTGGCCCGGCTGGGTGTGGGCGCAGCGGCCCCGCGAGCCCGGCCACCTGCCTCGCTGGAAGGCCGCGACGCAGTCCCGGCGCTGGCAGGTCAGCACGACCACGGTCCACTCGACGCCTTCGGGCGCCATGGCGGCGGCGGCGGCGCGGGAGGGCCGGAGCGGCTGCGGCCCGCCGGCCGCTTGGCCCCGCTCGCTCGTTCGCCCTGCGGGGACACGCGGGGCCGCAGGGGCGACGGAGCCGGCAGGGCCGCCTGCTCCCAGCCCGGCGCACAGCGGCCGTGGCTTGCTCGCGCCCTCGCCGTCAGCCCCAAAGCGCAGGCCGCCGGGGCACGGCCACCCGCGGGGCGCAGGCCCAGCCGCTGCCCGGCGCCGGGGGACAAGGGGCAGCGAGCGTCAGGGCGCCGCTGCCGCCGAGCTGCGCACCAGCAAACTCAGCGCACGTGTAGTCCGCGCGCCCCCGCGCACCAACCCGCCCCCCTCGGCGGGCTGCCGCGGCCGCGCAGCGCCGAGCACCGCGCCCACCCGGCCTGCCTACGCCCCCCGCTTCCTGCCACCGCCCTTCAAGGCGGCCCCGCCGCCGCGGGGGCTGCCGGGAGCTGTAGTTCCTCCGCTGCCCCCCCGCGCGGCGGGCGCCCCCTGCGGGACTGCAGCTCCCAGTGTGCTCTGCGGCGCGCGGCCCGCCGGCCCCTTAAAGGCACAGTGCCCCCCCCCAACAACCCTCCGGGGGAGCGGAGCCGGAGGAATGGGGGGGTTCACCGCTTTCTCCCCCAAAACGGTCCCCCAGGCACCCGGTGTCACCGGCTGATGGGTATCTCCTGCGCATCCCCTAGCAGCCGACCATGCCAGTCATCCCTGCCACGAGCACCGCCCAGTCTCAGCCCTGCTACTCATCCCTGCCATGACCATGCCTGGCCTCAGCCCTGCTGCTCATCCCTGCCACAAGCATCCCCAGTCTCAGCCCTGTCGCTTACCCCTGCCACGAGCACGCCCGGCCTCAGCCCTGTCACTCATCCCTGCCACGAGCATGCCCAGCCTCAGCCCTGCTGCTCAGCCCTGCCATGAGCACACCCAGCCTTGGCCCTGATGCTCATCCCTGCCACGAGCATGCCTGGCCTTGGCCCTGCTGCTCATCCCTGCCACGAGCACCCCCAGCCTCGGCCCTGCTGCTCATCCCTGCCACGAGCACGCCCGGCCTCAGCCCTGTCACTCATCCCTGCCACGAGCACACCCGGCCTCGGCCCTGCTGCTCATCCCTGCCACGAGCACGCCCGGCCTCAGCCCTGTCACTCATCCCTGCCACGAGCACACTCGGCCTCATCCCTGCTGCTCATCCCTGCCACGAGCACGCACGGCCTCAGCCCTGCTGCTCAGCCCTGCCACGAGCACCCCCAGTCTCGGCCCTGCTGCTCATCCCTGCCGTGCCCTGGCCTCCGTCCTGCTCCCCGGCAGGGCCCGGGCGCCGCGGGGCTCTGGTGTGCGGCTCGCGGGTGCCCCGCGCCGGGCGCTGCCAGGCTCTGGCTGCCTGGCACCCCGCGGGGGTGCGGGAGGTGCCGGCGCGGGCGCGGCCCCGCCGCCTCCCACCCTGGCCCGGGCGCGGAGCGGCGGGCGGCGGCGGCGGCGGCGGCGGACTACATCTCCCAGGCTGCCGGGGCGCCGCGGCCCGCACGGCGCGGGGCGGCCCCGGCGGCGGCGGCGGCGGCGGCGGCGGCGGCGCGGGGCGGGCGCGGCCCTGGCTGCGCCGCGGCGGGGCCATGCGGGAGCGGCGCCAGGTACCGCGGCGGCGAGCGGGCGCGGGGGGCTGCGGCGCCGCAGCCGCGGGATGCGCCGGCTGCAGCCCCCGCTGCTGCCCCCGGGGATGCGCTGGCCGGGGCGCCGCTCCCGGCGCCAGGGAGGGGGCGCGGGCTGCGGGCGGGGGGCGCCGGCGCCGGGGGGACGCGCTGGCCCGGATCCCGGGCTGCTGGCCCGGAGAGGATGCCCGGGCTGCGGGCTGGGGGACAGGCCCCAGGGCGGATGCGGTGGCCCTGGGGAGGGTGCGGTGGCCCCGGGTGCGGGTCAGGTCCCGGGGTGCTGGTGCCGGGGGGACGCGCTGGCCCTGGGGAGGACGCGCCGGTCGCAGCCCCGGCTGCCCAGGGCGGCGGTGTCAGGGCTGGGGCTGGCGCTGCTCCCCGGTGGCTGCAGGGAGCTGCCCCTGTCTCCGGCCGGGCACCCCGGGGTGGCCGCAGCGGGCACCTCTGGCCATGCAGCTGTCTGGGGGTGCGAATGCCACCGGGAAGCCCCAGTCCCCGCTGGTGCCCAGCTGCGTGTGAGGTCCCGCAGAGGCAGCACAGCACGCGGCATCCCGCGCCTGGGCGGCCGCAGCCGGGCTTTCACAGACACGGTGCGAGCGTCCTTGGGGACGGGGGAGGACGTTGTGTCACCAGGCAGGGCAACATCCTCTGCCCTGCGAGCCTGGGGCCAAGGGGGCTCGTGGAGCCAGCACGGGCCTCTGCGCGGCATCAGAGCAGCGTCCGAGCCGCGGGCGAGCACGAGCTGCTCTGGCTGGCGCCGGCTCCGGCTGATTTGCAAGGGTGGTCGGGCTGCGTTCGGGGCCATTTGTGCCGAGCTGAGCGGAGGCTCCCTGCTCTGTCCTGGTGTGGGAAGAGCAGGTTTTGTTGGGGCTCCAGCGGCGGAGCCGGACCCCTCGTTGGAAAGCTCCCGGAGGGCAGAGTGCAGCAGCTCCGTCCATCCGTCCGTCCCGGCAGGGCGATGCGGCCCTCGCGCGGCCGGCATGCTCCGACGGGCCGCGGTAGCCGTGGGAGGGACCGCGCTCCCTCCCGTTGAAAATGAAACAGGCGCACGTGCCCATCTGTCCGTCTGTCTCCATCGCTGCCTGTCGGTAGCGCTTCCCCCCCCGCGCCGTGCAGCTCCCTTGATTTCGTTTCCTCCTGCTGCCTTTAAATCCCGCACGAGCATGAGCTGCTAATTGGTCTCTAGCGGCCGCCAGGGTTCGGCTAACGCGGGTCTCGCTCCTTCGGGAAAAGAAAAAGCCTCGTGCCTGGTGAGGAAACGCTCTCGCTCCCGCCATCAGCGGCCCAAATTGGACGGTTTCAACACGCCATCCTGCCGAACAAGGGCGAGGTGGCGTGGGGCAGGGAGGACGTGCACCGAGCTCGCAGGTCTCTGCTCTCATCCGTCTCGGGCTGTGCCCCTTCTTGCTGCCCGAAAACGGCCCCCGGCAGCTTGCGGGGTCGTGGCCCGAAGCTCGCCGGCAGCTCGCTTTGCCCTGGCGAAGGGTCCGGCTGCGCGCTGAGCACGGCGGAGCTCGTTGCGCTCTCCCGAACGCAGCAGCGGGGAGGCGGCGCAGGGGGCCCGGCGCCCACGCGGTGGCTCCGGCTCTCCGCGAGGGGAGAGAGCGGGCGGGGGGCTCTGCTGCGAACGCCGAGGCGGCATCGCCGTCCCCGTGTGCGCGGGCGGGCTGCGGCTCGGCGCTGTCGGTGCCGCCCGCGCTTCGGCGCATCTTTGCCCGGGAGGCGGCCGGCGCGAGCGTGGGGTGAGCGGGCTCGTAAGAGGAGCTGCACTGGCCGGGGGGGGCCTTTCCCGGCGGCCCCCCGGCAAGGACAGGTGAAGCACGGGGCCTGCACCGGCATGGGGGAGCCTGCGTGCAGGGGGCAGCGGGGGGGAGGCGGAATCAGGGCCGCGGGATTCAGGGGCGTTGGCGGCCCGGCTGGGCACTGGGCAGCTTCGGGAGCGGTGGCCGCCCCGGGATGCGCGAGCCCCCCGGGAGGCCGCGGCGCTTCCCGGCCGCAGGGGGGGACGGAGGCAGTGTTTCCCCTCTGGCGTGGGGGCACGGCGCTCGCCACCCTCTGCTCTGCCCCAGCTGCTGCCCCCCCGCTGGGGGCTCCCCGGCCCCTCTCGGGTGCCAGCCCCGGCCCCGCGGCTCCGGGGTGCCCAGTTTGGAGGCTCAGAGGTACATGGCTCAGTGGTACCCGGCTCAGCGGCATCCTGCTCAGTGGTACCTGGTCCGGGGGCTTGGTGGTACCTGGTTCGGTGGTACCCAGTCTGGGGTCTCAGTGGTACCTGGCTCAGTTGTACCTGACCCAGGGGCTCAGTGGTACCTGGCTTGGTGGTACCTGATCCGAGGACTCGATGGTACCCAGCTCAGTGGTACCCGACCCGGGGGGCTCGGTGGTACCCAGCCCGGCTCAGGCAGACAGGTGCAGACGGGGCTCTGGGCTGGGTGCAGGGGGGCCGGGCAGCGCGGCCGGGTCTGCCCTTCGCGCGGGGCAGGATGACGAGTTGGCCGGCTCTGTGGGTGCTCGGGGTCGGCGGCGGGGAAGAGGCTCCCTGATTTGTCCGGCTGAGCGGCCATTGCCCCTTTCCTCCCGGCGGCATGGCCGGGGCTGGCACTGGAATAGCCTGGCCGGAGGCTGCCTCCGGCGCCCGAATTTCCCCGGCGCTTGTGCAAGAAGCAAGGAGGCTTCTGCTTTTCTTGTTGCAGCAGGAGGCGTCGTCGCTGCCCGGCAAAGGGGCCGCGCAGCCAGCGCAGCCTTGGGCTTATCGGCCCGCGACGGGGGGGGGGAGAGGTCCCCGGGGGCCGCGCGGGAGCTGATTCGGGCCGGCTGTGCCGCGGGGCGGCCCGACCCCGTGCTTGCTGCGAGCAGCCCGACCCCGGCTCCTCTTGCGCAACGCCGACGCCGGCTCCCGTTCTTCGAGGGTGGCAAAAGGGCGCTTGCATCCCGGCCGCCTCTCCGAGCTGCCCCGAGCGCGCCGCTCGGCAAGCACCGCGTCTGCGCCTGCAGCCCGGGCCTGCTAAACGCGCGTGCCCGCTCGCACGGAGAAGCCAGCGGCGAGGCCCTAAGTGCTTGTGCTTTAGAGTACGCCTGCCGCCAGCGTACCGTAATCCGTTCTAATTTGGGGTTAGCCGCGGTTTTATTCTTAGCAACTGGCAGGCGTACGTGTTTTGGCAAGTTTGCAGCTGGTGCCCGGCTCTCCCGGGGCCACGGCGCGTTTGCCCCGGCCCCCAGCGGCTCTTTTGACGAGGGTGCCCCCCTCGTGTCTCCCTCTTGCGGGGAGACCAGCCGAACGCCGGGACGGGGGGGCCGAGCCTCCAGACGCGGGCGCCCGGCCGAGGCTTGCGGCAAGGCTCTGGGGGTCCCCGGCAGCTCCCGGCCATTGACATACTTCCCTCCCCGACCGCGTGGCTGGTTTTCGGCGCCCCTCTCCTCTGTGGGGTCCCGTCCGTCCGCTTGCCGCGGGACAGTTCCCCAATGCGTCGCTCCGTGTGCTTCTCCTACCGGGTTCGGCGCTGCTTAAACCGAGGCGATTTGGCCTCTCGCGCTGTTTCTTGCACCCTGCCGCAGCACTTAGAGGTGAAACTTAAATAAAACTCCCCGAGCCGGGGCACAAAGAAGCGATAAAACTGCTAGCGTTGCCGGTAAGGGCAAAGGGATGGGTTAAAGCGTGGAAAAACAATTTAACTTTGAGCAATTAGCTGCCTGAGCGGGATGATAAGCGTATGATTAATTAAAAGGGCAAAGAAGAAGTTGCCAGGCCCGCGGTTCTGTTACGGTGCTGCGGCGCTGCTGGAGCCAGCTTAACCCATGAAATTGGCTTCTCGCCTTAATACCTGCTGCCCAGCTACGGCCGGCCATAAATCTCGCCTAGGATTGCTCAAGTCCATGCGCCCGGAGCGACGCTGCTCCACCAGCACACCAATTATCCGAGGTACGGGCGGTACTTCCTTCCCGTGTTCTGCTTTGGCTTCCAAAATTAGCAGGAAGGAAAATGCAAATCATGGGGAAAAAACATACCCGCTGGACGGAGGCGGGGGGGGGGGGAACGACCTTTTTAATGAGCTGGGACTGAGCTCGGAATTTGGCAAGCCAAGGCTAAAATAAATGTTTAATTAGGTCGCGAGCCGGGCTGGTGAAATGCTCCGGAGGATGAGAGCCGCGTGAGCCGCCGGCGCCTGAACACGTTGCGCTCCGGGAGCGTCTCAGCGAAACGCAGCGTCTGAAGCCCGGCGGGGGCTCGGCTCCCGCGAGCCCCCGGCACGGGAGCTGCGAGCCGGGGGGGCCGGCGCTAGGCGTGCACGTGGCTCCGCGCCCAGCCTGCTTTCCTTCCCGCGCCTCGGAGCCAAAGCAATGCAGAAGGCCGCCACCATCCTTCCTTCCTGTGATGCCCCTGGCAAACTTCTGATAGCCAATTCCCTAAAAAACCCAGTGAGCTAACGCGAACGGACAACCTGGCTGAGCTTCGTTTGAGCTCTGCCCAGTTAAAGCAGCGGCTTTGCTCTCAGCCGGGGGCTGCAGCTTCCTGCTGGTCTCTCCCAACCTCTGCTCCAGCTTAGGCACAGTTAAAAGTGTATTTTAGCACTTTTTCAGAGTGCTTTTCTGTATTCCGCGGTAATCCCACTGAATTTGGGACCGAAGTTGCCGGTTAAGACAAAGCACTGTGCAAGACTCAGTGTTTCTTCCTTCCCGCGGCTGGAATAGGTGCGAGAAGGTTCAACACGCAGCCGCTTTTTTCCGAGCGTGACGCTCCCGTGCTGCAGGACGCTACTGCAACAATTTAAGCTACTTCCCCCCCCCCCCTTTTTTTTCCCCCACCGAGCTCCTATCGTGACTCTCTAGCCCGGGTGAGCCGACGGGTCGAACAGCGCCGAGGCCGCTCGGAGAAAAGACCCGCAGGAACAAGGCAAGGTCGCAGCCCGGCGGAGGAAGCGGCGCCGGCGCTCGCAGGAAAACCCCGGGGCGCCGCTTTCCTCCTAGCGAGGGCGGCATCTCGGGCCGGGCAACGGGAGGCTTCTGGCGGCAGAGGCGCGGGTGACGCTGGCGCGGGAACGTGTACGGACACGTTATTTCTCTGCTCAGACCTCCGAGGATCCGCGCGGAGGCTCGGTGCCCTCGGCGGAAAGGCTCTGCCTGAAATAGCTGCCAAACTCCACTCGGAGAGTTACGACTCGAATAAGCCGCTGGCGTTTAATGACGCCGCTAGCGGAGCTTTAACCCAGGAGCAAGCGCAGTATCGAACGAACGGGCTCTTTCAGCCCGGTCTGCGCTTCGGGGGCCTCTGTTTAGAAAGCGGAGGCGCCGCGAAAACGCGCTCCAGATGCGAGCGGGGCCGAGCCGGCTTGGAGCCGCCGCTTCCGGCGTCGCTTCGTGCCCTCCTTTTGGGTCGGCGACTAAGGAGTCTGCGAGGGAGGAAGGCGCCCGGCCCTCGCGCAGGGCCGCTCCTCCGGCGGCCTCGCCAGACGGCCGAGCAGCAAAACGCCGAGGCCCGGGCGCGCGAGACGCCGTTTCCTTCGGCCTTTCGCGGTCCCGCGCGCGCCGGCAGCAGCGGGAGGCGAGCAGGGCGGGAGGGCGCATCGGGTTACCCCGCTGCTAGCACAGCGCCTGCCTCCGCTTGGCCGCTTCGCCGGCGCAACCGCCCAGAGTTTCCTTCTGCCCCCGAAACCCTCCAGCACTGCATGTCTGATTATTTTTTTAATTGTTTTTATGGCTTTTTCCCAAATTCCCCTGGGTGCAAACCCTCCATTTAAAGAACTCCGACGCTTTCCTGTTGGCAAAACAGCACAAAAATAGCCGCGCTTGCTCCCAGACCCAAATTTTGTACATGGCTGACTGCTTTATTGACCCGATTTTTGGCTGTTCGCGGGGGAATTGAGTTTGCAGGGCTGAGGAGGAGCTGCGGCTCTTCATTTCGCCGGTGCCTGCGCGGTAATTGAATTTCACGGGGCTTTCAAGGTGTCCTGGCTGAAAACTAGCCCTAGGACATCCTCGCCCGGAGATCCGGAGCTGGAAGGAGCTTGGCTCCTTAGGAGGGGCGAGCGCTTTCGCTGAAGCTTGTTCTGCCTTAGTTGCACCCTAGGGTGAACAAAACCCGTGCTCGGACCAAAACCCGGCTCACAATTCCCCTCTTGTTCGTGGCGCGCTGGGGCGAGCGCCGACGTTGATCCTGCAAAATAGCCTTAACCGCTTTACGGGGACGCGTGTGCTATGTAGGCGCATTAAACCCCCCCCCCCCCCCCCCAAACACGCTAAGCTTGGTCTGGAAAAAACACTCGGAAAGCAATTGCGAAAGCGGAGGCGGGGCAGCCGGGGGGGGTGTTAACCCCTATTTTGGCTCCTTCGTTGAAAGCCCACTGCAGCCTGAGCAAATATTTGAAAGCGGGTTAATAATTTGGGCAGGTGCCTTCGATCGCCACAGCCTCCCCTGCCTCGGGCGGGCAGCGGGGGGGGGGACGGGGATGTTCCCCCTGCAGGCGCTCGAGCTTCGCCGCTTGGTTTTACCGAGGATGGGAAGGAGGCGATGACTGGGGGTACGATTTCTTCTTCTTACCCGCGGGGTGGCTTTGGGGGGCTTTTTGCTCGGCTCTCGGCCGTCTCCGCGTGCCGAGCCGCTCTCCATGCCGTTAATGCACGGCTCCTTTGTCTCCCTTTTGTGCTGAGCCGGCTTCTGCAATAGCCCCCACTCTGCTTTATGGAGCTCCCCGGCTTAATTACGGAGAGCTAATGAGCTCGACGAGCCTCCCCTGGAGTGGGGTAGGTGAAGGGACCCGGGTCGTGCTGGTGGCGGGGGGGAGAGGGAGGCCAGGAAGGAAGATTTGAGCAGAAATCAGAGTGGATTGCAGCAGCGTCAAGCAGAGGCAGTGCGCGGGGTCGGAGAGGACCAGGGGCCCCGGAGGGTGACGGGGCGGTGGGGGACATGGGGGCTGCCGCGCCGCGGGAAAGGCTCGGAGAGCCCCGGGACCGGGCAGCAAGGAAGCCCTCGGCTCTGCTAAGCAAAACAGCTTCTTCCGGAGGCTATTTTTGTGGCGGAGAGGCATCCCTGTGCTTGCCAGCTCCTAATTAGCCGTGCCGGAGGGGCCGGCGCGGCCGGCCTCGTCTCCGCTCTGACTGGGGCCAGAGGCGAAGCGCGGCAGGGTTTCGCCAGCCATTTCGGGGCCCTGCCGGGGGGCCGGCGCGGGAGCGAGGACCGTCCCCGTTACGCCGGGGAGCCCGCCACAGCTCGGCGGCTGCCCCGACGGGATGGGAAGGCCGTTTGGGTCCTTCTCGCGTTAGGAGCAGGCGCCTTCGCCACGCGCTCCTCTTCCCCTCACGGCCGAGCTGTCTTTACCCGGCGGGATGACGAGCGAGCGGGTGACCTTCCCGCCGGCAGCCCCGGGGAGCTCGAGGTGGCCGGCGGCCGCGCAGCCCCTCGGCCCCGGCGCCCTACGGCGAGGGGTGCCGGAGTGCCGGGCCCTTTTTTGCACCCGGGCACAGAGGCTCCGCTCTCTTGCACAACCTGCCTTGGGGACGGGGCTGGAAAAGGCTGGGAACATCCAGCGCAATAAATTCCCAGGAGTTTATGCCGCAAAGGCCAAGCGTCTTCACGCAGCCTCCACTATGATATTAAACGTTCTTCCATCGGCCGAGATGAACTCTTATACCCAGCTCCTGAGACGTAATATTTAATCGCTCAGTGTGGCCGCCCGATACTTAAAGGCGTAAGTGCAGCAATAGAAAATCCATCGCTAATCGTCTGCAGCGGGTACAGCGTGACGCGCGGCGCGGGGAAGCAGCCTCTCGCCGGCCGGGCGCGCGGCGGCAACAGCCATTAGCTAGTGAAGAGTGTTTTGGAGGGTTGATTGTGTTTTGATAGAGAAGGAAGATTGAGCTGCCGGTTGCTACAGAAAGGACCTGGTTGTTTGACTCTGGAGGCAAGTTAATGGATGAGGCTTTGTCTGCCAAATATAATGAATATACAGTCTCCGAAAGTTGTGAATCGCTCCCTCCGCCTGGCGCCGGAGGAGCCGCGGCGGGTTCGCGGGAGGCGCGGTGGCCCCGCGGGGCGCGCCGGCTCGGACCGGGCGCCGGGCGCCAGCCCTGGGAAACGTCCCGGATTTCCACGTGGCAGCACGGGGAGGCCCCGGCGCGGCGGGCCGGCTCTGCCGTCCGGCAGCCAGGCCCTGCGCCGTGGCGGTGGCCCCCGGCAGCCCTCCTCCTCCTCCTCCTCCTCCTCCTCCTCTTCCTCCCGCCGCCGCTCCCTCCCGGCCCGGCCTCCCTCCGCTCTCTCCCCCTTTCGGAGGGCGGTGCGAGCCGGGCTCGGGGCTCACCCCGCCGCGCGCAGCCGTTGGCGCTGCGCCCTCTCTTCACTCAACGCACCCCCGCCCCTCTTGCCATCGCAGGCCGTCACTACCGCGGACGTGTCTTCGAGCGAGCGAGCGAGCGGCGCGGGGCCGGCTGCCGGCGCGTTAGCTGAAGGCCCGGGCGGCCGCCCGCGGGGAGGATGAGCGCCGCGGCAGCCGCCAGCCGGCCGGGGCCGAGCCTCGAAGCCTGCAGTGCAGCCGAGCAGCGGAGCCGCAGCCGCGGCTGAGGCGGGCGCCCCCGGCCCCCCTCGCACCGCCGCCACCGCCGCCGCCACCGCCGCGGCCCCCCGCGCGCCCGGCGGCAGCTGCTCCCCGGCCTGCGGCAGATGCGGCGCGCGGCGGGCGCTCGCCTGTCTCCCTGGCAACTGGAGCCGGAGGGGGCCCTCGGCGCGGCTGGGGGACGCGGATGGAAAGCTGCAGCCGCGCAGGTAGGAGCCGGGCGCGGGCAGGCCGCCGCGGCCCCCCCCGGCGGTGCCAAACTTCCTCGCTGGCCGCACGCTGGCGCCGCGGCCCTGGCGCCGTTAGCGGGGAAGCCGCGAAAGCCCCGCGGTGATTTCGGGCTCTTTCCTCCTCCAGGGAGCCGGACTGGCTGGCTGACTCCATCGCCGGCCCGCTGTCGGCCGCCCTATGCCCAGCCGCCGCGGAGAGGCCGGAGCGAGCGCCCCGGGGCCCGGCGGGCCGCCGGACGGGCGAGCAGCGCGGGGGCCTCGGTGACGCCCTCCCCGGCCCGGCAGCGTCGTCCCTCCCCGCCGGCCGACCATGAAGTGCTCGCTGCGCTTCTGCTTCCTCTCGACGGCCTTCCTGCTCATCTTCATCATGTCCCTCCTCTTCACCTACTCGCACCACAGCATCGCCTACCTGGACCCCGGCGGCGTGAGCGGCATCCACCGGGTCAAGCTGGTGCCCGGCTACGCGGGGCTGCAGCGGCTCAGCAAAGGGGGGCTCTACCTGAAGAGCTGCGCCTGCCGCCGGTGCACGGAGGACGCGGGAGCCTCCGAGTGGTTTGACAGCCACTACGACAGCAACATCTCCCCGGTGTGGACCAAGGAGAACATGGACTTGCCGCTGGATGTCCAGAGGTGGTGGATGGTGAGTGAGCGCCGCCGTTGCGTTGCTCGCGCTGGCCCGCGAGGATGTGCCCACCGGCCGGTAGAGCCATGGTGGAGCCCGGCAGGTGGCAGGGACATGGTGAGCGCGGGAGCCTCTCCGGAGAGCCGGGCCGGAGGAGATGCCGCGGGGTGAGGCGTCCCCCGCCGTGGCTGGCGGCAGCCCTCCCTGCGATGAGCGCGGCCACAGGAGCCCGTCTTCCCCTGGGGCTGCCCGCTGGGTCCCACGGTGCCGCCGGAGGGAGACGGGTGTCTCCAAGCCCCCAGGGCTGCATCGAAGCCAGTGGGGACAGGGTGGCCTGGCCCCTTCTCCAACTGCTTTGGGGGGTTGTCTCCATCTCTGCAAGCAGGCTTGGCCCCTCTCTTCTCCTCTCACTCAGCCACAGCTCATCCCATGTGAAACCCCCCAATCGCAAAGAGCAGCGGCGCTGGCTTGGGCCAAAGGGCATCCAGCCCCCGAGGGGTGACCGGTTGCAGGCAGCAAGAAGGGGTTTGAGTGGGTCACAGCCATCTGAGGACGGCCACGGTGAGATGCCACCGTGCTACGGCGCAGGGGAGCCTTTGGGAGGGACCTTCTCGGAGAGCGGGGCTGCTCGGGCCCCCAGCCCGACCCTCGCCGTCTCCTCTCCACTCCCCCCTGCTGCGCTTGGTCCACGGGATCGCCACGCAGAGCTGGTCCCGGCAGCCCCGGTTCCCTCCTTGTTTGAAAATTCATCCTTCCTCTTGGCAGCTCTTTTTTTTTTTTTTTTCTTTTTCCTCCCTGCCTTGACGGCTGCTGTGCAGGCTCGAAACAGCTTTTGTTTGTCGTGTGGGGGAGGCCCAACATTTTGGATTTTTTATTTTTTTTTTACACTTGCAGCTTCTTCAGGCTTTTGGCTTGCTCTTCTGGTTGCTTTCCCCTCTGCTGGCAGGAACCCTCGCGCTCTCCTGCCGGAGGCATCGGGGTGGCACCAAAACATAAGCCAACACAGGCTTTTCTTGCTGGAGTTTAGCCTCGGCGCAGAGTCCGAGTGCCACTCTCCTGTCCTCAGCCCGCTGTCACCGCACGTTGCCAGAGATGAAGAGCTGGGCAGTAGTGGGGAGGAAGCGTGGTGCGTCCTTCCCTCGCCGCCCGGCCAGTGCTCCCATGCTCCTGAGACTTGCAGCTGGCTTTTTCCAAAGCGCTGGGCTGGGCGAGCCGTGGGGGTGACGTCCCTCGGGCTGCCGGTGCCCTGCAGAGCTCCCTTGCACACCCCCGCGAGTTGCTCCGCGCCGTGGGAGAGCCGGGCGTTGCCTCTGCCAGGCAGCGGGGTTTCAGCGCGTGGGGGATCTGCAGCAGAGCCAGGATTTTCAGCCCGGCTTCCCCCACCCACGTTGCGGTTTGCTCCTGCCCCAGGCCACTAGTTCCCAGCTGGCAAATCCCAGCATCTCAGCAGCGAGGCCCAACGCGGTGCTGGCGTCCTCCCGGACCAGCGAAGCGGCTCCGTGCTGGCGCTGCTCCGCAATGGCGACCTGGAGGCTTTGGGGAGGAGGAGAGGATGTGCCAAAATACTTTGGGGCACTGTGGCATCCCCTTCATTGGGGTCTTTAGTGCAACATGGAGTGAAAGAGCCTGGTCGTGCTCAGGGGCCACAGGAGAGACCCGAGGGCCTTGCTAAGTCCTCCCCAGCCCACGGGAATGAGCAGGAGGGAGTCCGAGTGCGAGATGGCCTGAAAGCAAGGGTCTCTCTTCATCGCTTCATCTCTTCTTTGCTCACTGCCCAGGCTCTCTTGCCCCAAACACACACATTGGGGGCTATTTCGGGGCACTGTACCTGGCCATGCTTTTCCCAGAGCCAGGGCATCATGCTAAGGTGGCAGCACCTCTGGGGCTGCAGGGTCGGGGAGGGCAGCTCTTTGCACCCTGGGTGCCTCGGTGGCCCTGCCTGACGTCCTGCTGCCCTCCTTCTGCCCCCCGCAGATGCTGCAGCCCCAGTTCAAATCCCACAACACCCACGAAGTCCTGAGCAAGCTCTTCCAGATCGTGCCTGGCGAGAACCCGTACAGCTCCCGCGACCCCCGGCGCTGCCGGCGCTGCGCCGTGGTGGGCAACTCGGGCAACCTGCGCAGCTCCGGCTACGGGCAAGAGATCGACGCGCACGACTTCATCATGAGGTGAGGGCTGCGCCGCCGGCGGGGACGGCATGGGAGGAGAGGCAGCGATACCCGGGCCGTAGTGTGTCCCCAGCCCCGCTCCTCTAATCCGGCTGAATGCAAGGGCAGGAGGTGTGCTACCCATACGTGGGCATAGTCCAGCAGTGGTGCAGAAGGAAACCAGCTAGATCACTTAGTGAGATCCTTTCATTTCTTGGCTGTTTGGAGGCAGCAGGAAGGGAGCAAGGAGCACAGGTTTCCTTGGCCAGGGCCATCTCTCCCCAGGAAGGCTGTGACAGCAGCACGTGGCACTGGCGGGGTGCACTGTGATCCTACCTTCTGGACGGGGTGCCCTTCTCCGCCTGGTCCTTGAGCCCGTGCGAGGTGTCTGAGCTGCTCGTCCCGATTTGGCGTTGGAGTTGTCTGGGTTCCTGGCGGGAGCTGCGGCAGTGGGGCGCGCTGCTGCTGAAGTGGGCCAGCTCCTGGGAGTGCCGTGATGCCCCCGGCCAGGAGCAGCTGGCTTGCACGTGGTGAAGGGGGCCATGCCACCCGCCCAGCAGTCGTCGGCTGCAGGGAAGAAATAAAGCCAGACGTCCTTACGTGGTCTGACTGAGGACCCTCCTACCATGCAAAGCCCTCCCAGAGCATCGCGGTTAGGACACGCATCTCTAGGTGGGTCGTGGCCCAGCCCCTGCCTCAGTTTCCCTGCTGCTCTCACAGGGTAGCAGCGCGGGGCTGCCCCGGTCCTCCCGTGGAAGAGCAGTGCTGGGCAGCCTCCCGTGACCCCTCCTGTAAGCACACAAGCCACCCCTGTGACCTGAATTGCTGCTCGTGGCGTGGCTGTGCCTGCTGGCAGCCCCAGCCCCGCGCACCGCTCGCTGTGCCACTCCCCTGGGCTCGGCAGCACTGTTGCTGTAGGATCCCTCCCACGCTTCCCAAAATAAAACCGTGTGCCAGTTTTGTGCGATGGCATCTCCTGCTCCCTTCCAGGCTCAGTGTGGGATTGTCAGAGTCTTCCAAGCCCCAAGCGTACTAATGCTCAGGCAGGAGCATGCTCCGAAATCACAGCCCCGTCAGAAAAACATGCAGAAAGGGGAGCTTGTTCCCACCTCTCAGGAGCCTCAGCGGCTCTTCAACCTGAGCAGGCTTTCTGGCAGGGTTCCCCTTACCCTGGCAGCTGCAGACCTGGCTTTACTAGGCGGGAGCAGTGATGCTAGCAGGCTTCATGCTGAAACAGCCGGTGCTGATCCCCCTTGCTGCGCAGCCCAGCAGTGTCTGTGGACTTCCTGCAAGGCTCTGGCCCTGCCCTTCACCGAAAAAATTGATGTCCCAAGCTGGACATCAGTGCCTGGTGCCTGCCCTGAGACACCTCCTGTTTCAAAGATGGAGGAGGTACTAGTCTGGGTTAATGCCAGCGCAGCGCGAGGTGCTCCTTTGCGGCTGTGCCTCGGAGGCCATCTGCCCAGCCCCTTCTTTGATGTGACAGTCAAGAGACGTGGGAACTTGTTCTGGTGCCTTACGCTGCGACCAGCGTGCGCAGGCCCTGCTGGGGAAAGGACGGTGCAAGGAGCCTGCAACACGGACCTCTGCTGACACCAAAATCTGCTGTGGCCCAGCTTCTCACACCAAGCCATCCAGCTCGCTCCAGTGCCAATGCTGCCCCACAGTGGCTCCAACAGCGAAAGGTAGCTTGAAATCGGAATTGGAGACGGGATGAGGGGAAGGAGCCTGGTCCTGGGAGCCTGCCACGTCCCCTAGGCTGGTGGAGAGGGCTGTCTGGCTCTTGCTCCAAGCGACTGAACGATGGAGGAAACCCTTTTATCAGCTCATGACCCCCTGCACATCAGCCATCTGGGTAGTGCTCCTTGACTGCATTCAACGGCTTGTACCTGACACACATCCATCTCTGAGGAAAGACGTCCCTGCACAGCCCCACCGAGATGCAACAGCCTGGCCGTTTGTCACCTGCAGTCTCTGAAAAACGTGCCTCTTCCCAGCTTGGCTTTGGTGCAGGCTGAGGTTGCTTGTGCTGCCTTCCCTCCCTAGATAAAAAGCCCTCCGGCATTTGTATTTTTTTTCCCATGGAGGCTTCTATGCACAGCCACTTCTCCGTTGTTTTGGTGAGCTCTATTAAACTCTACATTTCTCACTGCTGGGCACAAGTGCCAGCCCTTAGATTATTTTTATGACTTTCTTGCAACTTTTGAGTTGCTGAATGTCCTTTTTTTTCTTTAGAAGTCTAGCCCTCAAGTGCAGCGCAGTTCTTCTGGTGTCTGGTTCACCAGCGCCATTCCCAAGCAAAACCCAAGATCTTTCCTAGAGCATGTCAGTGGGGCCCTGCCCCACAGCTGGATGACTTCTGCCCCTCGACATGGGTCACCCTGTGTCCCGTATCCTGACCTGTCTCTCTGCCACCCCGTCTTCCTTGAGACAGTGTGCAGTACAGGATCACTGGCCTTCCTAATGCATCTACCATCATCCCGTTCCCATTTCTGTTGTCAAGCCAGATGCAGGTCATTGCTCCCGCCCTCCCTGCGATGAAACACGAGCTGTCTCACGGTGTCCTGCAGTTTCCCCGGTATTCTGCTATTCGTTAAAAATTCTCATCAGCAGAGCTCCTGGGTCTGAGCCGCCTAGACCTGCTGACTTTAAATATTTATCTCTTGTAGCTGCTCTGACATCCTCCTTCCTTGCTAATGGGCTAGAAAGCACTTCAGTGCACCTGGGTGGGAATCATAAATCATCTTGCTGCTTCCTAAACACAGAGCAGAGACTGAATGTGTCTCCATGCTGGTATTAGTACCAATTTTGCCACCTCCAGCTCATGAGAGGTCCGTGTCATGGCTGAGGTTTCTTTTGTTCCTAAAACTTTCACGCGCGATTGAAAAGCCGGTGCCTGGAAATACAGCACAAGCCTGGTTCGAAATGGGAGCTGCTTAGAAAAAAACCTGAATGAGATGTGAAGAACTGAGGCACAACTGAGTATAAATTTGTATATGCAGATGTGATTTTTTTTTTTCCCCATTACTCAGCTGCACTGAGGAGGGAGGGTAGTAAAAAGTGCTGCATCTGCTCGTTTCCATGCAAGCGCTTGTGGCGGCTGCGAAGATAAGTCCGGTGCAGCAGACCATCCCCGGGGACGGTGGCACACACAGAAGCAGCCCTGGGCTTTGAACCTACCTCAGGGTTGAGCTCTCTCGCTGCCTGCGATGCCCCATCGCTTTGCAGCTGTGACACAGAGACATGGGGTGCCCCGAGCGTTGCAAGCGGTGTGCAGATCGCGCCCAGCTCCCGCCTGGGGCAACGCAGGGAGGTTTTCTTGCGCCTCTAAAAGAGGGCTGGGGTGGAAAACAGATGTGAAGGCAAGGGGCTGCTGCTGCCACCATGCGTGGATGGTCCCCGTTGATTTCCCATGCCCAGGTCCTCCACCTTGGTGTCTGCCACGTACCTGACTCTCTCCCCAGGATGAACCAGGCCCCCACGGTGGGGTTCGAAGGCGATGTGGGGAGTCGGACCACTCATCACTTCATGTACCCGGAGAGTGCCAAGAACCTGCCTGCCAACGTCAGCTTTGTGCTGGTGCCCTTCAAAACCCTGGACCTGCTCTGGATTGCCAGTGCCCTCTCCACTGGCCAGATCAGATTGTAAGTACCTGGCAAGGCTCGGGGCAGCAACAGCCCCAGCTGGCTGAGGATTTTCATGGTGTCTGCCTCTATATGGTCCCTGTGTTAGATCAGGCAGGCAGCACTGTCTAGTGGCCATGTAGCTTCTTCCACTGGCTCACCAAGCTGGGAGCAATGAATATTCATCGCTGGGGCTTCGGCTGGGGCTTGGCTGGTTTCTCTCCCTTCCTTTCCCACAGGAACATCTGAGCACCTGAACCGAAGCGTCTCCCTTCTCTTGTTAGCTTGGGTTGGGGTTGCGGTAGACTTGCGTCCCAAAGGAGATAACCTGCCTCTGCTTTTTTCAGCACGTACGCACCCGTGAAGCCCTTTCTGCGGGTGGACAAAGAAAAGGTAAGGCCAGCTCCACAGGCTCTTCTCCTGCCGTGCCAGCAGCCTGGGGTGGGAAAGCCCCAGGGGAGCATCCTGCCCGTTGCCTCCTCCCCAGATGAGCCCCACTGCTTGGGGCTGTTCCCCAGGAACCACGGCTGCCCAGGCTGCCAGGCCGGCACAAGCCTGCTTTTCTCCACGGCTTTTCCTTGTGTGGAGAAGCTTTGCAGAAGTAGCTGCATCTTCCCCTTGGGTTCCCACAAACTTCTTGGCTCTCCTTCCTGAGCTGCTGGCTTTGGAAGGGAGGGTGGAGCTGGGCTGGCCCAGCGGCCAGGGCCTTCCCTAGGGAGGACAGGCTGGGGGTGGCCAGGGACAGTGTCCTGGACTGTTCCATTAGTCTGTGCCTCACGCAATGCTCATGCACTGCTCTGGAGCCTAACTTCAGCCTGTCCTCCTAGGTGCAGATCTACAACCCTGCCTTCTTCAAGTACATCCATGACCGCTGGACGGAGCACCACGGGCGATACCCCTCCACCGGCATGCTGGTGCTCTTCTTCGCGCTCCACGTCTGCGACGAGGTGGGTCACGGTGTGGTGACCTGAGCCATGGGGCGTATGCCATGGAGCTCCTCGGTGTGCTCCCTTCCCAGATGTTCACCATCCTGCATGCTGTGCCGGGGGGGGGCGGGTGTGCAGGCCAGGAGGGGCTGCAAGATCCCGGCCAGGATCCTGGGCCATGGCATTGCTAAGGTCACCTTGAGTGTACCAGGCTCGCCCTTGCCGCGGTGGCCTGCTTTGGAGGGGTGGGTTTGCTCTGGACATGTGCTGCGGCTGCTCCCTCCAGGGCCCATCACCTTGGCTTTGCTCGCCGATTGAGACCCTCTGAGCTGTTTCCTGGAGCTCCTCTGTAACTGCAGCACCCGGGCCCTTGCCTTGGGGCACCCACAGCTCTGGCCGGTCAGCCCCAGGCAAGGGGCGAGCTCCGGCTCTGCTGTTGCACCCATCTTGCAGGGCTAAGGAGGGAGGCGGCATTGGCTGTGGGGCAGAATTAGAGCAGGGTCGCTTGTTTGCAGGGTCCGTTTGCCTAAAAGCATGGCGATGGGCAGCCTGTGAATATCTTTAAAGCTTCGGCGGTATCCAGGAAGGCCGTGCGGGGGAAACCGCCTGTTCGGCTCCCGCGGTACAGTGCCAAATCCTGCCCCCACACCGAAGCGGATGCTCGTCCGGCAACCAGCATCAGGCTTTAGCAAGCGGATCGCCCGCGAGGTGCCCTTGCCCGGTCAGCCGGGCTCCCGGCGCCCGCCGGGCTGGCAGGGCTGCGCGTGGCTGACCGTCCCTCCTTGCCGCCGGCAGGTGAACGTCTTCGGGTTCGGCGCTGACAGCCGAGGCAACTGGCACCACTACTGGGAGAACAACCGCTACGCCGGCGAGTTCAGGAAGACTGGGGTGCACGACGCCGACTTCGAGGCTCACATCATCGACATGCTGGCCAAAACCAGCAAGATCGAGGTTTACCGGGGCAACTGAGGGGCCTGACAACTGCGAGTCCTCCAGCTTGCCTTTGCCAATCAGGTTTCCGTGGCGCGGGGGAGCTCCCGCGGCCGCCTGCCCTGGCGAGGGCAGAGGGTGAATCTTGCCGTGGCATCCTCAAGCGATCACCGGGAGTGCAAGGATCGGCAGCGTGGCCCCTGCATGGCCCCGGGCGATGGAGCTGCCCCGCAGGGTATTTGGTGCCTCCAGCCAATCAGGTTCTGAGCTAAAAAGGAGACCTTTTTTTTTTTTTTTTTTAATTAATATTATTATTAAGAAACCTGTTTCAGCCGAGAAGGATTTACAAACACAATCAGTGACTGACTGGACGGCGGGAGCGTCCGACTTGCATCTCTTTACAGTCAAACCAAATGCTGCTCTTTTTAAAACAAGAACAAAACGAAACCCGGCGACTTTGGGGAAACTCCAAGCAATCGTGTCCCGGGACAAGGTAGAAAGGACGTCTGAACAATCAGTTTTCCCCTCTCCGATGGCACAGTCTCGCAACGCAACGACATTAGTGTCTTACGGACGCCAGCGCTGGCTGACCCGAGGAAAGGGGCTGAGTTATTTAACCCCGCGTGCTGCTGCTGAGCTCATGGAGACCTTCTCCGGTTCTGCGTGGTTCTTGAGCACAAGCGTGGCAGCAGCTGGCTTCATTCTTCCTGTGTTTTGATTCTTTTTTCCCCCCCTTGGGCAGTCGCAGCGGCTTTCCTAGAGGAAGCCTCCCGTTGTACAATCAGGTCCCAGCAATGTCTGTATGCGCAGTTGCAATCATGTGGCCCCGGCGCTGGAAGAGGTGGGAAGCGGGGGGCTGGACTCTCATGGCCTGTTTGCATTGGACTGTTGGGAGCCTGCCGAGGAGAATCTGGGATTCGGATACTCCTGCGTGTCGAGAGGGCAAAGTCGGCTCAGCGAAGAGCTGGCCACCAGCTCCAAGCCACTGCTCCGCTGCAGACTGGTGTCTGCTGGCGTGAGCGAGTGTTTGCAGCCGGGGGGTACCTGCCTCCTGGGAGGGAAGGAGAGGAACCGGGAGAGATGCTGCTTCGGGGTGGCATCTCCTTCTCCTGCCAGAAGTGGGACGGGCACTCCCTTGTCCAAGGATTGACTTGATGGTAGGACGGGTTTAGAGGGAAACCATGCAAAAGGCAGCTAAAATCCCACAGAAGCAGTAGCCCGATCCCTCCAGCCAACCTCTGCAGAGCCCGCTTCTGATTTATGGCAATCTTGAGGTTCGAAGGAGAGGCAGGGAGCCCAGCCACAGCAGCCGCGGCAAGCCAGGGCGCGAGAGCGATGGCTCCGGATCGGGTCCCGCATGCCTGTGCCGTGAGCGGGGCCAGCGCAACGTGGGGTCGGGCTTACCGTCTCCAGGCTGCTGCGGTTCCTCGTCCCCGCAGAGGCAGCCGGGCCAGCGAGCGCGAGCTGCCCGCAGGCACCGGGGGATGCTACTGCGGGATGCAGGATGCACCAGCTGTGGGATGTGAGAGGTGACGGCGGGGACAGGCCCCGCTGGGGGCACAGGCTGCGGGCTGGGGCTGGCCTTCGTCTGCACGGCAAGGGAAGGAGGAGAAAAAAAGTTACTTTTCCTTTTGCTTTTGGAATGGAAAAAACAGTTTAGAGATAGCTTTAGTGGGTGAATGAAACGTGCTTTTGTTTTTGTTTTGTTATAAATGGACAGCTCTGTTGAGAAGCTGAAATCCCAAAGCCTTTGCTCCATTTTTAATCATGGACGACTTGCAGGATTGGACTTGTGGGTGTTGGTCCAGGCTGTGGTGAGGTTTGTGGAAAAGACTCCCTGGCTGCACTGCGGGAAGGAGCAGCAGAGGCACTTTGGCTCTTTTACAGCAGCGTTTTACAGCCGCGTCCCTGACTTTCCCAGTCTCCGGGACCAGCGCTGCTGTCCCCACATATGGGCTGGGGTCGGCTGGGCCCGTGTTTGAAGCCTGGGGGGGCGCAGGCAGAGGTGGCAGGTCCTGGCAGCAGGCGCAGGCAGGAGGGAGGCAGAGCCTGGGGCCAGGCTGCAGGTCCAGCCTCTGCCTGGGAGGGCCAGGGGTGAGATGCAGGGGGAAACTGCCTCCCTAGAGATGTGATTAAAAACACTTTTTTGGGGGTCAATCAGTCAGTTTTCAGAGATGCTGGAAGGTTCAATAAGAAGGCAATCATGGCAAATGGGATCGAACGGAAATAGCCTGCACCTCTATCGTGGCCGGGTCTCTCCCGGAGAGGGACCCGCAGCTGGGGACGTGAGGCGATGGTGATCCTCTGCTTGGGCTGGGTGAACCCCAGGGGTGCCTGGCACGGCAGCGCTGCTGCCGGGGCAAAGCCAGCGCTGTCCAGAGCGGACTGCCCTGGCATGGGAGGCTGCTGCCGCCGGTGGGGCTGAGGGTTGCCGGAGAAAGCCCTGCCTGGCCCCCAGCTCCTTGTTGCAATAGTTATTTAAGGAACAAGCACCATAGTTTTCTGGGCTTGAGGTTTTTTTCTTTTTGTATCTGGCTTTTCTGTAACCACCTCTTACCTGTCTCACTGGTTTGGTTTGTTTTTTCAGTATTTTTTTCCCTTTTCTGAGTTTTCTCTCTGCAATCATGAAACACAAGCATTCGGGTCGCTTAGAGCAGGCACTGAGCATCCCCTGGGCTGGGGACCTTTGTCTTTTCTTTTTCTGTCCACAGGGCTTTAAATCCACAAGTTTCTTGGAAGGTTTTTAGTCAAAGAGGTTCTGTGATGCTCTGTGGCCGGCTGCCCCTGCCTGGTGCCGGCCGTGCGGACAAGAGCAGACCAGCTCGGGAGAAGGGCTGGCGGGATGGTCAACCCTCAACGCAGTCCTTGCTCCCCTGGCTTGTCACCCTGGGACTCAGAGGCTGGTTATTCCGAGGTTATTCCTGGTCTCCACCTGTCCTGTTTTTTTTTTAGGAGAAGAAAAACAAAAAAAACAAAAACATGAGCAACAACGAGTGCCTTGACCATCTCCTGTCGGCTACGCTGGACTGGGCCCGCTCCCCACGCTGGCTCTGGGCCGGTTTGCCCTGCGAGCGTGGGGTGTAGGTGTTGGTCTGATTTATCTGGCAGTCGTATCTGCTTCCTTCCTTATCCCCGTGCTGCTGGGCTGGATGTTAGCTGGAAATTGCTGCTGGGGGGGGGGTGACAAAAAAGCACCTTCTTTGCTTCTTCGGTGGAGACGTGGCTAGAGCAGGCGTGCTGCAGGGAACAGCTGGCTGGGAAGGATGAATCCAGCTGCTGAGGTTTGACAAGGCTGGGCCTGCTCTGCCTGAGCTGAGCAGGGCTAGGCCAGACAATCATGGGCCGGTAGGAGGCACGGGGTGCCAAACGCGGGCCGGGCCGGGCCGTGCCCAGCACCCGGCGAAGAGCAGGCCCTCGCAGACAGCATTTTTCAGCTACCTTCCTTCCCACCCCCCCCTTTTTTTTTTTAAAAACTGTCCTGCTACAAGGACTCGCAACCACTTCTGTTTCTTTGGCAGAGCGGCCAACGAACACACGCACGAGCATGCTGCAAGGCCTGCGGGGAGGGGGCCGCGGGCGCTTTGCCTACGAGTACCACTGTACTGTACATAGAGGAGATGTAGGCAGAGGCTACGGGCAAGGCGTGCGGGGTGGGAGAAGGGGCAAGCGCCGGCGCCCGGGGTCAGCCAGGCCTCCCCGCCGGCCGTCGCGCCGGTTCCCCATCCCTGGCCTCTCTCGCCATCAGCTTCCAGGGGTTGGGTCGGGCTCGGGCGTACCCCGGGCAGGGGCCGCTGGCTCTCTGGCCGACGAGCCGGGACCCCCAGGCCGCAGGGCTGCCCGGCCTTGCCCACCCCGCAGAGGCAGAGCGGTGGCGCTCACCGCGCTGGCGCTGGCACCCGGCGTGGCGGGAGAAACCGAGCGTTGGGGTCATCTTTGTTGTGTGGTGCCATGCTGGGGGAGGGGGACCAGTGCTCTGACCTAGGGCTAGGAGCAGCTGGGTGGCTTTTCCCATAGCCTCTGTCTACATGGGTACTTCTGCACACAACTGTCTTAAAACAACTTTTTTTTTAGTCAATAAAAACCATGCATCAGAGCTGCGCTGTGCTTTCCTTCTGGGGCGGGGGGGAGCCCAGCTGTGCAGGCTCCACCTTGCTGTCACCTCCAGGACACTACGCACTCACCAGCGCCTTTTGGGAGCTGGCAGTGTCGGTTTGTCTTGTCCCCTAGACGTCCCCCAGGGGGTTGCCGGGGCTGGGGGGAGCAGGAAAGATGCCAGGCATCAGCCAAGGACTGTGATTAACTCCCCCGGGAGCCCAGGACCTGTGCCCAGCGGCAGAGCCCTGACAAAACCCATCCTGCCAAAGCCTGTGGCCTCGGCCGCGTGTTCGGGTGATACCTGGGCACCGATGCTGCTGCTCGCCTGGGCCTGCTCTGCATCAGCGTCCGGCACGGCCCTCCTGGCCCTCTTCAGTGCCTGAAAAAGAGGAGGAGGCATTTGCAGGGCACAGGACAAAGGCAGCTGGCACCAACCCCAATCTCCCTGTCCCAAGGACATCGACCTGCAGCTGCGTGGGCTTGCGTCCATCCTCAGTCCACTTTCCAGGGCAGAGACGTGTGGAGGGACAAGAGCCATCCCACATCTCCGCTGGGAGCCAGACTTTAGCATTTGTCTTTTCACTGGCTCAGAAGCAGTTTTGGAGATTTTTCTCTGGGGCTTTTGGGTGCTGTAGCAGCTTCCCTGGTGGGAGCAGAGGTCTGGCACAGAGCTGACCCCAGGTGCTGCCACCGTCACCCCCGGCCGAGGGAGCTGACGCAGCTTCCCGCAACCCAGGCTCCCAGCACAAAGCGGGCTAAAGCTGAGGTCAGGGTGTCACAGTGAACTGAGCCCCCTCCCTGGCTCCCAGCTGCTTCCTACTGGAGCTGTGGTCATCTGGTAGCACCAGCCATGTCCTGAGCTGCCCTTTGCTAGGGACCATCTCTTGGCCAGCAAGCTCTTGAAGTGTCTCAGCTTGCGTTTTGGTTAGGGATCCTCAAATGCCCAGTCCTGACCCTATCCGGATGGGATAGACGGTCTTCAGAGGTCCCTTCCAACCTCAGTGATCATGACTTGCCTCGTGGTGGCAAAGGGTGCTCACATTTCAGTGTGGAGGGTCCAGCAGGTACGTGCCATGTCCATCTCCAGAGGGTTTGCTCCAGCTGAGCCCTGGCAGAGGGCAACAGCCTTCTCCAGTAACAGATCTGCTTCAGGAGCTGTGGAATGGGCAGAGAGAAAGGGAACAGGGCTCTCCTGCCAAGGAAAGCCACTCGTCACCTCGAGAGGGGCTGAAACCCCGCAGTGAGATGCAGAGGTGGTCCCAGCCCACCACGCTCAGCCTGCCCAAGGCCGCAAGCCCACAGAGCCCATGCCCCTGAGCCCCAGAACGGCACGTGTGAGCTCAGGGTAGGACTTGGACAAACTCTTGGAGGACAGTGCCAAGCGGGTATGACAGCCTGGATGCTGCTGAAGTGGGTCTTTGCTCCCAAGCCTCCTCTGGGAGAACAGTGTCAGCCAGGAGGCTTATACTAGTTATTGCCTCCTGAGATACAGCAGAGCCTAAGCTTGCTGCAACGATCATGGCAGGTACTGGGGGGCAGGGAGACCTGGTTTCAGTGCCGCAGACGGGAGCTGAATCACACGCGTATGGGAGGACAGTGTTGAAGTTCTCCCTTTTCACCCCACCACTGATTCACCAGGCTGAAAGAAAGAAGTTTTGAAAGGAGATGCAGGCAGAGAGACCGAGCAGAGCCAAGGCTTGCTCCACCTCCCAGGTCACACTGTTAACGGCTGGAGCAGGGAGCCTGCGACAGGCCCAGCATCCCTACAGAAAACCATCCAGACGACCACACGGTTTGGATCCCGATACACAAGGCTCTTGAGTAACAAATTGCCAGTCAAATTCCAGCAGCAAGAGTAGTTAAAATGCCTCTTTATTAATATACAAACCTAGCAACATTGAAGCCAACCAAAAATATTAAATGAAATAAAGCATGATATAAATACAGCATATATAATAACATGGCCTCAGCGGACAGCAGCGAGCTCACCCTTATTTGTGCGCTTGGGAACAATTGTCCATGTCCCCTCCCCAAAATCAAAGCAGCTTCTGTCTCTCCCATAAACCCCTTCCAGTTCAAACCCAACAGAAGTAACGCTACTGCTCCTCACAAAGGCAGACTACGCGGCGCAATATTGTACACTTGAACATTTCTTCGATCCCAAAGTTCAAACAGATTAAAAACCATCACTGCATTGCTCAAAATGATCTGTTGGTGTTTGCTTGCCGAGACCCTGCAAGGGGAGAGGGAGATGTTTGCAGTGGATGGGGAAACATGTTACTGAAGTTGTTCCTTGCTCTGTCCCCTCTCAGTTACATCAATTGCACAACATTCACAAGCGTAAGGCACTAGAAAATACTTTCACAGGTTCAAACTCCAGTTGTTCTTAAAATTTATGCTGTAGAATATTTTAGAAGTCCTCCCAGCCCTTCAAAATCAATTCTCAGGAGACTACTAAAAGCATGAAAGGACTTTGGGCAAACAAAATTAAGGTGCATCTGATACTCAAAGTATCAGCTGAGAAGGGCTGTCCAGCGCTGCATGCAGTTCGCAAGTTGGCAGTCTCTGCTCAGGAGACTACCAACCTGCGTTGGACACCTGTCAAAGAACGGGAAGCACCTCTCCCACGTAACTTGGGTCTCCTCCAAAACCGGCGGCGATGGCAGCGGGAGCTGTCACACATGCACAGCCAGGAACAGAACAGAAAGTGGCAAAAGAAAGCAGGCTGTCTTAAGAAGAGCAGCAAGGAATTGATCTGGGCCACATCTTGCCAACAGGGGTTGTCCCAAACTGTTAGCGAAGAGCCACAAAACGTTATCATCATTCGGCTGCCTGGAGGCAGGAGGCAGTATGCTCCGTAACACAAGTATGCCTGCGGGCCCCAAGTGCAGCTCGCACCATTTGCCTTGCAGAAGGTCATACACGATCGGATACCTGCCCTGCTATAATTCTGGCCATAAGAGATGCAAGAGAATCAACAACTCTAGGGAAATTCATCTGCCTCAGATTACACTGCTGCTGTGGGTATAAAGGTATAAGTGTAACTTGTCCCACTGTGGGAAAGCCAGACTTGGGCCTTAGGCAGGGAAAACTATTTGCAGCATGGAAGAAAGCCCAACTGTGCCACAGAGAAAGGCTGAAGTTTAGGACTTTTGTATCTGCAAAGAAAATGGAATCAATCACTAGTTGGGCTGGCCAACAACTTCGAGTAGCTGCTAAACTTGTCGCAGCAGCAGGCATCAAGCATCTGTGTGGGAAGATCAGTTGTTATCAGTATGAACAAATTAATAAATACGAAGGTGAACACCTTTCTTAAGTTATAATTGCCCACTCCTCTTCCTGAAGGTATCTTACTTTTGGAACAAAGCTGAGTTTGTCATACCTGCAAAGAAGTGGCATGTTTTATACCGTCACTCAAAAGCAAACCTGACATTAGCCATACGAAAGAGTTTTAAAACAAACAGGAGATAAGAAGTCTCAGAGTCATCTGAACAAACACTAAGGGCAACACAAAAAGATCCCCACTGCTGAAAAAGCCTCAGCTCCCCCATTTGCCGACTCAGGTCTGCAAACGTTAGCTAATACAGTAAAGAAAGCATTCAAGCAGAGAATTTTGTTTCCTTTAATGCAATGAGACACTCATACTCTAAACCAACCAGGGCTTCTTCCTTTAAACAAAGGATAAAACCCACTACAGCATGAGCAGTATGCTGAATAAATACATTTCTGGAAAAAAAGGGAACATGTGTCAGCACAAACAGCTGCACAGGCACAGAAACGGTGTGTTTAAACGGGGTCTCCCAACTGATTTATTTCAGGTCAAGACAAATTCCAGTCTGCAGATGAGCAACGTACTGGAAAATTAGCTTCCACTCTCCCCAGTATGTTCTCAAAAATATCTGCTGACATTTGTATCTGCTCTGCACGTTCAGAATACAGACCTTCAGTAAGAAATCAAATGGCACACACGATCAGTGCACAAATACCTAACCTAAGCTTTAAGGCATTTACAAATATTTAAAGTTCTTCCTCCCTCAAATGCAAAGACTGCTCTTGCTGAGGGTTAAAAGCACACTACAATTACAATGTTTAAGAAAAGTTTAAAGTGCAAAGAAAATTTCCAAATGCCTTTTCGAGACAGCTTGAAGTGTTCTGATGACATTAACCCCTTCCCCCCCCATCCCTGCTTCCTGCCTCCATGTTTTGTTTTGTTTTTTAAAAACCCTAGCAATGGCTTAAGGAAAAGGTAGTTTAAAACAGAAATACATCCCAAACTGGGCTAAAATTAACCTGACCAGGTACTATAATAAAATCATTTGGTACGACAAATATGAAGATTATGAACTTTCTGCTCACCTTTACCAGTGGTTAAGCATTCTGTTTTAAAATAAGAAAGATTCAGGTGTTTGCAAGCAACCTTCTTTTTCAAACAAGGAAACCACCTTGCTTGTAAAGTTCTGCACAAAAAGCAGACATTTTGGGTAAAGTGGGATGGAAGCTGAAGGCTAGCTCTGGGCATGCAACTGTCGATGCCGTACCTTTGCAGTTGGACACTACTTGCAAGAACGTGCCAGAGAGACAAGTGCTTCAAGCAATCTACTGCACAAACTCACCACTACCTCCAGTTTGGCCTGATTACTTTCATCTGAATGAAAAGTGATAGTGGGAAACTTATGTTGGAAAACAAGCGCCGCTGTCATTCTTGTTTCCTAGATAACACTGTCCTGATTCCATCTACAATCATAGCTATTGCTCAGTGTGTGTCCAGCACTAAGTCTGTAGAGCTTTGCAGAGAAACATGCGCCCTGAGCTGGAAATCGTGGTTGGTAATCTCTCCGAGACTGGTCTCAAGTGGTTGAGGATGAGTAATGGACAAAGGATGCAACTGCAATCATGCCTCTCCTTCCATCTCACCTCAGCTGGTCTCCATCCCCCTGCCTGCTTCTACTTGGCCGTGCCCTGCTCTCAGGGGGGCAAAAGGAATTAATGTGCTCAACTGGCAGACGAAGGACATTAGAAAGGTGTTAAGGACAGCAGGAAAATATCAGCACAAGAAGGAAGGGCTGAAAAATGGAAGCGTGGCCTATACAACAGAAGGGGAAGGGAACAGAATGAAAAGGTTGAGGCTGTTAAGAAGATCTCTTTTTGGCACCCCAGAGGCCTCTCTTACTGTGCCTGCACAGCTGGAGAGGCTGCATGGTGGACCGAATCAAGTAACTGATATGATTAACAGAATTTCCAGGTAACTTTTCACCTCGACCAGGTCTCAGTCCAGCTTCCCGCACAATGAGTTCTGCAGGCACCGGGAAAGAGGTTTGCAGGGTAAAGCAGCTCGGAGCAGGGGCTGCTGGAATGGGTGACAGCAGCCACAAATCCATGTGGGAGTCAGGACACTGGTATCTGCAGCATCCAAAAGCTGAAGAGCTTCAACTTGACACAAAGAGACAGATTTAGAGCAAACCTGGCTCAGATGATGAAGCACTAGGTAGAATGAAGAGGGGAACCTTGCTCACAAGAGGATTTACAGCAGCACGGGTTGGAATTAAGTGGTGTTACAGGAAAAGCAACAAGGGCTAAGACAGCTTGAACGCTACAGTAGGAAGGAGGAACGCAAGCTTGTACCAAGACTTTGAGATGAAGTGAGAACCTTCCCTCCTTGCCACAAAATAAAAAGAAGAAACTGTCCCCTAAGTCATATCAAATCTGCACACTGGGAGTCAGCACAGAGAAAACATGAAGAAACTAAGTCTGGCAAAGTTAGATGCGAAAATCGCTGTAATACACCCTCCTGAAACAGAAAACATCATTCCTAAATAGACGGCTTTAATTTTATCCTCAGATCATTAAATATGAACAATAAAGTCCTTCTCTAATACAGATTTTACTCAAATCCTTCAGCACCCACTCAAGGAATCGACAAAATACGACAGCTTAGGGAGGGATGTAACATTACATGAGTTATGTGAGGAACTAATAGGCACCCATAAATTAGGAAAAACAAGGAATACAACTGTTTGCAACTTAAATGATACTTCAGGAACAAATGGCTGTTACGGGACAGCGTGCTGCTAACTTTTCAGTTTGGTCTTAACTAGTCATAACCCTCCAGAGAACAAACTGAACGGTTTAAGCTAAGATCTCTCTCCAGTAGCTGCATTAAGTACTTTAGTTCGCCTCAGATATACACTTTATTTTCTCCTGAAGAACTATCATGCCTCACCAGTGACAACAAATGACCAATAAACTCTAATCTGAAGGGCTGCTCTAAGACACATCCTAAGGGTCAAGTATAAAACTCTTTCTTTGCTCTATCACCTCTTTCCCTGGATAAGGAAGGCAGAGCAATGTCCCATGTAAGAAGCTGAGAGAGGAGAATGGACAAGTATTTCTGAGGGACCTCGTGCATTATTCCCACATCACATGCTGGTAGAGTAGAGGCCCTCTTTGGTACACATACCAAAATAGTGGGATTATAACATCTAGGAGGAAGGACAGCAAAAAAGTGATTCTGGATTTTAACTTGTTCTTAGACGCCTTAGGAGGCTTTAGTTTAAACAGGGCATTAATCCTGATATGCCAGGCAACAATTCAATTCAGACAGCAGTAATAGAGGAATTTGGAAGAAATGACAATCAAGCTGAATCTCCACCTTCCATAGTCATGTGGTCATCTCTTTCCCGTGAGATCTCAAACAGCTATCCTGCTACAGTCACTGCATTTCAAAGGGAGGGGAATTTTTACAAATCAGTTTGAAAACAAGTTTGAAATCCTTAAAGATGACACACACTGCACAGGAATCCACTATTTACAGAGGAGAGCACGCTCAAAGAAGTGACATCCATGTTCAACGCACTGCATCTCCTGTCACCACACGCTTGAATCCTTAATTCTCTCTTCCTCTTACACCCCCTTCCCAGTTCTCCATTCCTTGGTTTCACAGCTTCTGTATCACACTCCATGGGGGAGCTTGTTCTGACAACCTATTATAAGGCGTAAAGGTTTTGGACTTTCACCTTTTCTGCCTTGAAAGCCATCCAACCCCCTTTGTATGCTGAGAACATCTAGCTCATAAGTATTGCATACTGACAGATCAAAGACTCAGCTCAAGGCACGATGTGAAGCAACTAAAACAGTAGAAAACAAACTTTATACAACAAGAATCTGGCAACGTCTTGGGCACTGATCTGCTCACATTTACCTTACTGATGCTCACCCATTCAGTGGAAAAGGAAGTGTCCAAAAAAGGTTCTAGATCACAGAGGAAAGAGCTCCCGTGGCTGACAGGGCAGACACCAGCGCAAGGCTGAACTCTAGACAGAAAGATGTCAGCTATGACAGGAGGAGAAAGACTGGGAAGAATAAGCAGGTGCCAGAGGCAGGGAAAATGTTCAAAAGATCTCTTCCAAGTAAATAAAGAGAATCTTTGCTTTTGATTGAGCTCACAATGGGAAGAGGGAAAAGGAAAAAGAGAGGTAAATCTGTGCAATACAATTTGCCTTCCCCTCCACTTCTTTGCCATTTGCCATCAGTGTTTCAATCAGGGCATGTTTTGACACCTTGAGAAGGGGTGAATCCCAACTGCACAGTCTGAAGCATACTCTACGAGCATGATGGCAAAGAGCTTTGCTGAAGGAAAGCAATTTAAAATCCCGCTTCTATCCTCAGGGCCTGGCACATAAACTTACTCCCTTCAGCTGAGGTATCACCAAGACAGAGAAATAAGGAGTGTGACAGATTTGAGGGGAGAAACAGGAGACAATTTCCTTGAGTCCTGCAGGAGTTACTGAGATGCTTTTTCACTCCCAGAAAAAGCACAGTGTTTCTTGCAATATTATCAGCACCATAGGTGAGACAAATGCTGGGTCTTTTGCTCTAATTTCAAAATAGCCACAGTCAGCTGAAAACACAAGATGTTGTTCCCCCCTGCGGCTCAAGTTCCCCAAACTAACACAAGTTTTATACGAAACTTGCGTTTGCTGCATGAACCTTGCCAGACAGGCTTGACCAGGTCACATAAACAACAGAGAGTGAAAGAGAATCCACAAAGAGACAGTACACCACACAGCTGAAACCGAAACAGCGTTTCGACAGTGCTATTAACATTAAAGACTAACATCTGGCCTTGTTAGAAATAAGTCCTTCTGCTAATAAAAACTCCAGAAATCCCCTTCCTTTATAGAAGTAAGACACACATGTTGATCTTCAGTTACGTTTATAGAAAGCCATTTAGTTTCAGGGACCCCCCACAAAAAACCCAATCTGAACAGTAACAACAAAAAAAACTTACCAGCACTACCGTCACCTCAATGACCTGATGATTAACTCTATTTGACTCCCTGTTAGCAAAAAAACGATGGGCAAACGGGGGCAGTGACAGGCCGGAACGTACCAAGACCTGTCTCTTCGCTGCTGCTCGCGCAACGCTATGTCTTGTGCCAGTGAGGTAGCTGATCGTTCTATTGCTGTGTGTGCCAATGCACTGACCCCTCTACAAAGTGACATGTGGAGAGCAAGGTGAAGTCACACGGAGTTCAGCCAAGGGGACAGGAAACCTGAACCACAGGCAGCAAATGCCTGCTGTTTCAAGCCTTCCACCAGAGAAGAGACAGAAAGGGCGCAGTCCTCAGGCGTTCACCTGAACCCTTCCCATCACCGTAAGGCTAGGGTCTCTGGTGTTCACTCCTACACAGGCTTCCCACTGTATGCTCCCGTAGACTTCTGGGTGCATGCTCAACACTGCCCGTCGTCCACTGGGGCATGGGGAAGCCTGGCAAGCGAAGGGTTGAAGGGGGGAGACATAGGGCAAAGGGCTGAGAAAGCTTGAAAATTAAAAGTTCTAAAATGTACAAAATGTAACACACTGGAAAAGTTTAAAAATTGCAAGACAAGAAAGGAGATGAAAGAAATATGGGATGAGGAGAGGGACTGAAAGATGATGGCAGAAGACTCCAGCTTGGGAAAAGGAGTGGGTCTAGTCAGCATTACTCCCTCTGGTAGCCACTCAGTTCCATCTCATCCTTGCGGCGACGGTGCGTAAAGAGGGAGCTGAAGGGGTAAAGCTTGGCTTTGGCCTGGAAGCGCTGTCCAGCAATGTCGATCTCGTACTCGCCCTGGTTGATGAAGTCAGTTGTCACCACCAGCTCTTCTCCTGTTTTCTCATCAAAGTGCTGCACAAAGCCAAGGCAGACATGGCGCTCCAGAGTGTAGCTGTAGGCACTGCTGGTGGTCTTGCCCACGTAGCGGCCATTGCGGAAAATGGGCTCCCCCCACCAGGGCCAGAGGTCCATATCTGTGTCATGGTCCTCAAGAATGAACATGGTAAAGCGCTTGTACACACCATTCTGCTTCTGCTCTAACAATGCTTCCTGGCCAATGAACTCCATTCCCTGTGGAGAGAAGGAAGCATCTGCTGATGAAAGGAACATGAACTGTAGCAGCTGCTGCTGATTGACACAAGGTAACTTAAGCTTGGAATTCATGCTTTCTCAAGACAGGCTGCTTCTGTATGCAAGAAACCCAGCTCAGACAGAGGTTTTCCAGCCATGCTTATTGTTCCAGATGCTAAATTGTATTAAAAGATACCAAAATATATTTTTGAAGTGGGCCTTTAAAAAATTCACTTTAGTTTTCACCACATTACTGGCTCCAGAAGCATACTATGTTTTAAAAATTAGAGGAAAACAGTAATAGTGTATGAAATTTGTATCCCTAACCATTAAATTTTCTTCTCTAAATTATCTGATGCAAGCAATTGCTTTGGCCGGTGCAAAGATGCGAGAATGAAGAAAATAAGCAAGTAAGAGAGATGGCACCTGCCAACACAAATAAGCAGGATACAACTCCACGTTGTTCTGTGTTTTAGTAAAAATAGAGAATTGCTACCCGTGGTGCCTACTCTCGTATGTTTTTGACTTCATCAAATGCCACTTGGTGCACAAGCTGGCTTTTGCTCCATCAAATTGGGGAAACAGCTGGAAGAACCAGGAACTCTGAGCACTTACAAGCTGAACAGCACTCTCCACTCTGCCGAGCTTTCTGCACATCAGCAACACAGAACATGTTACACAGCACGGAAACGTGTGCTGCAGAAGTGGCACAAGAAGCAGGAAGACAATGTTTTTGCTATTTCTAGCATCTTTATAAAGTAGTTAAGTACTTCACATAGCTCCTTCACAAAAGAGATATACCCCCTTAGATGGCAATCTTTCACTGTAGTAGTCCTGCTCTCCTGCCCACCCCCCTTCTGCACTGGCAGACCCCACTGCAGGAGTTAGTGTCAGGTTTCCACCATACCTTTTCCAGCTTGACCTGGAACTCACGTCCACACTCCATGGGAGTGGTGAAGGCATCCAGATCCTGGCCCCAGAACGCAAAGAACTTCTCGATGCGAAGGCTGCGGAGCGCATAATAACCGGCATTCCGAATCCCATACTTCTGTCCCATGTTCATCACCTCATTGTACACATGAAGGGCGTACTGTGAGGGAAGGGTAAAACACAGGGCTGCAGACAAACACCAGGAAAGAGAGACAGCATCTAACACACCACCACTGATGTCCTGCCTCTGCAGCACAAGAGGTCTGGCCAGTCAGAATGCTGTACAGAACATGGAAACCCTCCTGCGTGACTTCTCCCCTTGTAAAACGAGACATTTCATTACCCTGAGTCAACTTTGAAAGTGTTACTCATTATGCACTTACGGAACTGCCTTAAGTAGCTACAGCTACAGCGCACTCTTACCTCTATAGGGATATAGAGCATGAATCCAGGCTCTCCTGTGTGAGTGATACTCATCACGCGGATTCCATTAGCATAGCCCACGCTCATCTCCTGCAGAATCAGAGGGGGTGAAAACATCCAAACTGGAACACAGCACAGAGATCCAGAAGAAGCACAATCCATCACACAAACCACACTGACCAGCCCTTTCCCCTTCCTCACTGTAGTTTACCACTGGCCTACATGCAAAGAATTTAAATCTAAGAATACAAACAGTGATACCACATTATTCAGACTTCATAATCACTTCACGACACTCAGCAGTAAGCCTTTGAACTAGGCCAGGACAAAGGCTTGTATTCTTAAGACAAGACAGAGGTTGAATAGATATCTGCTTAGCCTTTTGACATAACAGGAGACAATGACTCCATAGTCGCTGATCCCAGCTGCCTCTCTGACTGATAACTTCATAACTGATTACATGCAACGTGCCAAGACATCAAACAGCACCAAGCCTACTGCGCGCAGAATACTTAAAACAACTTCGTATTCACCTGTATGCTCAGCAAGTAGAATCTAAAGAGAAGTAGTTAAGCAAGTGAGCCCAGTGAGCGCATTACCAATTTAGCTCAGTTAACTGCAGTAAATATGTATGTTTTTAAATTCACCTCTGACTACCCAAAACAGAATGCTTTCCCTTCTCCCACCCATGCTTCATAAAACCTAACAGGGTGAGGAGAAAAGAAGCGCAATTACTCACCTTGCAGAAGAGAGAAGGAAAGTGTTCTGGAGTTATCGGGGCATATGACAACTCTGACAAGACATCCACAGCACGAGGGCCGATCAGATTGAGAGCTAGAAAGAGGAAGGTAGGGGTGTCAGGATGAGAGTAGAGAGGTCTTACCTAGTCTCTGACTTGCATATATTCTTGCCCCAATTTCTATCGCTCCTTGGGAAGCTGTGTAGCTCATGCCGTTTACTGAAATAATAGGTATGCTTACATTTAGGAATGAAGGAAAGAGTCATGGGGTTCGGTTAGACTCTTCTGACAGTCTGCAGGAAAGAAAAGCTGTCTTACAGTTTGTGCTTTCTAGGAGGAAGAGTCTGAATTGCTGTCTTCATCCAATTGTTTGGAAAAGAGACTCAAGCACCACCGTAGACACATTAAACAATTAACTGGCATGCAGCACAAAGCAGCATTTGCGATTTCAGGCTGCATAATGAGGCCCACTTTTGGTGATTTCTTACCCGTGTATTTCCAGGTCACATCTTCCATGGCTAGGCTGCTGTTGCTGGGCAAGCGATTCTTCAACCAGGCCCAGCAATGGACTTGCTGGTCAGTAGGGGAAATCATGAAGAAGCTGTAATAGAAAAATTGAAACCCAGAAACTATGAACAGACAGCCACAAGATGATTCATTTCATTCTTTACCAATGAACTACTGGAGCCATTCAGCAACTTCCAAGCTAACGTGAGACCAAAAAAAGCTGGTTTGTTATGACCATGACCAAAGGCCCTCTGGACCAACGTCATCGCAGGCCATGACAGCAAACCCCAATCTTCAAGCATCAGTAATAGTCTGGTGACAAAAAGGGAACAGAAGTACTAGGAATGGACTGCAGGCAGTTCTGAAGAGCCAAGGGCGTCCCAAAAGTCATAAGCATTTTGCAAAAGTATTGGCAGCTCTTCAAGACCAGAGGCTCTGGCTACTCTAACAGTCAAAACAGAGCTTAATTCTCAAAACAATTTCTTGTTTCAGCAAAAATCTTTTCATACACAACAGTGACTATGATTAACAGCTTCCCAAAACAGAACTATATTTGTTATGTGAAAATGACAGTTATTTGTAGTACAACTCTCTACAGTATCTTTCATATAAACTGTGAGCTACAACATATTATTGACACAAACAATACATCTCCAAAAGTGATTAACAAGAGGGAAAGCTGAGAGTTTCACACTGAGTAGGATGATACTTTTAAGCAATACATGAATATAGACAGAAGAGGAAGAGAAAGAAAACCTGTTTCTAACAGTAAGAGCTGCAAAGGAGAATGCTTTCACACCAACATAGTGAAAACATGCATAGAAAATGGGCTAGAGAAATAAAACCAACACTAAGCTGGACTATGAAAAAGTTTTTAAAATGAGTAGACTTTTATTAAATTGCCAAGAGAGCCCAAAACAGTGAGTCTAATGATTAGGTCATGCGATCATGTTAGAGAGCACAAACAAGAACCATGAGAGTCTGCAGAGCTGAGAATCAGAGTAACCACCCTGTAATGCAAGTTGAAATAATCAAAAAGAAGCACCTTCAGCATGGAAATCCAATGAGAATATTGCCCAGGAGCCAATAAGCAAACATTTTCTTTGCATATTAAATGATTACATACATTAGTAAACACTAATGACTGAAAACAATTTGCCTTTTCAATTGAGAAACATTTGAAGGCCTACAATTTTGTAGAAATCTATGTTTTATCTGTAGTACCAGAAAAAGGTGCATTTTTCCCAATAATGGTAAATTCAGGGGCTCCCTCTCTCACTGGGGTTACTGAATTAGGAGTGCAGGTAAAGAATCAACACTTTTCTTGAAAGCAAAAGATTACTACAGGGGGAAAAAATAAGCTAATGATCTTCCTTAAGAGGCTCTTAGAGGCTCTAACATCAAAAGGACGAGGGGCAGATAAAGATGCTGTGCGCACACCTACCTGCGTTTGTTCAGTCGTGCTATGCTGCAGTCATTCTCATAACCCCCTTTCTCGTTAAGCATGCCTGTATGCACAACATGCCCAACCGGCACATCCAGGTCATTTGAGAAGAGATACTGCAGACTCTCCAGTGCCTGGTCTCCTGTGGACTACATGAATCCAAAGGGAAAGTCAGACAAGCTGTCTCAGCAATATAAATTCACTGGGGCAGTTTAAGATGGCACCAAAATTTTGGCCCAGATTCTTTCAATTCATAATGACTGACACTGATGGCTCAAGCTTAATAGGATACAATGGTGACGGAGTGTCAAAGCTTTCCGAAACGTCAGTCCAATTCTTTTTTTAGACTGAGCTGGTATTTCTATAAGTCCTAGACAGACAAAAAAAACCCGATCTAAGCTAAATATTGTGGTACAACCTGGATTTGGTCATACAGCTTGGCTTCCTCCATCTATCCTCAATAGGACATACAGCATTTTAGGAAAGCAGCTGATAGCAAACAAAAGGCTGCCTTTACGAGGCTGATGCTTTGTCACTTCCTAGGTACTTACGCTTATTTCAAACTTAGTAAAAGATGACATGTCAATGACACAAACTGCTTCCTTACAGCACTTCACTTCTGAACCCACAATATCAAACCAATCTGGTTTGTAAAAGGTTTTGCTCTGATCCAAATCCAGCAGATCTAATGTAAAGAAGAATCAAAGGGACAATTCATAAACTTAATGAACTAAGAGCTCACACAGACCAATATGGATGCACTAGGCAGAGGAAAACATGATCTCACCTTTCCCAGGGGGGACAAAATATTTGACTCTCTCAAATCCATGTTTCTCCATCCATCTAGCTCCCTGTGCATCCAGACGGTCATATAACGGTGAAGTGCGCAGCTGCCTGCCAGTCTGGAAGTCCCAACGGGGAACTTTCAGATCACAAATGAGAGCTGCAATGGTCACAAAGATTCATTATTAGGTAAAGTGATTATTTTTATCTAAAATTTTCTTCCAGATACCTATAAAGAAGTTTACTAATATCTGAACCATCAATGAAATTCCTTCAAAACAATTCCGACTTTCCTCTTTTATTTTTGGAAATCAGCAAATCTGTTTTGATTCATTTATAGCTATTCAAAATCAGAGTAATAATATGTGCACAGAACAATTACATTTGACAAATACTTCTGGTCTCATGACAATACTGTCAAGATAACTTAACAAAACTCTTTTTTCCCCCATGAAACCATGCTGACTAGTATTAATTATTCCTGGTTCTTCACTGACAGCATACTGTAGCAGCCTCTGATCATTCTGACAATACCAACACTATGGCAGACAGCCCACTGCTACAAGGACCATCTAATTCAGCTTCTTTAAATATTGGCAGCTCAGCTCTTTCTAATTCTAACCTTTTCCAAATGGCTCCTACACCTTTTCACCTAATATATAATATTCTTATTTAGAAAAAAAAGTTACACTGATAAACATTTAACATCCTCCCTGGTTACTACTAGGGAGTAAAATTCAAGGATACTTGAATACTTCTTTATAAATGTTAAGATTGTATTTGGATCTCCTTAGGTCAAAAACTACTTAAGATTGAAGATGAGGTAGCTGATGAGACGAGATTGAATACTTCTACTGTTTTTGCCTCATAACTAATTATTTTATTATCATTATTTGGTATTGGATTGGTACTCCTGAAAAAGTGGGTAAAGGGAAGTATGGATTAGTATGGGAACGTAACACCAAAACTGAACACAGTACTTACTTTGTAAAAGCTAGAGGTTCTGTAGTCATCAGAATCAAGATTTACTGAAAAGCAACTGCAGAACAATGCCAAGAGGAGTACAAAGTGATTTTTTAGGGAGGAAGGTCAAAGCATAAGATTGTTTTGTTTCCTGGATATATCTGGTCTAAGAGCTTTAACCCAACTTCTCTGCTTTCACCTGAACACACTTTTACTGTTTAGACTTTGTGTTCAAGTAGCTGTTCTTGTTTTGCTACTCAGGGTGTATTTCATACCTTCTAACAGAAGCTCAGAAAGAAGTGTCCAGATTATCTTAGGAAAGATAATCAAACAGGAAGAAACTAAGTTTGGCTTTAGACAGGGACAATGACATCTAAAATCTGTCTTGCAAGATACGTATCACAAACTGATATGAGAAAGCAGAATGTGTCTACCAAGACTAACTGAATGATTTAAGATAACTGGATTACATATTGCTAAGTTAGACACAACAGTATTTCCACATTGTTGTGATGTACAAAGTATAAGGATGCTTGAGACAGCATAATATTCCCAGTTAAGATCTTGATACAGTTTTATTAGGCTGGAGTCCAAAACAACTGTGCCCCGTACCAAAGGCAAAGCACATAAATAGAAAAAAGCACTGTACCAACAGCACCTCTTTAAGATTAAAGGTTAATAAGAATGCTGCTAACACATCAAGACCGTCCTTTCCCTTTCTCCTGGGAACAGGCTGCATTGCCACAAGGGAGGCCAAGAGGAAGGAAAATGGTTCTCAGAAAGACGAAGGCTGTCAGAGGGGAGACAGTGCAGCAAGTACTGCTGAATACAGAGACCTCACTTACGCATTACTTCCATCACACGGTGACGGAGGAACGTGCGGCTACTCTGAAGAGTACCAAAACGTTTCAAATCCAGAGGCCAGACGTTTTCTGATGGATAACCATTTACCATCCACTCTGCCAGGTACCTGGTTGAAGTAAAGAAAGACTGAGATATTAGTCAATGTCTTACGAGCAAGAGTCTAGTTTTGAAGCCCAGAAGCAAGGCAATTTGGATAAAAGAATTTCTTGCAGTAGGGAGAGAACACAACTAACACGATTTTCTAAACACTAGTAGAATCCGGAAGATTTCCCTTTTATAAAACCCATCCACCAGATATCCAAATTACTAATCTCCCATTAAGATGAAACACACAGGGAAGCAGGAAGTTAAGGACACATGGTAAATGAAGCCAGAGACTGGACATGTAGCCTGGCTGCCACGTTGTCAAGTCCTCAGGCTACGCTACAAAAGGGAGCGCCGAGTACGTTTAAGTTGGAGTTAGGAGGCCGACTGCTTTGTCATTTTTCAGTACCTGGTGTAGGCTCAGCCACAAACCATCAGTGACAGCATTCATTTCAGCACGAGGTACCAGCCAAGTTATGTCTAGCTACACTTCTAGCAGTGAAGGAGGAAGGCATGCTCCAGAGCTAAAGGACAAAGGCAGCTCAGACCAAAGCAGAGCAGAAGGATCTGTTCACAGCCAGTAAACAGAAAAACAAAGGGGTTTGAAACTGGTCATTAAAAGTTACATTAGCAAGCTAAGCTGCTTATCTTGAGGCTGCAGCAACACATGGACAAGTACCATTTTACCTTCAAAAGTGATTCAAATTCTTAGAGAACCTCACTGCAAAGATTCTCCGTATTTTGTTATGAGAAAGAAAAACGATGATTTCCTTCCCTGGTGAGTTAAACTATTAGACAATGGACAGAAACTAGAGGAATCAAACACATACTGAGATCTCCCATGAAAAATGAGTAGCTTGTTAAGAAGACTGTATGACAGAATGGATGCTGGGTTGCCGAAACCAAATGATGGTCAGAGGAAGGCATGACCATTTTGCAAGCCACTTTGTTGCTGGATGGCAGTTCTATGCCTGTCGAAGTATTTGCATTAACACAGGAATTGGATTTTCCTGGGAAATGATGACATCCTTAGCTCACTGGCAGTCTTTAACTATATTGGCAGCACCTCGCATGGCATATGCAGTGTTTCATTGGCATCAGATTCACTGTTTTCAGAGAAATTAACTGTAGTGTCAACTTGAATGCTCTAAGGGCTTTGGCCAAATTAAAAACTAAAGGAGATCAGGAAGTACAGAAGATGAGGGAATATGGGTTGTGCTAAGCTTTTATCTCTTTCCAGTAGATAAAAAATGGAACCAGTTAACTCTACAAGAAGCTTCTTCAGTGTCCAGCAGGCTGCTGATCACTGAAAGGTGGTTCCTAAAGAGAGGTGTACAGGATAGGAGAAAAGTCCAACACAGATTTGGAACACGCACAGGAGAACATAATCAGACTATGGCAACCACCCCCCTCCTTCACTCGAGTGGGAAACAAAAAAAGTCGTCTTTGCATAGCAGAGAAAAGGTCTCAAATACTGATCAGAACAGTCTATACAGAAGGATCATCTGAGCAGCCTCTTTTCTTCATTAAAACCTTACTTATACATATAATAGTGCTAAACCACTTACTTGCCTGCTCCCCCACCGTATGAGATACCAGCTGAGTTCATTCCAGCCAGAACGAAGTAGCCCTGCACAGTGGGTGACTCTCCCATGATGCACCGCATATCTGGCGTGAAGGTTTCTGGGCAGTTCACTAACTGCATGATCTGCAGAGCCTCCAAACCTGGCATCCTGCGCAGAAGGGCACTCAGAAGCGGCTCTAGCACCCAAGACAAACAGAAAAGACAGAAAGTCACCGCCTTCAGCATTGAAGCATTTCAGCTATTTCACCTTCATCTTCAAGCCGGACACAAACCAGCCTACACAAACCATGACAAAGAGGGCATGCTATTAGCTGAACGGATGGAAACGGCTTCCATGTTTCAATACTTCACAGGATAAACGGTGTAGCAGCTGAATTGTACTAGAAGATGAGCAGACCTAATCAAACTACTCAAAATGGATCACACAGCATATCACAAAAACAGCTTTACTGATTCAGACTATGAGTTAATCTAGCCTGGTATTGTTTTCAACAGTGGAAGAGGGTGCTTAATTTTGTAAGGGAAAGCAAGGGGAACAGACATCATAAATAGAAGCCTAGGGAAGAATAAGGGCAGGCAAATCTATGACACTTGTCCGACATATTCTACCAACCTCCACTTACCTTCAGCTTAGAGGGGAGCTAAAATAACCCCAAGGTCAGCTCAAAGCCCATCATTTTGTACGGCGAAGATAAGATCGTTCCCACCCCCCAACACACACATGCGTCACTTCATATTTATCCTCATTGAATTTCCTTGCCACTTTATCACTCAGTCACGCTTGAAAGGTCCTTCTGCAATTCTTCACAGTCTGATATCTGAGAGCATTAATAAGGGGATAAGCTATCTACTTTGTTTTTCTTGTTCAGAAGTACCTCTGCACAGTACTCTAGACAGAAGCCCTTGGGATTCAGCACTAATAATGCTCCTCTGCTTTACATACAAGCACTAAAATAATCAGATTTCACACAACTAAGAAGTTACAAACAGAAATAGTCTTTCTGACCTGATATTTTTCTTCCCTCTCTCATGGATACAATTCTAGAGCGAGAGCCTGAAGTTATGCATTATTTTTTCCTTATTGATAAAAAGAGGGGTCAGTGTTAAATCTGTCCTTACATCCAGCTCAATGTTTAAACAACTGTGCAGGCTATTTTAAAACCAAAAGGTGTTCCAACCAAAGGAGATCGAAGTAGTAATACAAGAGCTCAAACCACAGGAACTGTAGCCCTAGAACAGGATCAAATACTTGCTGAATAAGCTATGACTTTGCTCAGCATGCCAGTATGTTTGAACTTATAAAAGGGTAATGGTGGAAGAGAGCATGCAGTTGCTTCCAAAACTTAGGCAATTTGTGGGTGCCAGTGAGCGGTGCCGTTTCATTTCAGCGATATCTAGAAAACCAAAAGGGAGAAACTGGGTGCAGAGCTCAAGCAGTTCATTAGTGAAACTGTATCTTCAAGCAAGCCTGTAGTCATCTATAAATCTAAAAACTTTCAGCATATTCCAGCACAAAAGTGCACCCCATTCTGGCTCTGCCCCATCACCCCGGAGTTTAAGCTGTTTATGGTATCAATAAGGTATCCGTCAGACAGAAAAATAAGATAAATCAATTTGAACTGGGGAGGAGCTGGAAGGATGCAGAAAGAGCTCAGTGAAAGTCTATTTGTGCTTAGAGTCACAGACCAAGTTGTGGGCAGTCACAAGGGAACCAAAGATCTCTGACTTGAAATAAAAGGCAAATTTGAAGTAATGATGAGACAGCACACATGAGCTTATGAGTAATAAGAGAGGAAAAAAAAAAAGACCACACTACGTTCTTTCCCACAGAAAGGGCCCTCCACTTAAAAGTACATACAGAATATAAAAACAGAATCAAATAATATGCGAAGAAAAAGACAGAACATTTGGAATATAACAAACCACCATATTGTCAATGGTGGGATGAAGTCTGGGAAGCAACAACATGAAGTTCTGTCCACAAAAAAACTTCCACCCATGGAAACACACTTGGCAGTCACTGCTGAAGAGAGCTGCAGAAACAAAAGGCCATGGCTACCTGGCAGGTCACCAGCGCTCGTCGACAGGGTCACAAGAGGAGTTGCAGGCGGCACTGACAGTCAAAAATCAAATGCGATGGAAGAACAATGTTGGAAGGTTTATGTAGTACTTCACTGCACTAGAGGAAATGAATATATGCTGAAGGTGAGTGGGTGTTTTTAAATGCTACACAGATGTTGGTGTAGTCCTTGGTAAAGGGGTTTTACACAGATTACTGACAAATGGAGATGAATGAATTTGAGAGAACATTCATCTTTCGCACACCTTTCAGATAAAGGCAGACACACATGCTAGCTGGTCTACAACAGCCTGCCTTGTTGCTAACTCTGCCTTCTGCTGAAGCCACATGTTTCATCGCTGCTGGTCTTTTCCCTCTGACATACCAAAATGATCCCAATCTTCCTGGAGGTTCTGAATCTCCAGCTGGTTCCGTCCCTCTGTGAAGAGAGGTTTGGGGTTTTTCTCAAAGCCTCCCGAGAGGATGCCACCTTGCCAGCTGCGTATGTAGATCCTGCCATCTGGGTCTACAATAGCTGCAGAGGAAAGAAAAGACGTGGGAAGGGAATTGAGAGAAGGCGTAAATACCTCAGACCACAGTTCCACAAACACTGCGTTGAGGTCTGGTGATAGGCTGGGCCAAACTAGCGGCCCACTGCCATGAGAAGGGACAGTCTCAGTGCCCCAACCCCACACTTTCATGACAGTTCTGGTTTTCACGTGACCCTTTGGTGAGCCAGCTTAGATTAATAAACCAGCATTAACTCCCCTCATAACCATGCATGTTAACTTTTGGGCAGCACAGTAAACAGAACTGAATCTAAAGAGCACTAAAGTCAGCAGGACAATGTGAGCAGGAGGACACAAAAGGTAGTCATAACCTATCTGGCACCAAGAAGCTATTATACTGGCTTAGCTCCACTGGAACTGCACCCAAGACTAGACCTACCACCAACAGAAGTCTGTCCTCCCTGTCTTTTTCTTCTTTTATTAAGAACAGCTAATTTTAATGGGCATGAGTCACTGATCTAGTCTGCTGCAGGGATGCCAGCATGAAGAAAGTGGACAGCACTGGCATGAGGAAAAGCAGTCAGGTCAGGATGGCTTCTTTCAGTGGTAGTGTCAACTTGAAGCATTTATGAAATTCCACCTGACATGTTCCATTGTAGTTTTTCCACATACAGAAAAGCTGGGAATATATATCTTTTTAAATTACACAATCAAGTAAAGTAAAGCACTCAGGGCCTCTGGTCAGAGAGCTGAATTCCCTGGAGAGCATAAACATTACTCGCCAGAAGCAGAAGCTCTTGCTAAAGACTGAGAGTGAATAAGAAAGCTTTCCACTTCCCAATCACAGTTTTCAAGCACAAGGGCTTTTCTTTGAGAGAGCCAAAAGCCAGAACATGGAGGGGGAGGAGGAGCAATTACCTCAAGTGCTTTGGTTGCCCCTACAGCTCATAGACATGTAAATGCCATTGCAAAGCCTTAGCTTCAGTTGGAAGAAAGGAATAGATGGGCCATTTGGGGACAGCAGCCTGAAAGGAAAACATAGTGGCAAGGCTAGCACCCTCTCTCCAGCCCACAAAAGCAACAATCCAAGTCTCAAACACACCAGCTTGCCAAGCTAGAGTTAAGGTCCTTCTCCTCCCTAAACTGACAAATTTTGAAAAATCTCAATTCCTGCAGTAAAAGTTTTCCCAAGAATAAGGAGAGAGATTCTTCCTACCACTGAAAGAGGACACTAAGAGCAAGTCAGCTGGAATGTACTTCACAATCCCAACTGAGCTGAGAACTGATAGCCCTTAGTTAGGTTTTTTTGTCATATTACACCTACCTCACCTTGGAAAGGCAGATATAATTCACCAAGAAAAGGGAAATAGAGCTCAAGAATCCTTACTTGGTATGCTGCTTGCTAGAGGTTCCTTCAAAGGATAAGTCAGGAGGTAGAAGTGTTCACAGGCATGGACTGGGATGCTGACTTGTTCCTCCCCAGAGAGGCCCAGCTCATAGGCCCACTGAAAGAAAAAGAAAAAGAAAAAAAAAAGCATGTTAGAACACAAAAGAAGAAAACTAACCCCAATTTAAAAAGGCAGAAAGCAAGCAAGTAAACAGATCACCTCTGTGGTTTCGTTTTCATAAAAGACCAAATCAGATATGGTTCAGTCCCTTAAACCTTAAACAGAAGAAGATTTTTGATGCTTTCTTAGAATTTGAACTGTTTGGGACAAAAATTGTTTTTCTGTTCTTCATATAACATCTAGAAAAGTGGGGCCCTGACTCAAGACTAGGAATTATCAGCTTACAATACAAAAGCAAAATAAGATTTATACACCAACGTCAATACTACCCTCAGCCTCTAAAAGCATAAATAGACAGGATTTAGGCACCGCTAGGACCCCATGTTAACCAGACAGCCAGTTGCAAGCTGAGAAACAGCAATTGTCAGATGTATTTTCACAGTAGAAAAGCAACAGTACTTAAAAAACCCCCAAAACTCAAAACGTAGCTTTCTGCAGCGGGATGAAGGATAGGGAGAGATTGAACTGTCTCACTATGGGCCAAAGCAAAATCCTTCATGGCAGAAGGGTGTGTCCCTCCCAAGAGAGGGCACAGAGGCAGAGCTGCTCCGCCGAACAGCAGGGTGCTCCTCAGCAGGTCAACATCCACTCGGTGATGCCAAGCAAACGGCAAACGCTTGCTTTCCTCCTCCACACCCCTGCTGTTCTAAGAAGCTGAATGACATGGCTTTGATGTACTTCAATAAACCAAGACAAAGCATGAACAGTAAAAAAAAAAAAAAAAAAAAAAAAAAAAAAAAAATCCCTGAAGAAAGTGCTTTCCTTTTTTAGTAAAAGAAAAGTTTTTAGAATCCAATACCTATGCAGCAATAACTCGGCTCTGCTAATTAGAGCAAAGCTTTTTCAGAGAGAGGAAAAGAGACAATACTAAAACTGTCTGTTGCTACTCCAAGAATTACTTGAGGCTGCAGCACGCACGCAGTCATGTGGGAGGACGACTATTGTCCTTTTGGTAGTCTGATCTAAAAATGGACATTTTTCTGTTCTGTGGAGCAAACAGCGTTGGCCTGTGAAGTGGTCTGCCTGGTCTGATGGAAAGAAAGTGGCTTTATTATTTTTTTCTGGAGTTCCCTGAAAGATCTCCTTTAATAATACAGAAAAAATCTAAACCAAAGGGAAAAAAAGAAAGAAAAAATTTAATAATCCAACCTGGCCAGCACAGTTGACAAAGTACTGGCATGAAATCTGTCCTCTGTCAGTCTCAACTCCGGTCACACGACCCTTCTGGACCAAGACATGACTGACGCTCGTCCGTTCGTGAATCTGGACACCTGAGAGGACATAAGAAAGTCAGAGTACCACCAGCTTTTGTTCCAAAGTGTCAAGCTGCTAACATTAGACCCAATTTAAAAGCTTCTTTTCTCTTTAAGACAAAATTTTTATGCTTGACTCGAAAATTCCTAAGTGAAACCCTGTCATTTGTAAAACAGTTCACATGCAACTTGTACGTGCAGAACTGAAAGGCTTAGATTATGAAGAGTCATGGTATTCTTTCCCACGCGACAATCTGGGTGATAAATACGCCCCAGTATCAAAAACATGAGAAAAAGATCTCTAAACTATAGACTTCCATCAATTATAATTCCTTTATGCCTCAAAGTCTGAAGCTTCAGATGGCCAGACTGCTTGTTGTTTTGTGGGAAGTCAGTCATTTTGTGAAAAAATCATTTAACAGTATTCAGAAAAAAGCAGTACTAAAAGAGGCCGTTACTTGCTGACACAAAAAGCTTTGTAACATTTAGCCTCTAAATATTTATTCCTCTCTCAGAAGGACATCAAGTCATAAAAAACCAAACAACTTCCAAAGCCCAACAAATAGCACATAAACTGAGCAGCACTTTAAGAGCATGAAAAACAACTGTTTTTTGGCCTGAGTTCCTATGCAGAAAATAAGCATATACAGTATAGTCATTCTGTCTCCACTAATGACTCTACCCAACTTCCTCCTAGGTAGCTTCTTCCAATCTGACGGATTTTCATGCTTAATGAGCCTCATCCCTGCCACCAAATCTATGCTTTGCTCCGCTTTTAAGCCTCTCCAAACGTGCCAAAGTGTTGCCCAAATAGCATTTACCACTTTGCTTCCAAACCCACTGAAAGCATATGGGCTCAATGAAATATTCAGCAAGAGAGCGGTGCCTTTTGCTTTGTAGATAACTAAACTCTTCTGATGTGCAGTCTTGACTAGGGTCCTAGTAAGGATTGTATTTATGACAAAACAGCATGTGTTTATTCAAAGAAATATGTAAGCAACGAGTACAGCAAACTGGTGCGTGAGCCATCAAAGCAGATCCCTAAAGATTCAGAATGTGGGGGGGGAAAAAAAAATTCAGCCTGACTTTTGTTCAAGGGAAAAAAAATGGGTTTTAAAGAATATGAACCTTACAGAAATAACCAAGTTTTGGCCTTCAATGCCCAGTTACAGCCCCAAAACTGATGGCATCCTCATGCAGAAAATTATAGTCTTTTCTGGAAACAAGACACCTATCGTGCAGGAGAGCAATCTATAGATTAAAAAAAAAACTCATACCGTTCCGCGAGGCAGCAGTTGCCAGAGCCAGACTCACATCAGCAGATGACACGAGTGCATCTCCTGGCACGTACATGGCCCCCACAAGGTCATGGATGTTGATAAGCGGGTGGAGCTGTGCCGCTTGCTTCGGGGTGATAATTTCGCAAGGTATTCCCATCACACTGCCACAAAACACAAGAAAAATGCCGTCACTAGTCCTGCAGGAGAGCTTGTGCAAAGTCGAGACCGGTTTTGTTTCCTGCTTATACGTACTTCAGCGATGAAGCAATGCGTTTCAGAGAGATTAGTCGATCCTGAGTCTGAGCCAGTGAAATAGAGCCTGTCTTCATGTACCCTATGACAATGACCAAAGTCAAGTCAGATTTGGACAGGATCTTCGAATTCTTTTAATCTCAGACCAATTGCTTTAGACCCATTGCTTCCATTACGCGGGAGCCAGGAAAACCCAGATCCCTGCGTTCACTTATCAACTAGTAATCAAAACCAGCTTTAGTCGACATTTCAATACGGCAATTTAATTTTGACTTATGTTCTAGCCCTCCACTGCCCTCAATTTGTTTGTGTTTATAAAGATAATTAAACTGCGCATGCGCTACCAATTAAAAGAGAAGAGAGGTTACTGGCAAAAAGAGAAAACATCATCTATTAACTACTCAATCAGAAGAAAACCTTAACCACTAAAAGCATGACATTTTGTGGCAGCTCCACCAGCTGCAATAGATTATGCTATAGCCTTAATTACAGGCACAGTTATTAACCTGTGGTGAGTTTGACACATATCACAAGTCCCTGTAACGAAGAAACTATCAGTGCTGAAGTTCTCCACATCAGGTGCATGGCTCAGCATTTTGGCCAGAGAGAGAGGGAGGACTTCAACACAATGTTTCCTTGATGTTTCCAGGAGTGAGACTAAGGTAAAACATCTTGTTTTGCCTATGTTTAGCGCTTTTGTTAACCCTTTTGGTTTTTTGAGAAGTGAACTGGTGCAGAAACTGGGTCATTTGCTCTAGTCTCTGCAATACACTTTTTAGTCTCCTTGAAAAAATTCATCTACATTTGTCCAAGTTACAAACAACAGAAAAGAAATGACGACGGTTTGCAAGTAATCTGCCTTCAGCTTGAGCATCTGATACCCTTCCTCCCATTCTTCTGATCCCATTAGCAACATTCCTTGGCATCTGATTCACTCTAAGTATATCATTTTGGAACAGGAACCACCAACTCCAAGACACTGTAAAATTACATTAGTGTTTCAGTATTAGCACTTTGGCTGAATTTCCCAAAGATTCCTCAATTACTCCAAGATTACACTTCTGGTACCTGTTTTTATTCCTGTCTCTTGTTCCAGCTGCTGATACAGCTTGTTGGAATAGTCTGCCATCTTGAGCTCTATGGACACTGGCCTGGCTGTGCTCACGATGCCAGCGCAAAATCGAGTCGTCCCAGCAGCCAATCTGCAAGAGAAGTTGCAAAGAAGGCCTCATCCGGCTCCGGCTGACACGCAGGGAAGCAAACAACCCCCCCCAAGGGTGCTGCTCCAGCAGCTCTACTGACAGCACAAGCCAAACAACAACCTCTCCCCCAAACATATCCGACCAAAAGCTGTCCATGAAGCAGAGAGCGTTGTTCTCAGGCGGCAGGAGCTTACACAAACCATCACAGATTTGCTTCTTAGCAATCAGGGTCTGCTGCACTGTATATGGAAATAAAAGCAGCATAAAACTAAATTCACGGATGCTGGTAATGACGGCTTCAGATCTCAAACGTGTGATGTTAACCTGTGTACATCAAGCATCTTCTCCCTTTGCAATACACCATTAGCTGTAGATACCATAATCAGACACTTGCACTCCCAGACAAAGGTGAACTCTTTCAAGCGTTCCTGATAACAAGCTCAGTTTTAGCTGTATATGGGAAAGAAACTGTCTTTTCCTTTGTTACAGATAAAAGTAGCTCTCCCATAGCTTCGTCTTTTGCTGTGGACACATCTCCCGTGTACTAACCTAAGCTAGGGCGTTTGCACAGTGCAGATGCAGACCCACAGCAGCACACCGTTACAAGCAAGACACTGTGATCCTGGGGCTAGCACAGATCTCCTGATTCGGTTACGTGAGCATCCCATTGCACTGAACAGCACAGACAACTGTGCAGGAGCAAACTGCAAAAGCTCTCCTGTTAAAATCCAAAGCGTGACAATCTGTCTGGGAGTCTACCGCAGAAGCGTGAAACCCTGTAACTGCTCCTACTTAATCCAGAGATGGAAATTCATGGCCAGGAGTACACAGATAAGCCCCTCTGAGAATCAACAAGTTGAAAAGTAATTGTCTGTAGCAAATTTCAGATATCTGTCTACTATGGCAACAAAACTTTAACTCCTTTCGAGATACAGCAAGAGAGACTTTGCGTTAGCGGTGAAGCATCCCCTTGTGCCATGGACTAACACAAAGCACAAAAGCCAAGCTGCACGAGAGGTGCTACAGACAACAGCGTAGCATCACATAAACTGCATCAGCTAGAACTGCTAGCATACAGACAAACTCTTCGGAGATCAAATTAAGGTGGTAAGAGTTTAACACACTAATAAACTCCACCCTCGGCTTGAAAGAAAATTATTACAAGCAAGCTACACAAAATATGTAAAGAATCATGGGTCTGGAACAAAAGTGCATATCATACTCAGCATAATCAAAGTTCCTTTGGAAAAAAAGTGAAGGCACCCGTTTTCTCCCTCTTTTTGACACTATTTTAATTCATCTGGTGGAAAACATTCTTCTGTCATCCAGTTCAACCAGAACAGTACTATCTCATTACTTCTTTTACACAATAAGGTGTCAGCTGAAACTAGTCGGGACCATTAGGTAACACCACCAGGAGAGCAGCACATATAAGTAAGCTGAAACCCAGGACACCTAGATTCTAAGACGGCAGCTGAGCCTTTTACAAAGCTGTTAAAAATTGCTTAGGCTTGTCTAAAGTGTGACTTAACGCTTGGTGCTAACTTTACATTAAAAACGTGTTAGTATATTGACTAACATGCACTTAATGATCAGTCTTCAAGGCTTGGCCTATCCCTTTCTCAGTCTCCCCTAACTGCAGAGTGTGGTAATACCGAATTTACACAACACAAAGGAGATCAATAAACAAAGAATGCCAAATTAAGCACAAATATCCAAGCACCTACCAGTAAAACGAAGTAACTAAAAGAAGGAAAAAGGGTATTCCCACGTTTGCCCATACTGCAAGCTAAATACCAGTATGTACAGTCAAATGATGCCACAGCTTAACTAGTTTAATCAGCTTTGCCTCTCAGGACAGGTCTGTCACATGCGAGAAACTTAAAAACTCTAAGTTGGATGATGCGGGGATAGACACAACCTCTAGAATGCTTTTGGTGTAGCTCACTTCTGTAATTTTATAAAGAAAGCACTTTACAAAGTTTTAATCATACGCTCAAGCCTACCTGCCTACCTGATTGTTTCTTCTTCCAAAGTGGGACTTCCCTTGGGTGGAAGTAAACTTGGGTTTCTTGTGTCTTACATCTCTGCTGGCCCTCCTACTGTGCAGCAAGTACCAGGAGATAGGTACACCTGCTTCTTTTCCCTTATTAAACTGCCCTTGAACGATCGTCTATCTAACTATTTGGTGAAGGGCTACTGTAAAGATAGAAGACCTACTAAAAACTCTCTGCAGCAGAGACAGGTGAAGACAAGACAATTAGATTTAAACATAGCTCTTTCTCAGCCTGCTTCCACGATACTTCCAAGCCATCTTTCCCGTTGCTAAAGCAATCCTGCACTTTTCCCTTTGCCAGGCAAGCCTTTGACAAGATTACTTTTGGCCTAGCACCTCCATATTCTTACAGAAATTCAGCACAAGAATCAGTTTGCTATGTCCTTAGTCAGTCACAACAGAAACAGCTGAAGCATGGCTAACTACGCTCACCATAATTTAATGCTAAGGTTTTTGTTAACGCAACATTTTTCTTTTCCCTTGAGCATGCACATAGACCGAGCTTGTGCAGCATGTCATTCTGCGAAGATCCTTAATGGGGTCTTCGTATCCCAACCTAAACTAGTAAGGATTACATTCCCTTACAAATGAAGCCTAGCAGCTGATTTCACTCGGAAAGACACTGCTTACAAGGTCTCAGAGAAGGCTTCCCAATTTCCTCTCTTTGCAGCTGTGAAGACCTTGACACTCCCTGCTTCCCAGCAATGCAAAGTCAAGAAGTCATAGCTAATTATTCTTGAAAACAGCATCAGGTGGGAAGCTCTGAACTAGAAGGTAACAATTCTCCGTCCAGCAAGTGTTTAGGGTGTTGGAAGCTGCTGTGATAAACACCTCTTCAAATTCCCAAATGCAAGTTTTAGCACTGTCTCGTGCCAAAGTCCCCGGACTCCTTAATGAAAGCACCAAGAACCCACTTCTGAAGCAGAAATCTAGGCAAGGCTGCACAGTAAACTTCAAACCGGATCGGTGTACTCTGGCACAGGCTTCAGATCCAACTTGCCAAAGAGCATACAAAGTCTTTTTCTACCTTGAATTCAGCCAGACTATAACGGATTTAACCGTTTTACCGAGAGGCTCTAAATCCCTGTAGTAGACAAACTCCAGATAACCAAAGCCTTTAACCAGTTTACAGGGCTATGGTTAGGTCATTTCTGTGGTATCACCTCCACATCTCCCACAATCTCTTTGAAGTCTTGCTAGTGGTGTAACACTTCATTTACCTATTCCAGCCCAGTTACAGGGAAGGTCGCTGGAGGCTGGATGGTGTATACAGATTTTTAGGTCTTCTAATTTCACTGCAAGTATTTTGTTAAAATGTTCCTCTGCAAGCTGCATGCGTTTGTTTTTATTTTTTGCATACTCACCACCTGTGAGTAAAACACAGACAAACTTTAGTCATATCTCTCTCAGGCTATTCCTAATGCCAGTATGTTTCTTGGAGGCAAAAGCATGTAAGCTGTTCTCTTACAGCTCAGATCGCTGCAGGTAGGCCTGAATGTAAACCCAAACCTCCTCCAAACATATGCATACATAAAAAAATGCAAGTAACTTTGCCTGCTCCGTTATTTCCCACACCTACATGCAAGCACCTTCAACATTCATGGCTAGGAGTTTGCAGAGGAAGGTTTAGTAAATGAAAATACCTTATACTCTGAGTCTCTTCATTTAGGAGTCAGCTGAGAAATTAGCAAGATCATAATACTGGTTCAGTAGAAGCTTAGTGTGAATGCGAAAGCTCAGATTTCAGGTCTTTCTAGTTTGTGACCTCTTGTCGCATATGGTGGAGGGGATGGGAAGGAGAGTGACAGGACTTTTTAGAAGCAAGCTTTACGGCGTCATCACACAAGGGATATCCTTCACCTTGCAGGTCTGCCCTGCACATGCGAAGAAGTAGTAAGTCTCATTACTAATGTTCAGTATAAGCCTATTCCATGGCTCCAATACCAGATAATAGGTAAAAATAACACATTACAGTAGATGCTGCAATGATGCATGCACTTTCTGTCTATCTTTGTTACAAGAAAACCTTAAACCTTACCTGCCCTGCTCAAGTAAGACTATATCCTTCCAACCCAGCTTGGAAAGGTGATATGCCACTGATGTGCCCACGATTCCACCACCACAGATGACAACCTGCGCCTGCGCTGGCAAGGAAATTGGATGAGGTTCTGCTGTACTTGAGGTACTTCGCCGGGAGCACGTCATTCTTCTCCATCTTGGGTTAGCTGCCCGCCACCGGACATCTGACAGTAATCGGAGAAACATCCTGGCAGCTATTTGTCAGTTTTCTTAAAGCACCACCCTAGATGTGTTTGGATGTTAGCTCCGTACCACTCCTTCTAGGAAGGAAAGACGAGAATCACATTCCTGCTTATCGTATTATATACAAGGTTGGCAGTGGCAAATATCACATGGTGTATTGGGTATAAGCGAACACGTGAATGCTGACGAGTAAACAAATAGGACAGCAGTTATTTAGTCCCCAAAGAACAGTCTTGCTATTAACATTTAAACTTAGATCAAGTAATGGGTACAGAATGTTACACCTTTATTTTTGATGGCAGCACAACTTGACAACGACCAAAGAACAAGACTGAAAACAAAGGGTAGGAACGCTCTCACACCAATAGGTAGATCAGAGAAAGTCAATGAGCACAGACAGAACACACTCTGAAATCTTTCACGGACTCTCTTAAAAAGCCTAAGGTTAACAAGGGAGCAAATAAGCTTGATGTTAACGCTGTGATCTCAACACCCAGCGCAAAGGGCTGTAGAGGCACTTTCCGACAGCGCTGGTTTCATAAGATGCTACCAGCAGCTCCGAGTGAGGCAACAGCACGCAGCTGGCAGCGGTCAGAGCCGGAATTTGGCAGCTAAAATCCCGTTCCTCCTCCTCCTCCTCCACTCCAGCCTATCGCCCCGCCGGCGTCAAGCAGCTCATCGCTGTGCGCTCGCGCATATCCAGAGCTCGGCTCCAGCCCCGGCGCGGGCCGCCCGCTCCGCGCTCCAAACCTCCGCGGTAGGAGAGAAGCGGCCTCCAACGGGGGCCCGCGGGGAAGGGAAGCCCCGCGCTGCCCGGGCGCCGCCGCCGCCTCGGCCCGACTGCCGCCGGGCAGGCGCGCGGCCCAGCGCCCAGGGGCCGCCGGGGGTGGGGGGCGGCCGGGCGGGGCGAGGGGCGCTGCCAGCCGGGCCGGGCGCCCCGGGCGGGGAGGGGCGGGGCGCGGCGGGGGCTACGCGGCGCCGGTACCGGGCGGGCCGGGGGCGGCGGCGGCGGCGGCTCACCTGGGGGCGGGGGAGGCCTGACTGACCTTCCGCGCTTTACGGCCGCCACACGGGGCGCGACAACCGCCCTGCGCGCTGCGTCACCGCGCACGCGCCAATCCGAGCCCGCCACCGCTCCCCCCGCGCGCTTGTTACCGGCGAGGGGGGAAGCCCCGCCCCCCGCCCTGAGGCGCCGTTAGCGAGGCCGGAGGCTTTTCACCGTTAAAACATGGCACAATTAACAAGTGAAAGTCAAACCGAGAGCGAGAGGGAGCAGGCTTCGCGGCAGTGACCGGTAAAAAAACTCCCAAAACAACAAGTAAAAACCTGCAGACTCTTTTTATTAAATTCTCCCATTTCATCTGTACAGAAAAAAATGCACATTATGTTCAGAATCTCAGTAACATCTCAAAATTACACAGCATGAACATGTAAAAACAAGAAACGGCCAGGATTTTATACACAGAAAGGAAAACAATTTACAAAAAAGTCTCGTTAATGTCACATTTGAAAAAAAAAGAAAGACTAAGTTCAAAACAGCTTTTGCTGTACAATATGAATTTGTTGGGTCTCGTTTGTACACTATCTGGGGAGGCTCGCGATACCATCCCTACGTACTAGTCACAGATCACTAAGTGTACCTGTATTATCCCCCTCTTACCCTCCCCTACAAACAAACATTTCTACTTTCTCTGGTATTTTTTTTTCTTCAGTCCAACACAAAACATTAGTCACAGTTTCTGATCGCATCCGTTCAGCACAAGTGTCAAAGCATAATCTACGGGCAAAAGTCACGCCTTTCCCTTTTCCCCTGTTTTTGTATTTTCCAGGCTGCCAGCTACACACGTGCTTTTATTCGGTAAATTCACTGGGGCAATGGGGTGGGTTTCGAGTGCAACCACCCACCCAGGAAAAACCCAACTGCGAGGTTTCTGCAAAGAGGCAGCGGCAGCTGCTTGCCGCCAGCCAGAGTGGCAAGATATTCCCTGCCCCTAAGGTGAGCCCTGCAGGTAACCCTCAGGGGCTCTACGCAGCAGATGCGATGCAAAACGCTACCAGGATCGGGGAGGAACAGCTGTGCCAAGCGAGTCCGCGTTCCCTCCCGTCGGGGTGAGCCGAGCCCTCGCTGCGAGTGGGGTCCCGGCTATCTGCACGCACCCTGCCGCAGTGGCTCATTAGCGTCAGTTCTGGCCTCAACGTGGAAAGCCTGCGCAAAGATCAGTACCTGGGAGCTGCCCTTAAGAGGCTAAAAACCGTATGCAATAATGTAATTTTGTACAAACCAACACTAAAGCAGTTGGGAGTCCACAGAGCTATTTTAATGGGGACAGAAGTGTTAGATGAAATGCTCTGATCTTGTACCACACTCATGGACTCGCACACCCCCTCAAAACTACCTTTGTAAATCAAAGCTGGTGAAGTAAAAAAGCACTACGATCTTCTTTCAACTAAATAATAAAGTTGTGTTTTAACAGAAGTCACCATCCACCTTGAACACACTTCTACCACATCAGATTCAAGTGATCTCTCTGGCCTATCACATTTTCTTCCCTACTGTACCCACACACAATAAGTTTCTGTACTGAGACTTGAAGACTGCTGTGTCAGAGTCCTCTCCGCTATTTGCGCACAATATGCTTACTGTGGATTCTTTCAGAGCAAGATGATTGTATTTGCATGGATTTTTAAATGTCAGATTCAGGGCGAAATGCTTAAATGATTTTGTTAGAGAATTATTTGAACTTCAAGAGGGCTTTTCAGACCCTCTTCAGCGACACAGACACATGGGTACTCAACTTGCAGACTAGCTGGACATTACACGAAGTGTAAGAAATATTGTTCCTATCCACATCAGTTACAACAGCCCAAATGACAAAAGCAAGGCAAGGGGAATCCAAAGTCAGAACAAAGCCAAAGGACTTGATTTGACCCACTAGATAAACAATAAATAAGTTTTTTTCTTAAAGTCAACAAGAATGAACACTAATGGGCTAGCCAGAGTGAAGTAGAGGTGTGCAAGATGCACAATCCCCCTTACCCATGTCATCTAAACACATGCTGTCAATTGGGAAACGCAAGCTAACTTATTAGCCCTTGCAGCAGGAGGGAGAAGGAGAGCTGCATGCCATGCTGGTTATCAGTCATCTACCCTTTCCCTATATCTCCAGGAGCATCAGCGTAACCAAATCTAGAATAAGCTCTCAGACAGAAGGTGTTGCTACGACAAGGAGAGAGACTTATGCAGTACATGGTGGAACGCAGCCTTCTCCACTAAGAGGTGAGGGTCATAAGGAAGGAGGACCAGAAGTTTTGCTCCAACTCTTGGCTGACACAGGCATTTCTAGTGCTCTCAATTAGATCATGAAAGTTAAAAAGGCTTCCTTAAATTAGAGGCGACAGCAATGTTTCTTACCACCATGTATTTCTTTCTCTGCAATGGAAAGTGGTTGCCTGCAGGCAAGATGTTGTGTTGGCAACAGCACAAACAGGTTATTTTTGGAAGAGCATTTGTGCAAGGGTTTTTTGTGCTTTTGAGGCCTCTAGATGTTTAGGTATACGTGAAAAGTAGGAAAACATTTCAAGACTGGGATTGGTAGGTTTCTAGTCACTAAAAAAGCATACTTGGTCTTTAGCAGTGTTAGGAGGCCCCTTTGACCAGGGTCATAGCTTTAAAAGCTTTGTCCCTGTGGCAAACAAAAGGCATTTGAGGGAATCACGCAGAAATTTTAGTATTCTACCTTTTGCTTTGTGGGCCTCCTGATGCATACCCATAACACTATCACCAAGCGCTCACAGTGAAACCAAATTCCCAGGTGAACCTACTGACAGTAAGGAACACTGCAGCCTGGAGCCTCCTAACGCAGCTCTCCAGGCACCGGTGCTGTCTGTCGCTTGTTCCATTGGGGTGAAACTCTGTTAAGCAATCTTCTTAGCAGTACAGGTGCCCAGCTAAGACGAAAGTCTCGGCAATAAGTCACCCAGGAGGGATTGTGACTGCAGGCAGTTAAGGACCAAGAACACTGCTTTAAAGAACATGAGTGCATGGGCTTGCATGTGCTGGCTAGAAGTAGCCACACATTCCAGGGAATAACATAGACTCTAAACCATTTAGGGCACTGTTCTTACTCCTGTCTGACGAACATTTAAGTGTCATGCCAAAATACATCAGTGCACTGCCTCCAAAACCAACAAAAATACAGGAAACTTGCTTCCTATATCTTAACCTTCTCCAAATTCAAAAGCAAATAACCAGGGGCCTTATTTTGGAAAGTAAAGACAGCGGTTACTTTCAGAGCCTAAACAGGGATTACATTCAGAACTACGGCTACAAACCTGCAATGCTTCACTGCAGTGCCATTTGGCATTTATGGCAAAATGCTATTTCTAGACAATACACCACCTAACCAGGCTTTTCAGGCTAATCAGGTTACAACATGCCTCCTCCAAAGTCACAAGTTAAACCCTCCCCCTCCGAAGAGCAAGCTAATTATGCCTGACAGACATTCAGAAAGCAGGACTTGTGCCAAGCAAGCAAGACTGTGAGCACCGATTCCATTTCCCTTCCCTGCAGCTCTGCAAACACACTCCCCATCTCTCCGGTAGTAATTCATTTCAGCGCATTTCAGACTTTTATAACTGCCAAACTAATATCTGAGTGTGTTATACACCTGTGCTACCTCAAGAGACGTGATCAACCATTCCTCTTCTTTCCAGTTCATGTTTACAGAGAACCAGTTAACCTGCATTAGCACCAGGGAACAGGGGTGAGAGAAGGAACTGAGGCTTGATTTCTTTTCTACTTACCACTTAACTGGAACCCTATCATACGCACCAGTTCTCTGTTGAATCTTCATTGCTCAGACTTTCTCTATTGCTTGCCTTGTGTTCATAATACTTTGACTTAAAAATAGAAGAGCTCATGAAAGACTACCAGTGTAAGTCTACGACTACATCACTAATTGTTTGCTGTCCATCCTCAGAGTGGGACAACAAAGACACGTTTGCAAACAACTTTGTACACCTTTCTAGCACTTCATAAAGGCAGCAAAAGCCATCACAGTATTTTGTATGCACGTCATTCTGTACTCACAGCATCATTAAAATCAGCTGGTCCACATCCAAAGTGCCTCAGATCATCTCCACTGCTCCCCTAGAGAACAGTGCAGAGGATTGGAAATGTCAGATCTTCCCTAGCAGTGCACTAAGTGGGAAAATAAAGTTATGGTTCAAGCTTCAGCCTAAGGTGGACAGTTTTAGGCACATGATTTTTACTGCAGCACACACAGGTGAGCATATCTAAAAGGCTAATAAAATACATCCTATTGTACATGTTGACTCTCATGCAGTCACTTCTAGGTTTCAGCAACACACTCAACCTAACTCTTCAGGTTTCAACCACAGCACGTGGCCTATGACCTCCTCTCCTTGTATTTGGGGAACAAAGATGGTGGTAAGTAGCTTTCACAACTAAAGGTGTAGCTTTTACAAGACACCTTCTTTGGGCTTTCAGGTATGAGTATCAGGTTCTGGAAGTGTAACTATATATAGCCTAAGTGTGCACACTGGTGGTAACAACATGAAAGCTATTTCCCTTGAAGATCCAGACACTTCTGCCCTTCGTGCAACACTATCATCCCTCCTCCTCTCCTGCTTGGTATCCTGGACCAGCACCTGTGTCCTACATCCCAGGAAATGCCAATTTCTATCATTAATCAACTGTACTTGTGGAAACTAAAAATACTCTTCAGTGCTTCAGTTCAAGCAATTAAGACCCGGACAGGTCAGTTACAAACCACTGCACTAACCCCAAGCAACCGTTTTACAGTTGAGAGATGTTGAGTGTTCAATCGCATCCCACGTCACTGGCAAAGCACGTTATCGCCAGTACGTCAATACCATCTGTAGACAATTAATTCAGAAGGGTAATAGCTCAGCAGCAGCAAAGTAAAATAAATGGAGTGTTACAATTTTTGCGCATCATCACTGATAACGTTGACTGAGTAACTGGTCAGGGCACTTAAGGCCCACTGACAGCAGCACTGTACACTACTGACAGGCTCTATATGCCTTGTGTCTACACCATGTCTTTAATCTACTGAAATACAAGCTGTACAGCTCACATGGTATTTGATCCTGGTCAATATTTTATTCTATCTTGCGAGTGGTAGAGGAAGAAAGGGAGGACATCTTTTCAGCCAAAAAAATCCACAGTAACAAAAGCAGGATATTCACTAGAAGATAACACCAGTGACTGGTGTCCTTAGGTTGTCCAAGACTATGCTCTGAAGATGCTTTACATAAGATGAGCAAGATGTCCAAAACAAGGCCAACTGTGGTGTAAGATGCAATTTACCCTTTAATTTCCTGCCTCAATTTCACCCAGCCACAGAGGATGACTATATTTCAGTATGAACCATTACCTAAGTCATACAGTTGGTATGCAGATATATGTCTTTCTTTAAAAATTTACTTAAAAACTGCTTGAGCTGCAGGTCATGTCAGTCTGATTTGGAGAGTGAAGGCAGTTCCAACAGTACAATAGAGACTTGTCTACAGGCAGGTAAACGAGAGTCTGCTAACAAAGGGGTAACGAAAGCTGCTGGCTGGGCTGCCAATGTTGCACACAAACTTTCATAGGATGAAGATGCCGTGGATGAGATCCAGGATGGGAAAATTGAGCCAACACCTGCTGCTGTTCTAATTTTTTTTTTTTTATTCTCCTCTCACAAGAGGGGGTGGGTAGACTATACAGAGGAGGGCTGTACAAAACTGGGCACTGGGCAGGCATTTCTTCAGCAGGCAATCCAGGCTCTACCTGTCCTTGAGCTCTCTTGTCACCCGCTTGGTGATGCGTCCACACATCAGGCCGATCAGGAAGAGTACACAGATGCCCACCGTGATCACAGACAATATATAATTCTTGGACGGAGAGGTCATAACTTGCATGGCAAGGTCAGAAAAGCCTTCTGCTGGGGCAACCTAGGGGGGAGAAGAGAATAAATGAGCCAAAGAACTGTGCTTTGCATGCGACTCTCAGACAGGTCATTTATGAGTTTTAATCTCTGCTACTGCTATTGCCTCCTCCCACAGTCAGACTTGCCCTGAACCACAAACAAGCAGGCCTGGAATGATTCATCTAAATGAACAACTGCTCAGGATACAGTTTTATAATAGGAAGTTCTGGTGATCCCACTCATTGCCCTAGACATTCTCTACAGGAGATCAAGCCCTGCATGCCCAGAAGACGATTTAATTCTGCACCGTTGAGGATGCATCCCAGACACTGAGGAAAAAAAAATATATAAATAAGTAAAGAAGGAGGCCTGATTTCACATTTCTGGATTAAACTCAACGCTGTACTTCATTCAAAGACACATGAATTTCACTACAGCTCAGGAGCTCAGGCTTTTAATAAGCAGTTTACAACACATCAGTTTAATGAAAGAATCAATGCCAAAAAATGAGGTGGTTTACTGAAATGCTTTACGTATTCACCTTTGCGGCATAGCTCCACATTTCAATACGATCATTAAGGCGTTTCTTGCATTCAGGCTGCAACCTCACACGCTTATCTTCCAGAGCTTCCATTAAGCATGACATTTCTGTAACGTGTAGAAGATAGTATTACAAACTGGAAACAGTGGCTTCAGTGGTATGCTAAGAGGAGGCTGCTAGAAAGGGACGTTCCAATTCAAGACTGACAGTTACACAGCTTTTTAAACAGACTAGCTAATCTGATAAAGAGTCTACAAAACCCTATTTTACTCTTGAAGCTAGCAATTCAGCAAAGATTTATGATTAATGTGTTCTGAGAGGCAAGGAATTTTGACTTCTAAAGATAAAGGATTGACGTTATATATCCAAGATGTAGTTCATGTGATTTATATGAGATTAAGTTTTATAAATCTGAACCTTTATTGAGCTGTCCTCCAAATTCTGTGCTACTACCCTTTAACAAGAACTAAGATCAAATTCAGGAAAAAAACGCAATAAATCTGCTTAGGATTGTTAAGCGTTTTTCTTAGTTAACAATGTTTTGGGAAGATTTCGCTTCCTGCATTCTCAGAGTTCTGCGCAGAGGAAATGGTATTACAGTGTACTGGGTGCCTACAGACCTACTTGGCTAATTCATAAACTCTGTTAGAAGTTCAAACGAGACACTGACGTTTTGTGTCCCCTTTATACTTATGCTGCCTTACTTGAATAATCCCTAATTGGATGCTTTCTGCTTTACAATGAAGAGTTACTTCGTTTATAGAAGGCAAACAGGCTTTAAACTTTAAATTAACCCCAGATTTTTAAACACAATTGTTAGTTCAAACACTCAGTGGCAGATCCCTCTTTAAGCTGGACTTCTGCATATCTTCAGTGCAAACACACCAGAACACACATCAAAAGAATTAAGACAAAACAAAGGATATGCAGAATTTCAGAAAGGCATTCAATAACCACCATAAAAGAAAGATAATGACCAGGAAAATACTTGGCCTGCTATTTCAAGTGACATACACATTCAAGAAAATAGACATGTTTAAAATTTTTTTTGCACTAGCTTTTCTTAAACAGCCATATATACTAGCCAGCTAGCTAATACAACAGCAGTAACAAAGGGCAAGAGCTTGACCCCAAACAGGAAAGAAACAGGTTAGGAAATATTTAGATAAAAGTTTCAAGTGGCCTGAACCTGCTGCACTCTGTCTTAGAGGACTTGAAGGCTTTGAGATTTCATCAACCATTTCAGCAGCTATGTGAACTTAGGAAACGTAGGAAAGATTGCCTATCTTCTGGCAGACTAGAGAAGAAAAAACATGCATCTTTAAGCAGAGGAGGAAAAAAGGAGGATCAAAAGACTTCAGGGCTTAATTTTATCCATCAAAAACACTGAAACAAAAAAGCAAACTAGGAACAATTACTGACACAAAGAAGTACCAAGAGGGATTTGCCAAGAATGGATCTTGTGAAACCAACCTGATTTGTTTCTGTAAGAGGAAAAACTTAGTTCCAGTAAAGCTTTTGATACAGTCTGATATAACACTATCGTAAGCAAGCCTGGGAGCTGTATCCTATACGAAGCTGATATAGGGTGGAGATAAACATCATTGAAAAATTCAGTCCATGTACTTAAGAGCTCATTTTTCAATGGAAGGATTTACTGAGCAGGGATTTTACAGAAGGGTTATAGATTTGGCATCATGCGCTATTTTCAATAATCACATGAATGATGGAACATAACATATACTTATTAAATTTGCAGATAAGGCTGCAAGGATATTATATTAGCATTGAAGAATTGCTTCCTGCCTTGGACACGAGGGAGAACTAGAACACTTCTTGACAAGGCTTCTGGTGCCATGACTTGAACAAGGGCATCTACCACCTCTGGAGCAGTTCCACCTCACTACCGCAAAGGACTGGCAGAAATATCTGGTACTTAAGATAATGCTGGTAAGAGAATGCAGCTTAAGGCCTTCAGGACAAACAGGCTGTATGCATAAAGCATAAACACTTACGGCGTCCTCTTCCTGGTGGAATGGCAGCACAGTGGTGTTTGATGTCTAGGGCACAGGCTGTGTGAAGCACTGGGTCAACAAATATATCTGCTTTGCTTTCTTTCAGCATGTTGAGCACTTCCTGGGGAAGGAAAAATTACAGGTGCATCACAAGAAAGGAGGGAGAACAAAACACCACAGATCATACGGCTCAATGTTTCTGAAAGGTGGATCATCTCTTAATCCATGATCACAGAAAAACAATACCATTACTAGATGTGAGCACAAATGCTGGTTTAGGCTGGATTAAATGTCCTGCTTTATAAGCGTGAGCATAGTTTAGTTCACTAAATACCCATATTAACATAAAACTCAAGCTCAATATACCAGAGCTACTTCAGTTAGAATTGAAACAAATGCTACAGCTGTGGGGGCAGTTCACACGACTCAATCACAGCCAGTGCCTAGGCCATATTCAGCATTCAGGAAGCTTGCTTAACTGACACAGCGGCAGCAAACAGATTAGTAACAAGAAGCTTTGGCAACCATAATCAAGAAAGGATCCAAGTTCTGGAACAGGAAAGTATACTGCATTGTAGGAACAATTTTCACTGGCAAATTGAAATTGAAATGAATTGCTGCAGGCCAGAATTGAGATGGGCAAAGAAATCTGCAGAGCTTTGGCTTCACACTAGCTAGAACATGGCCTGGGGTACGATCTGGAAAAATACTTAAGAACACTGACTTCTGCAGGGATGGGATGCCTTTTAGGGCATGTTCAATTTAATTCCTTTACCTTCTTGCACATTTCAGTTTTTATTTTCAGCAGATTCACTTTCAGACATTCTTCCACCTGCCCAGTCTGCTCCTGAGCTGCTGCTTCTTCTGCACACAAGTTGGAAATCTATTTTGAAAAAAGTATTTTAACATTAATAAATAGTACGCAACAATCATTCTGCCTTTCAACACATTTGCATCTCAACACATTAATCCATCACAGGAAATCCAGCCTGGCTCATTCAATACACATATTCTTCTCTTCTTAACCCAAAATCAAGAAATACTGTTAAGACATGAAATAAGCAATACTTGAGACATGGATTATTATGCTATTAAAAGTAAGAGCTCAAAATTTGACTGTATTCCAGTTAAGATTGACAAGGCCAGAGAACAACAACTGACTGCTCACAACAGCAATGCAATATATTTCCATGGTCATAAGTACTGATGAGATGCCAGAAGCTAAACTTTACTTCATACTAGCACTGTACAGGAACGTGCAATTCTCACACACTAGGCAAAAGTCACAAGCAGAGAACCTGACTAGCTAGAAGCAGCTGAAATTTTTTTTGTTTTGTATTAGGAGAGTTCATGTCTTAAGAAACACTAAATCTGTTTCATGACAAAACTTCTCAATTCCAAGCTCCTATGAAGAGTTTTCATCCTAAACAAGCAGCTGGGGAGTTATTCCTCCTACCTCTTCAGAACAATGCATCTGAAGCTGGGGATCCAGCCGATAATCAAGAGCTGATTCCTGGATTATCACTCGGATTTGGTCCTCACAGTCTGGAGAGAGACGCTATTAAGCGGAGAAAGTCATTAACCCACTCCATGAGCTTTCTTTTCATAAATCAATCACCTTGCATTTTAATCTGTGTAGTTTGTAGTAACTGCACAGCAGCATAAAAACTCATTTAGGTACAGTACGTTACATAGGTTGAACACACCACAAGTCCAAGTTTCATCTGGTATTCAATGAGCGTTGTTCAGCACATTCCTGCACAGTCCCTATTTACGTGCATCATCTCTACTCACCTGGTCTGCGTATTTCAACTTCAGGCACGAGATGACTTGCCCCTCTAACTCCGTATCATCCTTGGCTCTACTCAGGATATTTTGGCAAAATTTGGGTATGTCTGCTTTGCAGGCCTTCCGGAGCACTGGATTTAAGCGGTAATCTAACCAAGAGAACACAAGAGAACTTCATCTCTTCAGATAGAGCATAACACTCCAAAAGAGCTTTGACAGAAGCATCTCCCAGAACTACTGTTTTGGGGGGAAAAAACTAGTAATTTTTCACAGGAGAATTTTAACTTGCAATAAGTGCTTCAGAGGAGTAAATGTAATGCATGCTGGCTCTCAACAACGAGGCTGAAGCAGCGAAGCATGCGCGCTGACAATTGTGAAAAAGAATAAAATGAAGGGAATAGTCCTCCAGTCATGCAGATCACCCATCAACTCAGGCAAGCAGTTAATTTCTTTATTTTCCTCCCCACAAGAAAGGAATACCTGTGTTCTGTGTAATCTGGCGCTTGGTAATCATTTGCTTGCATTTAGGATCCATCACTTCGCTGTTCTTATTCTGTTTTAAACACTGCAACATGTTTTTTGAGTCTGCCTCTGGGCAAAATCGCTACAAAAAAAGATCAAGTTTCAGCACTAAGCATTTAAAACATCACATTCATGGAAGAGAATATCCACACACCTAACCTGGAGGTAGAGAGAATTCAATTCTCCCTAGCCCCAGCACCTCTTATTAGTAATAACAGTGACGTTCTCTAAACTCACTGTGGACTTGAACATCCGTATTTATGGAGTGTGAGCTGAGCAGTACAGTCTTAACTAGCTAAGGTTCTAGGCTGCAGCTTGCATTGGCAGTACCAAAAGCAATTTGCCTTTATTTTCCATTCATAAGTTACCACGTCTTTGAGAAACCCGTATCAAACCAGATCTCATACACTACTGCTTTCAATCCCCTTTATTTTAGAAATTAAAACGGGAACCTGGTAACTCCATATACTGCTGTTCTCCATAACAGCTGGATGGACAAAGTGACAGGTAAATACTTCATGGGTAACGCTCAGGACAAGGTAAGACCATGTAGCACCAGAGAGCTGCGAACAACTCACTGACACTAATTTGTCCATTCCTGTCCTAAATCAGAGTCAAAAGTGAGTTAGCTTACCAAAAATTTGGACTAAGTCACTTGTTCCTTCTGTTAGAAATTAATTCTGTGGTTGTAAGATAGAGCTGCTGTATTGATAATACTATCTTTGATGATGTTATAAGTCTTCTTTTAAAAGCATAAACCTGTTTCGGAGAGCCATAAACTCTCAAGATATTATGCTTCAGCCACAAGAAGGATTCAAAGTACTGTACAGAGCACACACATACATAGTAGTGTTTCAGGGCTTGTAGTTCCAGCTACTATGCAGAAGTGTTTTGTATTAACATTCACAGCTGTTTTTCAGATGGCACCACTTTAAGCCAGCATTTCTTATCTTAAGTATCAAAGTTTTGGCATGATTTTGCCTACTCTATCAGTTTGATGAAAGCCTGCACCAGGTCAACAGTGAACTTAAGAGGTTACTCCCCTCTGTAATCATGGTAACTTCTCCACCTTTGCTAAAGGCCAGTCCACTGTAGCAAGAGGACTGATTGGATCAAAGCTGTATGAGAAGCCTCAGCACACCAGACTAATGCTTCTGGCACTTAGGGAGACAAATATGTTTGCGCGCAGGCTTTAATCAGACGGGTATTTGGAGGAAGCAAAGTTGAGAGAGAAGTGCCCTAGAGAAACCTCAACCTGATTCAGAGTTAAGAATCTGGTTATTTTGCATAAAGGCAATTGTATTCCAAAACAGCACAGCAATTTTGGAATGAGTCGTTATGGGAAGTTCAAAACTGATAGTTTAAGATACAACACCAATACACTCTTATAACCCAACCTCACCCTCTTAAGTCAGCACACTACCATCACCTTGATCATCTGCTTGCAGACTCTCATGAGCGTGTAGTCCAGTTCTGGATCCATCATCTCTGTCTCCTGCAGTTTAAACACCTTCTGGTGGCACCGGGTACTCAACTGCTTCTTGATTTCCTTCAAGCATTCAATAATCTAGAACACAGTATTACAACCAAGACAGATGTATTGTTCATATGATTCTATCATATGCTAGTCAAAAACACTACTGTGCTCCCTTAATGGCAGTTGTTAAAGTCTCCAATGCCTAGATCTTATCAAAAAAAAGTCACTACCAGTGCTGATTTCTAGCACTTGTTTTAAGCTCACCTCTTCTCACAGAGGGATTTATTGAGATGAAGAGGGTCACCTGGACCTACTCCCCACACCCCAAACCTCATTTTGCAGGCACTGTAGCTAAAATTTCTTTAACAATCTTTGCAGTAACTAGCAGCTAATAGTTTAGAACCAATGTTAACTAAGGAATGCCTTACTCACGGCATTACCTTCACTCATTACATTGCTTGTGAACGAGTGAAAACCCTTTAAAAGCGCCAAGACACTGACAAAAGGCTTTAGTGACATCTTAAAATGAAAATCCAAAGCTGCATTCACAGAGACAAAAGTGTTCAAAATTTTTTCCAAAATGAAAGTACAAATTAAACTGTAAATTGTTAATAAAGATCCATTACCTGAGCATTGCCATAGGCTACGTTTTGGCAGTAATTCTTGATGTCACTTTTACAAGCCTCATACAGTTCTGGTTCAAGTCTGATATCCTCAGTCTGCAGGACAAATTACAACACAAACTTTTAATTAGGATACAAAAAACCCTACTATTTTACCTTGTTATTCTATTAACTAGAACTCTCTGTTCACAAAAAGCAAGTAACTATCACAACAGGCAGATCAGTGTCTTTGAATTTAAGGGTCTTGAGGGTAAGAAATGGTGTTAGTGGGACATCTACTTTGCAAATCCACGCAACGGATCAGTTGGCTTTTTACACAACAGAAAGGGTTCTCCATTTCAACAAAATTCTAGAGCTGGCAAGTTGTTCCCACTACGCCTCCTAAAAGGGCACCACTTTCCATTAACTCAAAGGTCTAAGACAGCTAAAATCTTTTTGGATGAAAGCTAAAGGACATATTGATAGCTGTCCATCCATAGTACGACCTGAAGTATGTGAATGAAGTCTCCTGCTTTCAGTGATGGCTAGCATTCAAATTCCTCCACGCAAAGGCAAGAGTGCTGCCTGCTCAGAGGTGGGCCTACTTAAGGTCAAGCATTAACATTTAAAGAAAATCTACTGGACAAAGGTCTCGTGAGTTTATTGCCACAAATACTGGCACCAGGAAGCTGAGAGACAGCCTCACCCAGCAGAACAAATGCTCCTATTTAGCTGAACACCTTACAGCAGCTGGAGTCAACATGATTGATCTGTGCTTGTTTCCTCACTGCGTAAAATGAAGCTTATATTCTCCTAGAGGACTTGGGGATGTCAGCAAGCATAGCATGCTGCTCTCTAACACTAAACACGAGACTATATTTAGGGCATTAAAACAGACAATCATTACTTTCACCGTGGAAAGGCAACTGAGCCTGGTGGTGTTAGAAGATTTTCTCCCAGTGGAAAAAACAGATTAAATGCATCTTATGAATGAGCTTCCCTTTTTTCCCCTGAGGTGGACAAAACAGGAAGCTAAAATTGAAAGACCTCACTGGAAGAGCAGGCAGATCAAAAGTCTCATGCATGCTTACCATCTCCAGCTCCTCGACACGCAGCTGCTTGCGGCACTTCAAAGATACCCTGTGCTCCTTGGCATCCTGCAAAGTATCATTGCGCACAGTTGTGCTCAGGCAGATCACTACATCCACCCTGCAGAAGAGAAAACAGCTTCTTATTCATATACTCCTCATTTATATCAACTAAGACTTGGAGGGGAGTTGGAGAGAGGAGACAGGCATGTTGGATCACCACATTGCAGAAGAAAGTAATCGATCCCAGGAATCCAAACACAGCATAAAATCTTTGTGCGTCAAATGTTACTTCTCGCCTGGGTACAGCTCTATGTGAAGTAACTGAATCACAAGGAAACCCCCTAAACCTGATGATGTCTAACTGTAGTCTGGATCAGCAGACACATGCCCTTAAGTCACATGAACACCTTAGAAAAGGCTTAATCTCAAGAATGTATCACAAGGGTGGATACACACGTGGCGTTGCAAACAACCCTTTGCATTATGGGAAGGGTGTTTATATCATAAAATGCACATACAGTCTTATTCTCCATAAACAGGATTGACCCTGTGTGCACTTTAGCCTTACATTATTGGAGTAGGCTGTTGAACGAGAAATCCTTCTACCGAAATGCCCAAGCCTGCTAAAACAAGCGGGATATTCTCCTTTCCCAGACCAGCTGACTTGCATCTTAGAAGACAAGACAATGAATCTAGCAAGGGCATAAAACATCCTGGGGCATGCAGACCATTAATTGTAATAACTAGCTATTTTCATAGCAAGAATAATAATTAAGAGGACATGATCTTTTGTAAGAGATAAAAAGAAATACCTTTATAAAGAGGGAGGCAACGCCTCTACCTTAAGCATTTGCAGAACAGTCACTACAGGAAAACGCACAAAATCAGTCTTTAGAGGAAACGTAAGGTTTCCTGACTCATCATGAAATAATGCTATAACTTTATTATGTATTTCTACAATCAGGTTGCTGTTTGCTCAGGTGCTACATACTTTTTCTTGATGTTGGGGCAAAGTTTCAGCACATCCTCCTTGCAAGCCATTTTAAACTTGTAAGAGAACCTAAAATCTTTCATTTGAACCTGCAAGAGAAGAGAAACGAGAAGAGTTTTGGTCATCTGTAGGAAAAAATGAAAAAAAAATAAAAAATAAAAATAAGAAAATCAGCGCTGCACAGAAGAACACTTGTTGAATCACAAAATCAGCAAATGCTTTTGGCCACAACTTATCCGTGGGGAAGCAAAGGAGACACCGCACTGCTGAAGAAGCTGGGACCCTATCTACCATACCCCAGTAAGAAGCAGGGCCTGAAAAGAAGTGATCTCCAGAAGTGACCGTTTATGACCAGGCACACAAGTACAGTTAATCTGAATTCAGAAGACCACCTTTAACAAAGTGGGGAAAAAAAGGAGAGGGTTCATAAGTAGCTAATTCCTGTCAACCACCTCAGTGAGCAGAACAAGTTTCAGCTGATAGTGTAAAAAGCATTACTTACCAGCTGAAAATGAGTAACTCCAATTGCACATTTCTCATTCATTTCCTTCTGGTGTTTGTTCTGTATCAGACACTCCATCAGGTCCCCAGAATCAATCTGGTTATCTGCAACCTCCTGAAGGATGGGTGAAAGGCTTAAAAACAAGCTACTCCTACAAGCTACGATTTTTATACTCCTTTAGTCCTCTGTGACCGGGGAATAATTCAGAGCAGTGGAATTGAGAGTCCCACTCTGTTGGGAGCTTACACACACCATTAACTGTCCAGTGCTTGCATGCCTATACTTATACAGTGCAGAAAAGAATCATCTCAGACACATGTACACATTAGATTCAGACAGGGGACCACAGCACAGAGAGTCAATGCTTACATGAAGTATTAGAGTTTGGTGCCTACGCTGCTATTTGACTATTCAATCCTAGAGCAATGTAAGAAGTTACATCAGCAACGCTGAGCAGCAGCACAAAGTGGAGCAGCTAGACACACTGCTTGGGGGCAGGAGGGAAGGAAAAAGTTTCATTTCTGACCCACTCTGAAGAGCAACTTTTTAAATTACAGAGCACCTTTATATTCTAGTTCCTGTGCTAGGACTCCGCCACAACAGCGGAAGTACTGCATGGAACCAAGAATTCTTGATTTACTTTTTTTTTTTTTTTAATATAGACTTCTGTGATGATTTTTACCTCTGGTTATACTTTTGAAGTGGAGGAAGCACACTAAGGAACTAAATATTAAAAACCTCTAGTCTTTTCCACACAGCGTTCTTTCCCAATACCATTCAGATTATCGTGGAGTACTCACGTGACAGAACGTCTGGATGATGGGCTCACAGGCTCTCATCAGCAAGGCTTCAATTTGAATGTCCTGCAGAAAACATGCAATATTTCTTTCTCACAGTGAACGGAGAGCACGCAAGGAAAACGACTCTGAATAACTGTGATCCAAGTTAAACTCAACTCAGTCTATAGGGCTTTTAAGATGCAACCCAGAGAGCTTCACCCTTCAGTTCTGAAATATCCAGGGTTTGCTTCTGCCAACAACGTGGCAAATGCAAGAAGGGAAGAACCTGGTCTCCACAGATAGAAACTCATTGCTCGGGTAATTCAGCCAGTCTCCTCCAAACCTGATACTACAGCACTAGAAACCACATTAGACCTAGGCAGGAGTTAAAGATTAATGATAGTTCTGAGCCAAATGTTTGTAACCACTGGAAGAAAGTGCCCCCTATGGCACAAGGTAAATTTTAAGATATACAGGGAACAATTTGGGGCAAGATACTCAAAACACCCAAATTCCTAAAACAAGTGAGGCTGCTGATCTCAGTGAAAAAACTAACAGTGCACTTAAGTGATTTCTTGCACAACATTTGGGATAGGGAGAGGGAAGTTGCAATATGGTACTAAACTACTTGCAGGTAAGACCAAAAACTAAGTCCCCACAACATATTTTGACTTGTACTGAAAATAACAGGGTTATCTGTGCAAAAAGTTTTAGCTTCAGTACCATCACCACTTTTAGGCTTGTGCTTGCATTTTTCCTGCCACTTACAGTCTCCAATTGTTGTTCACTTGTCTTCAAGAGCCTCCTATGAAAACTAAAATTGTACAGCATAGAAAGGCTGGCCTCTGCTTCCTCCCAGAGAGCTGCATTTCTGCATCTACTCTGATCTCTCAGTTTTTTCCAGCATTTTCAAAATGGCATGCTTAACAGGGCATGCTTTATTCTTCCCTTCATCCTAGGCTGAAAACTGCTCACCTCAGACTCCAGCTCAGTAAGGTTTCCCACTATGTCTCTGCAATCAGACACCAAGTCATCAAGATGGTCCTGAAGGCATTCTAGTTCCTATAAAGACAATCATTTTAGTATGCGATCTGAGAGCCCAAATCCAAAATTTGGGCCTGAAATATCGTTGCACAGGTGAAGCTGCCCCCCTCTTCGTAAAATGAGAAATCTCATTTAATTCCACCCCTCTGCTGGCACTCCCAGAACAATCAGTGCATCAAGCATCTTGACAGACAATCCTATTACCTGGGTTGATCTGAACAGCAAAGAGCCTTAAACAGGGTCTAAAGTCTTGAACTAGCTGATGAGAATTTCAGAGCTGATGAATTATATTAAGACATTTCATCTTCCTCCTTAGAAAGCATCACTTTCATGGTTCAGGCTCTAAAATCAGTTACTTGGTACTATTTTCTTTCCTGTCTTTGCTTCGTACAAGATCCTTTGGAGAAGAGGATCAGTAGTCTTACAACTTTACATACATGATAAACTGAGGATTACAAGCAATATTCCACAAATCTGCACCCTAGCAATGTGAATATTAGCACTTGAGCACTGTCAACGACCTGATCCTTCATTTCTCTAAAAGCAGCAGCCTCCCAAAATAGTGTACTGTGTGAAAGCAGTTAAATGGTTGTTTTGAAGCAGTTTCTTTTGTAGCTTCAAAACATTTGTTCATTCAAACAGTTCTGAATATGGGGAATGTTGCATTTTTCTATTTGAACATAATACCATCTCTGAACAAAGCCATATTTTTTCTATTCAAATGAAAAAATGCAAAAATATTACCCCCCCCCAAGTTGCACATTTTTCAAAAGCAGTGCAAACATGCCAGTTTGAGTTTCCCTAGTTAGGTTCTGGGGGATTTTATTCTGGTTTTACTTCGTTCCACACAGGGGTGGATACATACACAGTAGTGACCGAGAATGTCAGGCTAGGATGTTACAGCTTGCTCTCAAAAGTTGCACAATGTGCTTTCACGTCTGGAATACCGCTTACGGTTTGCCTTTGACATTACCTTTACCTAAGGATAACGACCCAAACTACCAGTCTATGATAGACACTTCAAAAAGACAGTGGTGTACGCTCTACTGCATCTGCTGTTGGATGTCTCTGCCCCTGCAGCTATGCTAGGGCAGAGCAATTTAACATGAAAGCATTTGCTGAAACTTTGTTAAAGAGCAGCAGATGTTAGTTCAGTTCTTTATAAACACAGGAAGCATGTCAGTATTTGCCAGATGGAAATGGGATAAAGTTTACGTGGGAAATGTCAAACTTGCAATAGGATATTACAAATAAGAGTCAGGGCAGGGGGGTGGGGTTGCTTCATTAAAGCAAAGTCCTTCGTGTTAACTATCCCCTTTCCCCATCTCATTCCACTACACAATTGAATACACTGAAACCATGCTGTAGGTTCAAAGCTTCTTCATATCACCGCAATCTTTCAGCCTAGTGTAGATCATGTTTCAAAACGCATGCATTTTTAATATATTCTCAACTATAAAGATCCCAGCTAGCTACAAGATGTTCCTTCATCCCTCTTTTGCCTTTCCTCCCGGTAAGTTTTGCAAACAAAATGGTTTTACTGTACACCGTACCTGTCCCGTCTCTGTTTTTTCACTGCACCATTTCCCTAAGTCAACCATACACTTGTCCTGGAGGGCCGGATCCAGTTTCACATCCATGGCTCGCTGGTGGAGGATTCTCTGGACTTCTGCTCTGCACTCTCGTGATAGCTGCAAGGAGGGAAAGAGAGCTTTGAGCATATGGCATATCTAAATTCATACAACACACACAAAATATTCACTGGCGACTTACTGAAGGTGAACACAGACCACTATCGCCAATCCCAATAAGTACAGAAAAAGTCCTGTACTGCTCAACATGAGCCTATCGGTTACATGAAACTGGTGCCCAGACAAACAACCCAAACTCTAAAAGAGTTTGGACTTCCGTTGTTGTAGTTTGGAGGAAGGCTCCTTTCACTCCAGTAAGGGAAACTATATTCTTAAACCTTCATTTTACTCTTAAATAAGGTGTCAAAGTGGGTCCCTAAACTAACTGCTGCACTGCCACCTTCGTTCAAAGCTACAGACTACATCTGGAGAAGAAAGTCAACGTAGCTGATGTTGTTCTCGATACCAAAAGGGTACCGAGCAATATAGTGCAGCTACAACTTCCTTTCTGCAATACCCACTGCAGCACAGGGGAGCCAGCGTTTGTCAAGACTAAGGAAAGAGACAAATTGTAGAAAATCAAGGGACACTAGTATGGTGCTCGCCAGACCTAAAAGGCACTGGTAGAAGCTAAAAACTTCACATACTTGAAAAATCCAAAGCACTGGAAGTCATCTAGTACTTTGTGGACAGCACTGGAAATAAGAGGACAGATCTAATCTGATGAGTTTGCTTTCAAATGCTAGATTTCAAAGTGACGGCTACTCCCTTAGCCTACTTTCCACAAGAAAAATACATTTAGGAGCCTTTTCTCTCTCTCTCTGATAGATTATTTGCAGGGGGGCTATTGATTTCTTTGGTCAGCACTAAAATAAAACAAAATTAAAAAGTCAACTCAGCACACTAAGAGACTGCTTTTTAAAAAAAAATTATTCCTAAAAGAGCAGCTTTCAATCGATAGTTGACCTCTGCCACAGAAGACCTTTTACATCAAGTTGCAGGAATTAATTTTTAAGCCAGTCCACTGTGTAATCCCACCAACTCCTAGGAGCTGCGTACAATGCCAAAAGAAATGAGACCAAGGACCCAGCTGCTTTCAAGGGAGGCTCAGTGCTTTGACAGAGACACGAGAGGGCAGCAAACTTGAAAAGAGAAGCTCTGAACCAAACAAATGTGGTTATGGTAGATCTCCAGCCTGCAGGGCAGCAAGGCAGACCCCCACTGTCTTGCTTAAAGACAGCATAAGCATATTTAACAGTACAGTACAATGAACTGAAAGCATATTTTATACCAACAGAAAGAGTGTAAACTTAAGTTGCACTCAAATCGAAACATAACTAGAATCAGCCAAAAAAAAAAAAAAAAAGCTGGACTCTGAAAGCTTTTGTTGCTCAAAAGCAAAGCAGCTAAGGTGGCTAGCTGCAAGGAATCAATATACTCTTTGGAAAGAGAAGAGGGAGGGCTTACGCTGTGTCTAAGCAGATGCACACAAGCGGCTGCCGGCACAGTTTCTGTTGCAGGCAATCGTCACCATCCTGACCCAGCTATTTTGCCTTATTGGAACGATAACAGGAGCCTTCAAAGCCACACTCAAGGAGGAGCTGGGCACACGCACAAGAAATATCTACAGCAAATGCTTCCAACTAGGTTTTGCGAGTCCTCGAAGGTTTAACACAGCGTGCCCAGCCTCCAAATATACATTCAACTCCGCTACCACAGGTGAAACAGTAGGGAGCTGAACTCTGGCGCTTACCCTCCTTCCTTGCTCCTCTGTGCGGTACGCGTGCCGGTACAAGCAGGAGAAAACGGCCCCCGGGGGCATCAGCTCGCTAGTCTCATTCCAGCCGTGGGTATGGCAGAGGCGCGAGGCATCTCCCTGACACTTGCGGTAAAGGACTGTATCCAACCTGCAAACAGAACAGTTATCGCTCACACTTCAACTTCCGTGGCACCTTCCGCACTCAAACCTTTCACGGTTTTCATATTTTGAAAACGCTTTCAAGGCAGATAAACCCACTGAATTTTGCACACCGCTACATCATTTAGCAACCGCATCTAGCCAACTGAACCAGCAGGTGGCAAAATGCCTGTCACTCAGTTTGAAATTACCTTCCTAATCTTGCAAAAATATACTAGGATCTTTAATTACAAATCAAATCTTCCACACCTCTTGAAGCACCTCTTGTTTTCTCCTATGGCATGCCAGCCAACTGCTGACACACGAGGGGAAAAAAAAAAAAAAAAAAAAAAAAACCACCCTCCCGACGTGCTACAGCAGCAGAAAGGCAGGTACGTACCATTTGGCTTGTATAATATCTTATGTGTACTTGGTACCGCTGCCATTTTGAAATGTCACTTTCATAAAAATCTGAATTAATTATCTTCTCCTCTGGATTTGGGCTGATTTAACTGAAGACTCAGCATCCCTCGCCTTTTGCATGCAAGAAAACTGCTCTAATTAAGATGATGTTTAATTACATTAAACCTAAAAGGGATATTGCCAACTTTTTGAAATGCAAGCCTGAGACTGCTATGACACTCTAGAAGGCAAACATCGGATGGGATCTGTGGACAAAGTTACACAGTTAATTATAAGAGTAGTAAGTAAAAAGAACCATGAAAACTTCTATTCTCTGCTTCTTTCTATGGGTCTAATAACAAGGTTTTTGTTAGTCAGCTCTAGGGAACAGCGGTTAAACAACAACGTGAGCCAGTTTTGCCTAGCCTGCAATATGAATTAAAATAATCTTTACTCCCAGCAAAACACAACTACTCAGTTTTCCCTCTTCCAGTCACCTAAGTTTGGCTCAAGTAACTAATTCCCTGCCAGAAACATGGCACAGGCAGGAGGAACCCACGAGGTTCCTCCTTGGAAGGGAAACGGTGTGGGGGGAAGTAGGCAGTTATCAAGATGATTAAAAAACAGTAACAAAGCCCTAAATTCTGTGGTCCACGAACCTCCTGTATTTTAAAAAATGGTTTGCAGAGCATCTGTCAGCTCTTAACCACTGGCGATGCTGCCCGCAGGTACAGCTATGAGTCAGATTTTCTCAATGTCTGATCTGAACACCCTGTGCAGCAATTCAAGGCGATGACATCTTGCCTTACTCCTTAGAGTCACCGAGAACAATTATTCCCTTTCTTGCAGCAACCCCATTTGATGCACTCTGACTTCCTTGCCTCTCAGTCTTCTTCAGAAGAAGAGCCAAATATTTATTCTTCCCTCATGGATCATGTTTACCAAATACGCCAAATTCGTATCCTCCTCCCACTCATCTTAATCCACACAGACACAAGGGGCTCTGGGGATATTTAAAACAAAGCACTGCAATCTTTTGATACAAAAAAGAGTTTGAAAAGCAGTGCTCTGAAGGGAATTACATCCACTCCACAGGCAGTAACACCAACAGGATTTGAAACAAGGCAGAAAGAAGCAGAGAACCTCTTAAGACAGTGGCTCTTTGTTATCCTTAGTAGCTTGGTTTTCTTAACTCCCATGCTGTAGCACGCAAAGCGGACAAAACCAGCCACCACCTACACAGAAAGCGACCTTTACCTTCAGCATAGGCAGAAACTTGTTTTAATTAAATATGCATTGAACTTCAGAGCTCAAACTTGAGAGGCTTTGTAGGGCTGCATTATTTCTTCTAAATGAGTATCCGATTCAAGTGGGCATCACCCTTACTTTTCCCAACCAGCTCTTGCTTCTGCTGTTCTAGACAGATATTAATGCCCTGGAGGACTGGCCTGCTTAAAAGTTCTCTGTCTCCTTTAAAGACAAATAAGCTATCCAGGTATGCCAGGAATTGCTAATGCATATGCATGTTAGATATGGGCATCTAGAAAAATGAGACTCAACCTTATTTTACAGTACTCACTTCCAATCGCGGGATATAAAATACTGGAGCTCCAGGAGCCTATGCTCACAATCCTCTACCATCTTTTCTGTGTATAAATGCTCCATCAGGCAAGACAGAATCCTGCAAACAGACAAAAAAAAGTCAGGCAAGAGCCCGTTCCAATCATGTTGAGCTTCCCCATAACAGTTGGTGCTGTCAAATCAACGGCCTTTCCAATGAACCATGGATAAGAGGTTCAAACACAGTGGAGATAATCTTTCTCCTCCTTCAAAAAGGAGATTACATCAAAAACACTATACCACATTCACACCCTCTTAAAATCCACTGATTTAACTAACTCAAATCTGACATGTGACAAAATCATAAGAACATTTTATATAAAATTTAGCTCAGAAGACAATGTATATCAGACCTGAGATAAAGCAGACATGTCTCTGCAATATAGGTTTACTTAACTGGCCTTTCAAGGCTTGTTACTTCTCTTTGCAGTATTGCTAAAGACTTATGTAGTAAGGGAAATCAGCACATCAAGTGTTATGAATTTAACTTAAGCTCCTAAGATAGCTACATCCTTCCCCGCTGCTAAACCAGCCTTGCTACAAATATACTAGCCTGCTTATACAGCAAAAACAGAAGACAACCTGGTTCCCACCTCCAGCCCTGTATGAATTGCTAGCTTGGAGTCTCATTTCTGGACAGGTTAATATCTGTACTGGTCAGCCACATAACCTTTACGGATGCCCAACAGAAACAAAATCAATAACAGACAGCAACCTACATTGGATCTCCAGACCGTATGTGCTTGCAGGCAGTCTGTATAACCGATTCACAAGCCTCATTCAAAGCTCGGTCAATGCGGTAATCTGCACCGGGGTCAGTTTCTTGAATCAGCGTTTGAAGCTGGAAGGGAATTGTGGACAGGAAAACATGAGTTATAAAGCTCCAAATCAATGCTTGAAAGCTTCTCAGTTTGGCAATTCCATGGTAATAATGACACTAGCAGATATGAAGTCTATTCTACAGTTGCTTATTTTAAGTACTGTCAAATTGTGTGCACTAGGAAACTTTGCACCGGCAGCTCAATTGTCAGACACAGGAGTCCAGTGCTGCTGAACCCTAATTATACTTATGAAGCAGCCCAGTAACATTTGATGAGACTTGTCACGTGTTGAAGGTCAAACCTGGAGTTATTATACACCGATCTACAAAACAGATTTGATAAAATTTGAATATTGTGGTTTCGGTCCATCTTATACCTTGGTGACAACCTCATTCCATTAGGCTGATAACACCAAAAAAGCAAATTTGCCACATTTCCATGAAACTTATCTACCATTCTGAACCAAAACCCAAATCAACATTTAAAGATCAGTTGCTTGAATATAAGCAAAGCTTTAAAACATTTCTGAACTGTCTGGAGGGGAACTCATTGACTATACAAGATACAAAGTCCCATTCTGCAGATCCATAAGGCAGGATTTCCTCAGGGATGCCTGCTCAAGCTTTTGGAAACCAGGGTAACCACAATTTGGTCTATACTACAGAAAATATATGTTCTTTTAAGAAGGGCAGCAGTTTTCCATCTCTGTATCTACCTGTTAAGAGAAGCCACGGTGTAAAATCAAAAGTGAGAATAAACTTTTCACAGATTCGGAGATTACGGATGCCCATTTGAAGCTACAATATCCATGCGCTACCTTTGTGACTTCTTGCTAAATACTTTAAACTCTCATAGGTAAGCTCAGTATGAACAGTTTAAGCAAATCTTCTCATTGCTAAACAGTTATTCTGATGAAAGCTTCAGAAAAAACTGACTCCGCATAATAGAGAAACCTCATTTAGTGTCCACAGCACCAAGGTCAAAATGAGGCTTAATACAGGTGGTCTTCCCACAGCCCATGGCATCTGACCATGAGTTTGGGAGACACATGCTGGGCACAGGGGAATGGGATTTGGATGAAGCTCAAAATTACATTTCATTGACCATGTTGGGGGGAAGGGTAGTCTTCTCGGCCGCCACCCAGTCAGGGATATCCCTGCCCCACTTTGGCTCCCCACCAAGCCCTGAATTCTCGAAGACTGGGCAAACAGATGTCAGGCAGACTGATATCATCATCCTACAGGCAAACACTTTTAGCCAACAAATTTAGAGCAAAAAAATGAGAGCTTGCTTAGAAGGTAACTTTGTGCCGACATCAAACGGTCCACGCTGTTAACATCCTGATAGTTGCTTAAATGATTTTCGTCACTGGCCCTCAGTCCAATTAAATCAAAAGCACAGTTACAATTGTATCTTCCATCTTTCAAAGTCTGCACCTAAACATCATCCAGCACATTTTCAGGGGCAAAGCCCTAGCATCACAGAACATAGACAAAGAAAGCATCAGAGCACCGCAGAAAGTAAAAGCCAGCATTACTATTTTTATCTAGTAGGAAGCTTGTAATCCAGAAGACAGACCACATACTGCCTGGGAGGAGCACAAGTTTTCCTGCAACTTCTTGGCCTGAAGTTAATTATGCCTAATCTCAGCTTCCAAGGGATGCAGGCAACTCCAAAGAACATTGCCTGGCAGATTTAAGCCAGATTTAGTAAGTGTTGATGCAAAAATTCTTGGGATTTTTTTTTGGAGACAACACTAAAAAAAAATAGGACCAAGTTTTATATGAATCTGACAGGGTCAAATAGAAGACAGCATAGGATCTAAATCCAGTTCATAACAGAGAAATAGACCTTAACAGGCTGGAGAAGCGAGAAGTGATACAACCTTACACCGACTCTTCTGCAGCTTTTAATGAAGAAGATGATGGTAATTCTGTCGGTGTGCATACACACGCAGCCTGCACCTGCGCACACACCGCACGTAAAATGCTGGGATCAAGTCACACGTTTACATATAAAAAGGGATCAAGTATTACGATTACTGAATTACTCCCGCAAGGAGGGATGGAAGAATAAAACCTCCAAATTTGACATTTTCTTATGAGCGCAGATTAAATAAGCTGCTTAGCCAGAGCATATCAGAGCATATCATATGTAGGCAAGATTCTTCCTCACGTCTCAGTTAAAGCAGTATTCTGGTCACTATCAAGTGCGAGATGCCAAAGTGAACAGGGTACTGGGCAGAGTTGAAGTAAACGGTTACACCCGCAGTCTAGGTATTTTGTCTCTATTAGAGTCTCCCAAACTGTACTTGCAAATTTAGGTGCATACCCCTCTTTTTAGCTCTTTCAATATTTAAAATAATTTATCCTACTGCACAAGTCAATACACCCACAATACCCAATGTAGTGAAGACCACAATTTTATATCATCCACGTTTAAGGGAAGATTGGGCCTGTCTTGGGATACTAATTGATGGGGACACTCCCACGGGTCACCTGTATGGAGTTTGCTCCCTCTCGCTGCAGCACTGCAAAGGGAAGAGCAACAAGAGGGAAGTCTTGTTCTCCTGCACGGGTCTGTACTAGTTTAGCTAGCAGGAGAGCATTGCTTAAGTAGACAAACCTAGAATTATTTTCATTTATTCAGTTTGCAGGATTTATAGCAATTGAGTCAGTTCAGTCAGACACTTCCCAGCAGTTAAAAGGGATACTTGAGCTCAAATAGAGTCATTTAAAGCTTGAATAAGGTTAGGTTCTTCATCTGATTGAGTCCTGTGTTATTTTTAATCCAAGAACCCCCCCCAATGGCAAGATATGAAAGATGCATAAAAGAGAAGCATTAATAATGCTGGAAAAAAGCATTTTACTCAGCAGCAATTTCCAAGCACTTAAAACCACTTTTTTTCAGTCCTACAAATGTGGCACTTCAAAATCCATGTCTCCTTCAAACACTATTTTCTGCAAAAATTGCAATCATGATGATCACAGCTTTCATACCCCAGAGAATCTCCTTTGCTCATGAAAACGCCCAGTTGCCCGATGGGGTCAGAAGCACGTGGACCAGATGAGCAGGAAGACTCAGCAGCTCTCCGAAGCCCCTTTTCCAAGACGAAGTGGTCAGGCCTCGAGGTGGCATTTCAGAAGTACCAGAGAGCTTCCAGTCCTCTTTCTCCTTGCAATGCCATTTTGGGAACTACTGTAGGGTTCCCAAATCAAATTCTCAACCAAGTGCAAAATGTAAAGCAGGCAGCCAGCTCCCCTGACCCAGGAATAAGTGGGAGGTGAGTAGTTTGGCACTGGTGATAAAAGGGAGAGTTTTGGAGAGTTTTCCCCCCTTCCACAACTACCTCTTGCTACTGAAAAGCAGTTAGATAAGCCTTATAATCCGCTGAACTTTCATCCTGAATTGGAGCTAAATTAACAATTAACTATCAATTTATTAGCTGTATTAGAAGCCGAAAGCAGAGATAACAGCCCTTTTAGCAGTAATTATAGTTTTTCATGCTCAAGGGATAAACAGAAAAAAACAAAGAGGCCAGAGCAACAGAAAATGTATTAGAAAAGGGGTTTGCCAGCAGTGACTCCAGTACAAAATATTACTTCCATGGAGCCACACCACAGGTGTTCCACACCATCGTGTATAACTTTACTTCTTGCAGCTGTAGACCCTTTACGGGCTGGTGCTCACGATTAAGGGACACGTATATTCGCTTTCCGATGATCTATAGCCTATGGCCCGAGTGCTACAGCATCCCGAACCCGCCCTCCGTATGCGCAGGAACTCCTTCACACCAATACTATCTGTCTCCCTGTTGAGAGCAAGGAACTTTTCAAGAGTAACAGGAGCTCTACCTTCAAATTCAGCCCCTGCCTTCACTTCAGAATTGACAGGACACTGCGATGGCAGAGCCCAACTGCAAATACCCCTTTACAAGGGCAAATTGCAGGAGGGTACCTGTGAGACGCTGCCATTTCACCCTTGGGTGAGCAAAATATTCAGGCCTACAGTTAGGCAAAGACGGCTAACCAAAGACCAGGAAGTTTTTTTTGAACTTACGGTGTCTTATTCATGTTGCACAAAGCAATCATTCCTGCCACGTAGAGCGCTTGGCATTTTGGCAAGCTCACCGTGCAAAGCAAAGATGGGAAAAAACACACAATTTTTAGAAGTTTGGGGCTAGGCATGCCTCTTTCACGGCAATATGGTTAATCGTGAGCACAGACTCTCATATGCGAGATCAGTCTGGTCGGGGTAAGTCACAAGAAACAAAACCCCTCAGAGGGAGAAACCAGGGTTTGAGAAGGCCTTAGGTGCGTTTGGTTGACAGTTTTAAGTACAAAGAATCATTCAAACTGTTCATGCAGGAAAGTGCACAGGCAGATGTCCCTGCAGAAAAATAAAAGCACTGGGTTTTTTTGTTTTGTTTTGTTTTTGCGCAGATGGACAAACATTTTCCTTTCACAAGGCAAGCAGAATCAGAGCCAGCCTTGACAGATGGGAGAGTCCAAGTAAAAAGAGATACAGATTAGACACTTCCAGTTCTGAATTCCTCGAGCAAGCTGTCTAGGCAAATGGGTCTGGTCATACAGCTTCTACACGGAAAAAATTCAGGAGCAGCCCTACTGCTTTGAGCTAGGCAAGAAATAAGTGTTGTATTAGTGTTACCTATGAAGCAACTAAAAGCAGAGAGGAACTATCCAGCTGTTCTGCTGGGACAGAAGATTTGGACTTGGCAGATGAAAGACAACATTCGGAGATGGGTCCAAAGCACTGGAAGACAGCTCCACTGCAACGACCCCCAAAATGATGTTCTGCTGCCTGCTTTGCTCAATCTTCCTCCATTTCCGCAGGTGAAAAGGCAGAGATGCCACAGAGCAGCAGTGCTACCATCAGCTGATACGTGCAAACTAAGAATCTGAGAAAGCAGCTTCAAAAGAGCGTCAGCAGCTCAGCAGAATCGTCTGTCAGCAAAGGGACTCTTGAGGTATCAGAAAGGAACTCAAGTAGTTGTAGCTACTAGAAAGGGCTGGACTTCTAATGTGCCACCTTCATGGCCTGTCACATGGACCAGTCTCACATGACAGGGGAGTTCAAGTCTCTCATGAGAAGTTCAGAAGCTGGAAGGGATCCAGACAATATTCTCTTCCTTAGAAACTAATTTACCTACCATAGAAGGTAAAAGCAGGAAGCTCATTTTAGTACAAAAAAACATAACGGAACAAAACCTGACAGCTGAGATGACCATCGCCAGTCTAACCATCACCATCCCCACGCAAAACATCAACAATAAATGATTTAGGTACTTCCGAAGTTGAAGGCAGCTATGTAAGAGCATTATGTCACTCCTCAGGAACCCAGAATATTAGGACACTTATCTTATTCTTGCAATCATCTATTTCCTTCTGCCCACAAAGATATGGGCAAGCTAATCATATTTTATAAAATTAACATTTAATTTGCTCCTGCTGTCTTTTGTACAGAGAACAGAACACAGGTCATTCAGTTTAAAGGACAGTCACTGGCAAGCCCTGCTACTGCATCAACTTCCTGTCCGAAAATAAAGCGGTATTTTAATAAGAGATATGGGGAAAACCCTATAGATTTCTACAGAGGTTCTTCTCTTTCCCCGAAAGTCTGAAATCTCCCATCACTTTGGGAGGCTCCCTGCCTCAACTTGGGACTTACTCTGAACATGTGCTTCATGATCTGGGATTTACTCCCAAGCAGAACCTTCCAGTAATATTTGGATAACCAAACTCTGAGGCAGCAAGTTCAACTTCATAGTTGAAAGAAACAGAAACAAGTATCCAGCTTTTCCACACAAGTGTTGCAAAGCATAACTCACTGTAGTGCACTGCAGATATGACTCAAAATACACAGCTGCTGCACTGACACACCTGGTGTTTACACAGAATAAGCTTCAGCACAAAATCATCCAACGCCTGAAAATAAAATTTCATCAGCTCTTCATTCATTTATCTTTGCCAATACATACACGTTGGGAACATTCTGGCCTCGGGCTTTAAGCTACATTTAAACTGAAAGTGGGCTACAGTGGTTCCATATACGGCAGGAGGTCAAGAGCACACATCTGTTACTGCTGACGTAGCAATTTGAGGAGATTTTGTACACCACTCCTCGGCCACTTCTGCATTGATGTCCCTTTTCCAGGCTCATCTCGCATACACAGGCTGAAGGGTCATTAAAAATAGGTATTAGGTACAAATGCAATGTCACATGAAGTAGCGTTAATGATTTGGGAGAAATATGAAGTAATTGCTTTCAATTTAAAAAGACCAAACACAAAATGAAGTTTAAAAAGGCCAAAAGAACTGCCCTATTAAAAAAAAAAAAAAAAAAGTATTTTAGAGAACGACCATTTCTTTCAGTAGGTGCAACTGAAATGATGAACAGCAGTTCATCATACCAGTCACTGAAGTTCCATTTCCATCTTCAAGCCGAGTGAAATAGAAAAAACAAAATGGAGTTGAAAGCTACTCTGTGAAGATTTTGTGCATTTTCAAGTACAGGGCATGTGTGGAGAGAATACTTTAGAATTTACATAAACAAAAGTTTCCCTACATCTTACATCCAGGAGAGAATGAGATGACTTGAGAGCTGCTGGAAAAGAACTACTGGAGATCGAACATGAAATCCAGACGAAAACATTTTCTTAAAGAGCAATATTAATGTGCTGCTAGATACCAAGTCACACCTCATACCATGGTAATTACACACCTGCCTCCAGCATCCTCTAGTACCTGACAGAGCCAGGTTGCCTTCAGCACAATCTTCATTGCAAGGCAAAACGTTAACAGACAAATCACTCCTTCTACCAACTCAACCACCTAGAACTGAAGTGATAGAAAAGCATCTTACTGCCTGCTGACAATTCAGCCCGACGTTTCCCTTCTCTCCTCGTACTACTTTCATCAGGCAGTGCAGCGTGCGGCCTTTCCGATGCAGGCCCGAGCAGTGGTGTTCAATCTCCCCTCGGCAGCTCAGGATGATTTCTGGGCTCAATGAGAAGTCTTCCATTAGCATGCGCCGGTAATCCAACATTTCACCCTGGCACTCGCTGCTCACTTGTCGACCTAAGCCAAGAGAAGACGACGCGAGTTAGTAGCAATGCTTAGCAGAGCCCTTCTTGACCAGGAGCCTTAGTGCTGCCATAATATCAAAAGATTAGGGACCATGTCCACATTCTGGACAATACTAGACTAGCAAACATACCTGAGCAGACTTGCTGGAGATTAAGCCAATTGCTACTGCGGCTCCTGTCATTTAACACAACCTATAAATGAATCATTCTCTGGATTCAGTGCATGGCTTTCAGAGTGACCTCTTGAAAGATTAGGAGTATCTTAGTTTGGACTTTACGTTACAGGCAGGAGCTGCTTCTGAAGAATAACTGAAAACCCTCACTGGATCCGTAGTTTTGCAGTACAGGTTATCTGTTCCCCGTACATTCAGGTGGTCATTTTTTTCACTGTAGAAACGGAAGCACCTCCAGTAATTTAAAAGCTTTCTAAGTAACGGGGCAGGGGAATTAGTCTGGACAGCAGGTTAAACACACTCACACAGAGGAAGAAGTTTTCTGGAGCAACAGCACAAAAACTAAAATCGAAGACATAACCAAAACAACACACTGGGTGTGTAACAAACCAACTGCAGTTGTACAGAAATTTAGCTTTAATAAATACTGAAATTTGCTACCGAGAAGCTTTACAAGCATCTCATGAAAACAGGCTTGAGTCAAAAGGAATGGGATAGCTTTTTTGCTGTGTGCGCCCCCCCATCTATTCATAGGAGTAAAATCCCCATACAGTGGAGGTCCTACACCACCACAGGGGCTCCCAGATAATATAATACAAAAAAGTGGAGGTGTATGGAATAATAGTGCTCCTCCTGGGCTCTGCTTCACGTGTGAGCCACGCACTGCCGAACCTGTTCCACTGCAATGGTGGAAGTTAATAACCGAACAGCAGTTTCCTGCATGTAATTTGGGAACGCACCTGCTCTTCTGCAGGGGAAGGAAAAGCCTTTTTCCACAGACAGCACACCGCATTTACACATCAATCAGAAGCAATGAGTTAATCAAACTCACAAATGCACAGACTGCTCAGGGTGCTACGGCAGTCTTCCCCTACTGCACCTGCAGCACTGCAGCATGCAGCTCTGCCACAGGATCCTAAACGCTTCATTCGCAACAAACAATTCTCCAATACATATTATATCCTCTGCATCTGTGTCATTTTACACATTACAGCAATTTCATAGAGAACATTTAACATGGTGCTACTGTATAGGGCCCCCTAATGCCTTTGGGACGGCCATGGGTAGTAGGATGTCTCCAGCTTACAGTAACTTAAGTGTACAGCAAGAACACTGTCGCGCTTACTTTCCTTATACATAGCAAAAACTAGGTAAGAGCTACAGAAATTAAAGCATTTACTCAAGCTACTGAAGGAGCATAAGCAGCATAGGTTTGAATACCCCTGGCTTTCACTGAGTGATGATGAATAAGTTGCCTATTCTGTGTTTTAAATTACTAGCATATTTAATGTTTACTCCACAAAGGAGGGGGAAAAAACCTGTCTGAATTCATAGTGAATAGAAGGATTTGCAATTACACATTATCAGTCCAAGTGGGATTTGCTATTTTGCATTTTAAGCTTCTGGCCTACACAATAAGAGCTATTGTCAGAAATTTCCTCAGCTATTTTTAGATAATCTTCAAATTAACAGTGATGAAAGCATCAGGATGAGGAAACTTGCCTTTCTTCGACCCAAAATTTCAAAGAAGCTTCCTTGGAGGAGGAGGCTATAAATGCACGTTGAAGCTGCTAGTTCAAAGTTTCACACAAACTTTTAAAATCAAGACCCCAGCAAGGAGCCATCACTCAGGCCAGCTCCTCTTACCTCTGTGCACAGCAGACTCTAAACACATCAACAGGTAGGAAAGCCTGGCTTCCCGAGACCGGGGAAGATTCTCCACATTACAGCGATACTTCTTCAGGTCGCTTTTACAGGACTTTGCCAGCGAGTAACTGACTTTGTAGTCTTGGGCAATCAGCTTCTGGCGGGTTGTCAGCGCATCACGACACTGCAGGAGACATGTTAGGACAGCTGAACGAGGCTGAACACGCTCGTGGCAGAGTGCTTGCTCGGCTACTAAGTTTTTCAAGTTCTTTGCATTTCAAAAGAAGACTGGTGCCCTAAAATTCATATGCTTAAGTTGGATCGCAGTTAAATTTGATTGCTCATAGAAGCTGCACAGTTAACAACCCACATCTGAGGTCAATAGATCAAGGGTTTTAAAGGCAACAGTCTTCTGCAGATCACTTCTTAGAACTGCACGTTCATCCATTTTTTTGTGAAGAGCTACAGCTGAAAGCATGACTCATTCTCAGTAACTAAGATCAGTAGCTGACATTTATCCCAGCTCTGGTACATGCTCACCTCATGCCCTCAAGAAGCAACTTTTCCCAGTCACATTTACAAAAGAGTACGTTCTTCGGATTTGTACTGTAATGCGCCAAACAGATGACAGCACAGATATGCAGCCTACCCACAGAAATTTCTAGCCATTTTTCCAAACCTGGTGAGACTCAGGAGGATGCACTGTGACCAAACTTGACCCACAACCCAGGAGCTGCAAGAACCACCCCTTAACTTCATCCAAAAAAGGGGCTTCTAAGAAGCTTGGTGAGCACAAAGCAAGCGGCCCACTAGTCAGCTACTGTCTCCTATGTGCGCGCAGCACCTGGCAACATCAGCAAGAAGAAACTTTTTACTAACAACTTGTGCAAAACTAGTGACTTTACATATGGTCCAGCCTTGGCAGCCAGGAGGGTGAGAATTAGACTGTGCGTTCCTCCTGCTCTGCAAACTGCTCTTCCACCTCGGAGCACCCGCTTCTCTCTTCCTATCAAGTAATTTGCTACAGCTTTGTCTAAACTCCCAGCCATTCATATTCATATCTTAAGCCACACAGCTCATCATGGAAAAGACCCCACTGCAAAACACAATTTCTGTACAACCAAAAACAAACTAAGCGAAAAATAGCACTGTCTCAGGAACATCCTTGTATAAAATGAAGCTTTGTTTCAAGCCCTCAAGGACTCCTCCCTCAGTTTTGAATTTGTTAATTGGAACTAAGCTTTCAGATAGCTAATGCATTTAAAGAAAAGAAAATGAGTCCGATCCCTGCAGGCCTCTGAATCGGGTTCCTTCGGTGGAGCTTCGTTGAGAAGGGCTTTACAGATACACATCTTTGTATCCTTTAAGACTATAATTCTATTTAGTTCCTATCACTATGATGCTGCTTCTGAAATCACTGAAGACATTGCTGTCTTCCTAATAGCTGTAATGGTGTGGGTGTTTTAAGTAAACTCTTCTTGGGATTGACTTTACAGATCAACTTTTTTGTTAAAAATCTTATCTTCAGGCAGAAAAATGTAAGGAAAACTCCAGTAACTTTGAATTATACATCTTCCCCACACAATTTGCTGCTTAACAGTCAGATAATTATAGCCTGGAAAACAAAGAAGTGAAATACCCATACAGCTTCCTACACTGAGATATTTAGACAATTTGTTTCTAACCTGTACATTATGATACGATTTATTCAGGCTTACCTCAGCATGATGCTACTTCTACTTTAAACACTTAATCACCACACTGCCACTTGAGCTCCAAGTCTACCTTCCCAAATTACCCACCCAAGAGCAGCTTTGATTTATTTACATCCTTAAACTTTAAAGGCTGTAACTTGAACACAATTAATTCAAGCCATCAGCATGTAGCTGGAAACACAAACCTATCAAAGTAAAGGCATCTGTTAAAGCAGTCTGTTATCTGGCCATGTAGATGATGGATTTTCCTCAACGCTGGAAAAGAATAACGCAGTCTGGGTTGATGAATGATCTGATGATTTCTGCATTAAGGATTTGTCCCACTGAGACAGATACCTACCTTTTCACTCATTGATTCTTCAAACTTGTGATTAAAGAGGCACTTGTAAACTCGGCCTTCCCCAGCCTGAGTCTGTGAAACAGAACAGTAACATGAGCCATTAAGGATAAGACACATTATGCTTAACAAGCAGGCTAAACTATGCTAAAAAGATTTCTTTTTAAGGTAGAAATATATTAAAGCTAGCATTTGAACTGATTGTGATGGCTTCTGTACTACCAAAAAAATTTAAAAAAAAGCCTTGCTGACAATTTTTCTTTTTTCACTCTGATCTGGTTCATCAGCCTTTTAGTGAGAAACCTCTCAGCTGATACAAGCTAATACAGACTGAACAGTGCAGCTTTCCAGCTCATCGCTCCAGTGGTAAGGAGTGCTGCAAGTAAAGTCAGAAGAGACTAATCTTGTGCAACAGCTTACCACTGCAGAAGGAAGGAGTCACTCCCCTTGGCCTCCCTCTCCCCATTTGAGAGGCTCCACACCTTCCACTCCAGGTCTGATGCCCATCAAACCATTTATAAGGCAATTCAGTTCATTAACCCAGTAAAAATTGTAACGCTTTTTTGTTGGGTTAGTGAACTGAATACCGGAGTTATTGCAAAGGGACAGCTAAGAGGTGCCTGTTTTCAGTATCACATGATCATGCTCAGGCTCCACTCTGATTCCATGTAGAAGGGAAGGCAAGAGGAAAATACTCACATTTTCACAAAATCGTTCTCTGTCGTCCCGGCAGGCAAAGTAGAGATGCCGGTCCAAGTGGAAGTCATCTGAAGAGAGTTCAGCTACACGAAGAATTGCTTTCTTACACTGATCAGAAACCTGAACTCTAGGATCAGTCTCCTCTGCCTCTTTTACCAGGCCTTTTTCCAGGCATGCCACCACCTCTCCTTGCGAGTGGGCATCCTATGTGAAAAGAGAAAGAGCGTACCTGTAACTGACCACACGCATGAACAAGTGACCTGCGATTCTGGATAAGCACCACATAAATTAAGTGACAGACAGATCATCTACACATAGACTTGAAAAATATCAGTCTTAGGGCATGTACACTCATATGTGGCACAGCAACAACAACTAATAAACCCCCTGAAAGAGTTCTCATCCGAGTCAGAATAGGTGAGCTACAACCAGACTCCAAGCCAGGGTCGGCCAAGCAAACTAAGATGATCTTACTGTGTTTTCCCCATCTCCACCTAGTTCAACAACCTTGACCTGCACTGTCCCCAACCACCACCTTTATATACCGCCATCCTGCTGATGGTCAGAGTGCTATTACCCCCTCCAATGCTCTTGGCTTGTTTTGATGTGACTTAATTAGATTATCACTACTTAGTCACACTGCTTAGAGCAGCTTACCAAAATGACCAAATCATCTTTAATCTGACACAGCTCTCTCAGCACCATGGCAACAGCAAGCAACAGCATCACATCAAGAACGTACTTGGGGAGAGAAAAATTATAGCCACTCCATGCTGGGACAAGCCTTCACTTTGGGCAATGATAATTAGCAAAGCTAAAAGGCCATGCAGGAGCACTGACCAATCTAGGATTCTCAAGGCTAATTCTTCCATTAAGGGAATAAAAAAAATTCAAAGCATTCAACAGCAGTTGAAATCTCAGACAAAGCAGTTCTGACCCAGTACTGTAACCCATGCCCACCGTCCTGCAAGTTTAATAGAGCCTGAAGGCAACTTTGGACCATGACCAGCAACTGCAAATAAATGTAGTGAGCCTGTGCTTTGTACGAAAACAGGGAAAAGGCAGGACAAAGCTGACCAAAGCTCCATTTAGCTTCCAACATCTTCCCGACCTGGTTAGAAAGAGAACTAACCCATATATCCCTATAGAACGTCCAACTCTTCTAAAACCAGAATTTTTCTGGAACAGATCTTCTCTCACAGCTTCTGCAAGTTTTTCGGGCGAAGAGGAATATCTTCTATTATAAATCCAATTCCTTAATTTATGCTGCTCTGCTCTGAGAGGATATTGCTACTATCTGAGGGATGCAACAAAGCATGAACATTTGCATACAACTGAACCACTCAACCTGGCATCTGCAGCAACCATTTCAGATTCATCCATTACTGCCGTAGCAGCCTGAGCAGGAGAGTCTCCATAAAACGCGGCCATGATTATTCAAAGCAGTGCAACTCTTCCAAGTCTTTTTGTGACACTTCTCCTCAGACAGGCAGCCTTTGATTCCGGTTTGACTCCGCTACACTAGGAGCACAAGCAGAACAGGCCAACTACAGTGTAGTAAATAAAACGCACAAGCATCAGCAGCTTAAGAGCTAAAAGTTTTCTAAACAAACAAAACCAAACCACACAAAAAAATCCACCCTACTCTGGTTCACTCTTTGCTTTGAATGGGAATTTACCAACTGTATACGCTGGCCAGGCATCAGCACCTTCCAAGAAATCTCATTATATATATAAACAGATTCTAAGAGAAATACTAGCTATAGTAGTAAGTTTGCCATGTTATTACTTAAAACTGCCATTTATCCATCACCACGCCAAACGCAAACTGCTTCTCAAACCCTTGTGGTCATTCATACGTAGTAATTACAACGAGGGAGCTGGCAGGACTAAATGATTGAAAACCACCATCTTAAGCTCCTGCGGCAGTTTTTGGCTCCAGCCTAGTCGAGGCTGCAGCTGGGAGGCAAGGCAGGCTGGGATTATTCACTCACCTGCAGGCTCTCCCTTGCAGCCGAGGCAGGAGGGCACAAGGCCAGCTGTTTCTGCTAGGATGGGCAGAAGTTTCCAGGTTTCTTCCAGTGTGGGTCTAGGTTCCTAGTCAACAGCTTCATGCTATATATGAAAGTAAACCTATTTTTACTAGGGAAGCTGATTTATATATGCAGGAGATGAGCATTTACTGCTGCATTCCAGGGATACAATATAAAATCACTAATTTTTTTTTGCATTATTTCACAAATACAGGTTTTAGATTTGGGTAGATCATCTCGCAGTTCTGGCTGCTCTGCTGCCCTGTATTACAGTAATTTAAAACACATCAGGCTTAACAGAAATGCAAACATATACAAGACCACCCAGCAGGCTCCTGAAAGAGGCAGTCTTGCCTGTTCTCCTACCACTGAGCACGCACATGCCTTCTCATGGTGCCACCGGTGTCCTGTGCCCACTTGACAAGTGTTTGAGAGACTAATTAAACTAAGCTGGGGTTCATTTTCAGGCAGACCAGGTCCCTAAGAGCTAGTGCTGACCAAAACAGCGTACTCCTTTGAGAGGCAGCACAAAGTTACGCTAGCTTAAGGAGATCATAGAGCTGCAGCCTTGTTTCTTCAGAAGTGCACAAGGGCAGCTGTGCTACTGCTCAAGCAAAGAATATAGACAAGACTTCAAAAAAGCAGTTTGGAGAACCATCAGTTCAATCACTAGTTTTAAACATTTAAATAAGTGGCCTGAGTTTTCAAAGCTTTGGGCTTAAATGCCTAGCGCAAAGGAACGTAACTAAGTACTGAATGTGAGCTCGGAGCAAGGTGAACGACTGCCAGCTTATTATATCTGTATCACAGATCAAAAGGGCGCATAAAAATCCAAATCAGGATGTATGCTCATTGCCATACCAAAGCACATTATAACTGTTCTCCATTTTACAAGGCTTTAATTACTGGCTAGTATATACTGTATTTAAGATTGTATGCTCTCTTATTGCAGACTGGAGGGGAAAGCAAACATGGGTGTACGGCTGCACACAACCGTCTTTTTTTTTGCAGCAGCTGGTAATCAGAAGTCCAACGGACTGATCCTAAGGGTGGCATGACAGCTCTGACATACGTTTGCAACGACCACATTTCTTTGGAGGCTCTGCACTCCCACCTGCACTTCGCTTGCTAGCGGTCCTGCCAGGGCCAGCTTAAATTCCGGAGCACCGAAGCCGAGGGGGCTGCTTCCCGCTAGGAGCCCTCGCGGACCCACTCTGGCGCCGGCTCCCTGCTGGGTAACAAGGGGTAAATGCCTGCTGCAGCTCCTCCACCAGGTGAGCCATAAGGAGCTTTGCTTCTGTTTAGCACCCTGTTGTCAGAAAACCTATATAACATTCAATACTTCCACCTCTAAGTTGTTTTCACAGGTCAGGGCTTCCAAAAATTGCTGTGGGGGACTGACCCAGCCTAGGCTTCATTCCTCTAGTAAGCCACACTGAAATACAGAAGACTGCAGTCAAAAAAACCACATGAGCCTCTCTGAACTGTCATCTCACCATCGCTACCATTCTTAAATAGAGAATTTTGTCTGAAAGTTGCAGAGATCTGTAAAACATACTAGATAATTATCCCTAGTCTGGGGATCTCTCATGTGAGATTTTTCTTTTAATATAGTTTAGGCTTTGCAATTCTCGTTTGTTTGTCATTTCCAGAAGATCCCCAGAAAGACTTTATCCTGCCTGAAATTTGTCATGCCTTGAGCGCACTATTGTCAGCGTTGCAGAGTTACACAGATAAACTCGGGAAGCGAACAGATAAGAGTCAGAGGACAAAGCAGCAGCACCCAGGAGGGTGGAACATAACCTGTTTTATCAAACAGCATCTCGCACTGAACAGCCAGTGCTGACTTGCTGGGAGCAGAACAGTCGGGCTATAGAAACCAGTAGCCTCTGTACCTAGTGGTTATATCTCAAGTTTCACTTTGGCACTTCATGGGGCTAATTTGGAGGCCAAGATTACAGGGATCGCTCCCTGTAGATAACTCTCAGTACCTGAGTTGATAGTACACTGCTATAATACTAAGCTAAGTAAACAGACTGAACTAAATGCTATCATATCTTCCGATTCAGACTTGCTTCCTCTCCGTGTCCAGAACCTGTACGTAACTAGGGAAAGAGCGAGGCCAACTGTCGTCAAAGCACTTGGGGGGAAAAACAAGCGAGGAAACAACGCTCTCCTAATGTGTCCGTTTTAGGAACCTGGAGAATACTATTATCTGGGAAAGTGCTATAACAGACGTGCAATTTAAGCCTATGTCCCTTTTAATGTGGCAAATAAATCAATTCCAGCTCAGACAGCACAGCTAAATCCAAACTAGCACCAGGGCACCTATACTCTCCCCAATAAATTGATGCAACCCTGTACAGCACCAGCATCAGGAAAGCAGCAAGCTCATTCTGAGAGGCAGTTCAAGAAAAGCTCACTTGCAATTACTAATCTCAACTTCAAATTAGATTCGTACTGCATGAAAACAAAGCAAGGTTTAAATACCAGGAGACCAAATTCACTATAAAGCACAGCAGCCAATTGGAAGGGTGACAGAAGCCACTCTTAAATACTTCTCCATTAGGCCCAAAAAGCAGGGGTGTTACAAATTATACTTAATGCTTTCAAACAACACATCTACATTCTTTCTTACATATACAGCAACATGAACTCTATAGTCTAAAGTACTTCTAAGCTGTACTTCACTGCTCTTACAGACCAGAAAACCAGCAAGAAACATGGAAGAGAAAGCACAGGAAACATCACACCAGAAACAACAACAGCAGGAACAGTATTCAATAGAAAGAAAGCTAAAACAAAATAAGGAAATATAGGAAATCGTTAGCTAGCATCAGGGCTTGAGGAGACAATGTAATTCCAGAATATACCCACTGAAGCGCCTTTTACATTTAAAAACAGAGTTTATCCCAGTTACTATGAAGCAATCATAGGAAATATCTAGTAGGAGCCTGATGTGGATGGAGCTAGTGGTCTAGCAGTGCTCATTGCCACAGACACAAGAAGATCCTCTCTCCCCGTCTTCCTCCTCAAGTGTTCAGTGACATTCAGCCGCACAAAAGGACTAGTCCTCTCCAGGCAGCTCTCAGAAGCTACAGTACGGAGGCAAAAACTGAACGAGCATCTGATGGGAGCAAATTAGATGAGATTTCTTTCAAGCAGCAATGAGATAGAACAGAACACCAACAAAAGAAATGCTTGCATAGCCACTTACAGCTGTTTCCACGGCAGTATAAAATACTTCCATTGCTCTAAGTGCCAAAGATGACAACATCACAAAAGAAATCATACAACAGACTCCTGCTTTTACAAACCAAGGCAAAAATATTCTGGGTTGGGCACTAGGAAGTGAGGAAAGCGCACAAGCTGCACAACCCCCCATAAAAGGTTAGTTACTGGCTTGCTTCACTGTCCCATAGTTTGCATTCATTTCTCCCAGGTGCCTTGCGACCACCTTAGCCACCCAGGCCACCCTTTTTCCTTTAGCCTCCAGCCTTACTCCTCACACATCTTAATGTCAGCAGCCAGCGAAGCAGGGAACCCGCATACAGCTTTTATTCATCACCTACCAACCTGTATCCAGGGCACCGAAAGGAGCAAAGTGGCACAGAAGTGAACTGCTATAGCACTGCACAATTAGGTGATACCAATGTGCACACAGAATAGAACTAAAATCGGGACCACAGATAACAGTAGTGTTGTATTTTTCTAAACTTGAGTTCTGAAACTGCAATATAGACATACGCAGAGTTTTGTATCCACATATCCCCATTTCTGAAAGAACGAGCAATTCTGCTGACGCTGACTTCCCCATCATCACCCTCCACACTCACTTAAGTCATCGCCTTTACGCTCTCAGAATGACCCGCTGCTACCTGCTACTCCGCTAAGTGGCAGAAGTACTGACACACACCACAGAGGGGGACATCAGTCCCCACGTGGGTTTCAAAGTTACACTAGCACACGCAAGCATGAGATTTGGTTTGCACTCATAAAATCCACACTACGCAGACCTGGTAAGCCAGGATTCCCGTAGTATACTTCTGATCCCGTACCAATTATCGAAATCAGTGTCCCAGTCCAAGAGCTCCTTCAGCCTAGTATTAGAAGAAAGCCTTTATTTTCTGGAGAAAGCAAGTTACTCAGTTGCTACCAAACTGAAACCGCAGCGCTTGCAAGTTCCTCCCACTTTTACAGCTACTTTTATTCTTGACAAGAAGTACTTGTTTTTGTGCTTTCTGTTGTTCAGCTAAGCCTTCCAGAGTATACTTGCACTTCAGTTTAACACGTTATGGATGAATTTGCTTAGAGCAGTGAACTTCTCACTCAAACTAGCAAAATTTCTAACAGTTAGGTAGCTATGTGTCCAATATCTGTTATCTAAAAATTTGGTATATTTTTCATTAAAGCTTCTCACCTTCTCATTGACAGCTGATTTAAGAACCTAATTCTTAAAAATATAAGAGCTATAATTAAAAAACATTGTAAGAAGTTTATAGTCCAATTTTAAATTTATCCCTAAACATAAAATCTTACCATAAAAGCAGCCACTCATTGATGCAGCACTACATAATTGCTGCCTGCATTAGCTACACTGAAATAGAGGGGGAAAGACAGTGCCTTGAAAATCACCCTGCTTCTGGTTACCACAAACTTTCTTTGCATTTCCTGTGCTGTCATTAAATAACACATCTGTAATGCATACAGATTTTCTAAACTGGGCCCTGTCCCTTACTTCCAGGGAGGCTTCCTCGTGCAATGGACCGCTGCAGAAGCTGAAAGATTTAACGAGGAGTAATGAAGACAAACACAAGAACAGGCAAACTGGTACATGCAGCTATAGAAATATTAGAGTGATGAATTACAAGAGCAGTACAGTCAATATCAAGGCCTCCACTTAACTCCTATATGGCAAAAGGACACTGATTTATTTGGTAAAACCAATACAGTATTAAAGAGTCAGAACTAGTAAAATCTGACACTAGAGATTAAGTGCCCTTCAACCATTTTCTTTTTGGGTGGGCAAGGGGAAGGGAAAGGGAACAAATACAGGCTCTTGATCCATTCTATCATCTACGGCCTGAGAAAGCAGAACAGGTTAGCACAGGCCACGTTACCTCGATAACTTTCCTGCATCAGACCCAACAACACTGAAATAAGTCCAGCAATGGCTCACTTAAATCTATTGTTTGGATTCACCATATCAAGTCAAGCCTAAGCAAGGGTAACCAAAAAGACGACTACCTACCAGATTACCTGTGGTATGGTAAGGAAAAGACAGACAAATGAAAGTCATCTCTACGAACAGCAGTTTCTCAAAGCAATGAATGCACCTTATTAAAAAGGAACTATACAGAATCAGGACATCGCCCTCTTCATACAGCTTAAGTATTGCATGGATTTTCACAGCTGCAAGTCAGACCGCTGTAATATAGTGTTGCGGGATTTGTGTAAGCTTAAGTGAATCACTTTTACAAGCCTATTGACAATCTACATGTTCTCTGGATACCTTCTCCCCAGGTCGAATGCTGCCACACTTCAGGAGATTGATATCAGCCTTGCAGTCATCCATGAAGCCACAAATCAACCGATAATCACTGAAGATAATGGCTGTCATTTTAGTGATGTACTGATGGCACTGGTACTCAGTGATGTTTCCTCTGTGATCCACCAGGCAAGACACCAAGAAACCTTTACCAACTGGTTCATCTGCACACTCTTTGATCTGTTCAAAGAAAAAAAAAAAGTTAAGAATACAGTGGCTGCAACTACTGATTCTAAACATCTTAAAAACTCCTCAGGCATAGAAACTTGCATCTACGGTTTCAAAACCTGCTGGCAAAAAAAGCTCTCTAGGCCTAAGGTTAACTTTCAGCAAGTCAGAATACTTGGATATTTCTGAAATGAGAAATACCTCATTTGTGCCAATATCTGAAGTAAATGCAATGACCTTGAAGATTATCAGTCTTCTGGCCCAATAATCATCTTTCATAATCATCATACTGAATCCCTGCAATCAAGTGGATTTGTAGGAAAAATGCTACTTTGACAACCTTTATTTAGAAAACTAAGCATATTATTATAGCATTACTAAATCATACTTGGGCCCCCATTAGCACTTGACCTCGTACAGTATAAGATTTCGTCTAGAAGTGAGATTCATTCAAAAGCCAATAAAATATTTATCGAACTGTTTATAACTATCTAGAAGTTGAAAACATTATTTTAAAGGAAAAACCTCATCAGGTTTGTTTTTATCAAGCTCTTGTAGGAGCTGACTGTTGATACTAAACCATTTTACTCAGTGGTCTGAAAAAAAATCATTGCTAATAAAAGCTGAAAGCTGTGCAGAGACTGGGAGAGTAGTACACATGAACCAACAGGTCCCCAATATAAATCACAGTCTGCACTGCTCAGGAAAGCAGACAATAAGGTCAAAACGTCACCTTTAGAAGTAAAAGGCACCGGCCGTTTTGACAGCGTCTTTCCAAAAGAAGCGGAAAAACATGGTTGCTTATCCGGTAAGGACACTCCCAGAGGAATACTGAGATCGGGAGCAGTAGAGCAACGCCTTGCTCTGTGCTCCAAGGAGCGTCAAGACTACACAGCTGCTTTTGAACCCCGGGAAGACCCTGTGCTGAAATCCTTGCCCAATTCTGGTGTCCCCTATTAAAGGAGGATGCTGAAAAATGAAGCCATAAGAATGAAAGAGTACTTTACAGTAGGACTAGAGTCCAGTAACTAGTTTTTCAAGCAAGAGATACATGGGCTGACTTGACTACAAAGTTTTGTTCCTGTACAGATAGTAAAGGGCTCATCAAACTAAAAGGAGACCAACAACGATCAGTAAGCCGGGCTTGTTCAGATACCAAACAGGGACAACACTAAGAGAGCACAGACTGAACCATTTTCTCGGTTTCTCCAATACCAAGTGGGAATCTTTATACTGGAGGGGAAGATATTGCTAGAAAGAGATGCTCTAATTCAAACAAGAATGAATACAGGTCACCCTAGGTGAATAAAATAAATCTTTCTGCCTCAGTTTATGAAGCAATTACTTTCTATTTATCAAGTAAAACATGCAACATTTTAAAAACACGACTTGAAGGCAGATGTAGGCTGATAGACTTATTTCTATTTAATCCATATTAGAAAAATGTAGCTAAAAGTTGATTTTACTATTACAGAGAAGGCATAAAGCACATCTTTATTTTAAGCAAAAACACATGCGATTCATTGCAGGGTGAAAGGGAGAGAGTTGAGCAAGCTTCCTCTGCAAAAACTACGTCTTTGGTTTGGCCCTACTTCAGATGAAGTATCATGAGCCAAACCAGCACTCAATGGCAACATGCTGCTTTCAGAAGAGCCTGGCATTGGAAACAGATCCAGAGCTCTGCGGCCCCAGTCAGTGAACTGGGTAAAAGATCAAGCAATCACATGTGCTATTGGCTGGCCACTTCTAAAGCCACCACCACCATCTGGTAACCAACCATAATTCTGGATTAAAATTATAGCCAGAAGTTATAAAGTTGTAACAGTTGAGAAAGATGTTGACATTCACGTTAAATCGGTATTTAGCCAATAATATTAAAAGGGGACTTTTCAGCAAGCGCCCAGTTGAGATAGTCACTAATTCCCAGGTGACTATCACTAGAGTTTATTCTTCTAGCTGTACTTTGTTCTAAAAAACACACAACAGGAAAATACCTACCTGTTAGTTCGAATTAAATAAAAGTGTTGAGAGGCAAGTACTCTGCATGTTAATTCTTAAAGATTTTAAGGCATTTCTACTAAAATCTGTTCAGTGGAATGGTTTATGCACTTGCCTCAGCATTTATCAGTATTGATCAACTGATCAAGCATATACGATTACTATTACTTATCTTTTTTTTTTTTTTTTTTTTTTTTTTTTAAATGAAAACTACTCACCAAATAGCAAAATACCAGTTCAGGCCATCATTCACCACCAAATTATATAAGAGAAATATTGGTGATTAACGTACAGCTAAAATTCTGTGCTTTTCCCACTGCATTTAGAGACTGTATCCAAGATTTGGTGCGCAACGTTTACAACGATACCAGATCATCAATGTACAAAACCAGTAACTAAACACACTGTTAGGGGAGCATTTCCAAGAATGTCTAGGCTGTAAAAATTCTGCAGCAGTTCTACGACATAAAACAAAGTTGCAAACAGAAAACATTTGTCTTTCCTTGACTGCAAAAAGTGGGATTCAATAGATTTGGCAGAGCTTTCATTTGGGAGCTACCGAACTCCAAACACAGCATAATCTTGAACGTGAGCTGCTTTCCCACCACTGTTTAATCTTCTAGCTTTCTAAATTATGTTTTCCCACTAATGTTACTGCACCTCAAATGGTACTAAAAGAAGTGGAAGCACAAGCCCAAACAGGGTAGGAAGAACAAGCTATTGAGTACCCCTCACCTACGCTACTATTTCCCAAACTTTTGGAGCCAGACTGCTTTGTGTGCTCCTCTCGAATTAACTGAAAACGCTGTAAAGAAAAGGGAACAACGTAGGTGATTCCAAACATTTGAGGCCTTGGGGAAATTACTCATCTTAAATCTACTCTGAGCGCTGCCACATTGCCCATGCCTAACAGGCTGGTGTGACAAGCAAGTCTGCACTGCTGAAAGCTAGACCTACGGAAAATAAACTGCTAATGCAAACAGGCTGGGGAGACAATCTGCCATTCATGCAACCAATTCTCTCCCAAGGAAACCTACTTTCAAGACCCAGAGTCCCTGGAGTAATTCATTTTGAACTTAGAATAAAAAAGTATGCTGGCTCACTATTTATGTCTGTGTGCCTATCCTTTCTGTTAGATTAAAAAAAAAAAAAAAATCAAAACTAGACTTACACTTTTTTGGAAGAAGTCTGCATGAAGTATGTATGCCCAGGAATGTGACCTCTAAGGCTAGAGTTTCCCCAAGCCCCAAAACATTATTCTCACTCACCACCCTACAGAGATTCTAAAGAAATGGAAAATCCCCCAATGTCGCAACAGCGGCCGTTCCTTTTCTCTGGCTCACCTCAGCAATAGTGGTCTTGCAGACTTCTCTGGCCACAGATTCAAACTTCGGATCTGTAGTCAGGTTCAGCTTGTAGTTCCATAAGAGCTGGAGAGAGATAATTTGTAGAAAGAAGATTTAAGAGCTTGCCATTGAGAAAGAAGAATAGATATTTTGTTTCAGAAAAGAATGAAACATCAGTTATTCCAAATCTGTATCATCTTTCTATGGCGCAATAATCAATGCAACGCAAAATCTCCTTGACGACAACTATTTCCACAATAACTTTCTCATCTTGAAGAAATTCAGACTGCCAAAGCTCTCTCCATAAGGTCATGAGCTGACCCATTTAAAGAAAATATATCTAATGAAGACAATTTCATAACTGAAGGATAAAACAATGAAAGCCCGAACTTGCTACGTATTTAGCAACATCTTGAGCCCACCACAGCATCCTGTGTTATGGCTTATTTGCACAACACGTGTGATCTAACAAAAAAAAATGGACATCCTCAACACGAGCAGATGTCATGTTGAAAACCTAACAAAAATTTATCATAAAAGGAAGCTGACAACGCAGGTGGTTCTTTATTCACTTCCTTCTGTGCAGGGCTGTGACTAGACACAGACATACGCTAAACCTACAAGCTCTCCATCTTGCTGAGCACAATACCCTAGACGTCAGACTGCAAAATGCCTCAGTAAGGATGACTGTTCCTCTAGAAGCCAGAGATTAGCTCATTTAAAAGTCTAATTCTTGCACAATGATCTAATGCATCTAATTTTGGGCAAGTTACACTCTACATGTATATACACATCCCAGATTTCCCCGAGGCACCAAAGTGAAAAACACAAGACAAGATAGCTAAACCTCAGCAAATTAATAGGTGAAATTTTTGCCCAAGAGAACCTCTATTAGCTCAAGAGTTTTCTCCTCAAGGAACTTACGTTACACTTAAACATTTTAAATGAACATAAAGGTTAAGCAGGTTTTGAAATTCAATTCAACTACCCTACCTTTGTGAGAAAATCAAATTAATAGCAAAATGGTAAACAGTATGGTCACACTTTTATTATGGAATTTGAATTGTACACAAAATGTAAACAATGTTTTCCCAGGAGAAATATTTCCCAAAGGCTGCAGAAAGAGGCAAAGAAATTATTGTTTGCATGTGGAATTACCTCTCTCTGTGATCCATCTTTCAATCATTCCCCATCAGCTTCTGCCTGGGAAGCTAAGACTTTGCCCACACTCCCTATTTGTGAATGGCTTCTATAATCCACATGGCCTAACATCTGCCTTGCGGCAAAGAAGTTGCCATTTAATCCAACAGAAGAAAGGTCCAATTTTGATTCCTAAAATCCTCATTTTCTTCCTCATTCTGGTAATTTCTGTTGGCATAACTGATGGATTATGTCAGATACATTTTAATACTAAATCTTATTTGTTTGTTTTTTTTTAAAAAAAAGCAAAAACCAAAATAAAACCGACATGAAAAATTAAAGCCTGAAACATCATGTGCCCTTCACCTTGTACAGCCCTGCGCAGCAACAGAATTATGACTGCCATGAAATCAGGCTGCACAGTGCTAAAGGTTAATTTATAAACACAGTCGGAAATTACCAGTTGTACAGCGTGGCTGGGTTTTATTTCTGGAATATATCTTCCAACAATAAACCAAAATATAGCAGTTTAAACACATGAAACGAAGCCCATCATCGAGGTGTGCACTTGTCTGTTCATGTCCAGGGCTAAGCAAACAATTAAGGATCCTGATGTGGTGGATCCTACCAGAATGCCAATGAGAGAAGACAAAGGAAATCTAATACCAGTTGCAGCTTTGATCACTTTTTCCTGGTAGATCTCAGGATTTTATGCGCCAGCTTGACAGTCTGAAAACTGGCTAACAGTTTGCTCACTGTTAAATAAGGTGATGGGAGGAAATTTGTTCTAAAACCAGCCAAGTGCTTCAAACTGCCTCTAAATATCACACCCCCCTCCCAGCATTTTCCAAGTGCGCCTAAGAATTTAGCAGCTGTGAAAGCAATACAGAAGGCTTGATCTTCAACAGCTGAAATTAAAGAGCATTTAAATTCAGTATTGCTCACATCTTTCCCCAAAAGAGCACATTGCATTGCTCCCAGTAACTCACGGGAACCACCCTCCACCCCTAAAATAGGAAAGACGTCTGCTCTCTTCCTCTTTGATACCGAAGTACAGTGTATAAAGAGCTTCGCTACGTTCCATTCTGCAGACTCCAGTACAGCTGTATTGGCTATATTGGGTTAAAGGAGTTGTCTTGTTGGTTGTCTTCCACTGTAGGGCCATCCAGAACTCAAACGCATACCGACTCCTTCTGCAAGCTCTATGCAAAATATCCAGGGCTGAGAAGGGAAGGAAGGTGCAAATGCAATCAGTAGAGACCGAATAAAGCAAAGCAATACTTACATGATTGCAGTCTGAAGAGATTTCATTATCTGGCTGAAAAAAAGAAAAAAAGAAGCATCAGTTCACTGCTGACACGATGCGCTTAACATACAGAGGAATATCAACTTGTAGAAACTAATACACTGTCAACCCTTTTTCATCTTAAGAAACAATTTGACATAAGCAATAGGAAATTTTAAGAACTGCATAATAAGAGTGATGATACCTAGGCACCAAAAAGACAGAAATAGCAGGCACTTTAGACATCCTCCTCTACAGCATGCAAATTGCACAGCACTTGCATTTATGTGGACAACGCAAAGACATAACAGATGCACTTGTGTTTGGCCCAATTGCCTGAACTCAGAAGACAAAAAGCATCTGTGGGAAAACAAGGATGCGATAGAAGAGGTTTTTTTAAAAAATAATAAGTTTCATCCATACATCTGAAAGAGGAAAAAGAGACAGACCTGAGATTTACACCAAGATACTGATAACATCCAACACTCACACATCATTTCAAGATATTTACTGCATTTTTGATTCTAAAGTAATGAAGATACTGCTATGTCCTCATGACAATCCAAGTGACAAGTACACGCGCACAGTCTACACTCATTAACGTGTTCGAGAGAAGACACCAACTCCCCAAAGGGAGCCGCTTTGGGAAACGGCTTCGACTGCAAATCGTCTTTTCCTCCTTTCAGCCCGAGTTGCCCTCTCACAATGCAGAGCCCTTCTAAACTTGCACAAACGCCTAACCCTTCTCTGTTGCAAAACAGAGAACAAACACAGGACACCATCATCTGCCCATCTTATCCATGCAAAAAAACCCAAAACCCAAAAACAAAAAAAACACCCCAAACCAAACCAACCTGAGTCAGAGTTGATTTCCACTGATGCTCAACATGACAGACACGCTCTTCAGCAGTCACTCAAATCCGTTCAAAAGCCCAAAACATCACTGACGCTAACACATCAGGCCTCAGCTATTTGACAGGAGGGAACTAGCATTCAAAAAGGTTCAGAACGCAAGCAAACAGCCGACATCCCAGCGAGTTTTTCGGTCCGAGTGTTTGCCTGCTGCATGACATGTTATGCCAACACCTGCACTACTGCTGCTTTGGAGTAAGCAAACAGAAGTTTATGGGAGAAAAGGGAGCAGAGTAGAGGCTTCCAAGTCCTTAACTACCACCATTAGTAACTAAAGCACTTTTGTTTCGTGTAGCAGGAAGTAGCAGAAATTACCTCTCCAGTTAGAATACAAGTAGCAAACAGTACCTGAAGGATCACATAACTAATTATAGCTTGCTCAGGCTGCCGCCATCTAAAACAGTATCTCCCAGAGTTCTGATAATGTCAAAATTACCCTTTTTAACGGCTAGTAGAAGCCTGCTCATTATTCTCAGACTGCAGAACTGATGCTCGAAACTCAGAACTAAGACGAGAAGGTATCCAAAGATGCATCCCTCTAAGGCCAATACCTATTGCTTACAAGGTGATTTTTCCTGGATTTTCTGCACCCATCCTAATCATTCAGCAACAGCTGGAAGTCTCAAGCTGAGCTCATTTCAGAAGCAAAGCATCAGAATGCCCTCGACTGAAGCTGCTGTCTCAGTCTTTCAGTCAAGGACAGTTTCTTTGTGAAAGGATATAGGCTAGCCCTGTCCTTCTCCTGTAGTGGACAAGGCTGATCGAACGTGTCTGGCAAGCCAAAGAATTTGTAAGGGCCAGAGAGCGCTTTCCAAAAATGCTCCTTGGCCACTTCAGTCATTTCTGCATCCTCCAGCCTCAGGACCTTTGCTTCCAGCCCACCAAGGATTAAGGTTCACTTCCTATGTTTAGATGCACCCAGGAAGATAACAGACTGGCTCTGACTAATGCTGGAAATTTAAGCAAGCTTTTATTGAAATACACAGCATTGAAACACCAGTCTTCCCTGTACTCTGCAGTAAACCTCAGCTCTGCAAAAATCAAGCCTTATTCTTCTGGGAACAGTAAGGCAAGTTAAATGAGACCTTATCTGATCTTTAAAGACTAAACTGACTGTGTGCAGTACTAAAGGCACAAAAGCACAAAACCTAGCTGATAACCCTGTAAACGTGGAACAAGATGTGGAACAAGATGACCACCTACTAGCTCCTTTCCTCTTACCATCGCAAGAGAAGTGTAGGAGAGACAGGTACAGGGCCACTCTTGACCTGATCCTCCCAATTTATGTGAAGCAAAATTTAAAAAAATCAATTTTTATCATGTCTCATATACTGAAGGATTGATTTTGAGGAAGGGGAATACAAAGCAAGCCTCCCCAGTGCAACCCCTACCAGCTCTCCCTTTCAAAGGGGATATTCTGTGGCCCTCCATCTGCTACGTTCACTCAGGAGAACTTGCAAACACGAGCAGTTTTCGAACAATACAAAAACTTGCATAGTAAGTAACAGGCATGAAAAAAAAAGGTCAGCTTCAAATTACTATCAAGAAAAGCTGAGGAGCAAGAAAAGCTGCCTTGTGTCATTCCCGTGCAGTTAGCTTGAGAAACACGAAAGCTCTCAGATCCCTGGGGCGGGGGGGAAGGAACAGAACAGCGGAGACCAGCACTTCATGGTAGTCAAGGCATTTTAGGGAAGAAAGCTGATGGAAACAAGGACGTTCTAATTAGTGAGCCAGAAGGACTCCTCTAAAATCTCCTAATTGAAGGATTAAAAATGGGCTTTACAGAAAACACACACCCCTCTAGGCTCCCAGAAGCTCTTGCTGCTTAGCAGCTTTGGTGGGCATCTCTTTGCATTTCTCTAAAGCTCTCCACAGACTTCTTCACACACTAATGCTCATATTCCAAATTATGGATATGGCTTCCTACCTCCCAGAAAAAGCAGAGTTTAGGACAAATACCAGCTATAGGCAACTCAGACAGGAAAAGCATTTCTCTCAACTCAACCATATATAACAGGTACAAATCATACTGAACTAGCACTGTGAACTCTAAAGAGAAATGCAAAGGTTTGTATGAAGTAGTGTCATCACAAGATTGAGATCAGCACTGTTGTGTTTAAAGGCAGCTTTTTTCATCCAGCTCTCAACTCACTGAAACAACAAGCCACGACAGCCTTTTAAAGCAGCCATCTCTATTTTAAAGAACTCTGCCGAAGCGGAGAGAAAACAGGGTCAAAACCACCCAGCAAATCAGCCAGCTACCACCAAGCCTAGAAGAGGCGCAAGGCATTGATGTTTTACCTTCAGAAAGACTGTTGCCGTGCTGGTACCCAGCAATGCTTATTTAGTCATAGCTATATCATGAGCCAGCCAGTGTCGGGCATTAACATCTAGTGAAGATACCACCTGGGACGCAGCTACTGTCACCCCAACAGTTTGAGAGACAGAGTCCCTTCCAGCTGTATATACAGAATGGGCTTGATTTGGTCTTCTCATTTCCTCAAGTCCTAAAAAACAACTCACGTCACCAGATTTTGAAAAGGCGGCAGGCAAGATTCATAACCAGCTACTGCAGATGAAACACTAAGGTCTTGGAAGAATTGTCTGAAGGGTTGGTTTAATCACCAGCAGCTGCCTGACCTTCCTTTCCTCACTGCCTTGCAAATGTCATGCAAATAGAAGATTGAAGTCAACAGCACAAGCGCCTTCACTGCCAGATCTTAATCTCTTCTTAAATCCGGGAAAACGGGATGACGACAGCCATTTCTACTATCCTTTTGAGGCAAGAGTAATGGTGCACTTGTTGGAAAAGAATGATGAGCTGTATCTCAGCACATATTAACTATGGATAAGCTTCAGGCATTGAGGACCATGCATTTTGGACTGACTCGAGCAAGAATCAACAAGAACCAGTATGGAGCAAACCAACAAAATAAGAGGGAATTTGGCTGTGGACAGGAGGAACCCAGTAGGGGCGCTCTCCCCAAAATTCAGAAATAGATTGCAAAGAGATCAAACCAGTCAATTAGGAAAGGAAGCCAATCAAAGCAGCTACTTTCCAATAAAAGAGAAGGCAGGTACAAGCCCAGCCAGCGTGTGAGGGTTTCCCCATTTATTGCACTGTCACATGAACGATACACTGCAGAGCACAGCGCATACACAATACGGGCAGCTCAGTTCTTCGCCAGCGTTGCATTTCGCCACTCTCACTTAAACAGACAAACATTTATCAACACTACCTGTAAGGATACGGTAGAGCCTGCAGACCTAGAGCATCCACCAAGGAGGCTATCAAGCTGATGAAGAGGAAAATGACTTCTTGGCTATGCCTTCCCACAGCCAGCAGCAATCCCTTTGCATCGAACACACCCTGCCAGGCTGGGAAACCTCACAGTAAGGTGGGCAATTCGACCCTCAAGTACCAAGCTATCTAGGCTTATGATGCCCAAAAAGCGTAGAGGCTGGATGCAAGGCTGAGATCAAGGAGAGATCTGGGGGAGCTACAGTCCAGGAAACCTGATCCAAACCCAATCCTCTTCCCAAGTTAACCGCTAGATATGGAATAGGCAGGGGAAACATGAACAGATACAATATTCTAGGCAAGAAAAAAGCATGGCTTTAAAAATAAAAAATAAAATAAAGCCACACACACAAACCCTCATGCTTCAAACCTGCTGGAGTGCTGTGCCAGCAAGCATACGGCAGTGGTAAACCATTTTCACACATCCTGCAATACTGAGTCATGTGTGATAAAGTTAAACTGGCGATAATATTCAAGTCCAAAACAGATGAGAAAAGACTCTGTAATTCAGTTATGCTTAGTAAATAATACAAGTTAAACTGGCTAAGGTGCATTTGAAGTATTTTCTAATGCCAGTGAATTGTTAGCACTAAAAAAACTCCACATGCTGTCGTGTCAGCAAGAAGCCTCTAAACTTGATCGTTCATGTTTATAAAAGAGTCAGTTTGAAGCACGATACCGTACATAACTTCATGCTGGTGCATGATATATCAAGCTCCTAGCTTCCATACACTTTGGTTATTTCACACAAATAAGCTCTCTGTTTGCAAGGGAGAAGCTTAGGTCTGCAGTGCTGCAAAGCATTTGATTGCATAATTATTTTTCACCTTGGTTAGGCACTCCTAGTGCCTAACACTGCAATACAAGTTATATACAAATACCTAACAACCATCTCCTGAATGTATACAGAACTTTGTATATATACTATAAAAGAGAAAAAAAAAACCATCAGAACTAAGAGCAATTTCTTCAGCCGCCCCCCTCCCCAAAGCAGAACAAGTAGCAAACTACCCCAGACTCCAAGCTCTGTAAGGAAGTTTTTTCACTGTTTTAACTGAATTCTAGATTCCACAGACTTTTCCACCTATGCTGACATAGCATATCCTCCAAGAAGTCTTTTCACATTAAAATGAGTATGTTCATTCAGAAAAGATTGTCACAAAGCAAGACCAGCTAATAAATTAAAACAAAATCCCAGCATGACGTATTAAATGTCTGGCCCAAAAGCCAGGGAAGAAAAGGCCAAGGATGAAGTGAGTCTTGCCCAGTAAAATTTTAATAATTGGTTACTTTTTGCTTGGCTCACATTTGCTTGTCACAGAACAAAGTCTTAAGTAAGCTATATGCCTTTTCTCTGTGGTAGAAATCACTCTTCTTGCAAATACCCAGTGCAATAAAATGACAGAAAATGATCAAGTTTTATTTCCAAAGCATGAAAAGTGACCACACTTTATGGTGCATTTCAAGCAAATACACTGATTCCATTAACCTCACATAAAACAAACATCTTTGATTGTGATCCTTTATTACCAGCAGGTCATTTTCTTCCAGCTATTCCTGCAAAAAGCTGCAAGGTGGTTTTTGTCTGAGGCTTGCTGCTGCCACAGCTGCTCCAAGCAGAAAGTGATAAGCTGTGTGCAAAACACACCCAAGCTATTCTTGTCCCTGCTGCTTCTGTCTCCCCCTGCACGAGGGACTTCCGAGCCCTTAAGCCCTCTTAGCAGGGACCTGTTTCTTTTCAGCACCAGTCCGTGCATCTCAATATGCCTAGCACTCAGCATGATCAAAGCAAACTCATCACAGATGCTTCTATTTGTTCTGCCCTTACTCCCCTCTCATCATCCTCTTGGAGGTATTCCAGCCAGTTCTGATGCATCATGGAGCAAGACAGACACTGAAATTCTTTGTTTGCCACAAAAGTTTGGCAGCGCTGTTTCCAGATATAATGTTTCCCAATATAATGTTTCCCATAACACTCCTCCACAGCAGAGCTCTGCTACCAAGCATAGCACCGACACAGAGAACCAGATAAAGCAAGGACGTTGCTGCATCTGGGCCTGGAAAGCTATCCTACAACACTAAAACAACTTCCCAAAGATCTAAATGCAGGCAGGGACGTTGGTAGTGTCAAAAAAAAAAAAAAAAAAGAGGAAGAAAAGAGAATGAGAGCCGTTACGAAGATTAGGGTGAAGTTGTTGAAGACTGCTAAACAGATCCGATACAGAAGGTAGGGAGGATTCTGCTCAGCCTTCCTCTTCCTCTCTTCTTCTGCTGGCTCCGGCTCATGGAAGAGTCCAAACCCCCCAGTAATTCAGCAGAAAAATTGCTGTTTTAGAGTTTTCTGCCAGGCTAGCAAGAGTTGGCTCTTAGAGGAGTCTGACCAGCACCAATATTGGGAAAGCACAGCAGGATCTCCACCTTCAGCATTATCAAGTCCATATATCTGCTAAAGCAAAGATGCAACCACACTGAGGCAACCTGCCTCTGAAACTACCTTCCAGGAAGACTTTCTGCCTTAACCCCAAACCAGAAACGTCCCAGAGCAACTCTTCCAATGAAGAGGCCCAATCAACAGTATAGCTTTCACCAGTGCTGTGCAGTGTCTCACAAGGGGATGCGAAGAAGAAATGAGTGTAGCTAGGAAAGGAATGGAGCCCCAGGCATGTAATTCCAGAGCAACGGCTAATGAAAAAGCACTTATTAGATGAGTGTTATCATCAACTCTTAGTAAGTCCAACTTCGTCTCTCATTCTCAATACAGAGGCTGCACATCTTTCAACTGTACTTCCTCTGTAGGAACCCAGGCTAAGCTTAACTTTACACAAAACTCCAAAAAGTCATGGAGAGTTCATAAGCAAGATTCAGTTTTATGCAAAATAGAAGGTTGTTAGCATGGCAGAGCCCTAACTCCCAAGAGGACCACGTTGTCTTAAACGTCCTCCTTTGCTTATCCAGGGAATAACATTCTGGATGCACAAGGTCTGGAGCTACAGAAATCCTTGGTAAATTAGCTTTGTACGGAAGCTAAGAGAAAAGTTCATACTAAGCTACAATTTAGCATGTGTCCCAAGGCACAAAGTACAGCACTTCCAAATTCAGGTTTCAGAGAGATTTGCTCCACTTACTCCTGTCCCTGCTCCCACAGCATAATCAAGTGTTATGTTGCAAAGCAAAGCAATCAAGTTCTGACAATTATGATTAATGGACACCTTAATTCTCCTCCCAGTGCTTGTGCGCTTGGATAGCATCTCTGATCATTACCATGCTTCCTTCCCACACCAAAGGCTCTTGCTTCATTCAGTATAAACAGCAAAAAATGCTCTAAATAGACAACTAGCCAATATTCACATTTATCTTTGTTATTCAACCTGTGGCCTCATGACTTCTATTTTCCACACTGAAAGCCATAGATTGCTCCCGAAGATTTTTCCCCAAGACGCTCTGGAGCGTTGCCCCACCATCATCCTTTCAACAGGGCACATTTGTCTAATCAATCAGAGCTTCTGTCCTCACCAAGACAGGTTATGCATCTCATATGCCTATCTTTCAGGGGCAAGAGCAACAGTGCTTTAATCCTGATTTATATTCACACATTCCACCTCAGAACCAAAATAAGACAAGCATCCAAACAGGTGGGAAGCGAATTATACTAATTTTAGCTCCTGTCAGCTATTCTACTTAGAGGCAATGAAAATCAAATACCTCAAAGAAGTTGCTCCAACGTTAACCACAAGAATATTTTTATTTTGAAGTCTTACTGGTGTCCTAAAGGAGAGAAGTAAGAGCCCTACTCTTTTTCTCCTTTCCTCCTCAATTCTTTAAGGCTAGAAACAGAATAAGTCTTGAGGTACCTCTAGGATAGTTATCAGTATGTCACATTAGAGCAATAAAGGAATGATTACACATAGCATCAGTGCTTCCATAAATTGTTGGACATTATAAATGTATAAATAGGCCTGCAAGTTCTTGCACAGTATCCAGCACTAGTGCCCTATTCCAGCAGGCTTTTTTTTTCCCTCCCCCCTTCCAGATGTAAAAGTGTAATGCCAAACCACAGTCCTGCTCTGATGGCAGACAGTCCAGCCCTGTAGCACTTGCTGTGCTTACACCACTTCTCTTCATCCCATCTTCTCCCCGTTATGTTCTTGCACACACCTACAAGGCCACGTTCTTTACTGCTACAAGAAAGGGAGTGTTTTAGCTTTCCACATAACGTTTGCCTCCCTGAATTCCCTTACAATATTCAACATCTCTTTTGCTACAACTGTCTATCTTGCAACACCAAAGCAGGGGGGAAGACCTACTAAGAGGCTTCCTGCAAGCTGGAAGTCTTTTGGACTCTGGCTGTTAGTCCAGCCGCCTTCCTGAAAAAATGTGTGCTACACCAGTGGCCCTAAAAAGCAGGAGCAGCCTTCATGCAGGTAGTCTCCAGCCACTTCCAACAGTCAGATTTGAAAAAAAAACATTGGAATTTTCTTCAGAAGATCTGCAGGGTCTCAACATATCCTTCATTTCTTTTCCACAGTAGCAGGCCAGTAAAGAAGGACTCCGAGCAGGGCAACAACGGGGTCACGATACCCGACTGCAGTTCTCATGCTTCAGGGTTAACCATCATCACACCCCTTTATCACCACCTGTAAAGGTCAGTTTGGTCCCGGTACCAGCCAAAACGTGACAGAATTTATGGCTTGAGGGCTATATTGCGGCCACCAGGCACTGGTGTCTGCGCCCTCCCTTAGCTGCATCCACAATCTCTTACTTTATCGTAACATTTCACTGGCAAGCTCAACGGAAAATCCTTCAGGTACCACCCAAGCGAACACCATGGTGGCCTGCGGCATCTGAATGCTATGGGAATAGCAATTTAAAATACTGTTAGGACACATTGCAACATCTGAGAAGTCTGTAGTGTCAAACATTTCCAGGTTTCTCATGCTGTGTAGCATGCGGAAGCTGAGAAGAGCCATGCTGCACGCAAGCTCTTGACTTGACACGACTTACAAGGGTCAAAAGTTTGGGTTTTAAAATACTTGAAGAGATTAACTAGGTCAGAAAATAGCTAACCTCCCAGATTAGTCACTTGAATTTTCCTAAACAAACTTCTCCGTCAAAATATTCAGAAACCAAACTTTCCGGTTATTCAAAAAAAGGCACATCCTGCCTATTACAACACAAAGGCAAAAGTTGCAGACAAAAGTTGTTATAAACTCATTTAAGGAGGAGTACTGCCATAAGCACAAAGGGTTAATGGGCATTAAGGTTTACAGCACAGCCCGCGATGAAGGCTTGCGGGCAGCATCACATTCCCCGACAGAGAACTAAACACCGCCTTGCCAGTTCAAAGGACTTCTCCAACCAGACGTTCGTGCCTGCCCACACAGGATCGCTTTCGCTAGATTCTCAGCATCACCAGCTGAACTCCAGAGGAAAAGCCTGGAGGCTATTTTTAGACAGTCCTAGAAACCGCACGCTGTCCTGCTTCCATTTAGAGCTCCTCACATATTAGAAGAGCTGTCGGGAAATATGTGTTTCAAAAGAATTCCCACTCCCTGTGCTCTCCTGCCTTTCAGGAGGTAATTTCGGAGAGCAGTACCGAGCGCAGTTTGCCACAAATGATAGTCGAGAACAATCGCCCACCAATTTGCTGTCCTCCGTCACTACGAAGTGCTGATTAGCAGGCACACAAGATGTTTCAAACCTTAAAATTGCAGAGCAGGGCACCCTGGGCGGCACGTTCACAATTAAACCAGTCCCACTACCCGTTTTGCTGTTCTCCTCAGAAATATGAACTACAGCTAAATGTAGAGAGTCCCACAAAAGAAACCAGTCCTGACCCACCAACAGCGGCCTTCGCTGTGATAAGGTAGCTACTACCCCCTCTTTGACTGAGGAATTGAAGCACTAGTTCTCTTTCTACATATGCTGAAAAACAAAAAACGAGGGAGCAAAACCATACCACCAAAAGCATAACTTACAAATCCAGGGGGAACGCGCTAAGGAAACCAGCTCCAAGGAACAGAGATCCTAGGTTGGAACAGAGTCAGGTAAACGCCAACTTCGGAAACAAGACCAGGCAGACACACCAGATTCAAAATCCAAAGACGCTTGTGAAAAAATACATCTCTTGTAGCAGTAGCATCAGGGCAGCTAAGTCACAGGGGACTCACCATGGGTTATTCTTTATTAAAGCCATCAATATATAGCTCAGGAACCTGCTAACATGTTGCCATTTCAAACCTTTAGTTTCTTCCTCTTGGAAGTGATGAACAACTTTTGACAAACATAAGCCTGTTCTGCATGTGCGGCCAAAAGAGGTTCTCAGTGACAACTGCATTCGCTTCAGTATCTCAAAGTTGAATATCCCATAGGAAGAAAAAAAATAAATTCTTTTTTTCTGGTTCCTAATCTATAAAAAAGTCACCTATTGTCGACTCTCAAAGGTCATAATGACCAGAAAGCTATATTGATATATATACAAGTTTAAGAAGTTCTCCATGTAAAACAATTCTTCTAATCTAGTATTTAAGTCCAGCATTTCAGCTCTATTTTAACAATACTGTTCTTCTGCATTTTAATTAAATTTCCATTTCTATCCAAGAGCAGCTTTGATGCATGAAAAAGTAATCCAGTAGATAACGTCTTGCCATTTTTAAACAATATTAAAAAAAAGATGGAAACATTAAGATGCAAACATTAAAATGCAAACATTTAAACAATTACAGCGCACATCAATTTAGTCAGCAAAAAACCTCCTAGGTTTAGATATAAAAGCTAAAATTAGCTGCAAAATAATATAACCAGACTAGAAAACTAAAAAAAAAAAATCACTAAGTGTTCAAGCGAGACTGAAATTATTCAAATCTAAGCTTCTTGCTTATTTAAATCAATCTGCCTGGGAGACACAAAAATTGTTGTGGTAAATTGATTTCCCTAGCATCTGGTTCTCTTTTCTAAGAGCCACAAAAAGAAAGAGGAAGAGACCAGAAAGGCAAGACGAAATCTGCTGATTCACAACATCGTTGGGGATTTTGTGTTCAGACAGATCATAGATCACAACATTGAACCCAGTTCTAAATATCTAACCAAGGAAAGCCAACTGGGCAGGTGACAGGCAGGCACAGTGAACAAGGACCTCATGCACACAGCAGAACTGCTAGGTGTAGCGTTCAGCTGTAGACCCCAACAGCAGCATTAAAAAATAAATAAATAATCAGAAAGGCTTTTTTGTTTTTGATTGGAGACTCATCCAATGCAATGGCTAACACTTATTTTTACTATGGCAGAATCTTTGCTATACCACTGTACTTCAGCAAAGCACACCTAGGCTGTATACATCAAGTATGTAAAAAAAAATTTAAGCCAACATAGACAGTTAATGCCTTTACTGAGGTGAAGAATATAGTGTTACTTCATTTCTGCCTGGTCAAAAGGTGAGAGCACTCCATTCAAAAGACTGAAAAACAAGAAATACTGGATTAAATAAACGTTCAGAGCATTTAGCAAAAGAAGAATTGCGCTGCTATAAATGGCAGCTTGTTTTTAGGCTTTACAATGAAGATAACCTAGACCAAAACATCCTAAAGCAGTATCATGCAGCACCTTGCAAGACTTACCGTTTGCTATGAACTAAGCATGTGGTCTTCAAATACTAACATTTGGGCTTTAAGAAACAAATATTGGTGTGCACAGAATGAAAGTGATTGCTGTCTATTTTCCACAGGGGAACTGCATTTCATGTGAAAAGAGTTATCCAGAAACATTTACTATACACATCTGCACCAATAAGGAAATGAGTCATCAGCCCACTGGCAGGGCTGATTCATAGCACACTGCATTTGTGCTATTTAGGAATCTGTGTGCAGAGTACAAGCAAAAGGCAGATGCAAGCTACAAGTCGTTTTAAGAGACTATATATAAACCCAAACTACTTTAAAAGCATTTGTTTTTCGTCTTCTGTTTAGGCAAAATTTCTTCAAAAGCACAGCACCAGCGTGGTACTGCACTAAGTGCCAGCAGAACTTTTTAACCTGGGTGAATCATACTGTTTTCTTTAAATTACTGGAAGAAAAGCAAATTCTAATGTTTATTTTAACTCAGGTTTAAATTGGTTGGATTTTGTTTAACAGAAAATTCAGCAGGAATACGTCTTTAAAGACACGGCTAAGACGAGGCTTCCACGGGATTAACAACAAGCTACCAAATAAAAATTCTGCTTGCCTTCAGAGCATGCAAACAAAAGCCTTGTTACAGTAGTGAAGCAAGGCTCTTTCGCCAGCCTGCCAGACTGCATATCGATTAAACAGTCCGCTTTAAAACCTTCCTCCCTTGATTTATTCCCTTCTTTTAATAACCATAACGTTATTCAGAAAGCAGCAGTCCAACTGAGTGCAATGTCACCCTGAGACAAGGGCTTCACACGCTGCAGCCTTCCTATGCGCCAAGCCCCGTCTTCAGCAGGGCCAAGCAGGACCTCCCGTGAGCATGGGCTTCTCTCCTAGACGTGAGGTCATTTGACAGAGTTTGGTCTAAGAAAATGTTTTATCTACAGGAACAGAAGGAGAGAGAAAAGGATCAAAACAACGGCCAGTAACACCTGTACAGGCATTATTTCGTAGCGGCTCTGCACCTCCTCCAGTGGTCAGATAGGTCCGATTCAGCCTCGCTCCCAGGAGGAGATGGGGCTCCGAGTTGCAGCACGCTGCTCTGGAGGGACTCGTCTCCTCCGGCTCAGACGCTTAGCTTTTAGTGCACTGCACATTTTTGAGAGCTCCTTTCCAAAAAGCACTGGCTTTTTCAGCTTGAAGTGTTCAGCTCAATAGCTATATAGGGTTGTTAGCTAAGCATTTTGCTTTAAAACTCTGAATATAATGGTAATTCAGAGGATTTAAAGCGACCCCATGGTAAGCAGCCAGATCAGAAACAGTTTCCCTTACGGCAAAGGAAAATATATCTGACTAGTTTTACACAGATGAACAACTTTTTTAAAAAAGATATTTGATAATGGATTCTAAAAGTGAGCTCAAAGAGATTTCTGGAAGGAAACGTTAGTAAAAAATGTCTTACTGCTATGCAGAGGAGCCAGACAGCTGCATGCAAATCCTTCAAATTACTGTTTCCATAACTCCTACTTAGACTGCTATGAATAAAGACAAACCACAATTAAAAACACTGAGTATACTTCCAGCTTCTCTGCTAATACCTGTACAGTGAAAATAATGGGGGAGGGAAGTGCAGAGGAAAAAAAGTAATAATCTAGTCACTGCCAGGCTACACTGCTATGGCAGTTTGGAGAATTGCGTTGTGTATTGGTACAGAGCAAGCGGTTCTCACCAGTAACATCACTGCTGTACAGTTCTCACCTGGCAAGACGCTGGAATTCAATCCACAGTTCAATTGGTTGGTTATTCTTCCTCCTGATTATTTTTGACGAACAGCAAAAATCAATTATAGCCCTAAAAGGACCCAGCCTCCTGGATCACTGCAGGCAAGCACACGGGCAACACTAGACCTACTTCTTGCCACATCTCGGTTTTTCAGTTATACCTAAAGCAGGACTTCAACAGAATTTTAAGTATTTATCACATGTAGGTAACAATGGTCACTTGATAGAAAATATTTTCTCCTCCAGGCAATGTTGGTGGTTTGTATACAGTTATGCATTATTAACAAATTTATGACTACACGAAGTAATGTTTTCCGATCATCTGAGGCCCAACTGCAACCAAAGAAACAAACCGCACAAAAAGCTTTATTTACAAAATAAAATTCCTAGTCTTTAAGTGTATGGAAATTCACAACAGACAATACCTAGTTTCAGGATTATGTTGATGGCAAAGTCCAGAGACAGTCCTCACTACAGGACCTGCTAACGAGGAGAGATGATTTTGTCATGACCAATAAGGAAAATATACTTAATCTCCTTAGCAGACAACATTTGAGAACAGGACTTTAAGAAAGTTCATTAGACTGAAGTAGAACAAAGTTCCTATCCACCACTTTTCTCCACGTTTTCCCTTTAACATTTGGAGTCTCGTCTATTCTTAATCAGGCAGCACAAGTACATAATGTGGGTAGCATGTCCAAACTGAGGCAGTGACACACTTCCGAGGACTTGCAGGGGAAAAGCTGACAGCAGTATTCTTGGCTGAACAGTTTTCTGCCCGATGCGAGCGCTTAAACCCCTTGTGTGCAGATTTCTATCTGGATGATAAGAAAAGAAAAGAACGGTGGAAGAGTGCAACTTTTGCAACAACAAGGTGAAATCCCAATGCTTTAGGCACAGGTCAGCGTTGCCACCAAAAGGAACTAGTTTTCTCTCCCATCATCTCTTAGACTAGGTTTGAAGGGTTGTTCTTGCTCAGGGGGAGAAAGTAACTTTATGTTGCTGGGTGAAGAAGCTCCATACAAAAGCACAAGGAATCAAACAGATTATTGAACAATTTATCTTTGCGTTTTAAGATCACCATACAACCAGACTGAAGAAGAAGCTGGAGATATGACTGACCTGTGACAATTTTTAAGGAAAGATAAAACCAGAGTATCAGAGGTGTTAGGTTCATTAAACAATCAGATCTCCCAAAACAAGTCTGGTATTTCCAGGCAACACTGAGAAGAGCATCCCTGGTAGGTGTGCACGAAGGAGCAACATGGGGCACGGCAACAGCTAATACCACTTCTGTTACGACACACATGCTCCTGTATTTATTTAAGTGAAAACTAAGCCTCAGCAAAATATATACTGGAATTGAGCCTTCTAACCTCCATTAGCACCATTTGGGTAAGAGCCCAGTGACACATCAAGGGTCTGAGACATCAGAAAACGAGAGCAGATGGAGAAAGCCAACAGTAAAGTCTTCTCCAGTGATTATCGAGCATTCGGATGCAATCCTCAGGTCCCCCCCCCCCCAAACAAATGGAAAGTTATTGTACGCAGATTTTTATAAACTTCATTTTAACTCAGACGGTGCACTAAGAAGGAGACATTAAAGTCTTGCACAGGAGGGCAAGATTTTCTTGGTATGTCATTATCGGATGCATTTTGAAAGCAAGTGTGGCTCACGGTGGCTGCCAGGCTTGGTACCAACACAAACAGTTCGCTGCTCTGGCCCAGACAGTCTACAGGGCTCAGTAATGTACTACCTCCCTCCTCACTGCCCTTAAAAAACAAGAAGCAAGAACAGAAAAGCTTTAAAGCAAGTTAAGAACTGCCACATTCAGACAATTTTCACTTAATCGCAGGCCAAGAATTCCAAAAGCAACGTTTTCAGGCTTCCTCAAGTCTGCAAAATTTGATTAAGTAAACTTAGATTTACACTTGTAGCTGTAACATAGCATGTACCAGATTACCTGAAGTAACCAGATTAATAAGGTTATATTTATAAATGGATAATCTAGCAAATTACTAAACTAGCCTTGACATTGGTGTCCGCAGAGAAGATACTGAGGAATAAGTTCAACCTACTTCTGCACAAGAGAAATTCTCCCATTTCAGCTTATCCTATTTCCATAACAAACTGTAAAACAATTAATTCCAAATTAAGATACGCATGAAGTACTCAACGTAACTAAACTGGCATAACTGTACCGCGGAGAATCTGCATTTGGACAAGCCTAGTGTCTTCATGCCTCTCAAACTGTTAAAGCACTGTCATTTCATTGCTACATGCATTTAATGGGAAACACCAGAAGGATCATTACCAAGATGCACGGGGGCAATACAAGTGCCCATGTAACCATTCTCAGTGGTAAGAGCTTTGGATGTACCTGTATTACAAAGCAAAATTTTTGTTGTTTTTGTTGTTTTGCCTTTTTTTTTTTTTTTTTAGTTCTTCTTAGGTGTACTTAAAGTTATTTCGGTGAAGCCTATCAAAACTCAAGCTGCAGTTTTACAACAGTTCACCAGCTATCCACCTGCTTTCTATGAGCTGCATCAGTTAACTACATCAGCAAAAAAACCCCAAACCATCCTCCACCTTCTACTTACAACTTCTGCAGGGAGTTTTTGGCTAGTTTTCTGCTTTTTGCTGAGCTGAAGCAGCTCACAACAGACTCAAACAAGAGTCAGCGCTGCTGCGGGGAAGAATGAGGCAGGACACGGGCAGGACTAACTTGGGTCAACCTGAGCTATCACAGACCTGCTCCCTCCAATTTTTTTTTTTGGACACAAGACAGACATACCCAAATAAAGCCTAACAGGAGGCAAGAAGGTAGCAAAAATTCCCACGTTCAACAGGACAACCGCAATGTTAACATTCGAGTCCTGGGAGCAGCTCTGATGGTAAGAGAACAAAGAAGGGCCCAAACTTGCTAGGAAGTTAGAGTTACAGGCTGACAGAGCAGCTTGGCTGACTCTCAAGAGTAGTTTTTATAAATAAAAATCCTGCCCTGCCAGAGCTGCTGCCAATTGTTCAGGCAATCTGGACGAGAAGTGATAGCGAATTATGGATTAATGTCAGGAAATCTCAGGTTTTGTTCTGAAAACAATACTGTTCCACCATACTGTACACATTTTCCTGTGCTGGGTGTATTGCGTTTCTCCAAAAAACGAGAGGTAAAAAAAACCTAACTTGTTCCTTATCAGTTGTATTTGCGATCATATTTTAGAGCCCAAGACTTGCACATCTAGTGTTTTGTGGGCAACCACTACGTTGTCAGAGCCCCTACACCAAACCTGACCAGAACTGCAGTACGAAACCCGATTTGATCTGACGAGGCTTCCAGGCTTGTTACTACACAAGCTATCACTGTAATTTCCCGCAGGTTCATGCATTTAGAAAGAGTTTAAGACAAGAAAGGCCTCTGCCCGTCTGAACTCGCAAAGCCGCTTCTCACAGTATAACCCATGGTTTTCATCATCTCACCATTTCAGCGACGACAGCCCTACGTCCTCCAGTAACCTGTTGTTACTGCACAGCAAGACAACAGCTTTCAGAAAACCTGAGTGGTTCTACTTGTTCGTGGAACGCAAAACTGGGGGAAAAAATATATATATTATTAAAGTATGTATTCCTGTCTACAGAGCCATATGCTTTCCAGTGAACCGTCCTTGACCGAGTCCAGCCTCTCCATTCCAAAAAGGGCCAAAAGAGGGTAACTTGCTGAACACAGCGTGCACAACGGTATGCGGATGAGAGCTCGGTTTGCTTCTGCAAAAAGATTAATTGTCATTTGCTTTTAGGGAAGGGGGTGCAACATGATCTGTCCAGTCTAACAGGACAAACACCAGCTCTGCTATTCTCAGCTCACCTAGCTCACCTCAAAATAGCAGGTTTTGCAGGTCTATCACAACCGATCAATTTGGCTTCAGAACTGGAGGAAGAGATTCCCCAAGGAGCTACGGCGCATGGGGAGCAGCCGATTTCCCACGGATCGCTTCAAAACCAGAGCAGACCATTTCACAGGCTCGACTCCTGATGAAGCACAAAGATTGCTGACATTTTGCATTAAGGCACACTCTAAAAAACCTAGGGGATTTCCCACGTGTTTCTGGAAGCGTGCCTCCTTAAACAACGCTGCTATGCGGTGGGAGACCTTGTCAGAACAAGCCAGCCCTGCTCACACAGGCAGGGCTCACAGCTAGAAGCCAGTTCTTACAGCCCTTTGCGATAAGCAAATCAGAGTTAATCCATCAATTATTTGAATAGAAAACTTGATCCTTCTGCCACAACTTCTCTTTAAAGTTTCGATGGAAGTAGGATTAGTAGAGCAATGTTTTACACCAGAAAGGCAGGAGAGTCGAGAAAGGTGCCCAGCTTTCAGGCGCTACGCAGCAGTGCTGCAATGTAAGGCGCAGTGAGCCAAAATGCTTTAATTCTTCTTGGGAGGAAGATTTAAGGCCTCGCCTGAAAAAACAAAGTGCTATGAGTGGAAAAACAAAGTCTATGCAAGAACACCCCTGAATTTAAGTCATTCACGCCAGTTTTTCAGATTTCTTTCCTTTTAGTTAGGTTCACTAAAAGTCTTTATCCTAATCTGAGCTACAAGTTTTGACACAGGTTAATCTTATCACTACAGCGCACTGTCCCAGAGTTAGCAGAGTTTTGCAGGCAGATTCACGTCCAGCCGCTTTGGTGGCGATGTGCGGTTTCGTGGCGCGAAGGAGGATGCGGGTGCTAAAGCCGATCCAGGCGCAGCCTGCCCGGTCCCACCTCCTCTCTGGGCCCTGCTGCACCCCGCCGCCCTCGTCTTGCTTGAGCCAGCACTAGAAACAAGCCGCGATCTGAAAAAAATCAAGGTGGGTTTTATTATATTTATACAGCTTGTGCCAAAACATTGCTAAATCCACCGTTACAATTGCTGGTAACGGGGAACGTTGGCACAGCAATGCTGAAGGGGAAAGACGAGATGTTTTGTGACAGCAAAATAAGCAAAGGCCTCCAGGACAAAGGGGTTATTTTTACAACATCATTTTTGGATGTGCCTTCACTAAATTTACTGGCTCTACCTGTCAGATCAAAGCTGCTTACTGAAGGTAAAACTGAGGATCAACATTTAATAAAAACTCAATTTTAAGCAAGCACTAACATTAATGAATATGCTGAAAACGGCAACTAACTGAAGCAGTAACACCAGTATGAAGAAATATTTCATAAAGCTTCAGCTCCCCCAGAGAGGATATTTAAAGCAGTCCTTCTTGGTAATTTTCATTACAGCCCATTTTGGTGAACCAGCCTGGAAATACACACAAATAACTCCCTACAGGAGGCTGTAAGTCTCAAACACAAGATTAAAGACTTTGCTCTTCCAAATGAGGCACAGGAGCCATTGGAAAGCAAGTTGCCTTGGTTCCGTCCCTCCAGATGCAATTACTCTGCCTCCATATAACTGTGCACTGCATACTGGGGCCACTGCACCTCCCACCAAAATCCTATTCTTAATACCATAAACATTTCCCACCCCCTGTTCACACATTAAGCGTCCCTTCGTCTCCCGCAAGTTGCATTACAGCGGTTTGAGACTCTCAATTTTCTTTAGAGGCAGCACTATCCTTCATTTCGTTTCTGCACCGAAAATAAGCGTTGAAAATACCCGGTTGCTGCAAAAAGAGGTAGACAGTGCTGGTGCTTTAACACATGCTGGGGATTTCCCAGCCTAATACACATTAGCACTTAGTATTTGCAAACCTGGTCTCCAGCACCCAGCAGTTAATTTGCATGTTAATTTGCATGTTAATTAGAAATAGGTCACCAGAAAATTGCAGACAACCTTTCTGCATTGACTAGAAAGGGCGAGGAAGTATTTTCATAAAGCCTATATCCCTTTTAAGCATATTTCCATTTGTCAGTGAGCCACCAAAAGTTCACTGCAAATCAAAGTGCTCGTTTTTTTGACTGAGAACATCCATTTCAATACACACATATCGGGCTACTAAAACTGTGTTAAGATCAGACATTTCCGAGACTTGAAAAGCAAATAAGCATGCCTGAGTAACACTAGAGAAAATACCGCAGAATAGTTCCAGCCAGAAAGCCTCCTACTTTCACCACGGTGCAAAATTAAGCAGAATTAAGTATAACAGAAATGTGGATGTAAATTATGCTACAGTGAAAGCTTTGCAACTGGTTACACTGGTGCAACTATCAAGTCTGCACGTTCACCCAACTACACTCACTTTTCACATTCACCAGCAATGGCAGGATAAAGAAAAGAGAAGGAAGCAAGGAAAGAAGGCATCATGGACATTTTAACCTCCTGGAAATGCAGTCTCTAATAGTTCAGTCTCTATTAATGCTTGTAGTATTATGGTATAAATCAAAAGCCCCTTCAGCGGAAGTTTCGGGGTCTTACATTGCCAAGTCTAATAGAGCTAATTCATTGCTGCTCTCTCAGGAGAGCCTCACAGGCACCTCAAGTTTTGAAAAGCCGTTTTATCTTTTCCAGAAGCTCCAGGATTGATTACTTGAAGTTACCAGGCAATAAACACACGGCTCAATAGCAGAGAGCAAGACTATTTATCGCAAGGCTATACTGCAGTTGAACATTACGTTGTATTTTTAATTTCCAGTTATTACAAAGTCATAGGCAACAGGCTTTACATATGTAAGACCTCCAGACGTTGAGCTTCACAGACACCTTTCATGCTTATAACACGTGCTCTGCTAAGCAAGAGAGACCTGTTTAGGAACCAGGGAGGGACGTCAAAGCACAGCACAGCACGTTCGCTTCTGTGAAAGCGAGATCCCCATCTCAGAGGGAAGCGTTTGCTCCTTGACTACACTTACCGTTACGCCCGCAGGACTCGCTGGGTCTTGCCTGCTGCTCTGGAGACCAAACTATCCGAAGTGAGGCAGCTCAAGAGACAGTGCGGTTTCACAGCTTCCACGGCAAAGCTGGCTTAAGCAGTTACCCTGCTCTGCTGTACTGGTGTAAGCGAGCACACAGCAGAGGGGAAGGAACTGCTTAAACCAGCACAAGCAAAGGCGGCTTTTCACCTAAGTATATTCTATTTGAAGGCACCACGTGAACTCCTTTTATTTGGTCCAGGACATCCTTGCAGGAGGATGAAAAGCTGCCGGGAAATCAAGGAAAGTATTTTATGCCAGGTCAGCCGGCTGCAAGGCTCCGCTTCGTTTCAACTAGCAGCAGCTTTCGACCACTACATGCAGCCTGCAAAAGCGCCTGTATACAGCAACACATCCACACATTTGATTTGAACACAACCATCACTGTACCACAAAGCTGTGTCGTTAGTGCTTACCTTAATGAATACAACTGCCAACAACAGAACAATTAAATAAAATCTGCTTTCGTTTCAAGTACCTAAAAGGTACTTGAAAACTGAAAATTGTATTATGTGATCAGCCAGGGAAGTACAGGAGAAAAAAAAAAAAGCAAGTGGAGCTCCTTATATGAAAATCCTTTACTAATACCACGTAAACTCATCACTTTTGCTCCCATGAAGCCTGAAGGACTATGGCCTGTCTGCTTTCCAGATGTTTGCCTGGATGACATCAGCTGGACGAATGCTTTCGTACCAGCACAGCTGTGTCATCAGCAATCCAAGCAGCTACCCAATTACACAGGAAGAAAATCCTTCAGCTGATATAAGGGATCTACACCAGGTATTTACAGCAGTAAAACTCTAGAATGGGTTTGCCTGGGCTCAAAAGATTTCCCAGCGTAGCTGAAGTCTTCAACACACTTCGACACAGCTCAACAGCTGTTTCTTTTCCTTTAAGCGCAGCCTGCAGAACCTAAGCGAAAAGGGTACTAACAAAAAATAAAATAATAAAAAAAGGCCACTAAGCACCAACAGTTAGGTCATTATATTTGATCCCCACCTTCTTGCCAGCGGCTAATTCCAAGCCTGCAGGAAACAATCGCTTCCTTGGTTATCACAGTAGTTTGCTGAAGCTGTTCAGTAAAGGCTGCGCAACCAGGCCACAAGCCAGGTCGGCTGTGCCTCGAGCGAGCACGGAAAGCACGGAGGAGCAATAGCTAGAATAATTATTCGTTAGACTTGCGCGTAAAAAGGCACTCGAAGGTTGGATCGTGTCCTTTTCTATCCATCACCGGAGGAGAAGGTTCACTCCTAGCCCACCCTTGCTCTTGTAACTCTTTTTATATCACTGCCTAAGGTCATGTTTAGTAGGGGAACGTGAGCTGTCACTGCAAGCCACTCCTCAGGGCACACAGCGCTGCGACTTGCTAGTTAGTTTTCTCTCTAGTCATGCTTAAAAACAAAAAAAATCTCCTGATAACGTATAAAAACGGTTGTGTTTTTTCCAACAAGAGCTGTATGAGCAATGAAACAAAGCACACAAGAAGGGTTAGGCACGAAAGCAAAATACTGAAGGGAAGGTAAGAGACCGAGGAAAATGCACTATTCAACTAGGCTAAAGCATAAAATTCCAACCTCCCGCTATCATTTTGGAAGGAATCTGGAGAACAAAGTGCGCTTGCTCTTTCCCAGTGCGGTGATCTTTCCGAAAACTTCCAGCAAACAGTATGCTAATGTAACATCAGGCACCTGCTTCTTTCAGGTAGTACAGAAGGGAGGACCTCAAATTATGCAAAGGATATGTTATCTGTAAGAGGAGAAAAACTGGATTCTGACCCCAAAAAACAAAAACAAAAAACAAAAAAACCCCAACTCCATCATTTCCATACTACCTCTTGACTCTGTTTGCAAACTAGCAAACTCCAGGGCCTCCTCCTTTATAAACTTTGTGACCCAGCTATGTTATGCTTTCTCCGGCTACGCTCATCACGCCAGCTGCAGATGACAGCCTCCCTCTGCAGGCTTCCACCACGATAAGCTCTTCAGGTGTATCAAACAGGCTTTGGGGTGGACTGCTCACATGTCGGGAACCTCGCTCCTCTAGCTGCCTGCCAGTCTCGATTCTGAAAAGCTCCAGGGCAGAGGATCTATCCAGTCCGTCCATTAACTGCAAAAATCGTTTTAGTGAAGTCAGCGAGGGTTTATAATCTTGAGCAAGAGCTACAACACGGGGGGGTTGTGTGCATGTGCGTGATCCCGATGTTCATTTACAGAGCGCGCACTCTCCCTGGAATTCCCTTGATGAGACCACTAGGCTCCTACCTCTTTCTTCGTTTCCTCTCCTACCCCTTTGCCACCATTTGAAGCACAGGAAAAGGGCAAGCCTTTAAGCGGCATCTGACAGGGTTCCTAAACCCTTAGTCTGCCTACTCACATAGTCACGATACAAGTCGAAGCGGTTTGCACAGATACTTTTCTATTGATACAATCTTCTGCCCTGCTCCCAGCTTCGCAGAGCAGAAGCTGCAATGGGTTGAGTACATGCAAGAATAAAAGCCATCTGGGTGACATCAGACTTGGCATTTCTAACCAAATTCTGCCAGGAGTTCACAAAAGAAAACTCTGTCAGAGATGAGGTTGCAAGCTGTTTGCTAACAGGCTCCTGTTCTTGAATCCGTGTTAGGCATTCGTTATCCGTTTGCACATCCTGATGTATTAACTATGAGCATGCAAGAGGGGTTTGCCAATTAGCTCAGCGAGAAAAGCCTAAACACATCCAAATTCCTAAATATTAACCAATTTAAGCACAGTACTTTATCCCTTAAAGGACTGGCTGCTTGCCTGACACATATCTAATATTAATGTTGAGTCCACTGAAATTCATACATGAAAATTTAGAGAAACCAAGTTTGAGCTAATGTTAGAGACGGTCCTTAATATAGGGCACTAAGAACATACTTATGCAAGCAAATATTTACAAGACCTATTTCCTCTTTAGAAAACCACATACATCTGCCTTGTTTTGGTCTACACCAAGCACATGAAACAGGTTCCAGCACAAAAGCAGAAGACAGATCACATCAAAGCAATCCAGTTAACAGGCCCACACATTTCAATACATTTATAACAGAAAAATTATACTAAGAACTCATGCTCTCTCTTATCTCCTCTCTCAAACTCATTTATTCATCCGAGTTTCTTGTTCAAAAATTTCACAACTGATATTTTTGGAAGTGTTTAAGTCTTAAGCTTTAAGTTACAGATGGCCTCCAAATATATAAAGCCACATGAAACAGAAATCCACAAACCAAGTGTCTCCAGTTGTTCTGATTATATGCAGAAGATTTAGAAGTTCTACTATATATATATTTTAAGCAATTGCAAATAGTTTGAGGTCTCCTGTGTATTGATCAGAAAGTTAGAGTAATTAGCCAGGGTTCATTAAAACATGCTTCCCATTAGCCTCTCTAGATAGCTCATCTGAATTCATTTCAGGAGCCATGTGCGACAGGTGCAAAGCTTTAACCCCCTTACACCCAGCTTCCCATAACGCCAGTGGCTTTTCCCATCAAGGCTTCACCAGATCCTGACCCTGTTTCTGCTGCAAGCGCTGCCCTTCATAGCCCAGTTTCCTTCGCACGCTCGGCTGCGAGCAATGATTGCACAGGAACTGCTTTACATTTTGTTCAGCCATCTCAGCCGCAGCAGCAGTGGCTTTTAGGCCAATCATTAGAAACTTGTTACTCCCAGATTTAATTTGCATCTGGGAATCAAATTAGCGCTCAGTTCACCAACTGCCTAACACACTAACCTCCAAGCGTGCCCTGCCACCATGATTTATGCTAACAATATGCAGTGGCCACAAACAGATCTTGCCTCATTTTTACCTCCCTCTATAAGGATGCTCATGCGAACGTGACCAGGCCTTTTTTTAGCATCTTCCCCCCATTTCCGTCCTAGCAGCTCTGAGGCTCTCAAACTCTTTCCGCCAGAGCGCTGAGCAGGGTTTTCCATGTTACGCTTTCTCCGAAGCAGCCGTACCAAACCTAGCGAACAAGCCATCGTACTTCAGTCACTCCCGAAAACACTCTTCCTGGGAGTACGACAGAATAAAGCGAGACACAGCTTTTAGGAGAAGGCTCCTGTGTTGAGGTTTTAACCCATCTCAAAGACAACGTAAGAAGTGGGACAAGAGCGAGATCTCAAGGGTTAGCCGAGGCGTGCAAACCTCCAAAGAACACTGACCCGACAAACAAGGCATTTATAAAAGCACAGAAAACCTCCAGGGAAGGCTGATTAAAACCTTTTAATCGTCTTTTAACACTAGACAAAGAGAATGCTCAGCCAAGAAAGAAAAAACCTAAAACGTATGTGTAATTAGCCCATATATTACTGTCATTACTGAATATCCCGGTGTCTTTCAAACGCAGGGTTACAAAGAGCACAAATTAAGTTTTCTCTAATTTGAAACACATGCTATCCTCCCCTTCTCCCAACGAGCCAAATACATTCCTGAGATAATCCCTTCTTCAAAAACGGGCGTTAAAACGGAGCAAAGCTCTGTAATAAAACAGCTTGGGAACAAATGAGGTAAATCGATTGCAATAAGATCTTGCGGTGTAAGAGCTCCATCCAGAACTTGGAAGTTGCACTGAACAGGCAGCATTTTATTCAGAGAAATCATTCCTTGGAGAATAGCTGAGCAACTATTCCAGAAACTATTATGGTGAAACATTTCTGAAGGGTGACCAGACAGGCCATTTTATTCCATAAACAGTAAAAAAGACAATCATTAATAAAGTCAGTCAAGCTAATCCTGTTTCCCCTTATGGGAAAGGGAGAATCTCAGATCCTCACGCAGTGATTTATCTGTAATTATTTACATACCTCCTGAATATATTCATCACCTACTATTAGATCTCAGTATTCAAAAATCAGATGTGCTTACAAGCCCCCTCATGCCACTTCACAGCTAGGTCCACTGCCTCATACTACCTGCTATATGACTGCCCCAAAAGTACAGCATAAACTGTTTGAAACACCCACCAAAATCATCACTCAGGACTTTAAGTCTGTATCTCTAAGTACAGAGAGAAACATGGTCTAAATGAAGTCAATCAGGAGGTCGTGTTGTTTTAAACTGATTACAAGCAATATATTAAACATCTCAGAGAGAAAATTTCAGATCAGGTTCATTAGGACTTTTTGTAAAAATTGAGAAAAACCCTAGGCCCTAGTCATATAGGTAGCTGCACATAAGTAGCCAACTACAAGACATCCACATAAAAGATTTGTATCATTTTAATGCTGTACTCAATTTACTTAAGCTTGGACAAGTCCAATACTTGCCAAGATTTAAAACTGTTACATTTAATTTTCTGTTCAGATTGCACACACCCCACCCAAGCTGTGAATACAAAGCAAGCCTGAGGGGCTGGAAGCCTAGTCTTCCTGCTCCCTTTATCCTAGCCTATTTTATATTACATTATTTCATGCTATTCAAATGCAAGTGACTGACAGGCTTTTCTCTCCGCTTCCTTGGCATCTCTCCCGAGAGCAAGGGTTATTTTGATAAGTGATAATCTGCTGTGTTCCTCAATAAGCACTTTCTTCTCAACCTAAAGGGTTCCAAGTTTCATTCATAAACGTATCCAGCTATTTCAACAGTCTTAAAGCTAAGCCTAGGATGGAGCATTATGACATTCTCCAAGACGTAACTGCTGTTCGCCACACACATCGCAGACTCTTACCACCTCCAACACATCCACAGCTTGTTACAGATTACATGCAACTTTACAGATATCATTACTATAGGAACCAGACAAATTTAGCAAGAAATTCCACCTGGAGAACGTGTGGACAAACTGCTTGTGCCCCTTCCCTCCTCCCCAGCTGCTCCTAGGTTCTCTATCCCATTAAAAAGAGGAGTTCCAGGTTTTTTTGAAGGACAAATGCCTAGGGCAAGAGAATCCTGAATATTTACCAGGCGTGTGAGTATCTGATCTAAGAACAGATAAGCTCTTCGTGGCAGTAATATCCTACTCCGTACCGCAGTTCTCTCCGATAAGAGCCTCAGGCATTTGTACAAAAGTAGAATATTGCTGTTCTTGTAGTCTTAGAATTCCTTCTGGTCTAAAACAAGTCAGTTTTGCTCCAAAGAAAAAAAGGGTGAAGCAACATTTCAATCCCACACAATGTACTTAAGACTCCGAGAGGCTACAGACAAAAGCAGCTCTTACGTGCTCTTTGCAAAGCAATTTCTATGGGTTAGATCTAGCCACAGACAATAAGACAATACCTGAAACATCAAGTAATTGAGATCTTCGTGCACTGCACAGTTATCTTTTGACGCTGCAGGACTTGCCAGCAAATAAATTAAGCCTATGTTCAATCTTTTGTGCAAGAAAGAACAAACATAGCTACATCTCATTCAGTTGTCAGACTAGTTTTGAAAAATAGCCATTTGCCAGCCATTGAGCGATGCTACTCATTTCAAAGATTACACAGGCCAAGCTTAACTTCTACGGAATTTGTAATGCTGAGAAGTGAAAAAGTCACCTCCTCTCACGAGGCCAGACAGACTCACTAACTTTTTTACCCACAGCCTATACACTCTACCACAGTAGCTGAGGATACCAAAGCAGAACTGCTTTACCCAGCAACTCCCAGGTCCTTAAACAACATAGGACCATAAAAGAGGTTCTCAGCCAAGTCCAGCCAAAAAACATTACCAACCTCAGCTCTGTCACTGCCCTTTGAGATTCACAGTAACTTTTCAACCTAATAAGACAAAAAACAGACGAGGCTCCAAAGGGAAACCATCTACAGGATACCTCCACAGGAACCGCAACTGATGCGGAAGAAGTTATTCTTCCCCTTCCACCAGGCCTAGAGCCATCGTCCTTGGAACAAGATGCAAGGTGTGTTTTAAGAAGTTGGCTGCTAACAACTACTATCTGGAATACTAAAATATAAATACTTTCCAAATTATTATTCTGGCAGATTCAACTGTTCATGTACCTCTTCCATGGACAGAAGGCACCTTTCTATTGTTATTACACCCAGCCAAAAACCTTAAAATTTCAGGATAAATAATTCCATGATCAAAATTCCAGCAACACACCATACAATCCAAAAATTAAGATGTTCTAGTAGAAACCTTATTTGCTTCTCTGTGAAATCATTCACTCTTTCCAGCCACCGTATTTACTGTCAACAGGCCAGTTCTATGATTTCATCAGTATCGGAAGGCTACCCGATTTTCATGGAATATTACAGTCTACTTCTAAGAAAATAAGTCCTTTCCACATGAGACCAATCTAGAAAAATAGCTGCTGTACCTCATCCTGGAGAGACTTACTTAAGATGATGTAGTTATTATTCAAATATCAAACCAAAGTTATGCTAAGGGATAAGAAAAAAAGAGAGTCTACCTTGACTATTAAGCCTGGTTACAAGCCCAGATGCTCAGCGTGACAAGCCCACTGATTCACTGCTCTCATATCCTATAAGAAATAAAAGTTCCAGTAAGGAAGCAGTGGCAAAGAGCAGTGCTGCCTGAGAATTATCCTGCTCTCTGTTCCTGCCCGACAGCTTCTAGGATCAGAGAGGAGAATCCCTCTGCCATGGTCCTTCTTCCCCCTGCTGCCAGGAGGCAGGCTCCAGGCCTGGCAGAGCAACAGTGCTGTTCAACTCCTCACTTATCCCCGTGTGTTCCCAGACCTACCGACAGTCCATACAGCTCTCTAGGTACAGCTCACCTCTCCGGACGACCCTATGCAGGCTTGAGATTGAATGCGCATAGACAGGAAGCTCAGTGCTGAAGTCCTGGATTCAGCCCTGAATGTGTAGTAAAACATACCCAAAATAATGCTATCAAAGGATAGGACCCAAAATAATGAACGTGCCAGAAGCATCCACTATTACAGGGCAAAAGAAAACAACAAGCTCTCTAAATACAGAAGTAACCAGGACTGCACTCGCACTGCCCAAAGATTACTTGCACAGAACATTTCAAGAGCTCTAAGGCATTATTTTAGATACACTTTTAAAGATGATCTCTTGATTCATTTTATTTTATGGCTTTTAATGCTATGAAAAGCACACAACATACAAACAAAGATCTTAAAGAAAACCAATGTCAAACCCCAAAAGGGTTATTCAGAAGCGCTTTCAGCAATATGGTACCCAGGACAGTGAACAGTAATATCGGACAACGTCCACAAGTTTATTTTAAGTGGCTTCTGAGAACAAAAGTCCAGTTGGGAAAGACTCTTGTGGCCCAATTTGAGATTAGAACAATCAAGGTACATGAAATAATAAAGTTAACTTAAAAACCCTGCACTCGAGGCAAGAAAGTTTTGACGACATACAGAGCATCTCAAATACTTAACTTACACCGTGGCTAGATATCATGTCTGCTACCTCATCTATATCCCGCTCCTTTTTATCAGTCTGCTTGAATGACTCAATATTAGGTTCACAGAGGGGATTTTTTTTTCCCCCCTCTTCTTTTTTCTTTTTGCCAAAACTCTGCTATCCTAAACAGAATTCCAATTCCAAATCAGTTGTCCCATGAGGTTAATGCACAAGCAGTTACAGTCAGAGATTAAACTCCATCTCCCAAGGGACCATTATCAAAAATTTCTCTAAAAAGGCAACAATGTGCTGCCATGTTATTTCAAGTTATTCATGTTATCCGACTGTAAGCCACAGGGGGATTTTTGCTTATTTCCATTTGTCCCAATCCATTTCAGACCACACATTAGACAATATATAGTGTTAGAGGGCCAACAAGCAGCAGGTAAAGTGCCTGGAGCACTGATCCTGTACAGCGATTCTTTTAATTAGGCACTAGAGAATCCAACATTCCAGACTTTGTGCAAGTACTCTAAATTTAACATACTATGAACCCCATCAACTGAAATGGACATTACAAGACAACATTTAATAAATAACCTTTGAGGGCATGACAAATTCACGATGGATTTCACTGGAGGGCCTCAAGAGAGGGAATTATTTGGGAAGTTATTTTGGGAAGAGCTGACATACAAAGAGGAGATCTTAAATTCCATTGCTCTCCCTAACGGAGCCAGTTTAGACTACGGTTTTATACAACAGGATGCTGGAAGAGTTCACAAATGCCTGAAGGAGGAACAAGAAACAAAAAAACCCCTGTAGGCTTGTGCCTTGTTGCATGCTTCTCCCCTGCGCGTAAGCCCTACCTCCGAGCAGCTCGTGGAAAGGCAGCCAGTGTAGCCTCAGAGCCCGCAAAAAGGGGGTTGACGTGGACAAGTGCAAGCCCCATTGCTGAAAGAGTCCTACATAAGCTAGAACAACTTCTGCATTATTCAAGGCAAGCCTGCCCTACATACTGCTGCTATTGCTCTAGTTGGAGATGAGATGATCGACAATGGTTCATCGTACATTCACTTCCTGCTGATGCACAGATAAAGAAGTCTGGAAAAGTACGGAAAGGAGAAGTATGTTCACGAACACAACATTCTCCTATACGATGCTGCTCTCAGAGGTGTTGGGATTCCTAGGGACAGGACAACTGTTCACCGCAACAGTCCCATCCCAGCACTCCCCCAGTTTAATTAAATTGTAGGGAAGAAGCACACCATAAATTAGTGTTTCAGCTTTTTCTGCTTTAAAAAAAAAGTAGTGTTGCTTCATACAACTAGGCAGGAAAAAAGTAAGTGAAACTAGCTGCCCATCGCTGCCAGGAAGCTTCCAGTTAAAAAACAAGCAATATTACTACATTCACATGATCTTTGATTTCTGCTGCAGATAGCGATATAACTTAACAACTCAAATAGCTGTGTACTTCCCATCAGAGACTGCTTCTACTCAAACGTTTTCTAAGCTGTACGTCTCTCCAGTAAGTACTGGCCTGATACCTAGCTGAACTCCTGTCTGAAAAGCAGGCAGTTGCAGAAGATTTATTGTGACATTTTAAGCAGGAAAAACCATGTTTAAAGTTGCCATAATAAATTCCCATTTAAACCACATTTTACTTTGCAGCTTTTACTTTCTCCGGTCCCACACTAAAACAATTGTTTTCCTATACACTGCTCTACAGTAGTCATTAAGAATGCAGTTTGTTTGTCGACTATAAAATGTAAATCAAAGACCTTTCCACAATTCTTTAACACCACTAGTTGCAACATATTTCCATTACTGAAAAGCAGGCTGAAGCTTCATTCTGAAGACCCACTTGTTGCTTAGGCAGAATCAACTCTATGGACTTCAGTAAAAAATTAAGCTCTAAGATCTCTGTACTGCCAGGCACAGTGCACTACCAATATATTTATGGAAAAGTGCAGTATTTTTAATCTAGTAGCAAAGATGATTAAATTTCAGAAAACAATTATAATTCTACTTTGAATCTAGCAAGTATTAGCCAAATTTTGCTAGACGCCTATGTAGCTAACCTTTTACTTACCGTAATACAGTTTCACTTTAAAAGAAACGAAATTCTCAGTTAAAACATCCTAAAATATGATTAAAGTGTACTTCCCATTATCACTAATGCTACCGAGATGTATGACAAACTGAACTTGAAGAGCAATAGTCTGGTGAAAGGCCTAAGTTCTCATCTGTAACGCGTCTCAAATATCAAAGCACTGAAAATATGAAAGGACTCATAGCATCAATTCAAAACTCAGAATTCAAAAAGCAGCAGGGTCAATGTAATGTCCTATGTGACTAACACTGAAAAATAGGCTGACTGCAAGTTACATTTGTCGGAGCTCAGACTGCTCTCATTTGCGCCAAGGAGAGCAGATTTTGACTAGCTCGCCTGAATTCTACAGTAAAAGGATTACGTTAATAGCAATTTGTTTAAATCCCCATGAACATGGTTAGAGAACTGCGGTCTCGCGTACAATTCATGTAGCAAATTACGACAATTGAGTTGTTGCAGTGTTTTTACTTGAAGGTGACTAGTTTTCCTGATTTTATGACATAGGTCCAGATGAAACAGTGTAATAAGCGAAACCGTGAAATAAGTGAAAAATCAATTAAAAAAATCAAAGACCTTCCTGTAAACTTTTTCCAGATCTTATTTCAACTCAGCCGAAGAACAGTGTAACCAAAGCTGACTCAGCTCAAATCAAGTCTGGACTGTTACTGCCAGTGTACAAGCCAAACTGTTTTGGTTTTTTCTTAATTCTATCAAGATTTTTTTGTAGGGCAACTACTCCAACACTTAAATGAATACTTGCTCCGCTGAGTTTGTTTTGCGGTTCACTTGGTGGAAAGTATTTTACCATGAGCTTACAGGACTGGATTTAGAACAGGTTAGAAAAGCAAGTCTCAATTATCAAACTACTGAGCACGAAGGCGGCTGCTGAGCCTCCTAGTAAGATTCAAGAGTTTTAGACAGCAAAGTTGTCACCCTCCAGGTCTGGGCAACAGCAGCTTACCTGTATAGTTCAGACATGTATATTATATTTGGGTTAAGCTAGGCATTATTTATTAAACATAAGATAGTGCATTTGTCTGAATGGTTTTGGATATCAGGGCTGGAATAGCTGTTTGGTTTTTTATTAACCCATTTTGTTACACACATGTGAAGTACTTAATTACACCACCATAACCAGCGGCGTTCCCTAGAAAAGACTCGAAACTCCTGAAAGAAAACTCCTGTACAGCCAGTCCTCTTTGAAGGATACGAGAAATTTTGCACAGAGCAGTACACAATTCTACCACTGTTAACAGCCAAAAGAGTAAAAACCTGCAGTCATGCACAGCAACCACCAGGAGTTAATATATTAACTACTGCTTTTTAGTCACCTCAGCAGCTCTTATATATTGTTTCAGGCAAAGATGCAAATAAAAACAAATGCAGAAAGTACACATTCCCCTCTAGATCTCGGTATGTATGTTTGTCCCCATATTATCTGGCATAAAAGATATCAGATGCATACAATTTGTCTTAAACCACAGTGCTGACCATAAAGACTTCAAACGTCTGTTTTAAGTTAAGGCAAAAGTTCAGATGTTACAACCAAGTAGTGCATTTTCTAATGCAAATGCATGAAATCCAGGATCACAAAGCTGACAGGGCTGTGAGACACACTTATCCAGAGGAAAAAGAGAAAATCAACACCCCCCCCTCCCCCCAAACATACAACGCCGCAAAGACAGAGCGAGTCCTCTCCAACTACTGAAGGCAAATTCCTCAGCTCTGAATCGCAGGTCTTCCAGCCGCCAGCATGCCAGGACACAGTATTTAGGAGCGCTGCCTTTGCTCAGGAGTAGCAGTTCCAAGAAGAAAAATATGATTATTCATGTACTGTCTTGATGAAGAGAGGAAGGCTTCATTAGATTATAACCCGGTACAGGGAAGATCTCTGTTCGGAACCCAAGACGGTGCTATGGATACTTCCTAACTAAACACACCAGAAAGTATCCTGTGATCACAGAAAACCATCAGCTAAGAGAACTGAAGAAGAAAAAAAAAAAATTTTATGCCATAGCAACCAACTTCACAGGCCTTAAAATTAAATCAGTCAAAATCTTAAAAAATATTTTGAAGAAAGATTTAAAATGAAATGATGATTATTACCTAGACATTTTATTCAGCCAGTTCTTCGAGCTTCATTAATTTCTACCCATTAAAAAAGAATAGGAAAAACAACTTCAAAGCTTTTTCAAGTAAAGCACATTTTCCAAAGACCAAAACAGAGTCCACTGAGAAAGTGACACTGTCATGCAGGAAAGCTATAGTACAAGAAAGATCATCTAGACATCACCTCCATACCAGAACATACGGACAGCACGCAATTTGGCTATATAACTCTTTAAGTCACTCAGTTCCAACTGTGACAACCTAAAGCAGCACCAGAGACACTGAGATCTCCTCTCCTCTCCTCCAGCCTCGGGAAAACGAGACCCTAAGTGGCAGGAAACACAAACTATGCGCTCTCTATTTCTACTCTCATAACTGAGCGAGTCTCTGCTTTTCAATGCGTTCAACTATTTGACCAAGAAAATCGTCTTCCCCATAGCTGGACCTCTGCATATCACAGCTTTCTCAGGTCCTCCCAAGGCGCCAGCCAGGTTGGGACTGCTCAGCTTGCGGCACTCTTCCCTGCATCAAGTTTTCCTTCTCCCTTTGCACTTCCGTTCCTTTATTCCGCAATATTTCTCAGTTTTCTCCCATTGCTCCCTGCTATGACTTATATCAGCATCTTTCTCCCACCCTCCTCCGCACTATTTTCTAGTGCACTTCCTTTCAGTGGTCTCGCAGTCCTCTCTCTACTCCCGTTTCTTGCAATCGTTCTCCACCTCATCTCTTACTTGCACTTTCGTCCACTCCTGTTGTCCCTATTTTCCCTACCATGACCACACCTGCGAGGAAAAGAAAAAAAACAAAGAAAACCCCACCATACTGGCAGGCTTTCTCCTTCAGTTCAAAGCACTTAATATGCCTTCCACCACGTTTACAGGAATTGCCTGAAATAATCCGCACATATTCTCCAACTGCTTCCACGTTCAGGCAGCATTTCCACTAACACCTCTAACGCAAAACCTGGCGTACAAAGCAGTACGTGCTGTATCAGCTCATCCCTGCCATAAACTCAGCCTGAAGTATTTCCTGATCCTCCTCCAAAGAACTGTAACTGTAAGAAGTGTCAGTTCACTAAAGGAAACACTCATAAAATAATCCTTTTTGTTAAGCCAAACTGCCCAGGCCGAGCTGGTAAATAACCAGCTACCACAAGCAGCAGCATGCCAAGAACAGCACAACAGTGTTGCAAAACTGAGAAAAAAAACCCAAAACCAAATAAGAAAAAAGACAAACCATCTCGGGCCAGCAGAAGTGCAGAGACTGTTAGACAGCTAAGGCCATGGCAAACTAAGAACCTAGGCTTAACGCTCTGTTGGCAATAAAATAAGCATGCAGGATCCAGCAGGCGAGAGAACATTTTGCATTCTGGGCAGTTCACACGCAGCTTTGCCGAGGTGAAAAGGGTACTTTTACGTATTGCCACATCCCAAGATGAAGCCAAAGGGATATGGCAAAGGAAGCAACTCGGCCACATATAAGATTTTTTAAATGTATTTAGAGTTTTACTTTGTAAGAGCTAACTGCAAAAGCCAGTAATAAATTGGGCTTACACCATCTAAGCACCAGGAAAAAAAACAAGAGCTTAACGATAAGAATTCAGCTAATCTGGGTTAAGAAGCCAAACCTCAGGAGAAAAACTTCGGGGGCTGTTCCAACCTTGTCTCACTATTTTTCTCTTATTGCTCCTCATTCCTGTGTTTTCAAACCATAATCTTTTCAATCACCTCCTCCCAGGCCCAATCATTCCCTTCCCTAGGCTTCAGTGGATCCTTCTCCCATTTTATGGATTTTAGAAGCAGAAGGGACCATTTTGACCGTTCAAATTAAAAGACATGTGACACAAAGCTCTGTGAACTGTTCAAACTCAGTTTGAGCTGGAATCATAACTTGCATGGAGATTTCCAATGCAAACACAAAGATTTAACTCATACAGAATCTAGGATCCAGTTACCAGTCTATAATCAACTTATAACATTTCTTAAAATTGCACCGTATTTTTATTCTAAGTCAGCTCGACTTCAACTATGGGAAAGAATTATCCCTTTTTTTTGAGGGATGTCAGAGTTCCCAAATCCCTGAGCCCCATAAAGGTGGCTTTGGCTCATCACCAAGTCAGTCTCCCTTAGAAAAAGGGAGAGAGTAAGCAGAGCCCTCGGCAAGGCTTAAGGTACATTTTCCAGCTTTCTGACCACTGCCTTAAAAAAAAAAATCCCTTCGTGTGTTGAAATCCAAACCAGGTGAAAGTGCTGCAAGCGCAAGAGACCATCACTGCAATACTAACTGCCTTCTCCTTTGCAATAGCAACGATCAGAAAACCAGAAGAGCATCCACCCGCCACCTATGTACCTACCGCCGTAAGAAACGGCCCCCATTCAGAAGAGCTCGCCTGCAAGCGAGACCCACTGTTGCTGCCTACAGAATTCATGGCATAAAATCAACTCTAATCGTTGAAGGAGATGGCCAATTCAGTCAACAATAAGTCGTCACAATTTGCGTTTTTTCAAACCTTACCCACCCGTGTGCTATGTTTAATCCACAACCCTCAGTTACTTACATCTCTGGACAGGTAAACAGTCATTTGCTGCCACAGCCCAGCGGTTTCAAAGACACACTTTAAACTCTAGCCACCACTTGGGCATGTACAAGCCATAAGAAACTGAAATAACACCAGTACTTGCTCAAATAAAAGCTGATGCTGCATGCTGATTCCAAACACCACCTCTTCCCTTCGACTCGATGAATTGCTGGGGTAAAAATCAAGCTACCAGAGATCACGTTTATCCACCTCACAGTGCCACCAAACAGTTCCAGGCAGAAGGACTAGACAACATCCACACCGACTGCAGGCTCAAGACCTTTCTCTACAGCTACAGTCTCCCCATGAGGGATGGCGACTCCAAGTGAGCATTGCTGCTTGGAGCGATGCAAGTACTCTTCTCCATCTACGATTTTAAGATATTGGTAATTTCACCAGCATCTCACAAGCTTATGGGACCATTTAAAGAGCCTAGGTACTTAAACAGTAAGGAATACAACGTTATGTGAAAGGAAGTGTCAGCCCCCAGCCGTCAAACATCACACGCTTTCTGCGCTGTTAAGCTGCAACAAATGCATATTCTGGCCTTTTACGTTGACGTGGACTGTGCATCTGAAATAGGAAAATTACCATTCTCAAAAACCAGAATGGTAAGATTAACTTGTTTTGTTCTCAACGCAGCCCTCAACATTAAGACAGACATTATTTTTCCAGAAAGCACAGCATTTAGACTCAATTACACTGTCACTGCCATAAAGCTACCACAAAGGAAACACAACCATTCAAGATGAAGAAAGTAGCAGGAGGCCAAGACCTTGATCTCTAATCCCAATTTAGCCACAACTGTCTGATAGTACAAAAATTATTTAGCTTTCCGCCTCAGTAACATTATATAGGTGAATATATATTGTTATTGCTATCCCACAAAAAGGCTTTAAATGTTACATAATCTTTGCAAGTGCAAAGCAAGTAAAGCTCAACAATTATGGCATCAAGTTAATTCACTGAATAATCAGTTCAAGGTATGTTTTAACAGTAAAATTATGCTCACTAATAAGCCAGAAAAGAGGGCTGCATTGGTTAAGATATTTTCGTACCTGCTAATGCTTCCTACCTCAAAATTCAACATTAACAGCTTAGTTCTGCTTTAAATGCAAAACATCATTAATCATGCAAAAATCCTGCCTAGCAAATATATTAATATTTCATAGGTTTATTTATACTAGAACCACCATGAAAATTAGTTTAATAAGCAGGGTGCAAAAAAGGGGCTTAACAACTGCAGTCTTTATGCTAAATGACACACAAGCTCTAAAGTCCCTCCTGAAACAGAGTAGCAACCAGAACAGTTTGAAATCAAGCACTTTAAATACACATATTTTTCAAAACCAAATGTGTATGCCACTCCTGTTCTACCACTTTTATATCTTGGTATAAAATTATTCAGGTAGAAACTAAACTGATGACAAAGTTTAAGCAACTCAAAACAGTAACTCATCCAGTGCACAAATAATTTTAACGAGAAGAAAATGGATTCAACTGGAAAAACTCATCAAAACATGTTTTTACTTCCATTTACTGATTATAGTATAGCCAGCTAGTTCTGATCACTATATCCTCCAAATTCAGAGCATCCTTCTCATTCTTGTAATAAGAAAGGAAAGCAAGAAAGCACAATTACCATTTGGCTTCTAGCTTTCAATCACACAGTTGAACAACCTGAAACGCAGAAGAGTTCTGCACCTGCAAAAGAGGAAAATGTTCTAGGCCAATTTAGCATTTCGCTAAATCAGTGGTAAAGTATCTGGAATCAGTCTGACAGTCTGATTTTTTAAAGAATTCTAAAAACGTTTATTCCTTAAATATTTGCATTAAGGATTCCTTTAAACCGACAGTCTACAAGTAATCTCTCAAAAGCATAAAGTTTAAATTTGTAATGATTTGTTTTTGACTATTCTATCTTGTTTCAAACTATTCTTTACTAAATGCTTGCGTTAAACAGCTTCTCCCAAGCATTGACCTTATAAAGGTTGAGAGATGCTCCTAATCTATCAACCAAGGACTCAACATTCCTGGTTCTTTAGATTCAGGAGAGCTACCCAGCAAAAAACAGGGAAGACTTACTTCGAAGGTATCCAAGGTAACAAGTCAGCAGGTACTGAAACACAGTGTTCATATCACATTCAAATTGGTTAAGAGAAGCACATCTTCTCTTTCCCCTATAGTTTATGAACTCAAAATAAAGGTTTTAAGTAGTTGCTCTGCCCAATTGTTCTAATTTAAAAGTGTCCTAACTTTTCCATATCACACTATGAAGAAAAACCAACTGAGGCTCTTAAAAGCTTAGTTTCAAACCATATCCACTTTAGAGGAACATTTATTATGAGAAAAGTAAGATCACATTAAAGGCTTATGAAAAAAGGCTGCTTCTACAGCCAAATTGTATTTACAGTCTTTCTTGCTCCTGGTAGTGCAGTACTGTCCAAATACCCTCCTCACTGATGCTATCACACTCACACACAGCAACTTCCCAGAGTTTTCTATTTATTATACTCTGACTTTTTAAAAATGGGCTCATAAAACTTGCACAGACTAGTTCCCCACCTTTTCCCAAGCATCAGTTTTCAAACGCAACTATCATTTTTCTGGTATTGTCCAAACAAATTGTCAGATGGCCTAGGGTAAAAATTAAAAATTGCATCATCATCAACAATAACAGCTAAAAATAGTCACCATTTCTTCAGCTGTTGCGTCCAACACAAAGGAAATGTCTGAGAAGACGTCGGATCCATCCCACATCACCCTACGTGCCACCCAACGTTTACAACTCACTACTTTTACTCAGAATCTAAGTTTCAATAGTTAAACGATATGAACACATACAAGTTAGTTATTTCAATTCATTTCTCAGAGTAGCGCTCTGTGGAAGGTATTTTTACGTCAGGATAGAGCCCATCAGAACAGTTTTACAGCAGGCTAAGTGTCGAGTCTAAGAGCAGCTGACAGCATTCTTTGCAGGCTGAAAGACAAATAAAGACAAGAGTCTTCTCAGGCTGCACACAGGCACCTTCGGAGAGAAATCTCAATCCAAAACGATCCCAAGATGTCCCGGCACTGCCTGGGATACTGCCCCGGTGAACGATTCACCTTCTACACTGGCTCTCAGATCAACAACTAGCAAACCACTGAGATACAGGCAAGCTTTGAAAGGGAAACAAACTTCAAAAACCGTAAACCGACGTGATATTTAAAAGAGAAAGTGGAGCTTCACGAGAACGTGCAGAACCAACGTAAGGGCTTGCACCTGCTGAAAAACGTGATGCGAGACCTCCCTTCGTCTTCTGCTTCTCTCCGCACACTCCTTTGCACTAGCTCCTGCACTCATGCCCCTCTGTGAGCGCACGCAACTTGCTAAGACGACAAAACTATCCCAGCAGAGAGCTGACAAATAGGCCAGAAAAAGGTCTACCTCACTAAAATGGCTGAAAACCAACAAGCCCTGGAACTATGAAAAGAGAGAGGAGGGGCCACACAACTGGGAGGGAAAAGGGAAGAAAAAAAAAAAAAAGGAAAGAAAAAGAAACAACAAGACCTTGTCCTTTTGGCAGGCTGCTAGCTCGCTGCACCTCCCGAAAGTACAGCTTCTGGGATTATCTCAGAGGCAGCGCCTCCCTGACGGGGAGTCCAGAGGGTCCCTTCAGGCACCAGCAAGCAGAACAACCGACAAGGGACAAGTTATTCATAAGCAAATAGCACCGTTCCAAAACGCTCTGCTAAGTGTTGCATCAGGACTCGTTTAATAAGTCTGCCTTGAGTGTTTTATTAAACTACCTGTCCGCAATGCAAATGCGAAGCTAGATAAAAATTTAAGTTGTTTTTGGATTTTAAGTCAGGAAGTAATCACTGATGTATTAGTTCAAGACTCCCCTTGATGAGTGCAACCATTAAGTCACTGCCATCTGCTGTCTCTGCAATAACTGATGAGAAAAGAGCACAGGTTTTTCCCAAATACGTTTCCACTTCATAAAACACCATTAAAACTGACACAGCCTGACTTTCTTGGACTTCACAGCAGAGAAGCCAAGAAGCAAACAGACGCAGCACCGAATCTTTCTTTTTCCTTAGCTCACCAAAAGCAGTTCCTCCAAAAGCTTCTTGGAACTGAGGAAGAACTATCAGCAAAGAGTCAGAGGACGGGGCTAGAAAAGACTCGGAGAGGACAACTAATTCTTTCTTGAACTGTATCTAAATCATTCATGACAGATATTTAGTAACAAAAGAGATTCCCCAGCCAGTCTCCCTGCAAAAACTGATCCAGGTCTAGAGCTTGCGTATCCAGTTTCGTACATCCACAAACACGCAGCAGCAGCGGAAGGCAGCCACCTCTGCAGGTGGGCTCGACGCGAAGGTGGGAATCCAAAGCTCAAAGATATTCTCAGGTGGTGACTGCTATCAGCGAGGTACCTTTCCCAGCAGTAAGGGGGCAGCGCGTGATCTCTTTAAAAGATCCTCTCGCCAAACTCTCCCAAGATCTTTGAAAGCTGAATAAACCCGTAACGTATCAAAGTCAAAAAAAAAGAAAAAAGAAGAAAGAAGAAAGAGGCGCTCGCTCGCACTACGACTCTTTCTTCCCTTCTGGGCCCCCGGGCCTGCGAAGCCGGGGCAGGAGGGAGCCGCCCGGACCACGGCCCGAGGGTGCCAACCCCGAGCGGGGCGGGAAGCCGCCCCCGAGCAGACGACGCGGCCCCACGCGTGTGCGCGCACAAGCCGCGGGGCCGCCGCGCCCGGGCCTTGCTGCCCCGCTCCGAACCGCGGTGCCGGGCAACGGCGGCCCCGCGCCTCCTTCCGCAGCGGGCCGCCCCCCCCCCTCCGCCCGCCGGGCTGCCCGCCCGCAGTGCCGCGCAGGGCCGGGCCGGGCTCCCCGCCGGCGCTGCCCCCGCCGGCCCGGCGGCTCTTTGTTCGCGGCGCCGCGGCCCGGCCGCGCTAGGCCCGGCGCGGCCGCTCACCTCGCGCACGTCCTGTAGGCACTCGAGCACGGCGAGGTTGTTGGCCCAGCTGTGCTTGGAGCAGAGCCGCACCACGTCCTCGCGGCACACCGCCTCCTCCGACAGCTTCCACCCGCCGCCCGAGCCGCCGCCGCCGCGGGACCCCCGCCCGCCCGCCGCCGCCGCGCCGCCCGCCGCCGGCCCCTGCGGCGCGGCGAAGGCCAACCCCGCGGCGGGCCCCGCGGGCTGGGGGCCGCCGGCCGCCGGCCGCGCCGCGAGCGCCAGCAGCAGGAGGAGCGCCGGGCCCGGCCAGCGGCTCCGGACACGTCCGCACGGCGCCATCTTGGATCCGCCACCCCCGGCGCGGCCGCCCGCCCACCCCACCGCACACACGCACGGCGTATGCAAATGAGCATCGCTCATCCCCGCCCCGGGGCGTGGCCTCCCCTCGCCCCGCCCCCCGGCCGGCGGGGAAGGGGCGCGCGCGACGGCGGCTCTGCCCGCGCCACGTGCCCGCCCCGCGCGGCCGCGCTCCGCTTCAAGCTCTTTGCGCCTCGGTTCCCCTCTGTGAAATAGGGACAACACCCCCCCCCCCCCCGCCTACCAGGCCGATGGAGAACGCAGGAAAGCCCGGGGGGGAAGGGATAAGTCGGTGCTCAGAGGAGGGTCTGGCTCGCGCGCGGTAAATAAAACCTGGGCCAGATATCGGAGAATAAAGAAAAAACAAAATAGTGAATAGCTGCTCCTTAAGTGACTGCCAGCCAGCCAGCCAGGACGCTTGTGCGCAAGGGCCCTGGAAGGAAGAAAAACAAAAGCAAAGGCGTGAGATCGCGCACTTAGAGACCGTTTCATCCCGGAGACACACGGCAGAACAGATTCTGGCATTTCCTGACTCGGGGTGCTGCGCTCGCGACTCCCGTCCTCTTCTGCTCGCGCCGGCTGGGGCACAGGAGAGCCGGGATTGATCCCAGCCAGGAGGCACGCGAGCCAGGGCAGAGCGCAGAAAATCAGATTTTGGGGGGCGCGAGGCGCAGGAGCAGCACGGCCCTTCCCTGCCACGGCGGGCGAGAGCCGCTGGGCCCGCGAGCCTCGGCCGTGGGGCGGCTCCTGCAAGCTGGGCAAAATCGCCCAGGTTGCCACCGCGCTGCGGCGTTTTCTCCCTGCCCGGCCCCAGTCCTCCGCCAGGCTGGGCCACGGTGCTTGGCGGAGGAAGGGGCTGGACTGGGAGCATCTCCGACCCTGCCGTGCGCACCCGGGTGGGAGGTGGAACGGAACGGCACCTGCATGAGAAAATAAAGCGAGGCAAAAAGAAAGCAATTGCGGAGTGCAAGAGCAGGAAGGTGGGAGAGACGAGAAAAAGTCCACCTGCAAGGACCGGGACGTTCAGGGTACGGGCTCTGTGCTGCCAGAGCACAGAAAAGCTGGATTTCTGCCTGCCCTGCTTTGTCGGCGTTTGGAAATAAAGCTGTGTTTCTTTCCAGCCCAGACTTCGGCAGCAAATCCTCCTCTTGGCCAAGAGCTCTGGCGCGCAGGCAGCCATCAGACCAGGGGCTCGGAAATGAGGAGGGAAGGAGCTGCAACAAAGAGGATCTATGAAGCTCAGGGGCTGAAAAGAGAGAGATTAGAAGCAGTTAAAGTGCAACTCGCCTCCCTCCCCCAGGCTTTTGACAGGCCTCTAATTGGATGGATAAAGAGGCTGCATGAAAATCCGGGAAACGGGCTGCCACATTGCATATGTCAGCAGTCCCTCCGGATTAAGCGCTTCGCTGGGACATGTTCCTGCTGGCGGCAGGCGACAGGCCCTGGGGGGCGGCTGCCCCTCAGCCACCGGCGATCCCATCCCCGCAGCAAACGGTGGCCTGGGGCCCGCATCCCATCGGAGCGGGGCAGCCAGGGCAGGAGAAGACACAGCAGAAAGCCTGCCAAAGCCAGCTCCCGCTCCCTGGTTGCTGCCTCCCATCCGTGCTGGCTGCCCAGACCCGCTGCTGCAAGTAGCAAACGCAATTTTCCACTGTTACTTTGGGAAGGGGCCGTTTCGTTAAGCAGATGCCGGCCAGAGGACTTTCGAACAGCTCTTTTCCGCAGCCTTTCCCACCCCAGGGCTTACAGCCCTTTCCCCACATGAGTGTCGGTATTCCCAGCAGCCCCGTATGGGAGTTTATCCTGGTATCGCTGGCTGAGAAATTAAAATATCAGAGCCAACTGGGACCTCCCGGCAGCTCCCAGAAAGCTTTGACCGTTCCCCTTCCTGCTGCCAGTTTAATCTCTGCAAAACTGTCTAACCGAAACGGCTGGTGGGGCCGAGCGGCACCTGCCTGCAACCCGTCCGGTCGCCCACTGAATTCGGCATCGGGTCAGCTAAAAGCAGCGATGCAGTCGGGGACTCCAAAGCTGCACTTGCCTTGAGCACACGCTCAGGACCCGTAGCTTTCCCGGTGTCCTCCGAGTCTCCCAGAGGCAGGATCGCACCGGCCAGCTCACGACAACCTCGCAGGCCAGGCTTCGCCCCGCTGGCTGCATCCCTGCTCCAAAGCCTCAGCTTGGCTTCCGACGGCGCAGGGAAACGGAGGACGGGGAGAGATCGCTGTCTCAAGCCCTTCGCCCGGTCGACTCCAGGAGCAGTTTCCCCAGCGCAAGGCTGTGGCGGACCGCAGAAACCTCCCCCTGGGAACGTGGTGGCTTTGCCGTGGTTCGGCGAGGCACAACACGGGGCTTTGCGGGGAGGAAGTCTCCGGGCCGGAGAGCTGCAGGGCTGCTCCCGTTCCGGTTCTAGGGCTGAGACCTGATGCACTTCCCTCACGAGTGGACTGGAGCTGCAGGACCCTCGCTGCTGGCTGCCAGCCCTGGACCTGCTCGCCTGGGAGGAGGCTCCATCTCCTGCCCGCGCACGATGCAGCGCGGCACACGCTAGCGAGCCAAAAGGCTCTTTTCGATGGCCCCTTTGCAGCGCCACCGGCAGACACGCAGGGTAGGAGCTCCCTGGGTCCAGCTAGCGAAGAAAATAAAAACGAACCCCATCAGATCAATACCTGGGGAGCTGGAGGCACAACACACGCGAATCAGTGCGGCAACGGGCCTGATGGGGAGCTTTGCTGCACTGGATGAGTCAGAGCAGGAGCCAGCTGACCCGTGCCAGGACCGTTTGCAGCAGGGACGCAGAGCCGGCACACGGATGGGACGCACCGGAGAGCTCACGCAGCCCCGCAGGAAGGGTGGCTGCCGGCCAGGCCTCCGGCGCCCGTCGGTGCAGGGACCTGTCCCGGCCCTCGGCCCCTGCCATGGAACAGGAACGGCTCTGTTTTCCCGCCTCGGCTTGGCCGCTGGCTAGCAGTTGCGGAAGGGACCACGCTCCGTATAGCTGCTTTCTTTTTTGATGAGCAACTCTCTTGGCTTGGATCCCATCCGGGAACCTGCAGGCAACGAGCAGTCCCTTTGGGGGGGTCTTTAAGTGGCAGAAAGTTTCTGTCCCAAGAGCTCCAAGGCTGCGGGCACATGAGAATGTGTTAAGGGAAAGGGAAGAATCATTGTTATAAAAAATAATAATGCAGCAACCGAATACGCACCCCCGTGGAATAAAGCACTTGTGCAAAGGTGGAAAAGCAGCGGATAAACACCCTCGACACTTGCATCAAGCATCCTCCAGGACGTCATCGCCCACCACTGTCCCTGGGCCCTGGCGCTTGCCTTCCCAGCAGGCGTCCGTGAGCTGACGGCTCTTGGGAACTCCGGCCAAAGGGCTCGACTTGCCTTTCCCGCGCGGGGGCACGGCCGTGGTCCTTCGCACTCTCCCATGGGGACGTTTGAAACCTTGTTCTCCTGAGCAAAGGTTCGGGGTGACCCCGGACCCCAGAGGCTTTCGCGCAGGCCCTTCCTCGGCTTTGGACAATGCAGCCCCGACCGCTCCGCCTGGAGCCGCCCAGAAGACCCAGCGCGGGGAGGGACACAACAAGGTCACATTGCTTCGGCGCCACTTACGGCGATGGTACAGATCCTGCAAGGCTCAAGCTCTAAACCTACCTGGGGCTTCCCAGGCTAAGCCTGGGCGCTACGCAGCACCTTCCCTGGGAATTAGGTCGCACAGCATGAGCATCGGGGGGAATGAAGAGAAGCACTAGGGAAGGCACCATGGAAATAGCCCAGAGTAACCCCGTTCTGGCCAAGGATGCAACATTGTGGAGGGCAAAGACCCTGTCGGCTACAACCAGGCCATTTTTTTTTCCCCATAAAAGGCATGGGAGAGCTGGAAAACGGAGCCCTAGGATGTGCAAAGAGCCTGAGCACGGGCTCCCTTGGGTTCCTGCAGCCTTGGGAGCTCGCCGCAGAATTGCTTTTTGACGAGCAGCCACCCGCTTCCTTCAGCTGAGCAGCCCATCAGCCAAGCTTCGTTGGAATCCTTTCCCCAACCTTTGGTTTTAACGTACCGCGTAATCCAGCATTAAATTTCGTGAAGAGCAGCCCCACGCCCGCTGCGTCCGCCTAGCAAGTGAAACGAGGAAGGGTTATTTCTTTGCTTATAGCGACATCTCTGCTCGTGCAGGAGCCCCGGCAGCTCATTGCAGCTGCGCACCCTCCGCTTCGGCCCAGACTCAGTGGAAATTCCCTTATTGCAACGTTTCAAGCGTGTTGCCAGGAAGGCCCTCGGAGGCCGGGTGCTGTGCTAGGTGCTTGCAGTCATCTGCTTTTGCAGCGCGCAGCAGATGCAAGTCTCAGTTGCTGGTTCAAGCGATAACATGCATTTACGGAGCCTCCAGCTTAGAGCAAGGAAGGGGTAAACATGGCCCTTGTTTTTTGTTGCAACGCCTCTAATTCCTTCCCAGCAATCTCTTTTCTCGCCAGCTCCCCACCTCGGGACGAATAAAAGCTATTCCTTCAGTCTGCAGGGAGAAGAGGGCTCCAATTTTTAATTGGATGCAGACCGCTCGCTCCCATGCGGCAAGCTCGGCTCGGCATCTTGGCGCAGCCGCCGGAGCTATGGGCTGTTGCAGCCCTCTCCTTTGCACGGAGACCCGGCTCAACCGCCCCTCTCCGAAGCTTTGGGTCGGAGTCTTCAGGCCCCAAGTTTTGGCTGTGTTGGCACCATTCCTGACCGATGATGGTCTGCAACCACGAAGGCTTTGCAGCCTCCCCAGACAACCTACTCCAGTGCTTCGTTGCCCTGAATATTCAACATTTTTTCGAGGGGGATCTTCATGCTTCGTACTCACAGCTGCTTATAGAGCCTGACGCGACCTTTGCGTTTTGCACCAAGGCGCGATGTTGCTGACACGTCTCCGCGCCACAGAGCGCCACAAGCCCCGGGTCGCTGGCTGCAGACCCGCTGCCACCCACCTGCATCACGCAGCTCCCGTCAGCGCAGAAGGGAACTTTTACCTTCTGAGCACGACTGCGGTTTTCCTCTGGAGCCGTTCTCCAAGGCCGGCCTTTGCCTTCCCGAGCACTCACTGCCGTTCCTGGCGGGGCTCCTCTCCTTTCCTTGACCCTTGCTGCTAACAGAAACATCAAATCGGACTCGATGCAAGGCTGACCCCCATGGACCTTCACATTAATTATGCTTCACTAGGTGGAATAATCACAGAAATCAGCTGGAGGCATTTTCCCTCTGGACCCCGCACGGCCTGGCCATCGCTGGCACCTTTCAAGTGCTCACCGCTCGCTCCGTTGCTGCCCCGAGGGCTGCAGATAAGCAACATCCCCCATCCCCTATGCGTTCCCAAAAGATGCCACTGCCATCTCCAAGATTTCATCCATGAATTAAGTACCTGAGCATGAGCTTCCCAAAGGCGGCCAAGCTGGACCCATCCCAGCGCTCGCCAACGGCAGGGTGCCCTTTGCCAGCAGCGACAGCTCCACCTGCCGCGTGGGAGCAGGCGAGCGTCCGGCGAGGGCGAGCAAAGAGGCATTTCTGCCTTCTCAGCGTTATCGCTGACTGCGCTTAGACCAGGGGGATGCTCTGGCTCCTTCAGTGAAACAAGATTCAGGTTAAGCCTGTTTCGGTTACAGCATTGCCCAGTTTTCATCCAGAGTGATTTGGGACACGTAGCAAAACAGCCCCTTCTCTTTTTCCCGGGAAGCGGGAGGCTCACGCGCATGCACACCGAGCTGCTCTCACTCCTTAGCCGACCGCTTTAACTTTCAGAGCTATCTTCTTCTACGAGCTGTGACATTTTGGATTATTTCTGTTGGAGTCTCACCACTGAGTCACTGCAAACCAAAAGCCAAGCCATAAGGCATGACGCTATGGAGATGAAGGCCCCAGGGAGCGGAGAACAGGAACAGGCAGGGAGACGGCTGCCTCCCGCTCCCTTGGCAAATCCTTCCAGGCTAAAGCAAGACTCACCCTTTCCCTGTTCTTCCTTCTTTACCACGACTGTTTCCAATCCGAGCAGAATTTCTGCTCACATACACAGCAGCTACAAACCATCTATTTGCTCCAAAGAGCAGGTTCATCTGCAAGGAGTTGTCCAAATTTCCTTCTGGACAGGCTCCTACACGAAGACAGGCTGCCCCCAGGTGACACTGCTTGTCTTCAATACCATGTGGAGGTCAAGCCCTTCTCCAAAAGGCCATGCTCCTCCCAAATCTAGCTTTGCCATGCCAGACCCACCGGCCCCCCTCAGCCACATCTCTGGAGGAAGCAGAGGGGCCTCTAGGCTTCCTGCCGCGCTCGTGTCACAGTCGCCTCTGCTGAACACTTCGGGGTCATCCCCAGGCTCAGTCCTGGTTTTGCAAGAATTAAAAATCAGGAAAGGTGCCCTCCCGCAACAGCTTGGCACATGCATGTGCCGTTTAACGGCAAGGCACCACCTGGGAATGGCAGCCAGAGCAGCATTTCAGCAGGAAGTTTGCAGGAAACCCCTCTCCATCTCCAAAACCAGAGAAACTTGGGACAGGAGAAGGGGCTGACACCATTCTCCAAGGGTTAAGCAGGGAGCTCTGAGCACCTATGCTTGAAGGGATTTGTCCATTTTTTTCCTTCCCCCTCCTGTCCCCTTCCCACACATCCAGCCTAGAAAAAGGCCTAGAAAGGAAAACAGGATCCCCCCCTTCCAAGGCAGAGTCTTGTTCCTCTCTTTAGGCCTAATTTTGCTCAATCCCCTCTTTTCTCCTCAACCAATCCAAGGAGAAACGTAGCTTGATGAGGATTCTATCTCCAGTCATTAAAAGCATCCATATCATTTCAATATGAAGCCCAATGTACCCTGGAAATACTACAAAACATGAGAAACCTTACCTGAATACAAGCTTGTTTATGTTCACGAGATAGAAGTTTATCTCAACACTATTCACTGCATAAGGTACAGGAGCACCGGTTATATTTAGTAACGATAAATGCTTTATTTTTACAGTCTATAAAAATATAGCAACAAAATATTACACAGAAAAATATAAAGTTAAGCAGAGATCTTCCCATAATCTCATTTTTAAGACACAGGCAGGATTATAACCTGCACATCCCAGATTTCAGAAAGGAAAATTGTTCTGCTGGTTTAAGTGGTAACACACCGAACCTGAAAACAAGAGATGCTGCTTTCCTCAGCTGGGGCTGAGTGGTGCCGAGAGACAGGCTTCCAGCAGAGGAAACTTGTCTTGCAAATTCTTTAAGATTCTTGCACCTTTGCTTTTGTTAAGCACAAAACGAAACATAAATCCTGTTTCCTGATCTGACTTGGTCTCATACCCCATATCCTGTTTACTGTAAAGATGCTAAGAACTCACTGTAGCTGCCCAACACACTCATCTCATGACTTGTCATCCCACCCAACGCTCTACAGGGGACTGGGTCTCAGATTTACACCAGCAAGACTGCAGCACGTTTGCACACAAAGATAACTGAAAGCTGTCTGTGACCTGCTGGTGAGCTGACAACTATGGTTTAAGTAAGACAAAAAGTCAGTGAAAGCAAGCTGATGAAATTCCTGAGTTTCTACTAGTTGCTATTAAAAAAAAAAAAAAAAAGCAGCTAATATTCTCTTTTCGTGGTATTGACTGTTTCAGTACATCAGTGTCTTTAAGAAAGGACATCATGGACACAACAACCAAAAGTATAAAAATTATTTCCTTTCTTTTATCCGTATTTCTCTAGTATTGCAGAGGTTTCATTTTCCACAACCAAATTGTCCAAGTTTCCTGGGCTGTTGGGGAGATGGAGAAGGGAAAGGAAATGGGGGACAGACAGTTAAAGGGATACAGTGCAAATAATATGCTCATGACAAAACAGAGATTCCCTCTAGATTTTCCATGCCTGTTCTCTCCATGGCCACAAGACAGGTCTTTCCCCATGAGCAAAGAACAGCCAGCTTCCTTTGTCCTAGACCTTCAAAAGGAAGAATATAGGAACATGTTCTCTAAAGCAGCAAACTTGTTTTTACACCAAGTATCAACAATTCTAGGGAGATGCCAAAATTGCTACCTTTTCATCACTCAGTAATCACAGCAGGACTCCATGAGAAAGTACAGTGGGAGTCTCAGATCTTCAAGTTCCTTTTATTTTGTTGATTCACAGAAGAGATTTGCAAGTCCCTGTACTGTATTCACACTGGAAAAAAGTGCAGCAACGCATGTTGGAGACAGTCCAAGAATTATTACTGTGCTGAGGCAGCTTGCTGAATTTGACTGAAGAAAATTGACCAAAGAAGAAACAAGGACAGAGCTAAAAAGGAGGATGGAGAAAGAAGAGAAGTGCTCCAGGCAGAGTGTCCCAATTCTTGTCTACTGCCAGAGAGGTGCTGTAGCAGTTCCTGTCTCCTGTAAGCAGCACATGCAGGGAAGCTAAATCTGGGGCTGTACCGTTGCTGTAGGCCAACAGGGCTGGTTAATCAGCAGCATATTTGGAAAGCTCCTCTGTGAAAGGCATGCAGACCACTTTCACTGCCACTTGTAGATCTTGACCATCTTCTCAGTCAGTGTAGCCAGGAGGTGGGTTTGGTTCACTTCAAAGGGGCAGATGTCCAGCACAGGTAGGTCAGCCTGCAGCTTCTGCAGCAAGGTGCCACTTCCAGCATCCCATAACTGTGGGACAGAAAAGGGCGAAGGTTGCAGGAGCCTCCTCTCCCATTTGAAACAGAGGTCCCTTTCTCTAGAGAAAAGACTTGCCTTCCCTCCATAGCACAGCCATTTCTCAGCCCTTGCTCACCCTGAGGCACTGCTGTGCCTTTCCACTCAGCCCCTGAACAGCAAACACAGCCATCAGCCCATCTAGGAGATCTCTGAGCAAAGGGCAGGAGCTTTGGGCCATTCTGCCCAAGCCTGGGTTAGATGTACCTTTGTACCGACAGCATGGGTTTAACACAAGTAAATCATGCTTCACCAACCTCGTTGCTTTCTACGACTAGATCTGTGCTACGGGGAGAGCAGTGGATGTCACCTACCTTGATTTTAGCAAGGCTTTTGGCACAGCCTCTCGCAGCATTCTTGTACCAAAGTTGAAAGTACCTGATGTTATTGTCTATATGGCTGATAAACTGGCTGGCTCATTGGGCTTTAAAGGTAGTGGTTAATGGTTTGTACTAGACCTGAAGGTCCTTTTTGCACGGGAGTTCAGCTGTGAGCTCCCTGTTTAGTCAAGTCTGCCTCTGATCTGACTACTCATTTTGTTGAGCACTGGGATGGACAGATCTTGTGCCTGGAGATGGTTCTCCTTAAAAATCTGCCATTCTCGATCACCTTTGTCCTACAGAACTGCCTCCACGTGATCAGTTCTCTACCCATTCCCTGAATAATCCAAGTTGCCTCTTCTGAAGGCCAGGTTCTGTATTCTGCTACTTGCCTTCCCCACACCCCTCAGGACCTTGAACTCCACTATTTCATGGTCACTACAGCCAAGGTTGCTCCTGATTATCACATCCTTGACTAGTTCTTCCTTGTTTGCTGAAGAACAGACTTAGCAAGTATCACCCCATCTACCACCTGTGATATGTAGCTGTTCCTAATGCCCTCCAGAAACCTTCTGGACTGTCTGACTCCTGCTGTGTTGCCCTTCCAGTAAATGTTAAGGAGATTAAAGTCTCCCTAAGAACCAGGGTTTGTGATCTGGAGATTTTCTCAAGTTACTTAAAGACAACTTTGTCCACTTTCTCACCCTGCTTGGGTGGTCTGTAACAGACTCCCACCATGATGTCACCCTTACTGGCCTCTCCCCTGATCCTGACTCTTAAGACTCTCATGTAGTCCGTCCTCTAAACACCCGAGCTGCTCCGTCATACAAAGGGCAACATCCGTGTTTTCCCTGCCTGTCTTTCCTAAAGAGCCTGTGCCCATCCATCACAGCACTTACCACATTAGCTATCCTGCCACAGCTTAGTTATTCCAGTGATGTTTTAGCACCCAATTCTGTCGATGTGCCCAGCTGCATTCCTCTGGTACACGACAGGGGCTCGCTGCCTACATTCATCTCCATGAAAGTAGACCACGGGCCTTGGCTAATACCAGGTATCCCATGCTATCAGGAAGTTACCTCTGCTACAGGAAAGCATGAAAGACCTGGGTACTTGCCAATCTGCACAGAGCAATGTTTCTGACAAGGTAATTTCCATCATAACACATGAATGCTGTGACTGATAAGGCTTTGCCCCTAAGCATTGCAAAAAATTCTCCACCACACTGAAAGGAAAGTGAGATACCATGGCAGAATTAGATGCCTCATCGCCAGCACACACAAAGATGCTGCCATCCTCCTCTGGGCTCTGAAAAATGGCATTTTTGGTCAGCAACTTGCAGGTGGGCCCCGCACTGAAAGTCTGAACTGGGTTAGAAGAGCACACCACATCTTCAGAGGCTTCTGTCAGTGGGCTGCAGGTCAGTTCCATCATCACGCAACGCAGGCAAGGGTTATTTTTACCTGTGTCACAGGAATAAAAAGGCAGTCTTCGAAAATTTTCATTGCGGACCCAAGAGTTTTCCCACAAGAAGCTTATCCAGAAAAGGATTAAACTACAGAGAAGAGAAGGCCAAGGCAAAACTAAGTAGGAAAATAAGCAACATCACCTTGCAGCTTCCTTCTCCCCCCCCCCCCATCCATTTCTTAGCTATGTGCAGATACTCATTACTACAGCCAAGGCAGGTACTACATTTCTGCTGTACCTCAGCACCAAAGCTGCTGTCAAACCCAACGAATGGCAGGACAGAATGACAACGAAAATGGTGCTGCAGATGCACCCCGTTACATACTCGGCCTGTATGTTGCAAGGCAGTGCCGCGTGTTGATCTCCGTTTGAATATCAATGCATCCTCCAGGTTCCAGTGGCAAGTGATGAGGCCGGTAAGAGGTCCCAGCTTTCTGTTCCCAAAAGCAGGCTCCTTCCAAGGTCCCAGCTACTATTCCACCATAAGGCAGTGACGCTGAGGCAGCTCGTGGCAGGTATGACAGTGACACCATGGGGCACCTGGAAGTACGATTAGCAGGAGTCAGTGCTGCCAGCTGCAGTAATAACACCAGCGTTCTGCCTCACCGCTTCAGAGCTACCCTCCTTGCAACCACTTTGCAAAGAAGGGATCTACAGCATGCTTGAAGAAAAAGCATGCCCTGATTTAATTAGGTTGGTTTCATTTCTTAATAAGACTAGTGGCTACAAAACAGTCCTTAGAGAAAGGAACCCCAGTGGGTTTGTCAAGAATAAGATTATGAAATTCAACACAACTACTGAACCTTCTGTTTTTAGGAAGCATCATACAGCATACATGAGATTTGACACAATTCACAGCTTTAATACCCTGGACCTGTGCAATGGACATCAGGCTCCGGCAGTCAGCAATGCGGTACTAGTGCAAGGTGCTTCCTTTACTGACAGGCAGGCCAACTACTGAGTGACAAAAGCAGCTCCTCCAAGGTGTTTAGACGGGAATCTGACAGCTCAGAGACCCACCTTAGCCTGCTGTGCATTAAATCTCTCAGCCTGTTCCTGTCTTGGCAAGTCAGCCTATTTTGGTCTTCACACTGTGTAAATCCACACACAGCTTACAGGAAATCCCTCCGAGATACACTTTTAAATCAGCATTTGATTCCCCTGAGTAGAAGAGATGGAAGCGCCAGAATCTCTCAGACCTCTTAATAATTTGTCCTTTCCAAACTAAACACTAAACCCAGCTCCCAAACATAAAACAGAAGAACTGTAGTAGTAATACTACATTAGGCTGCTCTGGGGGGGTCCACTTCTGACCACTGTAAGCCTTAACGAGATGCAGGAGCCATGTGTTCATACTAAATTCTGCACGTACCATGTGACCTTATGAAAGGCTTAGCACAAAGCCTGTGCTACGTTTGAGGTTTTTTGAGCAACGGATTCACATGTTCATAAAACAATTCACACTATTACAACTACCGTATGATTTACGGAGGAAGCTGTGTTTAGCTTAAAGTACACTAGGGAAGTTGAGAAGCAGTGAAAAATTCTTAAGCCATACCTGGACTTCTGAGGGGTCAGCTCCTGGACATGAGAACTTGTGTCTCTCAAATCATATACCATGATAGAGCCATTAACCAGCCCAGCGTAGATGTAGTTTGTATCATCAAGACACCAGCAGCAGCTCCAGACAGGACGACCAGTATTGTATGTCTGTACCACAGTGTTTGTTGCCAAGCTGCAGGAGGAAAGCCAAGTGTTAGCCCTTCACACAAGCATCTACTGATGAGAAAACAGCATAATCAAGGTAGGCAAATGTGGCTTTGTAAAGTCTTTAGAAAGAAGCATATCACTCTTCAGACCGAGTGCAACTCCTCCAGTACTCCAGACGTTAATTTGAAAAATCTAGACATAATAATCACTTTGAAATTGTCAAGTGATTTAGAGTTCTTCCAAGGCGGTACTTCCTTTTCCAGATTGATCTTCGGAGACTGGGAAAGGAAATCTCAGAGCAGGGTCTCAGCTGCCTTACTGGAAAGGGAGAATTAAGTTACTTTTCTGGGAACAATCAGGAGAAGCCACTCTAGTGTAATCCCGTAATACTGCATATTCCTGGAGATCACGGGTCTCATCTCTTTGGATTACGCCTCTCGTTAATTGTTTCCCTCTGTCTTTTTATGAGGGGAACAGCACTTACGTCTCAAAAGAATCCAATTTAAACAAGAGCAAGCCACTAAGTGGGGTAAAGACAGACAGTTAAAAGCATTCAATTTATACTGTTAAATTGTTAGAAAAATCAATTTGTGGAAGGCTGGAAAAAAAAAGGGGGGAGGGGTGTACATAGGGGGCACAACCCAAAATAGTGGATGAAATGGCAAGTATGTTCTACTTTGACACCAAAGGGAGGTATCAATACAGGCTCAGCACATTGAGATTCGTGCGAGGCAGAAGAGAGTGTGTATCACAGTAATCCGGATATCTTCTACAACATGTAGGTTTCTCCTTGGGGAAGACGATTATGCTCGGAAGAATTCCAGGGAAACAACTAATTGCTCCCAGGTACGGATAAGAGGAACAACCACAAAGACAAAACTAACCGGTGAAAAATAATAATGGGGAGCTTGGTATCAGAGCAGTGATTGGTTAAAAACAGAACAACACCAAGGCCTTGGTGCTATTTTAAACACTTGCAAGCCAGAACAGGAGACTTAATGATATGCTGGATATTCCTTTTGGTGGCATGCCCAGGAAATATGGAAATAGGAAGTTGGTAGAGAATTTCTTAGTAACTAAAGATGACAGAACCAAGAGCATCACTTGGAGACTGAAAGAAATACAAAGACGCTGCTGAAGCAAGCACTTGTCTCCAACACATTCTGAGATCAAGCACAAAGGCAAGAAAATCACAAGTTCTGACACATCCAATCAGGGTGCGAGAGGCAGATTTGGGAGTCAAGTGTCTGAACAGATACTGTGATGAGACGCCACACTCCAGATTAAGCTGAGAAAAGATACCAACCTCATTGGTTAGAAATCCAACATGCCAATCTTAGTGTCCCAGACAGGCAGTTTGGTTTACTTCGAACTAGTCTGGCAAACATTTCAACATGACAACAGGAATGGGAGAGCAAGCATTGCTGAAATTCTTGTTGCAGAATTAAGTTCTCTTTGTTATCTTCACATTCATATAAAAGAATTGGGACTAATCATTCACATAATATCCTGCCTAACCCCATCCTAACTGACAGACAGAGGTGCATAAAGATGCTCCTATAACTCAGTAAAATTCAGTTAACCAAAGTTTTGAAGCATCTTAAGATTGAAGAGCAGTTGCAGAGCAGCAAGAAACACACTGATTTGTTGTAAATTCCACCAGGACTGGAGAATTTTCTCTCTCAGCGTCTGTATAATTAGTCTCTAACGTGCTTCTTTAAGTCTTTCCTAGCTCTACAGGACCACTGCTCCTCTAGCACATGCTCGGTGATCCTGTCAAACACTTCATATGCCAGATTAATTCCATGATCTGCCAGAAGTTTACAGTCAGAGAAACCAACAGTAGAGCAACAAAGAGAGACACTCCCCCAAAAAGAAAAGAAACTACCCCTCGTCTCTTTGTTTTATGCCATATAAGTCCTCATGCTCTACATTTCACTGTAGTAACGGACAACCAAGCAGACAGGAAATATCACATCTATATGCTGTGCTATGCTTGTGTCTCAATGCAACCTGGTCAATCTGTGCTGAACAACTTGTTTTCCACCAAGATCTCCATGGGGAAAACATCACAGAGTGGTAACTCCATAGCACCTCAATCTACAAAGATCAGAAAGCAAGAGCAAGGCTCTGCCTCTCTTAGTGCCCATGTTCAAGAAGAATATGCAGACCTGATGTCATTTTACCAGCATCTCATAGAAAGCAGAACAGCAACTGCTGCAAGGCACATTCAGAGTGAGAGAGAACAAAATCCAGCCTCTTGCACAGAGCAAAACTCAGCTGAGATAAGTTGCTCTTCCCCAGCAGGGCTCACCTGGTTAGTTTGAGAGTGTTGTCCAGAGCAGCAGACAGCAGCAAGCCGTCTGCTCGCCTGCCAAAAGCCAGTCCCCGAATCTGTTTACTATGGATGGGGATGTACTGACTGCTCTTCAGGTTGGCCGCACTCATCATCTTAACACCACAACCTGTCACAGGAGAAGGATAAAACAGGTTATTGAGAAGCTGCATATGTGTCAGGCAGGCCACCCAATCAACTGCCGAGGAGTCTGGAACTAGCGATTTCATGTCAGAACTGCAACGCCCATAACAAAAATCATGGTGTGACGTACATGACAATGTTATCTGTTGTTCTGGACAGGAACTGCAACATATATAATTTAAACAGCACCTGCACAAAATCCTTAAGGACCCCAGCCAGCAGGAGAGAACTCAAGAACTGCAACACTATTAGTGTTACTAGAGCCTGCTGCTCTTGAAGGACTCAAGTCCTTCAAAGGCATCCTGGCCTAGATAAATACATGCGTAGTGGGATTAGGTGGCTATTTAAGAGAGCAAATGTCACTGCAAAGAATGGTTAGAGGTGAACTTAACCTGTGTGCTACAAGAGTCACACCACAAAGTCTCCATTCAGAGACTCATGCCAAGACAGTTCCTTGGCTCAAAAGTCAGAGAAAGAAAAAGAAAAAAGAAAAAACCACTAAGGGAACAATTTTCTTATGCCCAGATAAGACAAGTTCCCAAACCATTATCCAAATTAAAAAGAAAACTGTAAATTTCATCATTCAGAAACATCAAAAAATTTTGCAATTAAAGTCTCTCAGACTCCTAATGCTACATTTGTAGCATTTAAACAAAAATTTGATGTAGGTCCAGCCATCAGTTCACTTGCCCATGGCCACAACAGTAAGTCAGAAACAGGGCTGTCTATGGCTTCTTGGCTTCCTCTTTCCCCACTGGGAAACACTGCTTCGACGCACTCATTTTAAAAGTTTTTTAGAGCACACAATCCACCTACAATTCGGGAAGCAATGTTTCTCATTCAAGCACTGAAGCTTCTCTGCATGCCCTTGTGTGCTGGCCTCTTCTTTCAGAGGACTCATTTTTGCAAGAAGTACCAGACATACCTTTCACCTTCCTATGGAGATAACATTTAGGCAGAAGACCCAGAGTCAGAGATCCTCTGCTAGCAGTCTGCCACAGAAGTGAGGGGGAGACAATTCATCTCACTAGGTAAGGGTTACCAAAGCAGGGGCCAGGAGAATAAGGAGTCTTGAAAGTGCTCCCAGTTTACAAAGCAGGTGCAAAGCTCAAGCCACAAAAGAGGGAAGCAAGCAAAGAACACAATTTTTGTAAGCCTCCAGTTAGCACCTGTAAAACCCCAAATCTTGATTTGCTTAGTTACCGGGAACAAAAGTTGACTGTGGAGAAGGCTGCGATACCACGAGACAGCTCAGTGAGTCACAGTATGCCATAACCCTGCAGCTTCCAGCCTGAGACACCACAAAGGCCTTCTCAAAATGGTACTTGCGCTGGCTTTGGCTGGAGGGGAGACCACCTGGGAAGCAGGTGCGGGAGCTGCCAGGTTGCTGAGAAGCAGTTGCGCTGTGCTGGGCCACCAGAGCCTTCAGCTCCTGCAAAGAAAAAGACCCCAGAAGGCTTTAATGCATCACTGGAGATGTAACTTTATGTGCTATCTGTTCCAGCTGCACAAAGTGTACTCGTCCCCAGATTGGGGCAGAGAATATGGACTGTGCCATTCCCACGACGTTCCTGAAATGCTGGATTTCCAAGTCCACTGACTATGAGAGCAACAAAAGCATTTGAAAAGCTATGCAGGTTCTGGCAAAAACCTACTCCAAGTCTGTTATTGCATGTGTTAAACCCTGTGAAAGAGAGGGCTCTTGGGCAACACATAGAAGCCAATAACAATTACTACCAGATCAATGCTGTTTAGAAGAGAATGAACTGCCAAGTATTACATGCAACTGAACCACAGGAGAAAGTCAATTAGAACCATTTTCCAGAATTTCCAGAATACCCCATAAAAAAAATAAAAGCCCTAGTTTCAACATAAAGCTTGTTGCAGGAAACAAGTCAGTCTATTTAATGAAGATAACTCTATTCTTGTAAACCCTGGCTAGCAAATTCCAGGAACAACATCACTCTTAAGAGCTCCAGCCTTGTTTCCCCTGACACCCTCCCAGACCTCAACTGAGCTATGCTCAAGGATGCTCAGCAGAGCCCATGTCAGGGAGAGCTTTTGTTAAGTTGTTCCTGGTGGGCTAACAAGATATTGCTAGAATTCCTCTTTCCACAGACTTATCAGAGGTGAGGTGGGTATAGGAGTAGTGGCATCAGCATATTATGAGTCAGCTAAAAGTGTCCAAAGAAGCATTTTGACCAATTTGTTGCAATCCAAGGGCAAAACCAGCCAGTACAGAAGCGCAGTGTGCTGAACTAACTCAAAGGCAATATATTAGAGGGAGTGTACCTATTAAAGAAAACTGCTATTTGCTTCCTGTTGTCTGAACAACATAGATTAAAATTTACATAGCGTTTGAAGCATAAACAATTAAAGGGCCACAAGAGTGAGATTATGCGTATATTAGGAGACTGCAAGCTAGCTTTAATATTGAACCAGCCACTATCACTTAACTCACGCCTAAGTAAAAGCGGCAGTTCTCAAAGAAGCAACAACAAAAAACACTCTACATTAATAGCTACCATCGAGCCATATAACTTTTGGAAACTGCTCAAGAAGTGAGCAATTCTGGTATTTCCAGAGGTCTGATCTGTTTTGCATCACACACATCCCAAGTTCCATAATGGCACACAAATCAAACTTGAAGATTCAAGATGATCCCATTAGAGCAAGCAAAGACAAAGAAATTTGGGGAGGAAGAAAGGGTGGGAGGTACCAGGTTGCTTAAAACAGAAACCAGAGCTTCAGGCTTACAGTAAACAGTCAGTGAAAACAACAAGGAACCTAGAAGAAAGGGACATTTTACTCAAAAATCTAATATGTTCATTATTTCTAAAAAGCAGGAGGATACCACCACTGAGGATCAAAAGGGACTGAAATCACTTGCTGCTCTGGGGAGCTTACAAAAATGGCACCTCCATTCAACACGTAACTTTTACGCAAGTTATTCATGAAAAAGGAAGCCAGGCAATTAAAAATGCAAAGACTATTAGTACTATGTTTACATTTAAACGCAATGGAAGAACCCTGCAGAAGCAGGAAGTCTTACTGTAGACACATTACCAAGGTGATTAAAAATGTTACACTGCAGAACTAATCACACTAATTGTGCCCAAAAGAGGGCTCTTCTGCTAGTATAAGTCTATTCTGTTCTTTAAAATGCTTTGAAGAGTTTCGCCGATTCCTGCTGTTGACTGAAAGTCTTGTAGGCACCCATCTCTCTGCAGACACTACGACTGCCTCTTCGATTTCAGTTCATCATTGCTGTGATGAGTGAACAGTCACATGGCTTGAAGGAAAGAAAATGATATAAAAAATTCTTTCTGAGGAGCGTGAATGAGAAGCAGACCCAGGACAGTACAGTTTCACAGGAGAGTGAAACAGCTACAAAGAATTCAAGAGAGTTTGCTTTCGAGTATCCGGTTACAGTCTTAATAGCTGGTACAAAGCTTTAAAGGCAAAGGCAGTTATCAGATAACTGTCACTTTTTGGCTGTGCTCCCACAGACCTCTTAGAGAAGACACGCCAGCTATCTCACACTGCATGGCCTGAGCCTTGTGATTAACAGAGATAAACGCGTGACCCTACAACCTAAAGCTGCACTGCCACCCTGCAGGCGTCCCACCTTCCACGTTCCTTTGGGTCAGGTTCACAGGCAGGCAGGAAAGGGGCACAGAGCATTTTTAATAGGCCTCACCATAAGTAACAAAAGCTTTTCTGTTACAACAAGCACAGCTCTGCAGTATCAACTCACCTTTGCGAGAGTCACTTTTACACTTACTTTCTTATCCCCGGCAGCGTGCAGTGTCCTGGCACCTCTCTGCCTATTCTCCCTTGACTGCTCCATATTGTTTCCCACCCTCAAAAATGAGTCCCCTGCTCCTGTTCTTCCTACTGCGTATTAAGGCTGGAGGCTAGAGATAGATTGCTTATCATTTTAACTAACTTCTACTAAAATTTTTGGCAGAACCAGGATGAGTACTGCAGTATTTCACATCCGATTCCCAAGAAAGAAAGAAAAAAAAAAAGTGTTTGTGCTTAGAGGAAAAGTTTTTTGGCAAAAGCAGAGCTTCAGCAGCATCGTTTCCAAAATTCAAGCCTGAGCCTGCCACGTAATGTGCAGCACATAGCTCAGCACGGCGCTGCATACTCTACAAGTCCACTTGCAGAAGCAATGCTGTTGAGAACCTTCCTCCACAGCTTTTAGTTCCCCTCTCTCCCTGCAATTTAAGTTCCTTCCCATATGTCTAAAGACAACAACAACAAAGTCCCTATTCTAGCATAAATCATCTTAAATACCTCTGTAACAAAGCTGAGGCAAGCTTATTTTTGTGACTCTAATGGACTAGAGAGGGCAAAAAGCACACAAATGAACAAAAAAGGTCACAACTAATAGGTCCCCACTATCGAGGCTGACCATTTAAGAGGAAGGAAAAAAAAGAAATATGCAGGAATTTCAAGAATTTAGGATTGCCATTAGTGAATTCATATGCACGTTATTCATTAAAAGAAAGCCAGACAATTAAAAATGCAAAGACTATTAGTTCAGTGTTTACATTTAAATGCAGTGGATGAACCCCACAGAAGCAGCAAGTCTTACTGTAGACACAGTCTCAATAAAGAGAAAAGGCAGGAGCTGGTAAGCAGAGTTTTCTTCTCTGTGCATACTAACAGCTAATTAATACACTCCAACAATTTTTAATGCTCAAAACACAACCAAATCCAAGCCCTATGCTCCAGGACTCAGTTTTCAGCTCAATAGCAATTTTCTTGAAATTGAGAGACTTCAGAAATAAGTCTTAAATTAAGCGGAACTCTCCCTTTCCCCTTGGGGATCTGCTTGGCACGCAGAATTTTATTAGCACACAGGACAGTCAACATGACTGCTGATGAGGCACAGCTTTCAAGCACCTTAGTAGTAAAAACGGGTTCGCAACGACTTTTTGGAGGAAACTGATGGCATTTATTTTCCATAAGACTTCAGACACCAAGGTTTGTATGCAACCAGTGAACCTAGTACAATTCTTCCAATAATGTTCTGTGCAACTGAACTTTGTATCCCTCTGAACATAAAAGGCATTTCACAGATTTCTTGTATAATCTCATGGCACTTTAGCATATAAAGCCATAAACATACATTAAAAAAAAAATCAAACATGTTTTCTTCTGTGTTCAGTAACACTGCTTACCGAAAGGGAAAGGGCAACAGACTCAAGCTGCAACATGGCAAATTCTGATGAGATTATCAGGAAAAAAAAAAAAAAACAAAAAACAACACATTCCCCCTCAGTGAGGATGGCCAAACACTGGCTTGCCCAGTGAGGTCGTGCAAGCTACTTAAAGATACTCAAAACTTGACGTGACAATGTCCCGTGCAGCCTGATCCAACGCTGAAATTAGCTGTGCTTTGAGGAGGAGAGCTGGACTAGAAACCTCCTGAGGTCCCTTCCAACCTAAACAATTCTTTGCAAGTAGTTGCTTTACTAGATGACCTTTCATAAAAGGAGGAATTAGTTACACATATGCTCAGAATACAACTGAACAGCCTGGAGACTTATTCCAGACTTCCCTCTGATTTCTTGCTCCCCAGCAAACCGTTTCTACTTTCTTTCAGTTTATTCATAGTCTAAACAAGCACCTTAAAATTGCCTGCAGCATTCACATTAACCGCTACAGGACAGTGATGAATGCAGTATAAATACTGAAACAGAGCTTAAGAACACAGGGTACTTAATCTTTATAATACGTGACTTCAATTCAGTTAGACTGGATACTTTATCATTGTAACACCAACAGAATTGCAGGAAGACTTTATGGAACCTTACCTCATTCACATTTTTCTTAAGCCAAAGTTTAAGTGGACCAATTCTCACATTAGCCCTGATGAGCATACAACCTTATGCAGGAGTTTAGCCAATTAATTTAGCAAGCCTTATGGTACGCCACAAAGGAAGACTTTAGCAAAGAGGATGCTGCTTAAATGTACAGACCTGAGCAGCGTGAAGCTGCAGAGAACTCCATAAGCAGAGAACAGCATAAAACTAGGCAAGAGATAAGATGGGATATAATCTACTTCATTCAACATACAAGAAGTAGTAAGTTGTTGGTGAAGCAGGCTATTGGAAACCTTAATACTGGCCAAACATGCCAGATCCAAACGTGCCACCTGCGTCAGGTGACAAAGTATCACTGTACTGCACGATCCAGAAAGGAAGTGGTTATTTTGCAGCCTGTCGTTTGTTTTCAGTAATTTGTATTTTAAGGGGGTGGAGGTGCCTCATAGCAGGTGTTCAACCTATACCTACAGCCTACCCCAACAACAGGCCAGCTCTGATGGTACCAGATGATGCCTAGAATTGAGTCTTCACTGACCTTCCCCTCCCCGCCCCCAAAAGGAAGAACGTATAGAAGGCATTTAGATATTAAAACCCAGCTTTATACTAGAATCTTTATGCTGCAAGAGAGTACTCAGCTTTAGTAGCCTTTTTACAGTAGAAAATTACAAGATTTTTCGCAACTGGCCACAAGCATGCTTCTTCATAAACTGTTTCTCAAAGGCTTTTGACTACCTAGTGATAGTAGGTCCCATTAGCAGGTTTACTACAAAGGTTTTTAAAGCTATTTTTGCACATTTAGAGAAAGACAAAGAAAGAATAAATTGGTGCTGTATTACCAGGCCTTGCCAGGAATCCACAAAGACCAAGCCCCACTGTTAAGCTCTACTTGCAGGTTTCATTCAGTCTTAGAAGCAACAAAAGTCAGTGTTATATGCTATATAAGAGCATTTCAGCCTGGGATGCTCAGGATACTCCTGATGATTCACCAGTTCTGTTTACTAAAGCTCGTCATTTCTCAGTGCTGAAAGCCTGTCTTTTCTCTCCTAAAGAAGCAAGCAAAGGACAGAGGTCGAAGAGGGAGGGAGCCCACTGTCAGCAGCAGCGAGACTCACCTGAACTTGCTTGCGGAGTTTGCTGCACTCATCTGTTAAAACCTGCAACTGGAGACGGCTCTGTGCAGATTCCAGCTCTGCCTGTCTCCGCAACATTTGCTCCTTTTCTAAAGAGCTGGAGGAAGGAGACAAGAAAAGAAGTCTTTAGGACTAGATATTACGTAGGACGCTTCTGTGAGCTGTTGGCACCCATCCTTAGGCTTTGTTTCAACACAGGTCACATTCGGGTAAATTTAAAAGTAATAGAAAATCTGATACAACGTTCATGCAGTATATTCCCCTCAAGATGTTCTCGGTTATGCAATTGCACTGAATGACTCACTCAAGTATTGTTCTAAAGAAAGAACAGCCTTTCTCCTCATCCTCTCTAAACGTGCTAACTTAGTAGAAGGGGGGGGGGGGAACCCACCATATTTTCTGCAGAAACAGTTCAGCAAGTTCTATACCATCAATGTCCACATAACATACTATGTCTGTAATACAGCAAGTCACAACACAGGAAGATCTTCAAGCTTGTTTCTACTACAAATAAGTAATTTTGTACAAAATCACTTATTTGTAGTAGAAAAGTTTGTAGTAAACACAGCTGCGCCAGCAAATATACAGATACAAATAACTTCTCTGTGTGATGCCTATATAGAAGCCATACTTGCTACCACCTCACCTCAAACCTAAAAGGCACATAAACACAATTTAACAGAAGTAGTTTTGATAACGTACTTCGATTTCTCTTTCACATATGCTTTACATATGACGGGATGATTAGAGAGGGGAAAAGAAATGCCAGGATTCCCTAAAGTTATCTACACGTTTGGTCTACAACAGTAACTGCTGCATCCTGCACTTCAAAAGCCGCAGTAATCCAATTATTTCAGTAGTGCACGTGCAGAAAGAGCTGGCTTGCCCAAGCTCCTCTTAAATATGCAGACCTGGTCCTGCATGTTTACCAAGCGCAAGATTCTGCCATTTCACTATAGCTTCTTCACATTTTTGTTACATAAAGAACAAATGAAATGCTATATTTAACCACCACAAACACATTATTTACACAAGTACCCAGAGCCTGAGGAGCTGCTTTACTGTATCTGAGGAACAAAGCCATGATCTTATACCTAATTCAAGGCTAAATATTGATGCGTTTTTCCCTTAATGTTAGCCACAAGTGGAGGAAGAAGGCAACATGCCACAAAGCAGCCATTGCCAGCTTAGCTGGACTGACAGGCAGCCACTGCTGTCTGCCTACCAACAAAAACAGGAGGCAGACGAGATGTGGGGAAGAGCTGCAGCAAGAAGCAAATGGGAAAGAGCTGCAGCAAAATTGAAGCATTAGCAGCAGTTGGGTAACTAACTCTCCCTGAGAAATAACAGGGCTTAAACACCCAAATGCCTTCTGTCCTTTTGAAAAATATATAAAAACTTTATTTATGGTTTGTTTTGCAATGCCCATCCAGCACAAGAAGTACGATCCCTCTAAAGGTACAGTTCTAACACCATCAAGCAGTGGCAAGCTGGATAGAACACACTTCTAATTAATAATTACCAGGATAGTGAGGTTTCTCTATCTGTAGTACTTTAAATGCAGATCATGTTGAAAGAAGAACAGCCGTATGCTTGGGCACATGTGTTAAGGAGACCCCATTTCAATTCTATTCAATACAAGATTCAGGAGAACTCGGAAATTTGCAGCTTTTTAGTTTCAGGAGAGTATCTGTGACAGCATCTTACCGAAGTTCAGCAACATAAATTACAGAAGAGAAATTAGTAGTCATTTTCATACTGTTTTTCCCATTTTTTCAATAAAGAGCCTACATTTAAGTTGGAGAGGGGAGCAGAGTCACAGTAATGCTTGCTGACCTTTTAGAAGTAAAGCTACTTGAAGAGTTTGACAAAGCAAGATGGAAAGTGATTCATATGAGAGATTACAGTGTTTAATGCATACAGAAAAAGATGGCAGAAAAGGTCAGTTATTCACCCTCCTTACATTTCTAAGTATGCTCAGCTTTTCTCCTCTAATGATGAATTAGCAACATACAGCTTTTTGGCAACAGCTCCGCCTATTCTCCTGTGGTGACATTTCAGGATACAGCACAAGATAGCTTTTGCAACCCCAATGCCATGAGGTACCATGATTCTTATCTAAAAAGGAATTTCTCCTTCCAAGTAACACAGGCAAAATAGCAAAATCTTGGTATGTTACAAAAGCCACGCTCGTGATAATACCAGTTAAGGAAATGCACAAATTGCTTTAGAAAGTACAGCAAATTAAAGCATGAAGTAAGAGTCAAGGAAAGCTGCAGCCTGACACATGATCAGCGAGGTTTTATCTTTAAGTGGAGGCTCCATACCTTTTCATCTGTTCCTGTTCACTGGTATCCAGTGCTTTCAAAGTCCGAGCATACAGGATCACAATGTCAGAACGTTTTGCTTTCTTATTGCACTGAAATAAAAGAAAGGGTTAGCTTTTCCTACAAGGATTTAACATTCCCTTTAAATCCAAACCATGCATCCCTACAAGCTGTTAGGTATTCTTGTGAGATATCTTTTTAGTTTTGAAGGGAGGGATTGATTACAAAAGGAAAAAAAAAAATCCAGAGAAACAAAAGGTTGCATGTTTACTAGGCACCTCTTTGTGCAGACATTAGAGTTCTAACCAGGGCTACTACAACAGTTTTATTATTATATCCTATTGCACCTTTAATAACGTATCTCCTTGCTTCCCACTGAATGTGTTTTGCTGAAGCACCAGGGACGACACAGCGTAGTCAGGTAAGTTCTATGAACAAATCAAATAAAGAAGCAGCCCAAAACAAAACACCAGTTGTACCTCTACTTTGAGAGCATCAGGACTGGCTGCTCAGACAACAGACAAGATTCAGGCACCCCTGAGTATTCTAAACTCCATTATTTTCATATTATGCTCCTTTGATAAAATCCCTTCGGCCCAAATCCACAAAAGCATTCTTACATCAGTATGAAACACTGATTTCCCACCAATTTCAGTGATACAAGGAGATTCAGATATATTTAAATAATTTTGTGCATCTGGCTGTGACCACTAAGTACTTCAGATTCTTTTCTACAAAGATGAGATAATACCTCCTTGAACTGGGGACCTAGAGAAAGTTATGATATCTGCAAGTCTATTGTTTTAAAACCAGGCTTTGTTGATTACAAAAGAGGCAGTGAACACTGAGATCAAACGAACCTTTAATTACTTCTGAACCTTAAATTACCATGTGTGCGTAAAAGGCTCACTTATCTATTATTTAGTAGCATGACAGTATCACGGACTGTAGTCCCAGATCTGAACAACTCCCCCCCTCCAAGGAACTGCTTTGCAAAGCAGTAAGTGGACTAAGACAGCTCTCCTGGCAGCCGACAGCTGTCACTAGCAGGATTTGGCATGCTGCAATTTCACTGTAACTTGCACTCAAGCCACTTAGTACACAGAACAACACGCACAGCAACCTTGTGCCATTCAATCAGAGAATACCCAATCGCAAAGAACAGCGATTGAAAATGAAAATGATTGAGCTGCAAGGTTCCCGCCAGAACAAGCAGTTCTCCGAAGAAAGTTTTGGTAGTTACATCACGAGAAGAGAAATAGGTAGCAAGTGCCCCTTACGAACTGTTAGGGTTCCTCCCTCAGATGACTATTTAACAATACGTTATGCTTGACAAAACGCAGCAGAATCAGTAGAGCAGCGGTGCTGTTTTCTGGAGCGCTTCCCCTTATTTCAAAACAAAAGTAAATAAACGAGAACAAAGAAGTCACAAAACTCCAAAAAGCTTACACAGAACAGAGATATGAGGAAAAAAAAACGAGATGTGGAGCCTTTGCTATGGGAACAGCAGTTCGTTACATTTAATCACAGGGCACGTCAGGAAATTTCTTGTTCAGAGGAGGGAATCCTGCAGAAAGTCAGGCAAGGCTACGGAAGATCTCAAAGTGAAAAAAGCTAGAGAAATCCTGGGCTTCCAGCCACAGAGTTGGAAAGCAGCAGAATTGAATTCTATTTACAAGGTACTCTGACCTATTTTTTTTTTTTAAACATTCCTTTCTGGATAAAATGAATTAGGAATGGAAGAGTGCAGACCTAACCGAAAGGGATCAATGTTACCCAAGGGAAGAAAAAACAAACCCAAAAAACACACCCTGGAAAAAACAGATCTACCACTCGCAATTGAACAATGAAAGACGCAGCTTGCTTCTCAGTTCACTCTGTAAACTACCTAAACAACCAGACCTGCTTAAAGGCTGCAAAAGCATATGCAGTTCATAATAGAAAATTAACCTACTGAAAATGCTTCTCTCAAACAGATTTCCTGTCCAATAATGTGTTCTTTATGCTTAATTAATTGTTTCTAGGAATCTGTGCTCTCTCCCATTCCCACACTCCAGGACCACCGTGAAACCAATTACAGGTTTAGCACTTGAACTCTCAAACTTTTGAGTCTGCTACTCACAAATACTCTATTTCAGGGAGAAAATCCAAGGTAAAATTCTCCCTTTCAAACAGTGCTAGCTGTTCCTGACCTAGTTACATCAAAATAATGGTGATTTTTGTTATTTCTGACAGCATGCAAAGGTGGACTCTTTATGCAGCAAGCAGTTGCAATCGTTATTGTGATCATGCCTAGAACAAGAGTTACCCAATAGCAAGCCCTCTTCAATGCACATAAATGTCCATTTTTACCTGGGGGCACTTTCCTGCCTGTCCCTTGAGCCACCTTTCAATGCAGGTGTAACCAAATAGGTGTCCACACCGCAAGGCTGAGAGACGGTGGCCCCCAGCATTGGTCCACTGCTCAAAGCAGATGGCACAGGTATCTCCTTCTTCCTCATCCAAGGGTGCAACAGGAACCAACGGTTCCAGTTTCTTTGGAGGAGTTCTCTAAAATAAATGAATAAGACAAAATTTAGACAAATGCAGCATTTACCATCTTTAGTCTGTCCCCCAAAGCATTTAGGTAACTTTACCCGCTTTTGCTGGATGTCAGCCTCTTCATCTTCATGACTTCCATGTTCTGCAGAGGAAGGCAGAGCTGGAAGTGGCTCTGCTTGGGCCTGATTGGAAACTAAAGAAAGCACTGATTAAAAAAGCATCAACTGAACTGATACATAAGGGGGGTGGGGTGTCTCCTTGACTAGATCTGTAATCATGAGGGCATCGAGACAAGCAGTGCCACAATGGCACAGGTTACATACAAAGCTTCAGATCACCACCCTGAATACAGAAGATCAGGCAATTTGTGTGTGAGCCACTCTATTATGCAAGGTTAGTGCCAAACTTTGTGCTTTCTTTTATAGAAAGAAGCAGAATCACGGCAGGCTCACTGACAAGAATGGAGCTCTTTTGAAGACTGCAACTGTTATCAGGATTTTCACGACCTGCTGGAAACAAGCACATCTTCATATGAGCCTACAGTTGGGTTGACGTTAAGGTTACAACCCTGAATCACTGTGCCCAGAGAAAGACAGGCATCCATATGTAGAAGTTATTTTGCCAGGGTATGAAAGTATGCACATTTCTTGTGCCAAGAAAGCATTTACAATATGCTGTCTGTTCCTTTTCCCTGTCTTAGACAGTTTTCCAGCTAGTAGTTATCTGAACTATCAGTTCTGCTGGGCCATATGTTTTTTGTGGCTGGCCTCTGTTAGCCCTTCTGTTGAAGCACAGGCACACAGAGGCATTACATTTGAATTAGCACCACTAGCACGCTGAAAAAGAAGCAGAAATCACTGCCACCTCCTGGAAAAAACAGAAGATTAGTCACAATTAGTACCCAAGGCAGATATTGTCAAGCCAGCAAAGAGGTATCACCTTACCCTGGCTAATGTCAGTAAGAGGTTTTCAGCCTCTGTAGTTCTGGACTGAACAGGAACCAGTCCTTACACAAGCAAAAAAAGGACAAAGGGATTCCAGAGAACCCAAGAGAGAGCATATGTTCACATGATATCATGCAGCACTTAACAGTTTGAGCTCATGTCACGTGTAAGATTAACTCAGAGTGACTGGAATGAATCTGTTCAGAAAGCACCTCATAGACATACCCCCAAAAGATGTCAAGGTGAGCTGGCCAATCAAAAAAAACAAACAAAAAAAACCGAACAACGAGGGCAAAAAGTGAAGAATGGAGGCATTCCTTAGAGCTTGAAGCAAAGAAAATCTTGTTCACATGTTCTCTGGGCATCATTAACCTTGAATACCAAAACAATTGTTTGTCACTTATTTTCACTATAGAGTGTGGCAGTCTGAACATGAGTTTGACTAACAAATTGTCAGCCAGAAAAAGCTGAGGAGCGAAGAGGAGAAACAAAAAGCCCACCATCCTAAGTACCTCAGGATCTCCGCAGCTAAGTGTTACAAGAAGTTACAGGAGAGACAAGAAAACTCTGGACTGAAGCAGATGAAGTCCCAAATAATTAAAAAATCCTGCGTCACATCTGTCTCCAAGAAATGAAAGCACTGCTGATTGCCAGAGATGTGACCTGATGTTTTCAGTAATATTCCTTGGTAACAAATAAAGGAGGAAGTGTTCTAAGTAACAATCTCTAAACTTGAAGTTATTTTCAACATTTCCAGGATTATTTATAACTTGAAAGTAGCAATAAGATTATATTTAAGATTACAGCAACAATCACTCATTGCTGCTACTGCTCTTGGAACTGCTTGCCAGAAAGCCTTGTGGTAGCAACCTGCTCCTCTCAGCTGTGGGCATAATGATCTCTGTGCACCGTCTGTTGTGAAGCTCGAAAGGATTTCCCTGCTGAGTTTGGGAGCAGGAAGACGAGTTTCTGAAACTAAGCCTTCACACAACGCAAATATAGCACAAACCTCCTAAGCTAGCTGGTGTAGGTGTCTCCTGGGCTGATGGTAACAGCGGAGCTCCAGCATCCACCTCTTCCTCCTCCTCCTCCGCAGAAGTGCTGCTGTCAGAGTCGCTCACTTCTATCGTTCCATCTGAGCTGTGTTCCTGGTTGTCCCCTGGAATGTGTGAAGGCTCCAGACGTGGAACTGATACTGTGGCTGGCTCTTGGGTCCTGCTGATTTGAAAGTAACTGTCCAGTGCTGCCCTGAGTCCAGAAAAGCAAGAAATAAAAGCCACATAGTTATTTCAGGTAAAGTGAAGGCTCAGTACATTTCTCTAAGCATATCTGCAACAAGATTCCTAGGCTCTGACTGCACCTATGAGGGTACCAAAATTATCAAGGAAGTCCTTGTCTGGTTGAGGGGCAATCCAGTACAATGCAGTGAATTGCCCACTTTATCAGCAACGTCATACTGCAATCATTCATTTTGCTCAGCTCAAAGAGAATCTCCTTCGCATTACCACAACGTTACTGCTGTGTTTTACGATGGCATTGTGGTGGGGTTGGTAGAGGTGCAGAGAAGAAAAGAGAGGGAGACAAGTATTGTGCATTATTAGCCTATGAAACTACTAACCTGTACTTACAACTGGAACTCAAACTTGGTTCCTGTAGACACCAGTAATGCTAGATACACGTGGGCTGTATCAGACTCATCCCGTTGACTACTTTGTGCCTAGTCTTTCCACCTTCCCCTCTGCTACTGTTTTTCCCCGGAAAGAAACACCATCTCCTCCCCTCCATCAGCTCAGCTATCATCTCAATTAATCTTCAGTTTCAAAGCAGAATTTTGTCAGGTTGCCTTCCAGCCCTGAGAACTACAACGACCTTCACAAGCAATCCAAGGGCAAATACTACAGTTACATTTAATCATCTGGGAGGAGAGGAGAGCTTGGTCTCACTGAATTTAAAGGCAATTCTCCAGTTAATTAGAATTTCACCCTTGGCATTTACAAGGAACACAAAAAAACAAGAGGGAGGAAAAAAAAAAACCACGAAAAACAAACCAGAAATAGGGATTTCTTAGTAGCTGGATTGCACCCCCACTCATCACACTTTAAAGTCAGTCACAAGTGGTATTACGCATAGAATTATTTTCTTTGCCTGGAGATAACACAAAAACTATACAAAAAAATATTAGTTTACGTGTCTGTAAAAGTTTCTGCAGTCGTCACCAGAGGACCTAAATCAGGCAATCCCAAATCAAAGGTGAAATGTAAAACAGCACAAGCTCCACTGAGCTAAATGCTGGCTGGTGGTGCTGAGAGTCAGCACTGCTGCAGGAAGTATCAGCAGGAATCTGGCAGAGCAGAAGGATCTCAGGGAGCAGCAGCTCTGGAAGTCAGAGAGAGTGGAAGGGCTCAAAAGTCAACAACACTGCCAACCTAAGAGATGGTGAAGAATTCATTTAACGAGGAGCAAAAGATTGCCAGAAGAGGTCAGAGTGCCATTACAGAGGTTAAAAGATGTGAGGTGCACAGAATTTGGCCATAATCCCACAGTGGACTGAGCTGACCTCCATAAGCCAGGAAGCATGGCAGTTTTTAAACCGATACCATAGGTTTGATAAGACTGGGTTCAAACCCAATTCCATTTCTGCTTTACCTGGTACTGACTGTCCTCTGGGAGCCACCAACTCTTTGCTGCCTACGAGCTCTTCTTACTTGCGGACGCTGCGTGATCTGCGGCACAGGCAATAGCTGATGCTGATCAAATGCTCCCCGTAGCCTCTGCAGTCCATGGAGAGCCAAGGCAGAACCCGACTGCTGGTCAGGGTTGACAGCAGTCCTTGTTGTATCAGCATTCGATACCACAACAGCTCCACCAGCAGGAAGAACTGTAACACTGTCTCCTTCTTCACCAAGCACTGGAGTACGTGGTACCCTGTGATCAGAGGGCTCCGAGAGACGTGTCCCGTGGTTCTCTATGTGGTAACTAGCCACTGGTTGCAGATCAACTTCCATCTCTTCTTGAGCCATTTCTGTAAAGAGGCGATAAAAACAACTAGTATCTGCAAGGCTGCACCCTGCTTGTAGCATTGCGGTGGCATGAATTTGGTGCATCAGTCAGTGACTACAAAACCCTGTAGAATTCAGATTAGAGAGGCAATTTGTCCTTTTGCTTTAGACAGGCAGCAAAGCTAAACCGACTGTCTCAAGTCAAGAGATGTATGTTAGCTGGCATAGCAGGCAGCACCCTCCCAGGGTCCCTGACTATGAACCTTGGCTCGACACTATCTAGTTGATTTAAGCCAGCCTTCAGATGAAAATGGAGAGCTAAGAATTTCTTACTAGCATCATCTACTTGCTGGCAAACACATTTGGATCTTGGAGTACACAGTTTGGAAAATATTTTCACGCTCTAGAGATTCTGTCCAGTGACAGGCACTACACAAACACCTACAAATACAGCCAGAAATCAGCTAAACAGTGCAGTCCTTTGTCCATCGCATTGCTCTTTCTGGAGGAGGGTTTATTTTCAAGTTTCTTCGTAGGTAAATAAAATTCCCTTACAATAACAGCTCTCTGTGAACCTTACCCACAGCTTATTTAATAAGCTTTTCAATTTCTTTATAATCACCAACACCATACAAACCCAGGAAGGGTATTTATTATACCAGAACCCACAACTGAGGCATCGTGGATAGTAAGGCACCTACAGTATCAGCATTTGCGGAGCCATATTCAATCTGAGACTAGAAAAACATAAAACTTGGCAATAAAACTCACGTGTTATTTAAGCATGGTTGCTTCCAAACATCTTTGAGATGAAGATTTCAGGTAATCTCCTAAAAAGAAATAGAACCTTAAGCTTTGAAGGAAAAAAAGAAGAGGCAAAAGGCTGTGCATTGCTAATAATAAAGCTGCCACAGAATTAGAGCATGTTAGGCGCCCTGTGGTTCTACAGACAGTCTTATGACACAAGAAAGCAAGATTTCTTCAACTGAATAAATAAGTACACCAAGTAATCCTCTTTTTTTGAGGGTGGATCAAATTCTGCAAAATGCTGAAGGTCGTTTGTATCTTCAAAAGATACTTAGGCAACCATAAATCTGAAAGGCCTTGGAGATGGTAGACCTTTAGCCTTATTTAAGAGCCCAAAGCACATACCAAAACTTATTAGGCTAGGCCCTGTGCAAACAGAGCAAAGACTGCTTCTAGTGCAAAGAATAACTAGAAAATATATATATATGAATTACTAGAGGGGGATGTACTAATGATAATGTATTTTTAGAGACCTTTTGATAAGTTCTAAGTTATGAAGCATTTTATAAATCTTAACCTAAATAACATTTCAGCCTAAGCTAGGCAAAGAGGAGATGCCAAACCCTGTCCCCTCCATGAGGACAAACAGTCACAGTCAAGATACAGCAATGTTCAACCACGTGTTCCTATAATAACATTCAACCATACTGCTTCTCTAGCACTGAACTCATGTTCATGATAGATTGCCACTCAACAGCACAAGGCACTCCTTATTCTCTCATAAATTAACACCGAGGCTTAAAAATATTACATATATTAACCATTCTGGACTAACTTGCCATTCATATTTCTTCGTAAAAGATGACGCAATACTGGCATTTGCGCCATTAAACCTTGGAGCTTTCTGACAGGGGGACAGGCCAGCGCTGCCCCATGACAGCCGGGCACCTGGCACTGACAGGGAGGGCGACGTGTCCCTACAGACAAGCTCCTCGGGCCCGGGTCGGAGAATCGGAGCGCTTCCCCGCGGAGAAGTCCGAGCAGCAGCAGAGCAGGCTGTTCCACACAGGCACCTGTGACACTCACCAGAAAGCTCGGCTCCGAGGCACCAGCTTCCCCTCGCGGAGGCCTTCTCGCCGCCGCGGCCGACCTGCGGCCTCGGCTCTCCACCGCCAGCGCTCGTCCCCCCGCGGCCGCTCGGACGCAAAGACGCGCCGGACTCGATACGCGGCGAGACGCCACCACTACGAGGGGTTTCTGCCCTTTTAAGGGATAGTGCAACCGCTGCGGCCCGGCAAAGGGAGCGGGGCGACCCCCACCCGCCGCGCCGAGCCCCCAGCGCTCGGCGCCTCGTGGCCCCGCGGGCGCCCTGAAGCCCCCGCGCCGGGCGCAGCCAGCGCCGCCGCCTCGCCAGGCCCCGGGAGGGCCCGCGCAGGCCCCGCCAGGGCGGCGGCGGCGGCGCCCCCGAGCCGCCCCCGCTCCCTCCGCAGGGGGCACGGCCCGGTCGGACCCCGCCGGGCCGAACCGGCCCCGCCGCCCCGCACTCACCTCCCGGCGGGCCCAACCGCCCCTCCCGCGCCGCTGCAGCGCCGCGCCGCTGGAGCACCACCCCCGCCGTCCTATTGGTCAGCCGCGACCCCAGCACCGGCAGCGGTGGCTTCTATTGGGCGAGCCGACGCAAGGCCGGCCTTTTTATTGGCGAATCGCTTTGTCCGTCTGCTCGAGGGACGGGGGGCGAAGGGGCGGGGCGGGTGGAGAGGCGGGTTGTGCCCTGATTGGTCGGGTGTCTGGCCAGCCGAAGGAGGGGGGCTGCGGGGCGCCGTGTTGATTGGGCGGCGCGTGACGGGGGGCCGGGCAAGAGCCAGGAAGTGCGTTTTCATTGGAGGAGCCGCAGCTCAGACGAAATGAGCGGGAGCCCGAGCGGATTCAAACGGTGGCCGGGAGCGGGGGAAAGGGGACGGGCGCGTTGCCACAGCGATGGCGGGAGGGGGCAATGGGCGAGCGCGTTGCCATGGCGACGGCGGGGCCTGCTCTCCCCGGAGCCGCCGTGCTTGGGCCGGGGCGGCGGGGAGGGCCCGGCCTGGTGAGCCCTGAGTGGTGACACCGGCTGTGGCGGCTTTCAGGGCCCCTCACAAGCATCTCTCGAATATTAAAGACAAGAAATGACCCCCCCGTGTCCGGGCACGCTCCTGGCGGTGGCCTTGCAAACGCCTGTCCCCCTTCCCGCCCTTGGAGCGGGGTCACCAGAGAGACTCTGCCGGCCTCGCAACGCTCCCGCGGGACAGGACCGCTCGGGTGGTCGGCACAGGAGGCTGGATGGCTCGGAGCTGGGCTGCTGGGAGATTATCAGCAGTTACACACTCAGTAACCCGCCAGTCTGAGCCTGCTCCCATCCAGATCCCCACGGTCCGTGCGGGAGCTTCCAACAGGAAGCACAGCCCATGTTTGCTACAGTTTCCTCGGCGACAAGAGCACCGAGCTGGTCACAGCAGGTTGAAAGGAGCCTCTTGGAGGCCCCTTGTCCTCTCTGGAGCAACGTGGGGCAGACCCGCTGCATGCAAACCCGGAGCGAGCGAGCTGCAGAGCACTCGCCAGCCACCGCCGTGCTGAAATCAAGAGGCAAACTAGCAGGCACAACTACTTGCAGACTTGCAAGTCTTGACATATAAATACAAATAAAGGTGTACTGAACAATCAATCTTTGCAACCAGGGAAAGAGGGATAAGCTTCATGCTTCAGGCCTACAGGAGGAAGGCACATCATTTCTCTTGTCTTGCTTTTGAAGCTGCTTGGCTGGTTTCTTTTGGTCACTTGAGCCTGTCTTTTGCAGTTAGCTTCCTTGGTTTCTGCTTCTCTTGAGGTCAGCCAGCAAGTCCACAATTTCTGCAAAACACAAGGATGGTGTGAATCAAAACAGTGTTCACTGTGGGCATTTTCTCCCCTGATGAGATAGATTTTCCTCACTAACAACAACTAGCACATCAAAGCACTCTGCACCAACCTGACTGGCACCAGTGCAACTGTGCAGTTCCTTGCAGATGTGACTTCCCTGGACGGAGAGACACAGCTCAAGGAGAAGCAGACGTAGACACGGAGACATGCCTGGAAAGAGCTGTGGGAAGACTTCCTTCAGCTCAGCACCATGCAGGCACAGTTGAGCAAAGGGCTGGGTGCACAGTGTAGGACTAGGGTATTGAAGACACAGTGCATCTTCTGTGTAACTTTGCTGGAGCCAATAAAGCTGATGATTTTCAGTGTTTTCTAGCAGTAGCTCTCAGAGCGGGCGATTCCCCAAGGCAGGGTTTACTAAGAAAACTGCTATCTAGAGACTGAGAAGCAGAGAGCACAGCAAGAGCTGGGGGGGTTTCTTACCCAAACTCTCCAAATCTCTTGTATAGATATTGACCCAGTAGGACGGGGTGGGAGTGCTTAAAGGAAGCGTTCTCCCCCTGGAGAGACGATGGACTGAGGAAAAGGTACTATCTCAGTCACCTGTGCCTTCAAGCACAACAGAAAGGTTTCTTTATGTTTTTCTACTGCTTCTTTTAAGTCTTGCAATTGAGATCAATTACTTATCTGATGCAAACATAGACCAGCTTCAAAGGCAGTGGAATCATCCCCAAGGCAGAACAATTCCTGAGATTGCAATTTATTGCTCAATGCCCAAGGCAGGAAATGTTCCTGTCCTGTGTTGTGACTGCTCCTCCAGCTTACAGGAGCTGCAGGATTTGAGCGGGTATTAACCCACCGCTCCTGCTCCCAGCCCAGTGCTTGTCTGACAGACTACGTACTCTTACATGATGCCTAATGAATAGCTTAGTGATTATTTTTATGGCATGGATAAATGTTAACTGGGTGAACCATCATACTATCTACAGGAGAAAGAGACTTTTATTACTAGGGGACTCCTTAGCTTGAAAAGGTAGGACAAGGAGTGATGGCCAAAAGATAAACCCAGTCAAATTCAAATAGAAAGTAGAAAGGGGCAAATTAACCACTGAAGCAACTAACTGAGAGACAGAATGGGTTTGCCATCCCTTGAAAGCTCTTGGACATGACAGGATGGCCCTTTAAAAGGATCCTGTCGAGGGAATACTTGGGTCTGACCTTCTGTGTTACTGGGAGCACAGAATCAGGGATCATAGTGTTTTTTTTCCTGGATTTAAAATCTAGATTATGCTTAGTAATAATTTTTCCTTTGGCCCAAGTTGGAGGGCCCCAGTCTTCTGATGGTTGGGCCTCACTTGACAAGAGATCAAGGACTGGGTTTACCGCTAAATACCACTGCTGGTGTGAACAGCGAAATCTTTCAGCCTCGGGCACCTGCCTGCAGTTGGTCTCTATGCCGCAGGGCTGCTGTTGGCTTAGGAAATCTGTTAGACAGGGAGGAGTTGGAGTGCTCTGGCACTGAGCAAGCATGGGAAGGGCATCTTTGGAGACACCTATGCAAAATGTCTGCATGAAAACAGAGGCTGGAAAGCCCAGGATTTAGGCTAGCCCTAAAACCATATGTGCTTTCACTCAACAGGTCAATGAAGGCTGCAGCACCTGGGTAACAGGACAACTTTGAAAAACCCTTCCACACTGGGCGCCCTAGTGCTCTCAGGGGCCACAGCACTGAATTAGCTGCTGCCACTGGTCCTCTGTTCCCTCTCAGCTGGGTTCTGCCTGGGAAAAGGGCTGTGGATGGGGCTGCAGACGGGGCTGCGAAGAGAAGCGTGCTCTTGCTGAGTAGACAGAGTGTCAGGCAAGCAGCAGGCCAGGCAGGAGGGTTATCTGTGTCACACGCCAGTGGGGCAGGGGAGGAGGAATGCCCATTTAAATGCACTGCTGACCTTAGCAGCCTGAGGCCACAAGGACGCTGGACTCAGCCATTTGCTGAAAAGAAGACAAATCTGGGCATTTGTCTTCTCGATAGGAGATACAAACACACACACGCGCGTGTGTGCGCACACACACATCAAGGGGGCAAAGCTCAGGTAACTGCTGCTCTTGAGCAGACACCCATCTGCGGCAGCAGGAGGCATGGGTCCCTTCAGCGTGGAGAGCGGATGTCCAGGACAGCCCAGCGATGTGGAAATGTGGCAGCATGGGATTGGAAGAAGGAGCAGACAGCTAGGGAGATGAGCCCATGCAGGAACACTTACGCTCAGCAGAAGGGCGTTGGGAAGGGTCAAAGGCCCGGCACTGGTCAATGATTTTCCTCAGGTCTTCGGGACAATCTTCCCCGACAGGCTCCCGGTAATGGTGTTCGCAGATTTTCTCCCTGAGCTCTTGGGGCGTGCAGCCTAAACCGACACATGGGCAAACAGGGATGTCAGCACAGCATAGCAGAGCTCTGCTGCCGCAGGAGGGTGCTGGGCAGGGAAGCCAGTGCAAGGTCACTTCAAGAGCCTTCCTGCAGCCTATGGCACAGAGGAGCCAGCAGAGAAACTGCCCAAACTGTGTCTGCAATGCCCCCCTCTTCTCTGCCCTAACACCACTGGGCTCCAGTGAAGCAAGGAGATGTGCTTATGCTTCAGCGCACAGGAACATCAAATAGAGACAGAATTACTTGCATGCTTGTGGTTTAAGCATGTGCTGAAACGCTTTACTGTGCTGGAGTTGGAGTCCCAGGAAAAGCCATGTTTAAGGGCTGTTGTGCTGCAGGTTGGGCAGACCCAGGCATCCTGGGCACCACCATCAGGACCCACACACCTCCACATACTCCGGGACAGAGCGGGGAGTATCTGACCCCAGCCAGCGTCCTAGCTGGGCCCCACCACTTTAACACAGGGGAACCAGATGCTTCTGTCTCACCTTCAAATGGGATTTTGGAGGTGGCGATCTCCCACAGCACGATCCCGAAGCTGAAACAAGAGAAGCAAGAGTTTGTCAGCAATGACCCCACTACCTTGTCCTGCCTCCTCCCTTCTCTCGGAGGGGACTGCCGGGCCATGCTGACCTCAGACAGCTGCATGATAGATACATGTCTGATTTTGGCCTCCTTGCACAGCTTGCCAGCTGCCCTGCCAGACACCCAGCTGCTTACGGCCACCTCTCCCGGGAGAGGGCTGACTGGGACAGACCTACCTGTATATTTCACAGGGACTCTTATAGGGGTAGTAGATGTCTTTCAGGTTCTCAGGGGCGACATAAGCCAACATAGAGACTCTGTTCCAGCTCTTCTTCTTGACTGTCCTCTTGATGGATGACTCTGTTTCACACAGTTCAAATCCTGACAGCTGATTGAGAGGATGAGAAAGGGAGAAGTGCGATAAGCTCCAGGCTCGATGCTGGTTCTTAGCTTGAGCTTTCTGGCCTGACTTCCTTTGGCTTATGTTATGTGGTGGGTCTTCCCTTTCCCCTTGCCGAGAAGAGCAGGCTTCCCGTGCGGGGCATGCCGCAGAGCTGGCTGCTCTCCGGAGCCACTGGCAGCAGACTGTAGGGATGGTTTCCTGGAGCACGGCTCCAGGAGCTGCACTGCTTTTGCGGCACACAGCCATGGCCAGAGAGTACTGTGTGGTTTCAGTGTCTGCGTGCAGCTGCTTCCCGTGAGCCTGGATACGGACTCGATTGCCAGGGACACGGCCCTCTTGCAGCTTTGCAATGACAGCTGACACGGAGATGTCTGCACTCAGGCCAGCCCTTAGGGGCACGTATATTCATGGTCAGCAGCTAAACGTAACCTCCCCATCTTTCTACTCTGCACCTAGGGCAAGTGGCCTGAGCCAGACACCTGGTAAAAATACAAGTTAGTTTTAATCATCATTAACTGGCCTGATTTTCAAAAGAGCTGCAGGACCCCTGGCAGTGTCTATAATACAGCACCCAGTGCAGAAACCTCTGGCATGGCTGGGGACTGACCTGAACTGGAGAAAATGGAGCGAGGTGCCTTGGGCAGCAAGGACTGGCCTGCAGCCGTGCGTGCTGTGGGGCACACAGCTCCTTCTGCGAGCTAAACCTGAGCTGGAGATAGGGCATTCACCTCCCCTAGCTTCATCTCACCTCCGCAGATGGTTCAGAAACACTCCCTGTGCTCTGCGAGTGGTAAGATAGAACCAAATGATGAACTGAGGTGTAAGTGACTGAGGTGACAGGGGAGATGAAGCTCCCCCAGTTGTTATTCTGGATTATGACAATTCTCTTTGAGTTAGTGGGAGGAGACACCCATAAAAACATGCAAAGCTTCTCAGAGCGTGGTCCTTACCTTCGTGCAGTAATCTCCGGCCACCAAGAACTTGCTACTGTTAATGCATCCATGCAGTCTGGACTTCTTTTCTGTCTGGTGCAACCTGCAGCAGGTCAGAGCCAAGAGCAATAAGCACTGGTAACAGTCCTATCTCCATCTCCGGGCTCCCCCTCCTGCACAGGAGAGCCTCGGGGAAGAATCAAGATGCACCCCAAGAAGCCAGCGGCACTGTGTCCACCTTGGTGCAATGGCCCTGCCAAGCTGACCTTTCCAGCAGCCCCTGCAAGAGCTGCCGCATGCAAAATAACAAGCCGCGGAGGTTTGCGGAGGACAAGCAGGGCGCCATGGGGCTCCATGGTCAGAGGGCGACAGTCAGGCTGCTTTCGTGCCCATTTGGGGAACTGCCAATGCTGTTTTGTAGGAACTCCTCAAAGCTGCCTGATGGTACTGAGCAGGAGAGAGGCGAGGAGGTTTCGTCCTTCTAGGGCTTTTCAGGCTTCAAGGCTGAATGGGCCAGCAACCCTAGGGACATGGGCACTGCCATATCCCAACCCACTTCCTAACCCTCCAGCAGCTGCCCTTCCAAATGTCCTAGGCCTGATGGGCAGGAGAAATGGAGTCTACCTGCCCACCCTGCTGGCTTACAGGTGGCAGGGATCCAAGCAGGGCTTGTGGACTGAAGTGGGCTTACTCGCCCGCAGGCAGGAGCTCACCGGTAAAGGCCTCTCGCAGCTCCCAGGGCCATCCGAAGGCGTATCTCCCAGGAGAGCTGCTGTTGCTTGGTGAGCACCTCGCGCAGCGTCCCGTGCTCGCAGTACTCCATGACGATGGAGAAGCAAGGGCTCCGATCTGTCCCAAAGAGACGCCCGTTATGTATGAAATGACCAGCCATGTCCTGGACACTTAGTGCAAAAGAGTGAGCATTGCCCTTGGTGAAAGGCACCGTGGAAACTATTGGCGGGATGGGTATGAAACCATAGGTCCCCTGGGCTCTGGTTCTGCTGCCATCATGCTCTGCTTCCCGGGCTAAGATAGGCCCTTATGGGGTTTTTTATATTTTTGCGCTTTACAGCAGTGCAGGGCAATGGCACAGACCTGCCCCATCTCTGCAAGGGTGCAGGAGACACTGCACTCCTGGGGGAGAAGGGGAACAAGTCCCTGAGCACCCCTGTGCCACCTCTCAGGAGGGACCACGCCGCCACAAGCTGTCTGCCACCAGCCAGCGTCAGGGTCAGACGGGGCAGGAAAGGGCAAAATTAGGGCTACATCCTTACCTCGCTCCTCGATGCAGATGCCATACATGCGCAGGATGTTTGGAGACTCAAACTTCTTCAGGGTTTGAATCTCCTTCACAAAAATGTCCCTCACCTTCCTGCAGAAAGTTGCAGCACAGTGAGGGCCTCGGAGCAAGACGCGATGTTGCGCCTGCCCGGCACCCTGGCTGACACCCTGACGCTTGAGGGGAACCGCGTCCTGCCCGAACGCCCGCATCCCAGCGAGACGAGGCATCCCTGCAAGGAGATACCTCCTCCGTGGCACATGCACCTCTCTCCCCTCTGGACCACAGCTCTATCCCAGGAAAAGCAGCACCAAAGCTGCATCAGCAGCGACAGGGCAGCCACCCCCCCCCCCCATCCCATCCCTGCCTTGGCCGACTCACGCAGGGTCGGTGGTCAGCGGCCTCTTGAACGTTTTGATGGCGACGGGGTACTTGAGATACTCTCCCTCGTAGAGGTCGTAGCTGTCGGTGTCCTGCAGGTGCCGGCGGAAGGTGAGGTGCTCCCGCTGAATCTCCGTGATGTCCTCTCTTTTATCCACGTTGACTTTCTTCAAGCCTGCTCCCCGCAAGGGAACAAGGGACAGGTTGGGCAGTGCTCAGCAGGATGGACAGGTGACAGCTCAGGCCGGGCAGAGAGGACGTTTTCTTACACAGGCATTTAATCTTTTTGACGGGGGAAAGTGTTCAGTGGTGCCAGTGTGGCCAGCCCAGACCTCTTCCCTAAGAAGAAAGTCCTGAGACACAGCGCACAGGGATGGATCTCTGCCTAGTTTATGGCCCCAGCACCATCTTTTCTGATGCACTTAAGGACAGAGAAACCAGTTGCACTTTTCCCCTCTCTGCACACCCAGTGGGCAGACGAAATAACCTGCTGGCTCAGCGTTTGCCAGCCGGCAGGAAGCATTTTGCTCTGAGAAGGCTTTTTCTGCTCCCTTTTTGCAATGGCAGCAATTGAGCAAGCCGGGAGCACCGCTGTACCCAGCGCGGCAGGAACGGCCGAGCCGCTGGCCGGCTCTGAGCACGGCGGCAACGCAGGAAGTAGGAGGACACACGAGAGGCACGCTGCCGACTTACACTCCATCATGTGCATGACTTTATTCAGCTCGTTCTGCATCCAGTCTACCCTACTCTCCACACCTTGCCTGTCGAGATAGATCTCCGTGTCCACAGGGGTTTTGGTACCTGCGGAAAGAAAGGCAGAGAAACAGATGTCAGATCAACGTGCAGGATGGGCGCTGTTCGTTTTTCCGGCAGTTTGAAGTGCAGCTCTGCTCAGACAACCGGTCCTTCGGCTCTCCTTGGCCATTACCACGAGGCCGAGGCTGAGCAGCAGCTGGGGAGGGATGCCAAGCTCTAGCCAGCCTCCGTTCTCTTGGGAAGAAGACATTTGGCAAAGGCCCACTTACTCGCAATCACCTCGTCCAAGAAAGCCCTGTCATTCCTCAGGTCCTCGGCGTCCTGCCAGCGGCAAGTCTTCGCCTGGAAGGCCGCCAGGAAAGCCTGCTTCTGCTCTGCCTGCAGCAGGAGCGAGAGCCCTTGGGCGATATCCTCCAGGCTCTCGTTCACCCAGACAAACTCTTCGCCGCTGCTGTGGGCGCGCAGGAACTTCTGGATCCAGCTCGCCTGGCTGTACTTCGTCACCAGCTTCTGGGCCTCCCCCAGCGCCTGCAGCAGCTTCTTCAGCAGTTCCTCTTCGTGGTGGGAGATGTGCGTTGCCGGCTGAGCCCTGAGGACCCTCACGGGCTCCAGCAAGATGTGGATGCGCTCCACCAGGCGCTGGCACTGGTGCTTGCAGCACTTCACTTGCTCGAACTGGGCGTAGATGCTCTGGGCTAAGCAGAAGACCTTTTCCACGATGTCCATGTCTGCGTGCGAAGGGGCTGCTGGCCAGCAGCCTCCGGCAGGGGTGAAACTCAGCTCCGTGCAGAGATCAACGGGATACCGAGCCGCAGGCTTTTCCGCACCGTGGTCCCTGAGGAACAGCCTTAATGTGGCGTGCAACCCTCCGTCCCCTATCGCCCCTTACATCTCCTACGGCTGCTTCGCTGCCTTCGCGACGCCTCAGCGCGGCACCCTGTCCCGCAGAGCGCTTGCCTGTGTTACATGATCTCATTTAGTATTAACAGCGCCCAGGTGGCTCACACAGAGACACGCGCGGTCAGCGGGAGCGGGAGGAGCGCTGCCCCGAGGCAGCGTTCCTCGGCGCTGCCTGCAGAGCCCGCCGCGAGCGTAGAGATGGTCTTCAGCGACGTTTCTCCCTTAGCGCCCACCTTACTAGCGCTTTCACGTGTTCGCAGCCCCAGCACACCCAGTCCTTCGTCTTTCCTCCCTGTGGCGTTGCACTGGATTCGCGCGCGGTATCGCCTGCCTCGGATTTTAAATCAAATTCTCTCCGTGCGCTCCCGCGGCCGCGGCCGCTTTCCCTTCCCCTCCGGCTCCCTCTGACGCTTCCCCCGAGGATGAGGCTCGCTCCCTGCCGAGACGAAGCACCCGAGCTTACCCGGCCCCGCTCCGCTCGCCTCCGTCTCCGCGGCCGCCGCAGGCTGGGGAGGAAGGGGCAGGCGAATGTGAGTTTATAGGGTGCTTTCCCAAGCCCCGCTTCCTGCGGGCGGCGGAAGGGGCATTGTGCAAGCCCGCGCGGCTTCTCACACTGCCGTCGGCCGCGGGCCGCCTCCCGGAGCCGCCTGGCTTTTCCAGGAAGGCCGCTGCCGGAGGAAGGGGGCGCCCGTGGGAGCCCCAAATGGCCCACGTTGGTTTTTAACGTAGCGGGAGAAGGGCTCATGCATGGGAAGCGTGGCAAGGACCTGGGGGGAGAAGGGCCTGGGGGCTGCTGTGCTGCCCTCGCCGGCTTGGTGGGGGACGGCGCTTGCTGGAGGTATCTCAGGCCCCAGGGGACCTCCTGCCACCGCCCCACCAGCCGCGCTGAGGCCGTCCCGGGGCACCGCCAGGGGCTGGCGCCAGCTCTGTGCCCTGCTGGACTTTCCGCAATGGGCAACAAGCGACCGCAACCGGCCCCGCGCGAGGGACGTTGGGCAAGGAAAGGCCCTGGGGCCGCTCCGCGTCAAATTGAGTGACGAAACGGGGTGCCGAGCAGCACCCCCGGGCCGCTGCGTGCACGGGAAACTCTGTCTGACCTCTGCCCGGAGCACAGGAAACTTTGCAGTTCAGCGTCTCGGTTCATCATAAAGACAGCCCGATGTTGGGAAGCACGGCGCAGCACGTGACGTCATTTCCCAACTTCAGAGAAGTTGGGAAAGCGAGCCGCAGCCCTGGCCCGCTTCCAGGTAACGCGAGCTCGGGTCACGCTCGCTCGCTGCAGTTCCCCCGCGCAAGGGGAGCTGCTCACCTGGAAAAAACCACCTCTGGCTCCGCAGCCGAGCGTAACGCAGGGATCGACGCCTCCCCCCCAGCACAAGCGCCGAACCCTCCGAAAAGCCCAGCTCACACCTGGATGCGGCGCTGGCTGGTGGCACCTGCATGCTACGTTCACTGACACTTGCAGCCATGCCCATTTTAAAAGGTTTTATTCTTCAAAATATACAGTTTATTTACAATTGCAATGTCTACAGTTTTACATACAACTTTATTCCAAACCTTTAAATATCTCCAGTAAACATTAGAAAAAACAATCACAGGATCAGCAGAAAAGGCATCTCTTAGCAATTCTGTTCATTGGAGTTTGAGTTTCAAGTAGTCAATGTCTACAAAAAACATTAACATAAATCTGGCATAGAGATACAGTGCGCTGGTTAGAAAAAGGCAAAATATGGACCTGCGATATCCCCACCCCGACAGTGGCAGGTCCCGGAAAACCCTGTGCCGGGAGCAAGGAAACAAGTCACCGAGTGCTGTGCATCTCAGGGACGGTACCCGGGACTGGGCGCCGAGGAAGAGCCAGGAGCTGCCGCCGCAGGTCGGGGCCGCGCTAAGCACAGCGGCAGCTTGCCTGCTCTCCGGGAGGCTCCTTCGACGGCGAGCGGCGGGGCTTAAACCCCCAAAAAGTGCAGCAGCCCGAAGCGTCCATCCGGCAGGGAGCCGAGGGGCAGGGGTGTCCCGAGGGTGGGACACCCGGCGCCTGGTTCAGGGCGGCCCCGGCTGCCTTTGCTCACCCCAGCGCCGGGCAAGAGGCTTCGCTGCACCACGGGGAGGAAACCCAGCCAAGAGGACGGGTCCCAGCCCCGAGAGCCTGCGGAGAGGCGCAAGGCGGAGGAGGAAAGGCTGGCGAGCAAGAAGCGTTTGGCACTTCATCTCTCGGGCAGCTGCCGGGCCGCGGAGCTGCCCGCGCATCAGTGGCACGAGAGCGGAGGGCAGGGAGGAAAGCCGAGGGCTGGGGGCACGCCGGCGCGGGGAGACGGCCTGAGGGCCAGAGCCGCCCGTAGTCAAGGAGGTCCCGGGGATTCACGCGGAGCGGGAGAACCGCAGCGAGCGCCCGGCGCCGGAGCGAAGCCGCGCGGGGGAAGCCTGCGCCCTGGCTTGCCGAGCCCGGTCCTGCCAGCTCCTCCTCCCCGTCGTCAGCGCGGAAGTGGCCGGAAGGGCGAGAGACGGTGAGAGACCTCAGCAGCACCGTGTTGCCCCGTTGGCTCTGCCCCAGCGAGAGCAGCTCCTGGGTTTCGGTGGCACCGGTGCTGGCAGGCTGGAGGCCAGGCTGGGGCACCGGCAGGTCGTGGGGCTGCCTGGGCAGGACTGTCTCCATCCAGCCCCGGGGAAAGGAGGAAGGAAGGAAGGAAGGAAGGAAGGAAGGAGAGGCAGGGCCAGCCGCGCTCAGGCGGGCTGGCTGCGGGGCACCTCACCGCCGGCCGGCCGGGACCCGCAGGCGCCGCTCGGCTGCCGGGGAAGCGCGTGAGCCCCATCCCGGCGGGGCGGGCGAGCAGCAGGCAGCGGCGAGCGAGCCGTCGAGCCGGGCGCCGCGCTGGGGCCGTCAGTCCTCTTTCTCAAAGGTCTCCTCGGGAATGAGCGTCCGGAAGGGGTAATCCCAGAAGCGGGTGCTGATGCCGAAGCCTGCGGGGCAGCGGAGAGAGCGCTCAGGGGGACGGAGGCGCGGAGGGGGCCCCAATGCCCTCCCCCGCGATGCTTGGGGACCAGAGGGACGACCAACGCCGGGATGGGATGGGAGGCTCCCAGCTCGGCGCAAGGGCGATGACGACGAGGCTGCCGGCTGCCCTGGGGCCGGGCGAGGAAGGCTGGCGTTTCGGGGAGGGAGGAAGGCGTGAACCCGGCCCTGCCCTGGGGCGACGAGCGCGGGCGAGGAGGAAGAGCGGAGCGAACAAAGGCTGCTCCCAGGAGGCGGCTGGGAAACGCCACCAGCCCCACGCACGATAGCTTATCTGAACGGGGTGCTTTCTCCTAGGAAACCGGGCAAAGGGCAGGTTGAGCAAGCACCAGGCCCGGGCCAGGTCGAGGGAAGCCCGGGGCCTCACCCTGCGCCCGCCAACGCCTCTCCACGGCCGCCCCAGCGCCTCCCGGGAGGAGGCGAGGCTGCCCCGGGCACCGGCGCCCAACACCTCCCCCAGCCCCGGGGCTCTCCCTCCGCCACGGCTTCCCCAGGTGCCGGGGAAGCTTCTGCCCAGAAGCCTCTTCGCTACGGTTCCCCCTCCCACAGCTCCCGGGCCGGTGAAGGCCCACGCAGCTATGTCATGCCGTACGCTGCTGACCGAGCGGTGCAGCGCTTGGGTTCGGATGCTCCACCTGCGCACACAGGACTCCAAAACCAAGCTTGGTTTCAAGCCTTTGATGCACGGTTCTTGGGGAAGACTAAGGAACACTTCATTCCCCCCTGTCCCAACAAACACCACCTCTTTGCACCCCGCAGACCATCACAGACATGCCTTAGCTAAGGAGATGCACGCTCCCCGAGTCCCAAATTTAACTCAAGCACTGCACTGCAAGTGCTAAGACGCCCGCTGGCACCAGGCAGCGAAGGCTCAGCCTTGGGGGGCCCGTGCCGGGGGGCCCCGAGCGATGCAGCCTGCCTGCCATCCCTTCGGGGAACCGCAGGCAGGAAGGAGAAAGGGCAACCCACACCTCAACCTCAGCCCTGCAGCAGAAACCGGAAGAGCAGCACGACAAACACGGTACGAGCCTCTACGAGGGACACCAGATGGCTATTTCGAAGCACACACGCACCACACCTCCCCTCGCAAGGCCGCGCCATTCCGCAGCTCAGCCAGGCGTCTCCGCGCAGCGTTTCCCAGCCCGGAGACCCGACGGGGTGCTGAGCTTCAAACATCTCAGTGCGTCAGCTAAATCTGCAGCACCGAAAGCGAATGTGGTCTCCAAAGCCTCTGAGCTCTGCCCCCGACGGGACCAGCACGGGCTGGGGAAACCCACCATTACCTGATTTTTGGTGTTCAAAGTGGTGCTTTACATGGTAAGCCTTCAGGCCGTACAGGTAAGTGCCCTTCTTGGGCGAGCCGTAGTGGAGGTAATAATGCATCATGTCGTAGACCACGTAGCCGCAGAGCCCCCCGACGAACAAGGAGAGCCCCAGCACCTCGGGCAGCAGGAGGCGGAGGACCCCGTAGAAGAAGCCGACCACCAGCGATGCCGGCACGGGAGGGAAGACCAGGCGGGAGCTGTCAAAGGGAGACTGGAAGAAGAGAAAGACAGTGAGAAAGCGAGCTCCCAGCCTGGGCGAGCTAACCGGCCCGCAACCAGCAGGCTGTCCCCCTCCCCGGCCCCCCCCATCCTGCCCAGGAGCTTGCAAAGCACCACTGGGGAGTTGGGCACAGCCCACTGCGGACCCCGGCCAGGACTGGGGCTGCCCAGGGCAAACCCTGTCCCCAAACAGCTCTTTCTTGGCCGCTACACATTCAAGCTGGAGCTGGTTGTAGTTGCAGCAGTGGCCTCTCAAAACTCTTTTGCTGGAAGTCCCAAGGAGATAAAAAAAACTGGGGGAAAATACAGCAGTCCAGCACCAGCGAGTATTTAACACAAACCGGACCCCAATTTCAGGCTCAGGTGGGAGCCATGGTGCTGCAGGCGACAACTCCTCCGGTTGCACTAAAGCAGCGCCAACTTATGACAGCCGAGGAAGCAGGCTTGCACATGCACGCTTAAAACGCTCATTTTTGGGAAAGCCAACAGCAAAGCAGCACCCAGAAGCCTCCCCATCCAGATTTATCTGGTGGCGAGACCAGCCCTGCGCCGGCGGCCGATCAGCCCCCGCCTGTGCAGGAGGAAGGTGGCCGGGGCTCTCGGCTCGCAGCTCGGCCCCGCTCTAACGGGGACGTTTCCTCCAGCGAAGCTAGAGGGAGCCCATTGCTTTTACGTCCTTCCATCGCGCGGCGCCAGCGGAGCTGGCGGGTTTAACGCGGGCTCGCGGGGAGCCCGTCGCTCCGAGCCCACCTCCCGAGCATTACGTAAGGGCCCCCGCTCGGGGCAAAGCTGCCACGAGTCACGTTGAACACGCACAAGCGGGCTCCGCCTGGGCAAAGTCCGCCGTTCCCACGCCCGGGGCTCCCCGCGGCGGCGGAGGCGTAGCTACTCACCTTGTGATGCTGGCCATGCAACAAGAAATGCAGGGTGATGAGATAGTAGTTACTAGCAGGTGGCTTCATGTGGAAGACAAAGCGATGGATGAGGTACTCTACCAGGGACCACAGGAACATCCCCAGGAGGAAGATGAAGGGGAAGTAGTATTTGTGCACAGGGATGGAGTACTCTACACAACGAGACATGCAGCAGTCAGCAGCCAGCAAGACAGACGGCCCTGGAGACCCGGCTGCTCCGCACCTCGCTGCTTCCCTCACCCCTCCTGCGCAGCGCCTGGATTCACCGTCTTCCCAGCAGGAAGCACTTGGCATCTCCCCAAGCAGGGATCCCCCCGAGCTGCCTGACGAGGGGCCTTTCCAGCCTCACCTACAGCTTTCTCATCCCTCCTTTCTGCTTTCTCATCCCTCCTTGCCCCCTCTCCCTGAAACACAGCCAGCCACATCCTCTTCCCGAGGTTATCGCCATTCTCCGGTGCTTTTGGCCATCTCCATTCTCACTTTGGGGTACGAATGCAGCTTTTCTCCACCAGGACACCACCTACATCCATCTCCCCTCTCATTTACTTCCTTCAACCCGAGAGCTGCAAAGGCAACCCAGAACGGCCCACACGCATCGCAGCGCCTCCCAGGTAACGCTTTCCAGCCCTGGGGTTTTCGGCGAGCAGCCAATTGGCAGCTCCTGCTGGCTCTGCCAGCCTCTTTCCACCTCCCAGGCATGCTCCTGCCACGCTGGAGAACATCAGATCGCTCCCCGCACGGATGGAGGTGGCCGCTCTGCCCAGCCAGCAGCAATGGGAGGGCTGTTTTCCAATCACACCTTTGCTTGGATCCCATTAATTTATTATTTGCAAAAACTTCTAGTGGCAACAAGGAGCCCCCAGGCTCTCCCAACATCGCAGATACCAAACGGGCTAGAAGCAGGCGGCCCAGATACACACGCAAACAAGTGGCTCTCGCCCCAGAGCCTCGCTTCGCTAAGAGGGCCAGAACTGCAGCTTTGGGGGAAAAAGCACCAAATACGGGGTTTGTCATTGCTCCGGAGGGGCCCCGACTGTCCCTGGGGAGAGCCTGGTGCTCACAAAGCTGCTTTGCCCACAGAAACCAAGCAGGAGGTACCTGATCTACACCGACATTTCAGAACCAACACCCGCTGCAGTAAAACAGCGTTTCCAGCTTGTCTTTTTGCAGAGAAAGGTTTTGTTGGGAGTCTTCCCCTGCAGAGCACTTTTCAGCCACCTCCTCCTTGCAGTGCCAGCTGCCAGCCCTGCCTCTTTGCTAGCAATTCCTGATCCTCCAAACCCGTACATTTTGGCAAAACCTCTCAGCAGGAAGGTCCCAACTGCTGATTTCTCCCCCAGCCGAGCAGGGAGGGTGCAGCTGCATCGTGCACGCCACCGTGCAGGTCTGAGGCCCTTCTTTCCTCATCGCGTTTCTACTCCAATCCCTCCTGCTCTGAAGCTGAGCAGAAGCCTTCTTTCCAAGGGTTGGGGCACCCTGGCCACCCTCACCCCTGCTCCCCACGGGATGCGCGCTCCCCTCCCAACCAGCTCCTTCCGACCCATGCTAACAAAACCAAGCACCTGGCCCTTTGCTGCCTTTTCCATGCCTTTCTTGGAGACCGGCTGAGAAACCAAGGCCACCCTGCCTCTATACGCTCATCTTCTTGGAGCGGGCAGGCTTATTTGAGCCCTCTGATGCCTCGGCGTTCACCCGGAGAAGGCTCGCAGCTCCCAGCCCTCTGCCGCAGACCCTTCCCACCACTTTTATCCATGCTAACACGGCCTGCGGGTTGGGATGATCTCAGGAGCGAGGAAAAACCCAGCTGCAGTCGGCACCCCTTGACTGCGCTGACCCCGCTCGCCCAGCCCGGGGTGACGGACCGCTCACGGTCAGGCACGTGGCAGGTCCTGCCTCCGGACCCCGACTGTGCTCAGTTTGGGCTGAGAAATTTATACTCTGGAGATCAGGGACTCCAACGTGCCTCGCCATGGCGGATGCTGGGCTAACGCAGCAAAGGCGTCTCCTGCCTGGGAGCAGGCTTGCAAGCGGTTAGACGCCCCGTGTTTTTATTCTACTCCAAAAGGCAAAAGACAAAATAGCAAAACCTGCTGAGAAAGGACCCCGGGCCCTTTCCAGCGGCTCCGATTTTCGGCTATCCCCGAGCACCCCTCCGCCCACCCAGAGCGGGGCGGGTCGGCAGCCGGCTCCGCGGTCCCCTGCTAGGCACAGGCGCCGCTGGCACCGCGTGGCACCTCGCAAAAAGGAGCCGCGCGGACGGGGCCGCAAACAGGGCGCTAAAAACAAAGAACACAGGCTGCCCCCGGGCGCCGCGCCGCCGCCGCGCTCGTTGTTCCCGGCCGAGCGGACAGTGGGAGATTCAAGGGCAGGCGCTCGGGGCGAACAAGCCCCGCTCTGTGCCGGGCCGGCGGCCCCGCCAGCGGCGCTCAGAGGCGGGTTTGTTCCCCCGCCGCGGCGCGCCGGCCTCCCTTCGCCAGCGCCGCGCTCAGCTGCCGCCCGCCGTGGGCGGTCGCGGGGGGTGGCACACGGCAGGAGGGCAAGCCGGTCCCTGCGGGCCCCCAGGGCTGCTTGGGGATGGCAGAAAGCAATACGAGCGTGCTCTCCCTGCGCTTTCGGTCGCAATTTCAGCAATTTCTTCCCTGCTTCTGCATCTCCTGCACGTGAGCCTCAGTGCCAGCTGCTGCTCCCTATATCCTTCCTCTCCTTGTCCGCAGGGCCGGCCCCGTCCCTGCTGGCAGCGCTCCCAGCGGGAGCCCGGAGGCGGCAGGCAGCCCTGGGCAGGGCGCAAGCGGCACACACTCAGGCAAGGGGACGCGACGGAGGCAGGCGGCCTCGGCCTCTAAGCCAGCGGGGGCAACGCCGTGCGGGAGGCTGCATGCTGGCGCCGGCCGGGTACGGCCACGGGGGTTAGCTCGCTGCTTCTGCATGCGACCGTTCACAAACATGCGGCGAAGGAGGCAGCGCCGGGCAAACGCGAGATGCAAACGCGGCAGCTCCCCCGACCCCGCTTTCCCACCCCTTGGTCACCGGCCAGATCCCCAGGCAACGTCCCCTGCCTCCAACGCTTGCCCGCAGCTGCCCGGGCGCCGGGGCTTGGGCCGGGCTCTCGGCGCTGCTGCAGGCTCAGTACCTGTCGTGAAGGAGGAGAAGAGCCTGGTGTTGCCCTGAGCCAGGGACGTGTAGCTGACCCAGCTGAGATAGAGCACCACGGGAGTCCACACCAGGAAGACCACGTACCTAGAGGGGAGCAGGCAGGCGTCAGCGGGATCGACGCTCAGCTTCCGGCGCCGGTCCCACCGCGCGGGGGGCCACCCGCGGCCGCGGCCACTCACCACGCCGTCTTCGAGAGGGCCTCCACGAAGTCCGAGTGGAAGAGGCGGATGGGCCGATCCACGGGCTGGTGCACCCACTCGTCGTACTTCTCGCCCAGGTAGCCCACCTGCCACAGCAGGGGCTTGCGCCAGTCCACCAGGTCCTGGGAGGGCACAGAACGGCGCAGGGTTTTACCGGGGCCGCTAGCGAGCCGCTCGGCTGCGCGCGCCCGCCCGCCGCCACCCTCTGCTTCGCCCCGTCCCGCTGGCTCAAGGTGAGCGCCGCCGTACCACGGCCTGCCTGCGCCACGCCGCCGGGGCTCAGCGGCGGCTCCGACAACCACGGCGCTCTTCCCCTTGAGTTATCGGGATCAAATAGCGACCGGAGATACTCCCCGTTCGGTCGCCGGGCCGGCAAGCGGCCAGGAGGACTAAGGACGCGTACCCGTGATGGCTCCCCCGCCAAGGACCTTTCTCCTTGCAGAGGGCTCGGCAGCACGCAGCGACTACAACCGGCCCAGCGCCCAGGCCTGGGGTGATGGCTTCGCATTCCACGGGGGAAAAGGATACAGGACGGGAAGGAAAACTCAGATCACTCTTTGCCGCACGTGGTCGCATTTCCCTAACGAGCCCGTCTTCAAAAGCGCGAAGGAATCCAGGCATCCGGGGCTGCGTGCACGTATGCGTGTGCACATGCGCACAGCCAGCTCCGGGCCAAAAACAGAGAGGCCCAACCAGCAACGCTGCCTAGCGAAGCCTTTGCAACCGCTCAGCGGCTCCCGAGGTGCATCCTCCACCACGCGAGCGCAGCCAAGCCCTGCATCCGCCAGCTTTCCATCAGCGACCGGAGCGGCGAGAGGGCCGCGGCAGGAACCCGGCAGCCGCAGCTGTGCCGTGAGCAGTCCGGCGGCGGCGGGGTGCCCCACGCTGCCGGCTCCCGCCGCGCGGGCCCGGCGAGACAGGACAACCTCCAGCCAAGCCCGCGGTGCCCTCGCCTCGCTTCGGCGGCGTTCCCACGCCCGGCCGCAGGGTCGCTGCCGCCTGACTCACCGGCCGCTTGCTCAACCCGGCCATCAAGGAGAGCGCCGCCTCCGCCGGCCATTCCTCCGGGAACCAGCTTTCCCGGTGCAAAGCGGCTGTCGAGGCTTTAAAGGGCTTCTCCCATCCCTGCGCTGCGGTGGCAGCGTGCGGATCCGGCTGTCAGCATCCGCCGCAAGCCCGGCGCTTTGCCATCCCGACGGCAAGCGGGATGTAACCCCCCTCCGCCGAGCGCTGCTTATCCCAGCACTAAAACGCGGCCGGAAAGCGGAGGAGCGCGCACCACAACAGCCACACGACAGCTTTGCTGCCCATTGGGAAGGCAGCATTTCAGCCAAAAACGCCACGAGCGGGCGCGGGGAGAAAGCCAGACTCTGCCACCGGTGCCCGTACCCGCGGCAGGCGTCCGGCGACGGATGGACACCATCTCCCAGGGCCAGAACAGCTACAACCACAGTGGGGACTGCTTCACACACGTCCCAGAAACGAGCCAGCCTCCTTCCTGGTGAGCCCAGCTCCGGATAGCGCCGGTCAGCGGGATGGCAGACCCACCGGTCTCCCGAGAGCTGGCTTGACACCCGTGTCCTGCCAAAGCCACGGCTGCCGTCCTCGGGGGAGAGCCGCCGTCGCGTCTCGGAGGTGGGACGGGTGGAGAAGCCCCGCGGAGACACCCCGTCGCGCCACTTGATTGAGTGGCCGGTAGCTCAGCTTGTGCTTCATTGACAGCTTCAATCCCAATCCGGAGCTTGCAGAGATTTGCAGATCCACCAGGTTTCCCCAGCTCCAGCGAGCCAGGAAGAGGCAAAGTTCAGACCCACCGGCAGGACCTGGGGGTGCCCCAGGTGGCACCAGCTTCGACCCCCAGCTCCTTCCAGTCCCCAAGGCTGGGCTCAACCTTCCTGCGCTCGGCACTGCCGGGCACGCGGCTTCTTCGCTGCTACCTGCCGCTTTGGGACATGTGAGTCCACGCTGGGCATCACCAAGGTGCCACCTCAGACCTGGCGCCGGACAGGAGCTGGGCTGTCAGCTTTCTGAGTTATTTTGCCCCCTTCCCTCCACTCGGTTTGGAAAGACGACATGGCAATTCCCAGAGCAGAAGGGCCGGGAGAGGCTGGCTCCTGCCGGGGCTGGCCACGGGCCACCCGTGGTGGCGCATGGGCTTCCCTCCTCGCAGCCCCAACCGTCACGTTGCGCCCGACCCGCTGCCAAGCTGGGCCGTGGCCAGCTGCCCGCGTCAGCACGAGCCCGCTCGTGCCGCGACCCATCGGAGCCGGGGGATCCCGCGAGGCTCCTCGCGGGCGCTCAGCGGAGAGGAAAACCAGCGTGCGTCACCTCGAAGGGCGAAGCTGCTGTCCGTGAAAGCCACCTCCTCCCACTCGGGCCGGCTCCGGGAGCCTCCCGGCGTAGCCACACCTGGGCGATAGAGCAGGCGCAACCCCATCCGCTCCGGGAGGAAGGGTGGCCGGCACTGACTCAGCTCCGACGCACCACCGAGCGCCCCGCAGGCGTTTCCGGCCTCGCCGAGAGTCCGGATCGCCTGCACGGAGCCGGCCCCGTGTCGCCCGCGCTGCCCCGCGAGCTCGGTGGGCTCCAGAGCCTGGCACGTGGCCGGGCAGGAGAGCTGCAGCCCCTCCTCACCTTCCCGTCCCCTTCGGCACCCTCCAAAATGCCACCTGCCATCCTAGGACCCAAAACCATCCCCTCCTCGAGCGCTGGCCGAGCCGTGGCGCCTTGCTCGTACCCCATCCGTTTGCCTTCCTGCAGGAGGCAGGTGCCAAACCGGAGTCCGGCCTCCCCCAACACTGCACGTCCGGGATGGGCAGGATTTCAGCTCCTGGAGCCATTGCGGACAGATACTGTCATTTCTTGGGCTCCCTCGAGAGCCCTCCAGCGAACGCCGCGCTGTGCCAGCACCCTGGGGCACTGGTGGGCGCACGCGACCCGTCCCCCGCCGTCACCTTGTCCAGATCCACCGTTTTACACCGCGGATCCATCCTGCTCGTCGTCCGAGCCGCAACATCTGCCGGCTTCTCTTCCTCGAGGAGGTTCTGAAAAGACAAGAGGGGACAGGGCCGTCGGTCTCCTGCGGCTTTGGTCTGCCGTCTCCCCGAAAGACGGGGGGGGACTCGCTCCCGTCAAGGCTTTTTGGCCATTTTTGCAAACACACGAATGTTTTTGAGGGTTAATTTAAGCTGTGCGTTCATTTGGGGTTTAAACTCTGAAAAAGCCAAACAGCCAAGTTCACAGTTAACCCCTCCACAAAAGATTCCCTTGACACCCGAGCGTAAAAAGCGAGGTATCTTCTCTCCAACCCCCCCCCAGGGGCGCACGGCGGACACGAGCGCTGCCGGGCAGGGCGGGAGAGGGCGGAAACATCCGAGGTCCCGCTGAAAAACGCCATGGGAACAATCGCCCCGTTGTTTCGCCCGCGGTCCGAAGCATCCTCCCACGCCACGCGGCGCTGCGGCGGGGAACCGAGGCCCACGCGGGCAAAGCCCTCGTCTTCCCAGCAAAAAGAGCTGCCTGAAAAGTCCCCCCGCCTCCAAAAAAGCTAAGGAGGAAACGAGGGCAGGCGCCAGCGCCCTGCGCCGTGCTCCGGCCCAGCCAGATCCGAGCCCTGGCGCCATGCTGGGCTCCGGCCTCAAACCCGGGGCAGCAAAACCTCAGTTACAAACATGTTTTTGGAACCCAGCGCGCTCGAGCCGTCCGCCCGGGAGCAGAGGCCCGGCAAGCTCCCTTCCTTCCACCCGCTAAATAAAGAAGGGAAAAACCTGACCGATTTCACTCGATTCCTGCAGGGCAGCAAACTACGCTACACTTTGAACCCTTGAGCAAAGCCTGTTGCAAGCGCCATGGGCACCCAGGTCTTCCGGAAAACGGGCGGCATTTTTGGAAACCGAGCCTGCTTTCGGGGGCGCCGCCACGGTGTCGTGCCCTGCTCTGCACGGGGCGGCCGGCGGCGATTCCCCCCCCCCCCCCCCGGGGCTGGCCGGCACGGGGCTGGTGGCGGCCCGCCGCTCGCGCTGGCTGCCGGTACCAGGCACCGGGAGCACGGAGGCTGCAGAGGCTCGCGGGACGGGAGGTCACCCGCCGTGTTTGCACAGCTCAACGGCCCTATCGATTTCCAGCCGGGGGAAAGGGAGGGGAAGCTTTTAGCCTAGCGGGAGGCTGCGTTTTGGGGCGAGCAAGCCGGCCAGGCCCCGCGGCGATGCCGATGGCAGAGCACGCTGCCTGGCGCCATCCTGCAAGCCGCGGAGCCGCGCGCTGCCCGCCGGGCTCCCTGCTCGCGGGCGGCACCCTCCTCCCGGCTGCGGCCGGAGCGCTACGGCGCCCGGCCAGGCCCGCTCGAGGGGCCGGTCTGCAGAGGGGGCTGCTGCCGCGCTGCCGGCACCGTGGGGCGGCCGGGAGGGCTCCGAGCAGTGCGGCTGCGGCCCCGGCGCCGCCACTTCCTCCGACAGCCGGTGCAACGCGGCGGATCACCTTCCCGCAGGCTGCGAGCCCGGCGAGGACCGGCCTGAACCAGCCCGGCGCGTGCCGCTTCGGGAGGAGCGGCGGGCGCCACCGAGCTGGTATTTATAACAAAGCAGCAGAAGCTTCGCTCCTCCCGCACCGCGGGCCCGCACAGCGCTGCGGCGCCCCGGCCCCGTGTGCACGCGCGGTGACGGGAAAGCGCAGCGGGGCGGCGTGCCGGGCGAAAAGGCACAGCGCCCTTTGCAGCCGGCAGCGGCTCTTAAGGGCACCTTTGGTCAAGGTCGGCGGGCCGCAGAGCGTCTCTAATCGCGAGCGGGGCGAGGAGGGGACGCTCGCGCGCGGCACGGCCCGGCGGCGCGATCGCCCGGCGAGTTATCGCGGGCGGCGAGGGGGCAGATCCGCGCTGGGGCTCAGCAGTGCCAAACCCCGGACGCGCGCTGCTGCAGCCCGGACGAAGCGCAGGCACCGTGGAAGAGCTTGGTGCAAAAGGACCTCTTGGTTCAAGCGCATGGATTCAATATGGAAAAAAAAAAAAACAGGAGAAACGTGCCGGTCCGTTTGCCTCCAAGCACCAGGCGAGGCCGCTGCCAAGACCCGGCCGCGCTTGGGAGCCAGCAGTGGATTCTGCCAGGCTGCAACGTGCCGACGCCAGCCGCGGGGCAGCGGTGCCCCCTCGCCAGGCGCCCCGGCTCCGAGCCGGAGCATGCCGAACATGCCTTTCCTCCAGCTTTGCCGCTCCAAGTTACCCATTAACCTGACAGCAGGGTCCGGCCCGGCCTGGCCGAGCAGCCTGGCTGTGCAATGCCCACTCGCTTTCCCAGGCGTGCCGGTCACGGAGAGCCATGATTTTTCCAGGCGGCCTGGATGGGGCATCGTCCGGCGGGCACGGCTCTTTGCAGGCAGCTTCCTTCCTGGATGGTCCCCGGGCGCAAGCAGGGATGGCAGGATCCTCCGCAGCCCTCCGGAGGCACTTTGCCTCCGAACGGAGGAGCCGGGGATGCAGGAGGAGGAGCAGCGTCACCTCGAAGGGGCGGACGGGACTCAGCCACTTCCTCGCCACGCTGACGCACGGCTCCGGGACTGTTTGCCGATACCAGACACTCCTTGCGGGACAGGCTCCCAACCCACCTTCCCGGCTAGGCAGAACTGAAGCCTCATCCCAGGAGGTGCAGAGCCGGTATGCGAGCGCGCCACCCGGCCCCGAGGCTGCCGCTCGCCTCGGGGCGGACGGGCGCCCGTAGCAAAGCAGCTATTTCCGGCCGGGCTGCCCTCGAGCACCCAGCAATTTTCATGCGAGCGCTTTGCAACGCGAGTTTGCAGCGTGACCCGACGCTGCGGCTTGCCCACAACTCCCCGTACGCATTTCCAAAGGTCTCCGCCGGTATTTCACGCTTCCCACGCTCCTTCCTTCAGCCGGGTGTCATTAAATGCAAAGATGGGAGAGAAACATCCCTTGAAAGGCAGCCAGAGTTGCAGGTTATCCCTGCAGAGCTGCGCTGCGGCTGCCCTCCTCCCTGCAGGTGTTTTGGAAGAAAAATCTGGTTTAAAACACCGGCGGCTTCTCCACGCCCGAGAGGAAGCGCCGAGATAGGAGGGCTCGTGCTCGCTGCCTCGACGCTTGCGCCGCCGGCCCCTGCGCGAGCTCGCCGCGGCGGCCCAACCGCCGGCAGGAAGGATGCTGAAGAAAGCCGGGCTGACGCAAGAGCCCGGCATCCCTCCTCTCCTGCCCTTTCCGAAACGTCCCCGTGACCGCAACCCCTCTGCCCGCACCGTCCCCAAACGTTGCTTCTCGGCCGTTTCCAAGCCGCGCACCTACCCTGGGTCGCCTGTGCAAAACAGCCCCCAAAATACAGCCCCAGGAGAAGAGGAGCCGCTGACACCGCAACGCCTGCCGGCACCGTGCCACGCACACCCCTGCAGCCGGAGCGGGGCCAGAGACGCGGGTGCTGCACAAGCACGGGGCGCCCCCGCCGTGCCCCCGCTCTGCCCACCGCCTTCCTCGGCGCCTCCTGCGACGGAGGCGGGAGAACCGGCATCCGGGCGGCTGTTCGAGAAGGCTCGCGCGGGAGACAACGCGGCTGGTGTGGGCTTGGCGGAGCCCAGCTGTAAACCCCAGCGCCTTGCGCGGCCTCCTTGCAAGCGGGCAAACACACCTCTGCCCGAACGCGTTTCGAGGAGCTTTCGGGGGCGCTGGGGCCGCCTTCGCCCCCGGACGTGGTGGCCAGAGGAGGAGGAAGAGGAGCTGCCAAGCGGCCGCCCGCGGGTGATGCTCGGCCCCCCGAGAGCGGGTCCCGCCGGTGGAGACGCGCACGATGCCCGAAGGAGCGGGGGCAGCCCAGGGAGGCGAGGGCAGCAACCTCACCGGAGCCGGCGACCCCCCAGCGTGGTTGGGCACCGCCACCGGCTGCGCGCCAGGCCAGCTTGCGGAGCGGCGCTTCCCCTGCCTCGAAGCCTCCGGCGGCTTCACTGAGGTCCTAAATTAAGCGTTTCTCTTTGCCGAAGGTGCTGCCGGGAGCGGTCCTGCCTGCCCCCGGAGCGGGCAGAGCCGTGCAGACACGGTCAGGCCATCATCAAACCTCAACCGTGTCAAGACGAGGTTTTGGCCGGCGCCCAGCCCGGTTCTTCCCATCCACACCGCCAGGCCGGAGCCGCGAGAGCCGCCTGCAGCGCCCGGGCCCCCCCGGTGCCCGTCGGTGGGGCGGGTAGCCCCGGGCCTTCGAGCCGCCCCTGCTGATTAGGAAGGACTGGAGAGACTGGGTCTTGGCATGAAATCCTGGGTGCAGCAGAACTATTGAAAGGAGGTTGAAGGTAGCTTAACCAATAAAAAAACCTTAAATAAATAAATAAATAAATATATATATATATATATATATATATGCACAGTGATTATTACAACACTCCTCCAAATATTGTGCGAGTGCCTACCCAGAAGTGAGATCATGCTGCGAACGGGAGCAAAGGCAAGTAGAACCTGCACATTCAAATTATGGGCGAGAGAAAGGAGAGGACAGGAACCAGTGAGAGGGACGGGAGACTTCCAGTGACTCATGGATACGTCACGCGGCCCCGAGGAGGCCGTGATGAAAGTCTACCATTGCTTAAATCGAAGGGATAATTACACGCTCCATCTCCCCTCTAGCGAGGCTGTTAAAATCCACGGTCTAGTTTGGATAATCATCACCTTTTGCTTTGATCTCTTTAAATGCCGTTTACATAGATAAAAAAAAGAAAACACAACTGGGTTAATTTCTGTTTAGCACCACTGGGCTCAGTGATTCACGCGGGAGTCGCCAGCGCTGCCCGGATCGGCTGCCCGCCGCCACACGGGCACCCCAGCGCCGGCGCCCGGCCGGGGCTCAGCGCCACCCCGGCGATGTGGCCGCGCGGCTCTCCAGTTAAGCTGGGCTCGTATTTAATAAAGCTGGGTTTCCCCGGGCTCCCGAGCCTCCCGGTTTCACACCTGCTTTAATTGCAACCTGTTTTGCGGCCTGCCGACCCTCGGCCGGATTTCGGAGGGCATCCGACGCCAGCGGCGCAGGGAGGTCGGCGCCGGGGAGACCCGCGGCGGTTCGGGACCCTCGCTCGGGGGTCCTCTGCCAAAACCCTCCTAGCAGGGTCTCTCGGAGAGGGGCCGCCGCGAGTCCCGCCACACAGCGAGCGGCTTGGTCCCCGGTTGCAGCCCGAGGACAGTTTTGTCTAGTGCCAGGTAGCATCCGATGTCCCCTCCTCTCCGGCTTTATCGCGCGGCGTGTTTGCCTCCGCACAGCGGCATTCCCCTCGCAGCAGCGCGGTGCAGGAACCCGTTTGGCCAGTACCTCGGCTCACCCGAACCCGTCGGGCTTGTTACGCCGGCGAGGAGGCACTGGCGGCGGCCGAGCGTCCCCACCGCGGTGTCACCCGCGCCGCGATCCGGGGCGAGAGCGAGCGGGGCGCCAAACGCAGCCCCGTCCGTAAAGCTGCCGGCGAAACGGGGCTCACGCGGCGCCCTCGGAGCTGGGCCGCGAGGGGAAAAAAAAAAAAAAAACACGGAAAAAAACCCAACCCAGCAAATGCAAACAGAAACCCGGAGGGACACAAGGCGCAGCCTGCAGGTCACTGCCCCATGCCGGCCCCGCAGGAAAGGGGAAGGGCGAGAAGGGAAGCGGGAGCCGTGCTGGCGGAGGGGCTCCGCTCTCCCCCGGCGGCGTCGGGGCCTCCCTGGGGGCCGGCGCCCCCGACAAGGGTGCCCGGGCGCCGTCGGGGCCCGCAGCCGCACCGCGGGGATGGAGCCCTGGAGGTGGCCTGGGCGCAAACGCGAATCCACAGCAGACACTGCCGCGGCGGTGCCGGCGCCCCTTCGGCAAGGGCCGGCAATGGGAGCCGCGGCGCCACGCTGCCTCCTGGAAGTTCGCTCCCGGCGCTTTCCCGCCGGGCGTTTTCTCTTCTGCAGGGCTGGCGGCCGCCAAGGACACGGCGCTGAGTCACGGCCACCCTTGCCCCGCTTGGGGACGGGTGACGAAGTGACTTGTCACCTCTGCCGAGCGACAGCCACCCATCGCGCGCAGGCTCGCCCGTGACGTCGGGCGGCCCGGAGCGCGCAGGGCTCCCTCGGCCGGGAGCGCTGGCACCGCTGCAGGCGTCCTGTCCCGTCCCGTCCCCACCGCCACCGCGGCCGCTCGGCCTTCACCGAGCCGCACGCCCTCGCGTGAAGGCCCCGGCAGGGCAGGGCAGCACCGCGCCGCCGGGCCGGGCCTGGGGCACCCGGTGCAGCCGCCTCCCCAGCGCGGCCAGCGCCCCGGCGGAGACGTGACGCGGGGCGGCAGCGGGGCCGGGCACCCGGGACCCGCGCACCCGGGACCCGCACGCGCCTCACCCCACGGACACCGGGCCCTGCAGGCCCCACGTCCAGGGCACCCAGGAGCTCAGGCATCCACGGCCCAGAGCGGCCCAGCCCCCACGCCCGGGGCCCTACACAGGGCGTGTCGGGGGCCCTATACCTCCTGGAGACCCACACGCCCTGCGCACCCCATACGCCTCAGGCCCCTATGTCCCCCTGGACCTGGGTGCACCCTTGCACCGCATAGACCCCCGGGGGGCCCATGCGCCCTACACAGCCTGGGCCCTGCGCACCCTACAGCCCATAGGTGCTACAGGCCCTGGGCTCGCGGAGCCTATACGCCCCGGACCCCGCGCACCCCACAGCCCCCGGAGCCCGCAGCCCTCGCGGCCGCCAGGCGGGGCGCGGTACCTGCGCGTCGGCGGCGGGCTCCAGCTCGCCCACGTAGTACTGCTCCAGCCAGCGGCGGGCGTTGGCCGAGTGCCGGTGCGGCGGCCCGTCCAGCGCGGCGCTCACGTCGGTGCCGGCGCGGCGCCGCAGCAGCTGCTCGCCGCCCGGGTGCAGGCGCACGAAGCCCGTCAGGTCGTAGAGGCGGCGGCGGCAGCGCACCAGGCAGGCGCCCTGCGCGCAGCGCGCCCGCACCTCGGCGCCGCTGAAGGAGCGCGGTGCTGGTGGCGCTGGCGCTGGTGCTGGTGCTGGTGGCGCCGCCATGGCCGCGCCGCTGCCGCTGCGGAGCCGCTGCGGAGCCCCGGCGCCGGGCGGCACTGCCGCCACCTGCTCATCTGCATACATGCATATGCCCCGCGCCCCGCCCCCGCGCCCCATTGGCCCCCTGCCGGAGGGGGCGGGGCCGGGGCGGGGCCTCGCCCCGCGGCAGGTGCATGGCCGGCAGGGCGGCGGCGGCGGCGGGGGGGATGGGGTGCGGGGTGGCGCCGCGGGTGCGATGGGGTGAGGCACGGAGCACCCCGGGTACAGTAACGGGGTGGGGGAATGGGACACCCCGGAGGGGGAATGGGGTGGGCTGTGGGGCACCCCACGAGGGGGAATGGGGTGGGGTCTGGGTCACCCCTGGGATGATAATGGGGTGGGGTATGGGGGACCCGGGGGGGGAAGGGGTTCAAGTATGGGGGACCCCGGGGGCGTGGGGGGATAGGAGGGACCCGGGGGGGTAATGGGGTGCGGTATGGGGCACCCCGAGGGGAATGGGGGGGTACGGGGACCCCGGGGGGGGAACGCAGTGGGGACATGGGGCACCCGGGTGAGGTAATGGGGTGCGACACGGGGCACCCAGCGGAGCATGGGGCAGCCGGTGCAGTAACGGGGGGGGGCGCGCGGGGACGCCCCAGGGTGGGTAACGGCTGGGGCACGGGGCGCCCGGCGGGGCTGGAGGGGGGGGAATATGGGGCGACCCCCATCGCCGCCTCTCCGAGCGCTGCCGTGTCCAGCGCTCCGGCCCCACGGCGGCCGAGGCTCCGCGAGGTCCGGCCGCGGCCCTGGACGCGGTGCTTCGCCGGCGGCCCCGTCCTCCGCGCGTCCCCCGTCGACCTTGGAAGGCGCCCGGGAGCCGCCGCGGTGCCTCGGGCGCAGCCGGCCGGCGCTATCGCTCGGCCGGGCCTTAAACGAACCCTTTAATAAAGGCGGGTGCAGAGCCGGCCGGGCGCCCCAGCGCCTTCGCGTTTGCTTCCCCGATAACCAGGAATTAGCGACCTTTTAATTGCGCCGCGGGGGTTTTCGCGGCTGCTGCCAGCACGCGTCTCTCCCCGCGGCTTTGCAGCCGGGCTCCCGGCGCCGGCGCTCCCGGTTTGGCAGCCGAAACCATGCCGTGCCAATGCAGAAAGAGAAAATGGCAGCGCAGCCCGCGCTCCGGGCAAAGCGGCCGGGCGGGAGGATTTAATAGGCACCTATTAAGCGCCGCGTAACATCCCCTCTAATTAGCCCTGGCACGCAGGCGCGTCGCGCACCCCCGGGAGCTGCGGATGCGGCCGCCGGCCGGGGGAGCCCGGCCCCGGGCCCGTCTCCTGCCCTGGCCCTGCAGGCGCCCACTGAGAAATGGCAGGAATTCCTCCGCGTGGGCGCCGAGGTTTCCAGCCTGAGGGGTTCCTGCCTTCTGCTTTGCTTCCCCATTAAGGGATTTCGATTTTTTTTTGCTTCTTGCCTCTCTCGCTGCCTTGTTCCTTTTTAAATCCCACGACGGGGGGGACCTGGGAGAGCCCGGGGGGGACCTCGGCCACCGCCCGGGAGCACCCACCTCCTTGCGCTGGGACAAATCTTCTCCCCCGGTCAGGTTTGCTCACACCTGAGCCGGCTGCGGGTAAAACAGCCGGTGCACCGCGGCCGGCAGCGCTGCGGCGTGGTGGGGGCCGCGCAGGGCCGTGCCAGGGCCCCACGGCCCCCGGGACCGCCGCGTCCCGGCGCTGCCCGCCGCCGGGCCCGGCTCTCCGCTAGAAGCCCTCGGAGCCGCTCGGCGGCGGCGGCAGCGGGGAGCCCGGACCGCCTGCGGCCCCGCTGGGGCAGGGGCTCCTGCTTCCCGCCGGGGCCGTGGGGCCGTGGGCACCCCCGGGCCCTCCGGGAGCCGGGGCAGCCCGGCGGGCGGGCGGGCGCCCTTCCCGCGGCGCCGCCGGCACAATGGACAAAGGCGGAGAAAGAGGCTCCCTTGTTGCGGCCCCACAATGGAGCCGGCGGCCCCGAGCGCGGCCGCGGGGCTCACGCGGGGCCGGGGCGGCCGCGGGGGCCGGGGCCTCGCCGAGGCGGCACGAGCCCCTGGCGCTGCCCCGCTGCGGCGAGCCGGGGCCGCGGCGGCACCGAGAGCCGCCCCTCGGCCCCTCCAGCGGCGGCCCCGGGGCAGGGCTGCGGGAGCCCCGCCGCGCCGTGCCCTGCCGTGCCGTGCCGTGCCGTGCCGTGCGGGACCGGCTGCCGGGAGCTGGCAGCGGCCCGGCCCGGGGTCCCCGTGCCCCCGAGCCCCAAAACTGCCTTTTCTTCCCAAAGATGTTTCGAAAAGCGCCCGGCGCGGCCCGACAGCGAGGCAGGGCGGCTCCCGTTTTGGGATGAGGCTTTTCCCGGGAGCGCGGGGGCGAGCGGGGGGCGGAGGCGGATCTGCCTGAGCCGGCAGGCCGGGGCGCTCCGCTGGAGGCTCGCGCGGTAGCTTTGCAGGCTCATGCGCAAATCCCAAACCGGGCGGGCGCCCCAGGCCCCGGCTGCCCCCCTCCAGCCACCGCCGCCGCCATCAGCACGCGCGGTGCCGTCGGATCGCGCTTTGCCGGCACCGGGAACCTGAGCCCGGCGGGACTCCGCGACGGCGCCACGGGGACCGCGCGTGGAGGGAGGGTGCAGGAGAGCCGGCAGGTGCTGCCCACCCCGCGGTGCCTGACTGTGTCTCTCGCCCTCCCCGGGCGGCCCCGCTTGGCCGGCGCAGGGCTCGGACATGTGCCGCCTGCCCTGCTTCCGGGGGAGCCCGCGCTCCCGGCCGCCCCGCTTGGGCTGAGCGGGAGAGGAGGAGGAGGAGGAGGAGAAGGAGGAGGAAGAGGCCGAGGCGATGCAACCCCTGTCCCCGGTGGGAACCGGTGCCTTCGCTGCCCTCCGCAGGGAGCGCCCAGCCCCGTCGAGGTGCCCGCGGCATCCCCCCGCGGCGACCCCGGCGCGCCGCCCCCGCGGGCAGAGCTGCCTCCCCCAGCCGAGCCGGTCCTGCCGGCGGCGCGGGTCCGGGGCGTCCTCCGCCGCCCGGCCCTGCCTCCCGCGCCCCCGTGTCCCGGAGCTGCGGCGCTGCTGGCAGCACCGGCCCCGAGCGGTTCCCTGCCGGCCCCGGCGCGGCGCCTGCCTCTCCCAGCAGCCTCCCAGGAGCCGCCGGGCCCCGGAGCGACTGGCAAACCCACGCAAAGGCATTTCCTTCCCTTCCCTTCCCTTCCCTTCCCTTCCCTTCCCTTCCCTTCCCTTCCCTTCCCTTCCCATCCCCACCCCGCCGGACCCTCTCGGCAAAGCAAGGGCGACCGGGTTGTGCCTGGCCTGGGATAAACTTGCCGGGCCCCAATGGCTCCTTCGCTGGTGTCGGCTCTGCTCCGGGAGCAGCAGCAAGTCCCTGCCGCAGGCACAGACCCCGCTGCCACCATGGCACCCTGCTCCCGGGCTGGCACCTGCACCCGTCCTGCACAAGGAAGGGCGGATTCGGGTGCCAAGGGCTCTGCAGCCACAGCCAGGAGCCAGCGTCCCTGGCTGCCACCAAGGTCCAAGGGGTGCAAAGGGGCGGCATGCCCAGGAACCGGGGAGCCTGGGGTTTTCCCAGCCTTCATCACGTGCGCAGGCAGCAGCAGCTTCACCTCAGCTGCGGTTACAGCCTCTCGGACCCAGCGTAACTCTGCGTCGTGGCCAAAAGCAGCCGCCAGCCCCCGCTGCCTTGGCCGTGCCGGCCCCCGGGGGGAGCAGGAGCTGAGCCGGCTCAAAATCAGCCTGGCCCCAACGAGAGCACCAACATGGCCTGGCCTGAGCGGTTCCCAACCGACCTGACCCTGGCGCCAGCACCAGGGAGACAGCAGGACGGTGCCGCTGGGGTTGGGGCAGGATCAGGCCCTGCAGCGCTGGCACCGGCGGCGTAGCTGCGGCTGCAGGGGAAGGGGCTGATGCAGACACCGCAAGTAGCAGTAGCTACAGGGAGGTTTTCCCTGGCACCGTGTGCAATATCATCATCCCTCGCACCTCCGCCAGACTTTGACAACAGGGGATCAGACTTCCCATGCTCTGTAGAGGGAGACCTTCGGCAAGAACGGCGAAGGCGTTTCCCCAAATCTGGGAGCAGAGCAGATGCCGTGCTCATTGCCCAGAGAACCTGTATTTTCTCTGCGCCGCGCAAAAAAGGGTTTAAAAGCTGACAGTGACCTTGAGGCCAGAACGGGCTGTCTTGGGAGCTTTTGGTTTTGACCATCCTTGAGAAAATCTGCTCTAATGCAGCTGCAACACCGCTGCGCACGTGTCAAGCAGGGAGCTGTTACAGTTTCACAGCAAATCCCGCTGGAGGAGCTGCTCCGGGTCAGCCCAAAGGTCTGTCAAGCTCAGCATCTTCTTTTGCCAGGGCTGGCAGCGGAGGGGCAGGGAAGAGCATAAGGAGAGGCTGGCGGGGCAGCGACACCTCCCAGCACGCTCCTAGCTCGGGGACCCAGGGGCAAGGCTCTCCCAACGCGGGGGAGCAGCGCTGACAGCTCCGGATTGTTTTCCTCTATGGACTTGTCTACCTGAGCCCTCGTAAACCTGCAGAGCCCGCGATGCCCCAAGGGAAGCGGTTTCACACCCTTCCTACGCATCGCGCGAGGAACTCGCTTGCTTCCTTGTTTTCAGCTTACTGCGAGCTAGTTTAGCTCGACACCCCCCAGCTCCTGTGCCAGCAGAAACCATGAACTAATCCCCCCGCTCCGCAGGCCCCTACCACGTTTCTCCCGTCGCATCCCTCCCAGCTGCAACACCCCAGGCTACTGAGCTGTCCTTTGGATGGACGCTCTATCACAGCCCTTTGCTTTTCCCTGAGCGGCGTTCAGGTCTGCAGGCGTCTTTTGGGGATGGGAGAGCCAGAACCGCACCAAGATACAGGTGCACCAGATACTCCCATGGTGGTATTTGCATTTTATTCTCCGCTCTTTTATCGCCAACATTTGATTTGCCTGTTTTGACTGCTCCGGTGGCCCAAGAGCTGTTTCGGCGCAACACTGGTGCTCTCCACGCTGAGAGATTCGAGTCCCGCAGCCTCAGAGCTGCCCTGCCCGGGACACGATGCCACCCGTTCCTCCCCTCCTGCCATGGCGAGTGCCCTCCCGACCGTACTGCTCCACTCGGCCGTCGTCGGTTCTCTCTGGTCAGCCGAACGCTGGCGCTGCATTCTCTAAAGCCTGAAATTCAGGCGGTATTGAAATTGCGGCCAGATTGGGAAGCTTTTTGCACTTTATCAGGTTATTGCAAATAGCAGGTCAGTAAGGGACCGAAATGGTTGTGGTCCAGAGCAGACACACACTGGTGTGGGTATAGTAGCATGCCCCTTTTCCGATAGCTTATTCCAGACGGGGGGTGTCAAGCTAAGGGAATGCATTTCTGGTCTAATCCGGCTCCATGCAGGTGAGAATAAGACATTCCCGTTTCTTCGCAATAGTCACTTCTGCGTTGAGCAAGATCACTCCCAAAGCAAACACGACACATGCTGCAGGGCGAGGCAAATGCCTGCAGTGACAGGGAAGAAATCCGCCTACACACGGCAAGTTGCACAAACAGCCACGGCAAGTGCTTTTCCGCCTTCCTCCGGAGCATCAGCCGTCCCCCACCTCGAAGGTATTCAGATACTAGAGACATGCCGTAATGAACTGTAATAACGCACATTAGGTACCATTATCTGTCAGTCCATCGCCTTAAATGACAAGTCTCCTTTCCCTTCCAACCTACGTGCACGCTCAACCATGGAAATGGAAACGCTCCCGAGCTGAAGGGCTGCCACGTACAAAAGGCAGCGGAGGGAGCCCTCGGGAGCTCACAGCAGAGAGCACCTGGCCTGGGGACGGAGAGAAATCCCACCCGTGCGAGGGCCCCAGCACGGGCCTGTTGGAGCTGCAAGAGGCAGGTTCGCCAACAGCTCAGAAACCACGTGGCTTCATTTTGCAAGAGCTGCGTCGCAGCCTGCAGGCAGCTCCCGGAGGAGGCCTCGGCCGGGCAGGGCAGCACGGGCCAGGGCCGTGCCCGCACGCCGTCCCGTCGCTCCCGGCCGAACCCGGCCCCGTCCAGCCCAGCGGCAGGGCCGGTGCAAGAGCCAGGCGGAGCGGGCCGAGGGTCCCGGCAGCAGCCGGGGAGCCCCCCAGCTACCGCGGGTCTCTGCTGCCACCGTGCGGCACCGGCGTTCCTAAGGGGACCCCGCTGCGGGGCGCAGGGAGGAAGAGCTGCTCCGGGCTCCCCCCCAAGGGAGAACTAGCACAGCGACAACAGTTCTCATCAGAACAGCACTTAAAAAAATAATTTTAATGTTTAAGATACACCATCTGTTTATTCGACAGCAGGATCCCACAGCCCGCGTTAGCACGAGGGTTTGGAGAGGGCGCAGCACGTGGCCCTGCGCAGGAGGCAAGGACCCACCGGTGCCAGCGGAGGGAAGGGGTAGCTCCAGCGGGCCAGTCCCTGACCACACGTTTGCCCAAAATCAGTCAAGACAGAAGGCTGCTTAGGAGAGGCACAGGCTGCACGCCCCATGTGCGCACACAACTGCACGGACAGGGGCACTGCAGCGTCCCAGTACGCAGCCGGCAGAGCCTCCCAGGACAGACGGCCCATTCAAGTATGTTCTGGGATGGAAGCACCACAGAGAGCAGAGGTACAAACCTCTGGCCTCTGTGAATTCCACCACAGCCCCTTCTCCCCTTGAAACTGCTGCCTCCCTGGCCCGCAGGCCTAGTCGCTCAAGGGCACCAACAGTTCAGTCGAGGTTGTGAATCTCAAATTACTCCTTGATATCCCCCATACGAACAGGGCGGGATGGCCTGGAGAAAATATCTAGAAGGAGCTTCATGGACTAGAGCTTCTCTCTTGGGTTTTCTTGGCAAGGAAACAAAGGGCTTTCCAAAATGCTCTCAGATGGTCCCCGACACACAACGAGACCCAGGCCCAGAGCAGAAGAGGCAGCATCACCGTCCGTGGAAACGCTGTGTGGATCCAAAGATCAAAAGGCAGATGGCCTTTCCCAGTCACCAGGACGTGTCCCCGACAAGGCAGGGACAGGCAAGTTAAAGTGCATTGTATCACCCAGGCAGAACAGCAGAATGGAGACACTTGAGGAGTAACACTACTAAAATTGCTGGAAGAAAACAACTAATCCTAGCGCTTTTGGCCACAGGGCTGGGCTTTTCATACCAGCTGCAGATACTGACCAGTGAGTAGGAAGCTATTTAGGAAATAATCCTGAAAAATGTGGTTTGATTCTTTTGTTTTATGGGACAACTAGAACAGTGTAAACAGCAAAATAAGGACCCTGTTGCTTCAATGAGTAACTTTGAGCAAGTCCCACGGACTATTTGCTCTTCAAACACAGTTTGCAATTAGCCTTTATAGCTCACTGTTACCTGTGAATTATTTCCACCTTAATTGTGCAAAGACGACTCTCTATTTTGCTCACTTTCTGCCCCTGTCAGGAGGCATCTGGAAAGACTATGTAGCTGGAGCAAGTTTGGCTCTGCCAGTTGAGTGTTTTGCAAAGGAACTTTTTAACACCCCCTCAGCCCAAAAAGGACTAACCAATATTCACATATCCTGCAGGAGAGTGTGATTTTTCTGGTCTGGCATCCATTGCCAGCAATGGACACAGGGAGTTTGGTCAAATCAGTCTGAAAGCAACCTGGGAAGTGTTGGAATATTGGAAGCACGTGTAAACACCCCTGCAGTGCACTGCCAGGAAATCCTGCTTCAGCAACCTGTAGCATCTCCTCCAGACACCCTGGAGCAGAGCTGATTCAACATGGCTTGGGAATTAAATATCAAATCCAGTTCACGGGCACTCTGCTCTCACGACTGTTCAGAACGTGCTCTCGAGCAGGCAGTGGCATCCACAGCCTGTGGGGCACACTTCCTGGGTGCGAAACCACTCCATCATATGGCTGGTGTGTCCTCCGTGTCCGCACGTCAGGCAGAAGTTAGAGGAGCCTCGCACTGCCACGTGACAGATAGCACACTGGAACGTGAAGCCCTTGCAGATGGCACACTGGGTGCCTCGCACCTCGCTGCGGCAGTGACTGCAGTACACACCGAACTCTGGCAGGAGGAAAGAAATTGGAAGCACGACAATCAGCCTGGCAGAATTACAGACAAAAACATCCTCCATTCGACCCTACATTCGGCAGGTACAGAAAAGTCCCCTGAACCCACTGCCCAAGAGATTTGCCTCACATCAGCCCAGGAGGGATACTCCTTCAGGGTGGAGGAACAGTACATTTTACAGACCTCATTTTGATCTCCAAAGAGGAGCAAAGAGATATCACCAGCCACCATTAATGTGGGCAACCAGTGTGCTGGGACACAGACTGGCCCACCAGTTCCCCTGATGGCTAAACAGCTCTCAGCTGGGAACGTGTCTCAGATTTCCAGCTTGGGACACACTGACACATGCTGTGGAGATGAAGGCTTCCAGTTGTCCTCATCTGCATCACACATCTCTGAAGTGCAACTAAGAACAAGAACAGCCTTTGTTTCTCATCACAGAGAGAGTGCATAGCACACTCAGCGTGGATGTTACCAGTGTTGTGACCACTGGCCACGGAGGAGCAAAGGCAATGGTGGAAGTCACCAATTTTCGCTCCAGAAGGAATCCCACATTACAAGGTGAGACAGGGTAACAAGAGCTAAACAAGCAACTGCTGCTTCTCTGGCATCCTTCACCCGCTTCTCTCCTCCCAGGCTAAGCGCATCTTTTCCCAGAGGCCTAGTAAGAAGACATTTTAGCAACTGCCCTTGAGTGGCAGTTCTGGGCAGCTACATTGCTGAAAATAATTTGGGAGAAACATTTTATTTGCCTACTTCCTGTCTAGCTCACCCACAGCTAGAGATCTTGCAGTTTTACACGTGCACTATAAGAACACCCCAACCCAGAATCACAGACGAGGGTAGTGCACGCCTGTGCTCCTCTTTAGAGGGAATAAAGGCCACCAGCATAACTAGCCGAACAGCTCTAGATTAGCATGTGTTTGCAATTTGGCTAGAGAGATGTTACAGTCTACAAAGCCACTGATGCAAGAGCTGCAAATCTCCTCTCCACTCTGAGCTGCAAAGAAGCTGATAGTTTGCTGGCAGAGCTGACCTCTGGGCAGACTAATAGATAATTTTCATCATGCCCATGGCCTGCTAGCTCCCAGACCCTTGAGGCAGAGTCCCGACTCTGCCTGGGCAGCTGGAGCGAGCAGAAGCATGCACTCACCGATTCCTTTGTGGGGATCAGGAGGAGAAGAGACAAACTTGAGAACCTCAGCCCGCTTCTCCCGCAGGCCCCAGCGATAAAGGATTTCTCCATAGCACTTCTTAAAGTCATCAAACTGCTGAGTGTTGGCAGGATCCAGGAGCCTGGGGGAACAAACTGCATTGTCATCTGCTTGACTTACTCTCTGAGACTCTGATTGCAATACTCTTCCCAACGATGGCTAAACAACCAGCTCACATCACTAGAAGAGCGGAATAGTACTTCCCATGTGTTGCTGAAATACTGTTAACACACTGACTGGTCTGCCTTTCACTTGTGCTATGCTCAAGGGTATGTCAAATGGGCGGACTCTCCTCTGGGGGTCTCGCTGCAGCCATCTTACAGATATATATCATATGCAGTCCCAACAGAACTGATCTGTAGTATGAACCTTCTCCAAATTACTTACTGAATGAAAAGGACCTGGCTATAGACTTCCTAGACTACAAAACTGGGAGGAGTGGCTGATACGCCAGAGGGCTGTGCTGCCATTCAGAGAGACCTGGACAGGCTGGAGAGGTGGGCAGAGAGGAACCTCATGAAGTTCAACAAAGGCAAGTGCAGGGTCCTGCACCTGGGGAGGAATAACCCCAGGCACCAGGACAGGTTGGGTGTTGACCTGCTGGAAAGCAGCTCTGCCGAGAAGGACCTGGGAGTGCTGGTGGACACCAAGTTAAGCATGAGGCAGCAATGTGCCCTTGTGGCCAAGAAGGCCAATGGTATCCTGGAGTGCATCAGGAAGAGTGTTGCCAGCAGGTCGAGGGAGGTGATTCTCCCCCTCTACTCAGCCCTGGTGAGGCCACATCTGGAGTACTGCGTCCAGTTCTGGGCTCCCCAGTACAAGAGGGATGTGGCACTACTGGAGCAAGTGCAGCGAAGGGCTACAAAGATGATTAGGGGACTGGAGCATCTCTCACATGAGGAAAGGCTGAGAGAGCTTGGCCTGTTTAGCCTGGAGAAGAGAAGGCTGAGAGGAGATCTTATCAACGTGTACAAGTATCTGAAGGGAGGGTGTCGAGAGGATGGGACCAGCCTCTTTTCAGTGGTGCCGAGCGACAGGACGCAAGGCAACGGGCACAAACTGAAACACAGACGCTTCCATCTGAACATGAGGAAAAACTTTTTCACTGTGAGGGTGACAGAGCACTGGAACAGGTTGCCCAGAGAGGTTGTGGAGTCTCCTTCTCTGGAAATATTCAAAACGCGCTTGGATGCAATCCTGTGCAATGTGCTCTAGGTGACCCTGCTTGAGCAGGGGGGTTGGACTAGATGATCTCCAGAGGTCCCTTCCAACCTCAGCGATTCTGTGATTCTGTGATTCCAGTTGATTTGGGCATGGAGTCACATATCCCTGAATAACCCCAAGGCATGCTATAAGCTACCTTTTGTTTTTCTCATGTTGATCCTTCTCACGCTCCCGATGATCAGGATACATTAGATTTCCGTAGCGGAAGTCATCTGGAGAAGACTCGCACCAGGGAGTGGAGGCCTGCTCTGTGTCTTTGTTTGCTGCAGGCATCAAAAGATGATAAGCATATCGCAAAGCACAATACACATGAGCACAACCTTGTCAAAAGTGGGGGGAAGGAGATGTGAAAGTCAAACATAAGAGCACACACTCTGGTTTTCTAAGACACCATTGCATCACTTTCTGCACTCCTACAAACACTACTCCATCTCAGAAAACTAAGAGCCAACCTCTCTACTTGCCGATGCTCTCCTGGGCTCCTGGTGATAGCATGGGAATGGGGTTCATCAATTTAATATGGAGGAATCCCTTCTGCCTTCCACCTCAGTTAAAAACTGTTCAGGCAATTCCATGGAGTTTCCTTGGGAAGGTTATGCCAGTATGGGCTCCTCTTCCCCAGAGAGGGAGGATTTTCATCACCGAGGCCGCTGTCACTGTAAAGGGGCCTCGGTCTGTAAGGCATTGCCCTGGGGGCAGGGAGAAGACTGCTGTTAACTGCTACAGGACACATCAGCTCCATTAACCTTTATTCTGCACTCTTCCTCATATCATAGATGCCTTGATACTGCACTGAAAGGCTGCAGATTTGCTGCTAACAGGCTGATGCTGCCCTAGGCTATGCATATCACTAGGAATCAGCAAGCAGCTTTAGCGCTCTCTGACCCAGGCACCCTTAAGAGTGACTTTTGACTTTGATACATTTACAGCTCAGCAAAAAATGTCCTTAGGCCCACAGGTATCCACACCACCACCAACCCCGCCTTTCCAGCTGCTGATGTTTGAGTTCCAGCAACAGGAGAAAGCACAGAGATCTTTTTTTCCCCTTGAACCCCATGCAATAGGAGAGAGGAAGGCCCTCTAGCAGCATCCTACCTGTTGAAAACTATGGCATCACTGCACAGAGTTAACAGCCTCAAACTGCAAGCACTAGGGCAGTGGAGAGCTTATGGCAATGAGACAGCAATGAGGTGGTCACCCTGAGTGCTAGCTATAGCAAGGCTGGAAGCAAAATGGCACAAACTGGTCTCTCTCTACTTGTTTTCAACCGGAAAAGGCGGCAGTACAAGCTCTTTGCTCTGGATTGATCTGGCGTCCAAGGGCCTAGCTCGGCATGTCTAGAGAGTTTCTAGCAGTTCCTCCAAAGCTCAGTCTGACAGAACATGCTACAGAAGTCAGAAGGGGCAGGAATGTGGGACCATCAACATGGTTACTGCAAGCTGTGCTCGCTTCTGGCCAAGAAGTCACATCAGGTACCCCGCATGCCCAGCCGCCGAGAGCACCTGCAATCACTGCCAGTACTAATTCCCCTTCTTCCTCACCACAGGAGCTATCTAAGACCTAGACCAGAAGGGAGGCAGATTCCCCTATTTATTACCCCGGTCTCTATACCTATGCTCCAGCCTCCAGTGCCGAGTCCAGGATCTGACATGCTGGAACAGGAGCCAGAGGAAGTAAAACTGGGCTGTTGAGGTGGAAAGGAGAGGAAATCATGTCATCTACATGACAGATGTTCAAAGATTTTAAAGACAAACAGGAAAGAAATGGCTCTCATACATAGCGGCTGTGGGAAGCCAGGTTGGAGGCACGCTGAGGAAAGGGGCCATAGGAGTTTGGGCATCCTTGTAGCCTGGACTGGGCTTCAAACACGCTGCATAGCATAGCAAGGGTCTGCACATCATGTAGCTGTGAGTAATGAGCCAGCCTGGGAAAGGAAAAAGACAGAGAGAGTATGAGACTGAGTAGAGTTCAGTGGAAAAAGCATCGAGAATCCAGTGTAACTAACTTCAAGCCTGTTGCATAAATCAGTTTTGGGCACATTATTGCCCACAGGAGGCATGTGCACTCTGCAGGATTGGGTTGCCTTTTCAGTCACACTTCTGAGAAGCCAGATTCTCATGGTCTAACAGGTGGGAGAAAGATGATTCTGGGCATCTAACCTTTTCCTCTTATTTCTCTGCAGTACTGGTTGGCCCGATTATCTCAGGTTTGTGCAGCTTCAAGAACGAGAACCACAAAAGCAATTTTAATTGGACGTAAATCTGGAGCCATTATACTCACTCCCAGGCACAACGCCTTTTTGAGAAGACCCTTGACACACAAGCATCGTGCATCTAGATGACAAGGAAAACCCCACCAAAGGTTTTCTGAATTGCTATGAAGACTGTCTGAGAGCAGCTAAGAACTGTGCTCCTCTCCCACCTCTGCCTCACAGCAGGAGAGAGCTAGGACAAGCAATAGTATGTAAAGCACGTCACAAATCCTGTGCCTCTGAATGAAATCTATCAACAGATAATGTCAGTTACTAATTATTCCCCCTCCTGAACAGATTCACTGGCAGGAGGACACTTGTGGCTAACACTCATTCAAGATATGAGTGGAATGATTTCTCAATATGCTACATGGCAGCAGTGAATCTGATCTGATGGTGAACCAAGCAGCTGAACCAAAGCATTCATTTAGGAGGTGATGAGAGGAAAACCAAAATCTTTACTTCTGAATCAGGCCTTGTGGACGTGCTGCAAAGCAGAGCTCCAGCCACACCTCTTCTACTGCTCAACCTTAGCTGAGGGACAACCAGCTGCTTGATAGGAGGCCAACTGCTGCCTCCTATTTGCCATAAATTGCACTTGCAGCTTCCCTCCCTGACACATCTCAGGCTTGAGGAAGGAAATACAAATTGTGGCAGGGCTCCAAGTCTGAAATGATGCCACGCAATGTACACGGTTATGAAGGCTCTGCTTCAGAGAACATTCCCCCATTCCCTCCCCAGCTTTCAGAGACCTACAAGGATTCCAGTAATTGACGTCCAAATGGATGTTGTGCCCAGGGTATCTCCAAATCTGGGTCAGACTTCGGTCCAAGACAGAGATCAGTGGCTACCATGGCTAGTGACCAAACCTGGTAAACAGGAAAGAAAAGCATCCAACCTACAATTAGAAAAGGAAGGAGCCAATCTCCCAGAGTTTCAGTGTACACAAGTTTACTCATAAATAGATAATAACAGAGCTTTTCTATAACAGGCAGCAGTTTCAGCGTCTGCGTGGTGGACAATATATAGAATAACACGAACCTGAGAGAAATGCTCTCCGTGTCACACTTGTTCTGAGATTGGGTTAAACTGGTCTTTAGTGTAACAGAACTATTAGTGCATTTTATGTTCACAAACCTCAGAAGGGTTTAAATTTGTTACAGTTCTTGGGTTCAGAGATGTCTGGTGGCAGAAAATTTACTGGTGAATCCTTACTTGCATAAAAATATCTTTTGATTCACTGCGAGTGTTACTGAACACCTCTGTTCGCTATTTCTACCCCAACAGTTTAACTATTTCATACGTCAAGTTCCTCCTTTGTTTATCTCCCTTGCCTCTGAAAACAGTTCCCTCTCTTCAGTCTCTATACCACTGATTGTGTGTGACCACATTAAATCTAAAACTGTTTTTTCTGCTATGCTTTATTAAGATGGAGCAATTAGTACACGCTATCCCAGGAAGAACAAAGCTCCTAGTTTGGCATGAGAAAAGAACAGGAAAGGAAAAGAGTGTGGTGCTGAAAAGAGAATTAGAGAGGGGACAACTAGAGTTGATAACACAGATCAGAAGACCTGTGTATACACAGTAGAGAAAATGGAAGTGCTCTGAGTACAAAGAAGAACAGCCAGGAACAGTAATCCTTCAGCTGCTCCCTGTGAACTGAAGAAAAAGCAGAGAAACTGAAACAAGGACAGGCCTGAGTACAACAGAGCACAGAAAGGAAGCGGTGAAGATGCCCCTTCCTATGCTGTTATAGAGCAAGTATAGGTCCAGGTCGGCTCCAGGCTCCAGGTTGGCTAGGAGCAAGGCAAGCTGCAAAACAGGCTAGAGTTACATGAGGCAGGGAAAACAAGCAAGGAGCAGAGCTATCACGGAAAGTCTTGCTGGAGTTATTCCAGTAATTAGTTTTCCCTTGACTAGTTACTGGATCTTTTAATATTTTGAGCAAATCAGGAAACGCACAAACTGGCGTTCAAACACTAAAAGTAGCCTCACTAGGTCTCACGCCTAAACGTCTTTTTTTTTTTTTTTTAATTCAATCTATGGGAAAGTTTGCCTACAAGACAGGGAAAAGTCTGAAACAGCTAACAGAAGAAGCTAGATATCCTAAAGTCACTACCCAAGCTTTAGTCCAACATGGGCAAACCAGACAGCAAAATGAAGCACAAACAGATCTAGCTTCTCTCTGCTGGTCTAGCAGAACCCACCATGGAGCTAACAATCTCACAGAAAGACAACAGTTTGAGTGCATTTCTGCTTAGATCAGGTAAATCTATGTCTGTTCCCTGCCCAGATCTAGGGAGAGCCAAATGCTCAGGAGAGGTGTACAGGCTCCTCTAGCAGCATTAGCCCACTCCCATCTCTTTCAGGCACTCCTGAGTGCTGTCAAGTGCTCTGCACATTGCGATGGACTGGTCATCCGGAAAAGGACAGGCCACAATAGCCATTTTTCCTCTCATTACTAGGTGAAGGTAATTGCCCAGTCCATTTCTGCAGCTGGGTCCCCAGACTCAAACTGTAAGCTCTCTTGAGGAGGAGCTCGCTGCAGTTAGTGCCCACTGCCAGCACAGATGAATGCTGAGCTAATTACAACAGGAACGATTACATAAATAAGACAAAACCACTGATCAAAAGGCTGACAGCAGCTAGGCAATTGCGTGTACAGTTACTTCATTTGCTGACTCAAAAGCAGGCTGCATTCCTAGCTTTGCCTGCAGGAATTCCCTGAAAAATGTGCTTCCCTCAGTTTGGCAAAGGGCATGAAACAATCTACTTGCAGCCCTGGCAAGGGATCTCTTGATGCCAAGAGTCAACGAGGTAGACAACACCTCCTCTACAGCTGTTCCCCGGGCCTTGGTTTATCAGCCATTTCAGAGATTCCCTGGAATAACTGCTGCACCCAGCTGGCTTTGTAATGGTTCTGGCATCAAGGTGACAGCGTAAGCCTTTTGAGGTTAGCACAGCCGCTGGAAAGTGCTCCAGTTCAACATAATACCTGTACGAGATCCCTCCGTCCAACTGCCAAGGCTGAGGCAGCATTCTTCTGGCACGTCTCCTGGATGTTGTTCACATTCAGTCTAAAAAGGAAGGAGATAGCTCAGCTCTGGTTGGCCTGTCACCTATGAAGGGGGGAGGGATGGGAGGGATGTGGTACTGGCAACAACTAATAGCCCAGAACTGCCTGATCAGTGCGAGCCTGCAAGATGATCAGGATCCTATCCCTCCCTCCCCCCTAATTCAGGGATCACTGCCCTCCCTCTGGCAAATCCCACTATTCAGCTTCTCTAGCAGACGTCTTATTGCACCAAGTTCAGCTCCAAACTAGCTGGGATTGATCCTAAGATGCGTCACTTCCAAGGAAATGTTGCATCAAACTTGTGCCAGGATACTATCAAGGCAAGATTTTTTCTTGCCCCTAGAAGCTGGCGCCATCAGTTACAAGGTACAGTTCTCATCAGCCTGCTTGCCAGCTCTGCTTGACCTGGAAGGAGACAGCTGTTCACTGTGAGGCAGGCCAGTATTCAGCCTGGAGATATCCAGGGAAGAAAGTTCCAGCAGGTCTTTTTGAAGGACTTTCTTTTTAATAACATAGGAAAGAGAGAAGGAAGAGAATTTCTCAATTTTTTTGTCCTTTAAAAAGGGAAGCCTGCTTCTTCCCTGAATGTCTACAGACTGGAAAATTTTATGAAGGACCAGACAGTATTACCAAAGCTAAGGAAGAAAGAATTGAGGAACAGAGGCTGTATAACCATTTTTACTGTTGCTTTTGGATTTCAGTAGCTGAATTAGACACTTTGGAAAAAGAGCTTCCTTGTTCACAAACAGGACTTCTCCATCCTTTTGATTAAAGTGGAAGAACCTGCAGTACAGACACTGGCATGTACCACCAAATCTCCAAGAGTATGGTGCATCCTAAAAACTTCTGAAGTTAAAAATCCTTATGAGTTATGAACAGTTTTAGAGTATGAGAATATGCATTTATAGGGAATTTTAAACCTGTACATTTAGCTGTGGAGTTCTTTAACATGACACTTTAAGAGAGAATTGTACTGATAATTTCTCTCTTTATCTGATGAAAAACTGAACCTGTAAGGTTTGCAACAATTATGCCGGAGCACCTCTTCAAGCTCTGAACACAATACATCATCAGTAATTTCCTCTGTCACACTTTTCAGATTTTTAAGAAACAAGTCCCCTCTCACAGGCAGAGAGAGATACCATAAAAAGCAGCAAGGCAGGAGCAGAGGAGGAAGGGAAGGAAACATTCAAAGATCAGTACAGCATGATTTCAGGATTACAAAGCACAGCTATGCCAATGATGGCTGCTTTCATTTGGAAAAGGGTGGCAGCCTTTACTCACATGTAGAGCTCTCCTAGCAACTTGTGCACTGGCAGCAAGCAGGAAATATCCTGGATAATAACTTTCCCGGCAGCTTTGATGGGTCGGTTGTTGGCATCCGTCCCTTCTCGCTTGCTTTTCCATCTCCTTGATTTCTGCAGAACAAATGGTAACGTATCACTAGGGAGCAGGGCAGCAGGCCAGGGAACAATGCACTAGGGTCAAGAATAATGCAAGCAGCACCCAAACCTGCCTTTCAGAAGGCTCTGTGTTACCCTGGAAAACATCCATGACATGCCCAGGAGAACAAGCATCTCCATCTGTAGGAAGTGAAAAGCAGGTCAAGGCAGCGAGCTCAAGGTTTAACTCACTCAAAAAATATTTTGCGAGTTCCCCTGTGAAAGCCAATAAGAGAACAAATCAGCATCAGGACGCCAGTCAAACCCAGGAAGGTTTGGCAGGAGGATCGTTCAATTATTGTTCTCATTACAGATCTGGTCTGGGAACCCTCTGCACACAGACCACCACTGACTTCAGCCAAAGCTCTGCACAGAAACATGTAGGAGGCAGCTTCTGTTTGCCATCAGCTTCAGGACAAGCTGACAGGTCCAGATTCTCTCTTTTGGTCTCTTCTTTCAATGTCTGAGTACACCTCTATTTAGCATCAGGACAGGGCTCCCACCTCTCCTGCTTTATCGACAACTTCAAACAAATAACAGGCAGACGATAAAGCAGGGCCCAGGTTTTCCCAGCAAGGACCCTGAGCTACCACACTCAGAGCAATTTACAGCTGTCTCAGGACATAAGGTGGGGGGAAGAAAAAAGCAGAGGAACCAACACAAGGGAACAAAAACAAGAAGCCAAGATCCCAAATACTCCCCATAATAGACACAGAGGTCATCTTATGCCAAGCTGCATAAAGCTACCTTGGCCATATGAAACAAAATAGAGTATTTGGGTGGTATCCTGGCCACTTCCAGCCCCTCACTCTCTAGGACAGTAGCGAGGAGGGAAGAGAGGACGTGCAGCAGCATGACAGGCAGAAGGCACTGGAGATCTATTGAGGGAAGCACCGGCTGCTACGCAGGGCTCCTAAGAAGAGCAGAGAAGGTGTTGATGCTCCTACACAGAAAAGCTTCCTAGTGGTGGTCAATTATGGAGGGTCTCCTATATGCACTTGTGGTGGGGTTTCCTACACCACATCAGAAGCAGAACAGTCCCTTTGAATAGGCCACCAGAGCATCCCTGTACTGACAGCTCTGCAAGGCAGGCAAAGCCCACTCCAGCAACACTTCGGTGCTCCTGAAGAACAGGCTGGGTTAGAGGAAGGGCAGAACTTGGGCCTGCAAGAAGGGTCACCTGGGCTGTGGGTGCTGGCCAGGCTCTAGGATGGCTGGGTGCCAACTTGCCTTTGACCATGATTTTGCCATCCTGCAGGAACCTGAGCAGGCTTATCACAGATACAAAATACCTTAAAAAAACCCAAAAAACCTAGCAATTTTAAGAAATTAATTCCTCCTTCACTGCCTGCCTGGTGGAAGCTTAGGCCAATGTGCTGAGGAAATTTTGCCCTGGTTGACTATATCGCTAGCATGTGCCAGAAGAAACAAAGAGCATGGGTTCCTTACATTGCCCTAGACGCTGCAGGTGACCGAGGCTCAGAGGCCTAAGCACAGGCTTGACAGTAAGTGAAGGAGGTGTTTTAGACTTGAAGGAATTGAGGGTGGAATTTTCCACCATTCCCCAGAGTAAAGAGGACCAGAGCACACATGCTGCCCAAGATTCAGAGGTGCTAAACACTGGTGGGAGAAGGACTATCAGCACTCGATGCTTTGGAAAAGGTGGTTGACCAGGGCCTAATTCTGTTCTCGGCTATATCCCCTCAAGGCCTAACCAATCCAGGCAGAATTTGCTTTCAGTATTTACCTGCTATATCACTCAACCCGAGCAGGACTCTGCAGTGGAAGGTAAGCTAGAACATGATCTGACAGGAGGTCGAATTCTCTTCAAACTATCAGTTCTCTAATTAAGTCACTGTCTAGATCTGCTCTGACTCTCATCCAGGTAGGTGGACTACACCTCTTCTGAAAATACCTAGGAATGGCTACCTCTTCTATGCTGAAGGACGTGGACTGTATTACAACAAAGTTCCCACACAACTGTGGTACCCGTACTCCATTCCCTGTGAGAGAAGCCAAATGCTGTCTCCTGTGTGCAGTGAGGAGCTGCTGATGCTGCCAAAAACAATACTTAAGCAAAGGAAGCTTGGGAACCCCAGCATGATAACATGCCAGCAGAGCAAGAGTGCAGGCACTGTCCTGGAAGGGCTAGTGGGCTTCACTCACAACACTGCCCAAAAGCCTTCATTTGTGCTGTTACTGCACAGGTATTTGGAGCCAGGCTTGCCAATGCACAACCACATTCTGCCAGTCTAACACCAAGGCCTTCTGTAGCTTGAGAGGTAATTTGGAGAGCCACTTGCCACCTCCTGACCATCTGTAAGCCAGCTGCCCCCAGAACTCAGCCTACTCTGCACTCACAGCTGATGGAGAGTTCCCTCTAACCAAGGTACGTTCACTACCTTCTTACCAGGAAGAGATGCAGCCTGCTCCTGCCCTCAGCAAGAGTGGACTGAAGAAGCCTCCTGACAGGCATTTCAAAGACTAGAAACATGGACAACACACATCACTTTCCACAAATAATTCAGTCACTTATTGTTTTGAGGAGAACGACAACAGATGAGGATGAGAATGGAAAAGAGATCTCATGAACGGTTTCCACTGCTCACTGTTCACATATCACTGGACAAATGAAGACACTAAACGTATCAGAGCCTTCTGGAAACTTGGGACTCGCAACCAAATCTTCCTCATTTCTTTCTCCCAGCACTGCCTATTTACTGGCAGAAAGGGCAGCCCTAATTCTTTCTTGGTGCAGCTCCAGGGGTGGAGTTAGACAATGGCCACATGCCCTCAACCCTACACTTCCATGACCACCACTTCCTGCCCATGGAGCTGTGACAGAAGAAAATCATAAGCCTAAATGTACAGTCACCATTAAAAATCTCACTGTTTTTTAGAATTCAGGTTTCCCTCCGTTAGATATGGCAACAAAATGTTGGGAAGAAAACTACAATCAGAAGTATGGGAACATTATGGATGAGGTAAAGCTCGTCACCCTTAACAGCAGGGAAAGCTCCACTTTGAACCAAATAATCACTGGTGTGTTACCAGAGTAGCTCTCCACCAGGCAGTATTTGGGTACTTTTAACAGGAGTTACCAGAGACAAGGAGAGCTCTAGTTTGAGCCTGTCCAGTCAAGATCCACCACAAGGTTCCTCTCTCCCCTTCTGCTCCACCTCTTCTCCCAGGAGAATTTTTCACTATGGCTTTATTGAAAAGCATCCCTGGGATCACATGCACTAGGATAGAACAAAAAAATACCTCTCTTCCTAAGGGCTGGAGTGCAGGTCATGGAGGGGAGCATGGAACATAATGGTTGGAGCTAAAGCAGAAATCAGCATGCATGCACCAAGCTAACTCTATTGACAGCTAAAGGTGGAAAACACAGGCCTTTTGTATTGCCCCCAACATTTCTAGCTGTTTCTGCAATCTAGAATCCACACCAGGGAGAACTGCATCTACCCAGCTGCTCCTGAGAGTTTAAGAGGAGAGGAAGAAGAGAAAGAAAATAGCTATAGTGATAGCAAATTAAGACTCATCAGTTCTTCAGAACACAAGAAAAAAAGAAAGAAAGAAACCAGAGCGTTTACGACAGTCACAGGGTTGGAGGTGACAGCAGGGAACAGCACTGAATAATGACTAAAAAAGCCAGCCTGCACCTGCACTACCATACCCAAGGCTGTAATTTGCTGCAATCTGAGGTGATAACGATGGCAGTAGATGGGTTACATGTAGAAACAGACAGCCCAAGAATAAGCCACCAACTGCTTCGTAGCAACCACCATTATCACTGCACACTCAGCAGAACTGGTTACAAAATGCTGCCCTCCTGCTTGGAAAGGATGCTGAACACTTGGGAGCGTGTCTCTGGATCCTGCTGAGGCAGGCAGTGCTGCGAGGAGCATCATGAAATGTGAAGTGCCCGTTTCACAAATGCGTATGCAAAGTTTCTGGGTTCATGGCACAAACTGGTGTTAGCAGGGCAAAGGGAAGGGTTGCGGACAGAAAGGAACAGCCTTGATGTCAAAGATTAAGCTGCATTAAGGCATTTGCAAAATAAGAGAGTTAAACCAGCTCAAAATCAGGTTGAAGCTGTTTCTAAAAAAAGGTTTCTAGTGGGGAGCACTACATTTAAAAATTGCTGCTTCCCTGCAAAAGCTATCTTCCTCGCATTCTGAACAAGTGCCTACAGATTAACCCCCTGTGTAGGTGATGCAGCACTGTCTGGAGTTTCTTTAAAAAATAATCAGCATTTACTATTTACAGCATCTCCCACAGTACCAAGCAACTTCCACAAAAGGGCTAGAAATCTGAGGCGCTTTTGAATCAAGTGTCCCACAGCAGGAATATTTCTTTAGAGCTTCCAGTGATTAGTGGCTGTTACGTGCCCTGAAGCATAGGCATTTCCCAATTGGAGGCTAGTCGTTATCTAGGAAGAAGGAATTATTTCTGCTTCTAGTCTTGCTAAGCTCTTGTTTTCCTGAGCACATTGAGCAACGCTGAGCTCTTCTTCCAGAAGGAAGGCACCCCCGTCTGCATGAACAACCCACATCTTTCTTCGTGCACACCCATGTCGTCACCCTGAGCGCTACTGCCCACTTACATAGTTAGGCTCTTCCAAAGGCTCTCCACAAATACAGTCTTTCGGGTTTTGACCAATCCGCACATCATTTTTAAGTATACATTACACAGAATGATAACTTCATCACATCACTACACACACTTCCTTCCAAATCAGTGGTAAGTGAATTAAACTGTGGCCATTTGTACACCACAATTTACCACATCAAAAGCTGGCAAGTTTCTTGCTTGGTTTTCTCACTTGGAGTCAATTCCTGATTCAAGACAGAGCTTCATTTCTTGCCTCCAATGCTCACATTTCTTTATCAGCTCTTTGCAAAAAACCTTTGATGGAGTCAAGTAAATTACTTCTGGTTTCTTTCACCAGTGTAGTCTTAGAGCTGTAATAATTAGGAATGCTTGATCCTATTATACCAAGTTCAATTAGCTGTTACAGGATTCTATTTTATTCCCTGCTGTCTCTTTATAAGAGATAGCAGGAAGGCCAGGAGTTAAGAAAAAACAGTTGTTCACATGGACATTAAGAAAATGGGACCTAAAGAGATCATCTTTAAGTTGAAATGGGGATTTCTGACTTTGCCTGTGCTTGGCAGATGATTCATGAGAAGATAATTGCCCAAATTTACAACACAGCTTGAGTAACGTTGATATCGTCAAGACGTTCACATGAATGAAGTTCAAACCTGAGGGACATGTGGACCTGACTAATAGAAAATGACTGTGAAAGCAGTTGTGCAAGGACAAGTGCCAGGAGGAGGGAGTGCCTGCTGGGGCGGCTGCAATTGCAACCACTCAAACAGAATGCAGGGCTGTGCAATTCCAAAGGCTGGGAGAAGATCACAAATTAAGGAGAAATTCTATTTATTGCTCCAGGCAACAAGAGTTTATGGTGCGTTGCACTGGGAATAGGCAGCTCATTTTAACGAGATGACAAATCATTGTCAGCGACTCAGTTTGTTTCTTCCCCAGTTCTTAAGGGATGCCATGCCAGCCAGTGGCTTGCTGCTCTTTAATGTTATATTTCAGCAGCTCCTCCTTCTCCAGCAGGGCTTCATTTTTTTCAGAAATGAGGCACTCTAATGTCAGTCTCATCTGTTGGCTGATGATGCATAATAATCATTTAACTCCTCTGCAGTGCACTCTCTGCTTCTCGAGAGGCTGATCCTATCTTACGCTTCAAATTACCCCTTGGCATCCTTTCCTGACTGCAAGGCCAGGTACAATAGGCATGTTCTAATTCAGGATTTGTAACCCTCAAACTAGTGTCTGCTCCTGTCCACTTACACATGCGTGCACGCTTACTGAAGCCCTAAGCCCTGTGTGGAGTGCAAGTCCCCCACCTCTGTGACCTAGTCTGTCTTCTGGCACAGATGCTAATGGTGAAATGACCTCTTGTGCAGGTTACTCAAAGTCAGGCAGGTGGCACTTTATTCTTGGGCCCTTGGGCAGAAGACAGGGTTATATCAAGGACAGCATTAGCACAGCGCACAGTACCGGGAAGTCGTTAATTGCTTGTATGGACCAACGTCGCCGGGCAGAGCGAGGAGACATCTGTATGTGAAAACATTATACCCAAGAAAAGGGAAGAAAGACACCAAGAAAATTAAAGACAAAGGTAAATAAACTGAAACGAAAAGTGCCCTGAACCAGCAGAGTAAAAGACATCATTCCCAACGGTTCTGTTACACAATGGACAGTTGCAAACCAAGATCCCCCCTTTCATCCACACACAATTGTGCTGAGCAACATTACCTACAGCCTTGGCAAAGCGTGGGCTGCTGTGTCTGTGCCTCTCACTAGCCTCTGTGGAAGACTTCAGTGACCACAAGTATGAATGAAGTCTTCCACATGGAATTGTATTACTGCAACAAGCACTGAACTGCAGTGAATCGGTGGTAGAGCAGAAGACAACACCATGGTGCTCCACATGTCAGGCTCCTGCTTTAACCAGTTTCCCCCCTCCTGGCTGATGAGGCAGGCAGCTAAGTGCTATTCCAGTCATATAATTTTTAATGCAGCTGCCCGGTGCCATGGCACAGAAATCTGTAGCAAGCTAAACAAATATTCCTGCTTCCTCAAAACATCCCTTTAAAGTCCAGCATCCTCCAGGACTTCATTCACTAGAACCTGCTGCAACTGTTTACTTTCATTTTAAACAATAAAAAGCCAAATGCCAGGATATTAGGAAGGATCTAGAGACCTTGCCAATGGCAATGAGGAAACTGCCATTACAGGTTGAGGAACTCATTCAAGTTGGGTTAGCAATCAAATTCACTGATTGACTATGTAGAATAACTCCCAAGTAGGCTTTCATTATGAACTTGTGTACGTTTAAAGTACTCAACACAGTAATTAAAGCTACTAAAAACAAATGGGATCTCTCAAAGCACATTATTGTGCACTTACTTGAATAAAAAAATATTTTCTGTTATAGTTCTGTAAGAATCAACACAATAAAAAGGGGAAGACCAGGCTTATTTGTGTTGCGTGCAATGTATTTGAATTTTTCTTTTAGCTGACAACTGGTAATCAGCACCATCAGCCATGCCTTGGGCCTCTACTTTCCTTTGCATCTCACTGCTGGGAGAACCCTGCAGTCAGGGAGTCTAGGGTCAAGGCTCCGTTTACAGACCGTCTGGCTGCTGGCCATACAGCTCTGGAGAAACAGAGACAAGGAGAAGACCACAGCCTTGTGCTGCATGTTCCTCCACCAGGCCTCACAAGAGGAGGAGAAAAGGATTAGTAGAAAAAGATTCAATACAGCAGAGAACAAGCAAAACCAAGCTTTGTCCCCCCACAAAATCCTATTCTCCTGTCGGTAACCCACTGCTGCCAACCTACGGGACTCATGGCTACACTCCCACGTGCTTTGAGTTTGGAAAGTCTGCAACCAGGTGGGCACAAGGACAAAGCCCGAGGAAGTCCTGAGAAGCAGCAGTTTCCAGGCCCTGCCAAATTCCACGCAGGGAAAAAGTGTGAGGTGGAGGCCCAAGAAAGCACACCACAGTCACCGCCTGTGTGTACGACTGTCCTTCAGGCAAGGCCGAGATGTCCCCAGGTTCCTACTGGCACTACTCTCTAACTGGAGGTGGTGGTGGTGGGGGGAACACAGCTTTGCACCCACGTCCTGCTAACTCCACAGGGCCTAACAAGCAGTGGTTACTCCGTCTCCAAAGGGCACCAGAGGCAGGCACGTGGCCCGGCTTGAGAAACTCTACCCAAAAGGGGCAAGAGCGCTATCAGAGATGCCAACTGCATTCAGCACTGCCAACATCTAACCCTGACTCAAACTCAACAGGCACCAGGCTGTCAGCTTATGAGAAATGGCACAGGAAAAGGCATTCGTCATCCTGTGAACATAGAGGGGGCTTAATGTCTATACCTGGAATGGACCTGGGCAGTCAGTAGCCCTAATGACAAAGACAGGAGAGAGTTGGCTTTCCATAGGAGCAATGCTCTTTTGTCTTCCCAGCCCTGCAATGACACCTGTGCAAATGCATCCCTGCTCTGTGGGCACGCAGAAGTCCAGCTGCCTGGTTCTTTGGAAGCTTCTCAAGGAGGACACTAGGTGTTACCATAGCTCTCAGCAGAAAAAAAAAAAAATCTTCCTGGCTAAGGTTTCTAGTTCCCAGTAACTAAGTACAACAGTAATTCTTCTTTAAGAGGAATCCAGGTTCAAAATCCTGATGGCATTGCCACAGTATAGATATAGGTTCTCCTTCCTGCTGACTACTATTCCTCAGTGGGGGTTTTTTTTGGAGGAGTGAAAAAGAGGGAGAAAGAAAGAAGGAGTGTGGATGTGTGAAGTGATGTGTGTGCGCATGTATGCACATTTAGATGAGCACAGAAAGGCTCAACACCAGATTTAGTTCCATTCCGGATTACTACGAAGATCTCTGGTGGTTTCAGCAGCTCACCTGCCTTTATGGGAACGTGAGGATATTTCCTGTCTAGTAACATGCAAATTCTATTTTTTTTGTTAATGGTAGCAATGCCAGTGGTTGTTACTAGTGGATTTAGGTTTAAACATGTGGTTCTCTGACAAATTCAGCTTTGGGGCTGAAGTTACATAACATGATAGCTGACCACACAAATTTTCATTTTTTACTTAACAAAAGCATAAAATCCAAACTTCAGAGCAAGGAGTTAACAAGACTCAGACTGTTATTTTAAAGGTTTAAAATCATAGCAATGAAATGACATAAAAATACTTAGCATTGATCTAACAAAGGCTGTGAGATCAACTCCTGAAGAGTCAGGAAACCTTTCTCCATGCCTTTATTGAAGAGAAACAGAGGGTTTTTTTAAAAACTATTTCATCTGCAATAACATTTGAACTAGCTCCCTGCTAGGGCCCTTGCTCTTCTTCTAACATAACCTGTGAGGAGATGGCTTGGCAGGGGAAGGAGAATGTAGGAATTTTCTCCGGCTTTCAGCAGACATGGCTACACACATGCTTTGTTCTGCAGCTTTCTCCTGCCCTGACAAAAATCTTGTCACCATCAATACAAGGGCTGGGGAGACAGGTCACATGAAATTGCACCAAGCTGCTTCCACACGTTATTTTTAGCCTTGTCTGTCATCTCAGAGAGCTGCATGTCAGAGACGAGCACACTGCAGAGGACAGAGGTAGCTCTTTAAATAAACTCTCCTACAAAGACTAGAACAGGCTGCAATTCTTGTATCAGGCAGCACAATTTTCTTTTCTCATCACAAAAGCACGCGTGGAATAAGAACAGGAGAGGGACTCCAAAAATCTTCTGGGGTCTGTGTGGAGGTGAAGCTTTCAATGGGGATGGAGGCTCTTCCCACAGCTGGCAGATATACTGACTGACTCAGACCAGCTAAAAGCAGGGGACAACCCCAGAGGGGTCAGCTGTCAAGTCCAAGACTACAGAAGAATCAAGACCTCTTTCAGTACCAAGGAAGGACAAGAGCTCAGGGCTCTCCATCTGCTCCCCTGACAGGGGTTCCCAGGCCCCACTGCAGCAGAGTGCAGACAGCACTTGGCTTTCCTTGAGATACCTGGAAACTCGGTCGCTGCAGCAGACGTATACCGTCAACGCAGACAGTGGGCAGATCACTTGAAAGCCCTGAATTCCCAGGCTCTCAGGGGAAGAAGCCTACTGTATTTTTGTAAGCCATTCCACACTCCTCCCCGCTGAAGCACAGTTTGTTTCTGAGCAAGCTGCATGCCCGATTGCTCCCACAGCATCTGCTCCAGGCACACTGGGCCCTCAACCAGTTCAGAACTATTTGGCCACCCTACGATTACCAGTTGGTCTTCCTCACCCCGTCTCCCAAAAGGAAACAACCCCACTCTCTCCTCAAGTCTAGCTCGCACACAGCAATGATAACAAAAACTATACCCAAAACAGAGGTACATGGATTGGAAGCTCTTTGGAGCAGGAATCACATAGGAATGACTTTTACAACAGTCCGAAGGGGCACATATCCCTGAAAGACACCTGTAACAGAAATAACCCAAATACACCCCGTAATCCAGGAGAGGTTGTCAGTAAGGTGCAGAAAGCCCCAAACCTTTGCAACTATGTACATCAGGGAGTGCAGAGGAAAGCAGAGTGGCCTATGTGTATTTATCTAGAGACTATAACTTAAGTGTGAGATTTTAATCCTACATAACACAAGAGGAGACAGCGTAATGCACTGAAGGAAGCTCTGATGGTCAGTCTAGACATATCAAAATAAGCAGGTCAAATGCTAGAGAGGATTAGTAGAGAAGTTACTAAAGGAGACAAATCGATGTGACATTTTTACAGAGCTGCTTATAAAAGGGTGCCTTCTTGAGAAGAACATGAAGCTTCTGTTACTACTGCACACTGCATAGCAGCGATGCTCACAGCCATACGAAAGGAACGCACGTCATTAAAGCCAAAGTGTGAAGAAAGGATTTTTGGTCTGGTACTTACCCTCTCTTTGTAGTAGAAGGAGCTAATGGAGACCTGCTCCTTCTCGCTACGTGTGGGACTGCCACTGTACAAACGCAGATTGCCTGGAGTCTCCGTACGGATCTTCATTGGAGTAATGAGGCCACTATGGTACGCTGATAAAGCTGACAGGGACCTAGAAACAAGAGTATACGCTTTTAGGAGCTTACATCCAACCTGTAGAGGAGACTGTAGAGGAGATTAACAGCTCCAATAACCCATGCTGCCAGCTGGTGTGTAGAAAGAGAGGGTCTCCGCTGAGGGCCGGTGAAATAAGGGCCCAGGGCACAGCAAACACTAAAGGCCAGTACTTTCCGAAGGTCAGTAGCATTAGTGGAGGACTGACAATCTCCTGCCTTCTCGCCCATTGCCGCTGTCAGGTTGTGGTGTGACAGTGGCACATCTCAAATGTGACACAGTACTCACCTGGGCGTGGGCTCCGTGGGGGACACCGCACGGTGCATGGTCATGGGTCTTGTGAAATACACCAAGTACCCTGCAGAGACAGGACACCGCGTAAAGATCACGCAGAAGGGAGTGGCTTACTCAGGGGTGGTTTACAGAGGGAAACCTGGTGGTTCAAGGTATCAGAGTCAGGCGGCTGGTTGCCTGTCCATCGTTCTGAGCACTTCTAAACTACAAGTAGACAACTGCATTTTCTCAAGCCAAACCCACTCCTTTCAAGCCCTTTAAATTAAAGAGCATGTTTTGTGGAGGTGATGGTCTTAAAAGCACTAACTCAAGTGGCTTACAGGTGTTAAAGAAGGTAAAAGAAAAAGAGCAAAAACACATTCTTGTGTTTTAACTCTTCACCAGAATTCGTCAAGCATTCGAATGCTCCAGAGGGAAGTGTGGTGATAAACAGCTATGCAGAGAAACTGTTATAGCTGGTAAGACTCTTCTCTTCAAAAGGATAACCCAAGCCATCTGAAGCCAACTCCAAAACACACTCTCACATGCTTTACCCCACTTGTCAGCATCTCAAGTATCTTCAGCCACCCACTCCGCTATAAGAGTTTCAGGTCTTAGCAGGTTTCACTGAGCCAATTCAATGCACTATTCTGCTTCACTTTTGCTGGGAATCTGGTGTGGTCTATAAGAATATAAAGCAGCTTTCAAAACACACTCAAATTTAAATGTGGTCAGGTCCAGAGGAGTCATGCTTGAATCTGAAACAGCTCAGTGAAACTTAGCCACTCTTACACAGACCTTAACCTCTTCCTTAAGGATGCTCTTTGCACTGTACACACTCTCCTGGAAATCTGGACATGGCTGTACCCCAACTCCTATTTAGGGGAATCATCTCCCAATGATCCCCTGGGAAAGTTATTTTGGACAAGGGGAAAGGTGCAGAATGAAAAAGGAGTGGATAACAACACAAATACTGCTTCAGCAAGGGGTAAGTTCAGCCCTAAGTCACAGAAATGTTCTGAAGACTGAGAGGCAGAATATGTCCAGCAGTTTGATGCTGGTAGGAGGGGACTAGACAAGGAAATACTAAACTCCCAAGCTTCTGCAAAAGAAAAGGTCTGTCAATGCCTCTGGCATGCCACAAGCCAAAGGCCATCTGTTCAATTACTCCTGGATTTCCAGATGGAGTTACTAAAATACTGCATGCAACACCTACTGCAAGCAGTTACTAATAAGGGCGATTATTTGTAAGGTTATCCCAGTACTGCCACTCCAACACAATTTCTTAACTTCTTGCAGGGCAGTGACCAAAGCCTTGTCTTGTTCAGAGGCAAGTATTCCCCAAGACACTAAAGAGACCATTCCCCTGGTAGGTGTTGAAACATATCAGCGATAGGGCTAACCTGCACCACAGAACCTGGCTCCAGAGGTCCGTGGAAATGGGATGTTAGAGTCCTGGTAGGAGCCATAGGCATTGGAGACCCGGGCGAACGTGGGCAAGGGGGGCGTTACGGAGTTTGACAAAGCGTAGGGATTGCTGGATGTGCTGTCCTCTTGGTTCTGAAACAGAAGTTATCGAAGGTCACAATCCTGCTGCCACAGAAAGGAAGCCCAGCTGGAACACCATGCATCGCAACGCCAAGAGGCCTCAGGGCAGATGCCAAAGGAGATCAAGCACAGAGCATGGCTACTGGGTCTGGCTACAAAGGCAACATCAGCTCCACTCACAAGCACTTTGAGGAAAGTGCTTCTTCGGCTGCTTGCCCAGAGATTTGCTCTCCCACCACAGCTGTGCTGAAATTCAGAGCCTAACTTAAGGGGAAACAACAGCCTCAAGGCAAGACTGTATAGAAAATCTGACCTTCAGACTCTGGATATGTCTCTCAACAACAAAACAGGGAGCTGGGCTAAATATGGTGCCCCAGTCATGCAAGTCAGGTAGAGTATCCTTAAAGCAGAATATCACAAAACTATGGGGCATCAAACGCAACTTGGGCATCTTGGAGTGAGGGAGGCAGGCGATGCGAGCCAGGTGTGAAATACCAGGGGACCTCAGGCCTGTCCAGAGGGATTTTGGCAGAAGTCTGCATGTATTTGGTAGAACACTACAGCTCAGGACTAAAGGAATTCTTTAAAGGCAGCAACATCTTGCTCAAGTCATCAGATTTTCATACAATGGTGAAAGTTCTCATTCTTAAAACACTGTTTGGTTTCAGCAGTACTGTTAAGAACAGCCTTTCCATAAAAAGCCCTTATTTGTGACAAATAAACAAAGCCTCTTGGAAAAGAAAACTGAGGAGACTCCCTAGCCTTTTCTTGAGTGCTAAAAACACCCATTCCAGTACACTCCACCCACACACAGACCTGATACCTTACACAGAGATGCCAAGTAGGTATCATAGATCTCTCAGCTAAGGGCAGAGCGTGACTTAGATTCATCTGCAGTACCATCACTGCAAAACCTTGGCACAAGGATTCAGCAAAAACAGATTTTCACAGCTTTGTTTAAAAGAAGAAAACAAACCCCCTAGAATAGGACTAGCAGGATCTTTGGCTAGAAATAAGGAGGTAAAGACATCTGCCAGTGCCTTTCAGAAAAGAATGAAACCATCAACTCCCTGAAGACTCCCATCTTCCTTCACAGCTGACAACCATACCCTGAGTGATCTCCTCAAAGCTGGGAAGCTACCACACATCACTAGGGTGTTCCAATCCCAGTAATTCCTGCTAGCATGAATATTAGCAAGTATGCCAAGTTCCCCAAAGCAGCAGGCCTTCAGGACCTGATTTTCAGAAACAAAATGCATCTGATCATCTGCTCAGCTTTCTCCAACACTAACCACAAGTGCTTACAAAAATGTAACGGCTAGTTACAAGGGTCTGTTTACATGTCTAATGAGGCCGGACTCGCACTGCAGAGTCAGAAGCATAGGATGTGAGAGAAGACAACGAACTAGGGCAGAAAGCCCGTCCAGTTCTCCATACCACAACAGACTCCAGCCAGGAGACCAGCTGACGCAGACAGGGTTCCAGGCAGCTCTGATTCCGCTTCACTTTTTGCAGAGAAGTGTCTTTCAGTACCTGGAACACATACAAGATGCAGCTTGAATCATGGTTACATCCATACCTTCCCACACTCTGTGTTTGCAGAGGAGCTAAGCTGCCAGGCTCCAGAGAGCAGGAATGGTCAAAGCCATCCCATAATGCCCACTGGAGGCACACTGGTCCAAAGATGTGCTGCCTGCTTTGAGGAAATACTGCCCGAGTTATGAGTCAGGGCACTGAGAATTTACCTAGGTTCAGCGTACTGATCCAGGATTTGGGCTTCCATTTCACTGTAACTTATATGTCCCATACCAATTTGTAGCAAACAGAATCAGGCTCTTCCAGGAAGGAGCCTAACTTGATCCATCTATCTGAGGCCAAGCTCAGGCTTAAGCACTGAGGCTAAATTTGCTTTCAAGGTAGGCAGCATAGGCCTAGCACACAGCACTGTCAGACTCACGAGGACAGAAGCATTAAGAGCTGAAGTACTCAGACGCTTCGGTGTATTAAACTCAGAAATCCCTAGTCCTTGCTTCCTCAACTCTCATTATCCCTTTCCATTCAGCAAACACTGACCATTCCCATGGTCTGCAGCAGAGAGAAGAAAAAAATGGCTTCTCTCCCCTCTGCAAGCACAACAGAAAATATCCTGCCCTCGGCTTTGAGTAGAATACAATGAAACAGTGAACAGAAGCACAACAAAGTCAGCAGTATTCTGCCTCAATGCCCTGTCTGCTTTACATTAAGGGAGAGCCTGCCACTTCACCCATTCTCCCCAGTTCTAGGATAAAACAAGTCATCTGTGCTCCCAGTGCTATTATAGGAGCGGCAAGGGATGACAGCTCTTGCTGCTGGAGAGGGGATTTCAGCAGCAATAGGACTTTCTATGCCAGATGATCAAACACCTGGTCTGGAATTAGCAGGACCCATGTAAAAAGGCCCCACATTTTAAAAGCAGTCTGTGGAAAGCGAGAACAGGAATCAATATACAAGCTCAGAAATATTATCTTTCTGCAGCTGCGTGCTTGGCTGGTCATTTTATCTATAATGATTGGATGTAGCCGCATGAGGAGGCAGCTGTTAGGGATCCTCAGGCAATACACATCACCAAGAGGAAGCCAGTAGCACTGGAGAACACATGTTCAAAAAGCATCAGTTGAGAAAGGCAAACACCGGGCTGCAAGGCCAGCAAAGACTCATCCTAGGAGCTCCACAACATAACAGTTCGAGCAGTGCTCTGTAGAATGCCTTCAGCAACCCACCTGCGTTGTTTGGGAGGCCAAACGTTTTACTCCGTCATCACTTACTATGTACATCATTTACTACGACACTGGGTGTCCAGCCTGTGTGTATTTATAGACTGCATACACTCCCCACACACCTTCAGCAGCTTTGCCTTCATTGAAGCAGTGATTGAGGTCGGGTTGATGAACTGGAAGGACGGTGCAGCATTATTGGGATATTGCACAGGGAACATCACCAGCATCCTGACTCTGTGATTGCCGCAATGCACTGACACTGTGCAGCTACGATTCACTGCATCCATCTGTGCGAAGACAAACAATTGCTCTGCAGTTAGATCTCCAAGGACCTTTAAACTTATAGTGCCTTAAATTCATGCTGAGGGGCTGATTCCTCTACACACCCATAAGACGAAGTCATGCTGTTCTCAAGGGCAGTGACCACAGCGACAGCAAAAACACTAGGCAGAGAGAGAGCCGGCATTTGCCAGCAGACTGTCAGCCCAGCAACCTAGCATCTGGAGATTATACCCAGCCCAGGCTGCTGAGGGGGCCGTGGCAGGAATCAGGCTCCATTCCCAACAGCCATCGCACCCCAGCCCACTTCACTGGGCCAGGGAGAGCTCCAGGCCCAGCAGAGCAGTAACAGGCACCACATAAGATCATAAGCCACTGGTTCAAAAGTTGGATGAGGAGCATGCCATGAGCTGTGAAACTGGATGGGGTACAGGGGAAAGGGAGACAGGCGGCTGCCTCAAGCCTCCCACCCCAGTACAGCACTGTGCCTCCAGTCAAAAGCTTCCATGCACAGAGGAGGGTTTGGTGTGCAAGGGAGATGCCAAAACTGAGGATAGGGAGGGCTCAGCAGACTTAGTTCAGAAGAAGCTGAAACTAGATGAGCTGCAAGTACTGGAACAATTCACCTTCCATTCTGCAATCTAAGCAGAGAGGAAAATATGGCCCAGCCTTCTTCGGACAAGAGCCAGTGTACTTACCATGCTGAAATACTTCCCCCACCCCCAGTGTCTGCGATTAAACGCTCTCTTACTACCCCTGGCCAAGAGGATCTCTATAGCCCAAAATAAACCTTGTTTACAGCCAGCACTCACTCTGCAGCAAAGAGGTTCCCCTCAAAAAGCTCTGATGAGCTAGTCCGCCCACATCCCCCTCCTACCAAGCCAGCAAAAGGGAACTCTCTACCTCTACGTTGACATTTCGGATCTGCACGTTGATCAGTGAAAACTCCTGCTGCAGTGTTTGAGGCAGCCCCAGTTGGTCTGTTTTCTTTCCCACCAGGAGGTCATTCAGGAAATCTTCTTTTAAGGCTGACAGGAAAGATGGAGTACAGGCTGAGACAAGGTATAATGAACGGTCCTTCAGCATGCAACACCAGGAGGCAGCCGAGAGAACAGCTTTTCCTCTGCTCTTTAGACACATGGAGGTATGAGTTTTACCCGGGAAAGACCTGCAAGCTAGATGGCCACAGCTGTTGCTCAGAGGAAGGCTTTGAAGCCTTTCTCTTTGAAGAAACAAACCTGGCTGCACACTGGTTTCCCAGGAAGGTTACAGAAGCTGTCTGTAGTCCATATGGCCCTAAATGGTCTGTCTCTACTCATTTGAGACACCTTCTCCTCTTCACACAGTACTGCCAGAGTTGCAAACAGCTGAACTGCAGCCTCTTGGTCTAGCAGGAAAGAACTGCTGCCAAAGCACTCTCCAGGAGCAGCTCTGGTCTTTGGGATTCACACCTCACTGATCCTGGCTTTCAGAAAGTGCTTGCAAACCAATCTAATGAATAAGGTTTTAGGAGAGAGAAAAGGATATTTCTGGCCCTAGGAGAGGTTTAATTTATTTGTAGCAGCAGCTTGCATGTAATGCTGCAAAGCAATCCAGTGAACAATTTTTCAAGACTCATCTAAATGTCGGGTCTAGCTGTCCAGTTCTCCTATCATGGGTTTTCAGGAGGACAAGAATCCCTAAAAGTCAGGGTACATTTAAACAGCTAGGCAAGTGCTGCAGGACACAAGGAATTATGGTTAAGAGAGCAAACTTCACTGAGTTTCAGAAGAATTGATCTCTGCCTGTTATTGTGCCCAGCTTGCCTCGACTCTTGATATATATATATATATATATATATATAGCCATTAGGGCAGAGACACCTCCTCCTGAAGGAGCTTTTGCTGTGGCATCCCTTCCTAAGAAGGCCAAAAGCAGCCTTTGATGATAGCTCCAAGGACACAAGGAAAGTCCCACTTATTCAGTTGTCATTCTCTCCCTTGATATTTTACAGACTATTTCCAGGGGAAAAAAAAGCACAAGAAATTGTCCTTTTACAAGAGTTTACCTGAAAGTTACTGACTTTGCTGCTGGGACAAACATATCTGGCTTTACTGCTGCCCAGCTGGCTGCTGATTTGACTAGGTAGGATGCTTAGCCCCTCATTCCTATTTGTGATTTTATTATATTGCTTAGATATACTTCACAACAGGGAGCTGACAAAAAAGGATTAAAAGAAGATCAGTGGCTCTCAGAGAAGATAATGATTATTTCTAGCTCAAGGCACAATACAACCCACTGAAATGCCATCTCTGAGGTTGCCAGTATGGGAAGTGCCCTCTCTTCCTCTTCTTCCCCCATTCCTTTCCAATTAGTTTTTAATCCTCAAAAGCTTACATATTTGTCTAGATTCCTAAGGATCCTTTATAGACAACAGCCTGTGGGGAGAGTTTTATACTGAAAACACAGCTGGTGGGCTTTCTGACTTATCTGCAGAGCCCTGCTCTCTACAAAGATCCCCCAAAGTGCTTTACTAATATAACACAGACACTTTGCTGCTGAAATGAAGCCACCTCCAGGGTGAACAGCAGTGTTTAAGTGTACATCAGCAGCCCACAACAGTTTTTAGGCTAGAAAGGACTCAAATTCCTACCTAGGGACTTGCTTGTGCATTGATCCTGCAGTCAGAGTATTTGCAGCAAGATCTACTCTGCTACAGAAAAGTAATTTTCATTCCCTTTGACCACAAAGAAAACTTTACCAGACAGAACCAAACTCAAACTCACACATGACATATGAACGTGACCTCAGCAGGGAGAGTGAAAGAGTTAACTCTGTCCCATGGAAAAAGAGACATCAGGCAGCTGGAATGAGAACACTTATGGTTCCCAGTAGAGCAAGAGATGCTGTGCTTCCATGCAGTGCTGTGCACGGTGAGCACAGGTAACCAGGGCTCTTGCTACCATGCTACAAAACCCTCATGTGTACAGAGACGCTGACAACTTTTAGGAAGAGACTTGTACTGCCGCCACATAGGCTGCAGAGAAGAACTCCACTGGGATTTGCTGGGCAGGAAACCTCCAGTTAAGAGCAGCTGCCTTCCCAAAGGCACCTTGAAGCTGTCTCCTTCTATTCAGAGGACAGTTATTAGACCACTTGCTCCCCCTCGATCCATTTTTTTTTGGCAAGCCCCTCTCCAAAGGGAGAGGACTCTGCTTTCCTGTAAACCTACAGCATGGGAGTTTACTGTAGCACCCTACTACAACACAGAAGGGAATGGTGAATTTAAGCCAAGGCTGACAGAAATTTAATTTTAATTGTTTGCCCCTTCTCTTCCATAAAGCCAAATCAATGCTTACTGTTAAAGCTTTCTACCCATTGCCATCCAGCTGTCCAGCACTCGCAGGCTAGAGACACCATCCTTCCCTCTCTGCTCTGCAAGTCTCCAACCACCTATCTTATCAACAAATGAAAAAAAAATGTGGCAGAACTCTCCAAACTGCTTCTGGTAGATGGGAGAAGACATCCTTCTTTGATCAGGTCATCTAGTGATTGCAACAGGAACGCTTAAATACCAGGTGTGATGTAACCAGCACGTGTCACAGTGCCTTATCCATATATCCTCTTCTTCCTTGGGGCTTACTTCTCAGCTTAAACTGAACTAAATTCTTAAGAGACAGAATTGATTTCCCGGTTATCTACATTTTTTTGGCAGCAAAAAACAACTATGACCCAAAGACAATGAAATTAAAAGCTACTAGTGAGAGGGGAAGAAGATCTGTTTTACAGCTAGAATGATTATCATCATCTTGTTACAGAAAAACAACCTTTTTGGTAGGACCATCCTGAGAAGCCCCTTGACTTCTTCCTCCTCCCAAACAGGTCAATCCATTGACCCCTGAAACAGCACCAGTTTGTGCTTTGTTTAAAATGTTATCTTCTTTGCCAAGATGCAGCTTGTTCCCAGCGTTGAAAGAGCTGGTGGGTGAAGTTCCACAAGCCATCGCTTGCCTACCTTCCTCATCCCCGTGCCCAGAGTTATGCTGGGGCTCCGAGTCCTGGGGGTGAAGGGTCTTGTCTGGCTCTGGCAGAAGAGAAATCCCATCGATGAGCTCATCGACTCCATCCAGGATATCATTAGCGCACAGCTGAAAAGAACAAGCACAGACACATGCTGCACAACAGGAAACCAAACTGCAGGAAGAGCCATCACCAAACAACCTACTTCTCCAGGGAGCTGGATTTGCAAGGTAGGTCTGTCCATGCAACAGTCATGGCTTTAAGACTCTGGCACAGTTTCTGTGACAAAGACAGGTTATTTTCCATTTTCCAGCATCCTGATCTCTGTCACCTCAGGCAGCCTGCAAATTCTCCTGCTCACTTACAAAGCCCCTCAATTGACAAGACCAGTCAGGGCAGCAGAGGTTTTACTTTAATCTAAACTAAAGCTGATTTGCCTTTTGTAATTACTTGAACTAGTGTGCATCAAAACTTGTTTCATTTTTTAGATCAGATATGATAACAGCATGCTTTTTACTTTTTATATTTACACACCAATAAGATCTAGAGGCCTGGATACATACTAACAGCCCAACACTCTAGATACTGTATCAAAAAGAGAGAGACCATGAAAACTTGTGTTCTAAGTTTAGCACAAGAAAACAGAGAGGATGAGGAGAACAAGCTTAGGGAGAAGGAAGAATAACATTGTGACATAGCAAAGCACAGCCTTGGTCACAGGCGTTGTACCGTTATGTGTGTAGCTTGATCAAGACAAAGACACAGAACAAAAACTGGGGTGGAGAAGCAGGGTAGAGGAAGAGTTAAGGCTCTGACACAGATAAACAATTGGTTTAAAGATAGGAAAGTAATTGGTACAAATATTTCAGATAGGAGTAAAGAGTTATTTTTCACAGGGGAGGTAGGTTACAGACCTGCAGGACTCCTGCAGGATCTGTGCTGGGACACATGCTTCTCAATATATTCATTAAAAACCTGGAATAGGAGGTGAATAGTGATGTGACCAAGTTTGCTGATGCACCAAGTTATTCAGGGTAATGACAAGAGTGGCTGACTGCAAACAATCCAAAAGGACCTTACAAGAGTGACTGTATTTAAAATGGAAGAAGAATTTCAATACAGATAAATATAAAGCAATGTATACAGGGAAAAAATGGCAAATTCTGACTGAGAAAATAGAGAGGTCAAACTAAGCTGATGTTTTCATTGAATTATGCCCAACAATCTAAAAAGCAAACTGATTATTAGGAATTCTTTGGGAAGAAACAAAGAACAAAGTTCTGATTCCCATCCCAAAATGGATATAGTGGAATTGGAAAAAGGTCAAGAAAGGCAACACAGAGAATCCAAGTTCTCATGCAAGGGATGAAGTTAAGACCTTTTGACTTTGAAAAGGAGGAAACTGAGGGATATGATGGAGGTCTGCAAAATCAAGAGTAGCACAGACAGGATGGTACAGGATTGGCTGCTTATTTCTTCTTCCAATATACGAACTAGAATGTATCAAACGAAACTACCAGATAAAAACAAACAAACAAAACCAAACCCAAATGGAAGGAGCTGTTTGCTCCGCACAACATGCAGACGAGCTGTGAAACTCCTTGTCACGGGATGTTTAAGATGATAAAAAATTTACACAAGTTGAAGGAAAGATGGCACAAGTCTATGGAAGAGAAGTCCACCAAGCACTGTCAAATACAAAGATAGAAAGCTCAGGAAACCTCTAAGCTGCAAACTACTGGAGGCTGGGAGGGTATTTGAGAGAAGTGTCACTACACACTTGCCATGTACTCATACTGTTCCAAGATATCTACAGCTGAAGATGAGACAGATGGGCCAATATGGGCCACCTTGGCTATACGAATCTTTGGTCTGACCCAGCATAGCTGTTCTAGTAGTTACATTAGCAATTTGTAATTGCTGCCAGACAGTGGAACAACAGGATTCACACTGCCTGCACCAGGGCCAAGAGCCAATGGAAACAAGGGGGGAAGCAGAGGGCACAATCCCTACATTTACCTGATACCTAGAATGCCAAGAAAAAAGTCATAGAGTCCTTTAGCCATGGAGGCGGCATCTTCAGAGGCCATGTGGACAGTAATTGCTCTCCACCTTTCCCAAAGGACTTGCACGCTCACTGTTACACCATAAAGTGGTCTTGTACTGCCGCAGAAGCTTTTGAGACACAGACACTGAGAGGTCTTGAGCACAGAGCTGGGCTGGAGCTGAAGAGGAAGCTGGCTGCTCTGTGTCTGCAGCGCTAGGATACAGGAGTGACCAGGAGTGCAAAGAAAGGGAGGTGAATCCAGCCTGTAAGATATCTGTCTACAGTTCAACAGAAGTGTTTACGTACCCTCTGCAGCTGAGAGTCAATCCGCCACATCCGCAGAGTCTGATCACGGGACCACGTAACCAGCTGGTAGTCTTTAGAACCTAAAAAGGACAGAAACAACTTATGGACCCAGATGAAAACAGATTATCTCAACCCTGCATTTGGCGTAAACAGACTGCAGCAAGCCATCAGGGAGGTCCAGTGAACAAGGCACCAAACTGGAAGGCAGAACTCGAGTCCTGCTCTGCTTTGTACTGACTTACACACACCAGCCACAGTTACCTCGCCTCTAAACGGGATATGGTTTGCAGACGAAAAGCACAATGGAAAAACAGTGAATGTGATGTCAGTTTTCAAATCTGGAACGTACAAGATCTACTACAACACCTATTTGAACAGAAGAAGAAACATAGCTGAGAAATGGATTTATATTTAAAACAACTGTAAAGTCAAAATATGTTTTAGTTCATATCTGTTTTAAGATGCAAACACCTTAATATTTCTAAGCTAAGAACAACTGGTTCTACCCTTCCCCCTTTTCCTTCTGAAAGATCTGGATGCTGCCAAGACAAGTTCTGGTGTAATGCAATGGATCAAGCCCCGTACTATCTATCAATACACAAAGGTACATGGACTTGTTTGTCTAGGCAATACAATACAGCTAAAGCTTCCCTTGTCAAACAGCTGCTGCAGTTTAAGAATTCGCAACTGCACAGCTTCTTCCTACACCTCTCAGCTGAGACATAGTGGCTATCTAATTCAGCACAGCAGACTGTGGAAGGAGATCTGAGCTATCTTGGTAGTCTCTGCATCCAAGTGGACTCAGAATGCTCATATGATTAATTTATGCTGCTTGAGAAGAGCATGACTAGCAGCCCTGGATAGTTATGTATTAACTTACCTGAGACAACGTTTAAGCCTCTTTGAACATTCACACACAAGCTGTCTTACCCTGTGCCTCCAGATGCTAACACAGGTCTGTACTGTTCTCCTTCTTTGCAAAAAGAAAACGCAAGGCACAGAGAAAAAAGCTACTTAACTGAATTACCTCAGCAGCTGGTGGCAGAGTTGGACCAGAACTCAGCTGTCCTAAATCCCAGTCCAGTGCTCTCTCACCTTCACCACTGGTAATTGGTTAGCGCGCAGGCTCCGAGGGTAGAGAAGATTACATTACTGAACATCCCTAAGAGCTAACACAAGGAGTCCCTAGTCACAGACAGTTCCACAGTGCAGAGATGAAATCAACTTGCAGCTCGACTTTGAGCCAGAGTCCTGCCACCTCGGTGGTGCTGTGTGGGGCACACGGTAACACACTGCGATCTGGATTCTCCCATTAGCTCTGTGCACTTTAACACATGACACTGCAAAGCAGTACTGCAAGTAACACCAAAGCCAGACGTGCTTGTTTTGTCGATGGCAGCTGAGGTTCTGGCAATAAAGCTGTGCTCTGTGTGGTTATCTAGACTCTAATATGGAATTTCCTATATTTAACTGCCTACACTGGAAAATTTAGTCAGGACTGAACTCTGACAGCAGCCTCTGTATCCCACGCTCTCCCCTCCCCACCTTTGCAAGCACACAGATAAGGCGGGTTCACTGGTGCTTTGGTGGAGGATATGCCTGAGGCTGCTGACCCAAGCACTTCTGTGAGGGGTTAACCCGTTAGGCAGGCAGCTCTGAACAGGGGGAGGGTTCCCATCTCAGAGTTTGTACAATTCATTCTGAAAGATCTATTTAAAAGTAGACTCGGAGGAAAGCGGAAACAATCACAGTCACTGTCGACCCACTCAGCATTCAGTGAATTTGCTTTTAGGAAAAAAAAAAAAAATTTTTTTCCTGGCATGGAAACAACAGGGCAATGTTTCTGTGGCCACTGCTATCAAACAAGTACAAAACAGCTGTAATTTTGTGGGGCCAGGAAAGCAGACAGGAGCTACTTCAAGGAAAGGGAAGGGTAAAAGGACGATAGCACAAGCACTGCAGTCAGGGGCCAAGCCTACACACCCGCAGCAAGCTGATGGCAGCAGCACTGGAGAGAGAGCATATCCAGCCTTGAACTCACCTTCCTTCTGCTTCCTCCACTGGAACTCCAGCACCACGTCATCGTGCCCCACAAACGTGTGGACAGGCGTGTTCAAGTCAAAGACGTTCCAGAGAAGGAGACTGTTCTCCCGACGGAGCTGGGGGACCATCACTGTCACCAGTCCGTTGCTGAAAGGCTTAAGAGAGAAAGACCCTTTTGTTCAGCCCTGGGGAGTTACGGTCCCATGCTGCTATCAGCATCTTCTGTATTTCTTTCCCTTTCATGCTGACAAGAATGCCTGGGCTCTAATGGAGCTCACCATTAAACAGAACCAGACTCAAAACAAGAACAGAGGGGTGGGGGGTGGTCCAAGGCAATTGCCACCTGCACTTGGGTTGTTCCACCACAAGAAGACTATGCCAAAGACCGGGATCTCACACTGCTAGTAGTTCTTTTTCCCAAGTGCCCCATCAGGGACTTTGCTTTTCTAGGCCTTTTAAGCACTAAGAGGGATTTTAAAATCAAATTAATAATGTCCACCAGCAGAAGCGGTGAGAAACCCTTCAGCAGTTCTCCCTTATTTAATGTCCTGTTGTGCATTTACTCTCACAGCACAAGCATGGCTAGTGGGCAGTTCTCACTCACCGTGTATCTTGCCTTCCAGACTGGAACCTGGCAGGGAAGGATACTGAGGTATTTCCGAGGCTGACGGTAATCCCAGAACTTCAACAAAGCAAAAAGACAAGCAAGGCAGGTGTCAGCTGGTTATACTTTCAGGCTGCAGTTTCCATGTGGCTCACAGACACAGGAGAGTCACAAACATGCCAGGGTGCTCACATCATCTTTAGTAACCTCATTCATTAACAGCAGAGATGGCCCCAAAGGATGAATATCAAGCTACCAGCATCTGGCAGCATCTCTTAGACAATGAGTGACTTGGGGTCATGGTCACAGCGATCTTAGCTTGAGTAATTAAGAGCGGGGAGACAGGCAGCCTGCTTAGGCTTTCAAAGCCACAAGGTACCCCACAGGCTTCTAGCCAATGTGCCAGTCCAGACTGGAGGCAGGCCCACCCTGCTGGTACTGCTAATTTTGTAATGAAGAACCTAACCTTTTGCTTTGCTAGAATACACATGAATTGAATTCATCTCTGAGCTTAGCTAAATGCGAATGAACTCAGTCTGGCTGACAGATACCAAGCATGCTATTTCCCCTGAGGTAAAAGGCCCTGCACAGTAACACTAGCAGGCAAACTCTTATTGATAACCCAACTTGACACAAATTTGAGAACCTCAGGGGCTGCAGTATTTCTCCCGCCAGGTTGCTGGAATCATCTTGAGGCTGGCATCACTGGATTTGGGGGAGAAAACTCTTCTGACATGCATGGCCAGCTCCCTTCTGGCAAGCAACAGGAAGAGGTAGTTGTTTTCAGCTTCAGTACTGCCCAAATCATCACATCTATGTTAACTATAGCAAGCATACGTCCACCCATCCTCCAATGACTTCTCTGCTTGTTCTGGAAGCACACCCCTGGGTCAACACGCACACAGACTGGCAGAAACCAAAAAAATAAAAATAAAAAAAAGATCCAGTTCTTGCCAACAGCAAGCACTCCCAAAGATTTCAGCAGCAGTAGAAGGGGATCTGCATCACCATCCTGACATCTTCCAAGTAGGAGGCCCAGAAGCAACACTTACCCTGACAGAGTTGTCCTGGCTGGAGGTGGCCAGCATATATTCATTGTCAGGATGCCAATCCAGACCATGGATTTTAGAGAGATGAGCTGCCAAGTACTCCACTGCTGTGCTGGGTTTCTGCAAGAAGAAATGTTTTCCTTCTCACCACAGGACTCCTGAAATTTGGTCCAGTTCTTTGGTGTAAAAGGACACACTTTAACAAGGCAAGAGGTAGAACACCCACCTGCTGGGGAGAGGCTAATAGCTCAGCAAAAGTAGTTGTAGGAAAGGTCCTGTGAAAGGTAGTGGCAAATTCCACAGTCACCAAGTACAGCCCTGCGCTATACTTTATACTCAGTAAAACAGTTCAGTATTGTGAGATGAAAGCCAAAATGTTAATGGGCACAATTTCTGAGGAAGGAGGCTATATGCTCTCTTCAGTTTCCTGGGCTCCCAAGTGTCTCTACTTTAAATCAACCCATAAGAGAGATGGGAGATGAAGATGTGCATTTCTCTGCTTGGGTATTTATCTGTAACCAGAGATGCCTGTATTTGTTAAGTGGGAATATGCACAGGCTGCTCAAGAGACCCTCAACTCACCCTCTTGTCCCATATTCGGACATCCCCATCATGGCTGGTTGCTAAACAGTTGGCATTTTTCTTGTTCCATTTGACCTGGGAAGCTCCAGCTGCAACACAAATAGAGCAGGTCAAACCAAGCAATCAAAAAATATCATAGCAGACCCTTGACCTGTCAGCAGAGCTCTCCCTAGCACAGAAAAGGTAGTTCAGAGGAAAGACATCCCAGGAGTCAGCGTGAAAGATGGCTTTGTTTCATGAGCTGGTAGCAGATGAGCAGCATGCTGTTAGTCTTTAAAAAAAGACTCTCTCTTGCTTACGCAGCTTAGTGTTTGTATCCTGAAGACCTCAAAGCCAGCATGTTCCAGTTACATACATGCTTAGAGATGTTCATTGCAATTTCTAGCCATGGCTTGTACCTGATTAAAACATTAAGTTCCGTTAACTCAGATGGATCAGTTTCCTCCACACAAAAACTGCAGTTTCCTCAAACATGCCCTACCCCAAATCCCTTCTGTTTTCATTCAAGCTACTCTCTGGTGCGCTAGGATTCATTTGTACCCACAACTCCCTCTGTACTATCTGAGGTTATACAGGGAACCAGTGTTATTGGTCTATTATTAAAATACAGGCGTGGGAGAAGGCTGCAGTACAGGTGGATCACATGCCTGGCCAGCTGAGCTGTGCATAACGGGTGGCTCCTGGCGGATCAGAAAGCCCCTCTAAGAAACTCACTGCCAAAAAACACTACAGAAGTCAACGATATCAACGGAATCGCAAAGAAACTGGATGATGGTAAGATATCATGAGGGACTCGGGAATAGCCTAAAATCAGAAGTTGGTTGTTTCTAATGAGAAACAAAATAAGGCTTAGGTTGATGTGGACTGTTCAGATATTGCAAGAGAAATACGCATGCTCTCTTATCCTTATTTTCTTATTCTGTCAGTACTTTGAAAAGATGTTAAGCTATCAGAAAGGTATGCCAAAGGTGAGGTCCATGAGAGAGCTGAATGCGAATCCCACAGCCTGCTGCCATGCCCAGCCTTCACTACCTACCTCCTGCTACATGGTGAGCTGTTTCATCCTGCCGATTTCGCAAAAAACTAGTTCGGGGAAAAGAAAAATGGGCTGCCAGGTTGACTGAGTTGATCCAGCTCACAGAGGGGTATACAAATGTCTGGACCAGCGCTAAAGAGAATCGGGCATGGGAGGATGGAATCTTTCTGTTGGACTGGCTCAGCTGACTCATGAAACTTCACCCCAGGCACAAGAACAGAACACCGCTCTGGTTCAGTAAGTTTTTTGCATCGCTGTGGCCCAGCAGCTTAACAGCTGAGAGGGAAGAGGGAGCCACTACAAATCTGCAGCCTAAGGAGATCCAAGCAGCAGAATATATTCCTCTAACAGCAGGAATGGTAACTCAGGAAAAGGGCATGTTTTGCTCTGGTCATCCATACTTCGCCCATTTCCAACACAGCCAGTCGGGACTGTCCACACACAGCACTTGCCACCTAGGTGATATTAAAGTCATCTGAACAGTCACACTGTTGACAGCCCTGACAAATGCCCTTCCAGAGCAAACGCAGCCCAAAGAAAGCACCTTTGTGTCATCGCTGCAGCTTCCAGCACACTGAAGGTGCTCCAGGGAAGCATGATGCAGCCTGTTAACGCACCCAACCCCTCAGTAAGTAGCGGGCAGGCTGGGCAGCCAGCAGCACTCAAATCCACTGCCTTGGTGGTGATTTAGTTTCTCAGCTGATTCAAACATAAAAGGCCACAGAGAAATTGCAAACAGGCAACACAGAGAGGACAAGCAGTGCAACAGGGTGGTTAAGCAGGGTAGAAATTGCTTATGTCTAGATGGCACAAGTGCCATGTGACTGCCTACCAATTTCAGGACAGCCAGCCCAGGCACTGCCGCTGCCCCTATGCCCAGGGACCTCCCAGGGCTGGAGACACAGCCAAGGCAGCCCCACTCAAGGCACTAAGCCATAGGAGACTGTGAGAAGCAACTTGAATAAGGGCTTACAGGAGAGTAAGAGCTGAGACAAGAACCTGGGGCAAGGGCTTACCCACCCAGCAGCTAGCTTGCAGAAGGCCCTGGCCCCTTCGTTTTACCACTCTTCTCACTCCACATTTTAAACCACCCCCATGAATTCATTTTGCCTTCTCTTTCCACACCATAAGCCCTATAACTGCAGCTGGTTGGCAGGCAGGCAAGCAGCTCTCCTTCAGCACACAGCAAAGGGACGCTGCCCTTTCCACTACCAGGCTCATGGAGATGTACAGGCCAGGCAGTCATTGGTCCAAGGTCCCCCTTGCTCACTTGTCACTGCTTAAATTTGCCTCTTTAACATGCCCTCACCCCTCTAACGTGCCTTCACCCAACCCTAGAAATCAGCAGCACAAAAAAAAAAAAAACAGAAAAAAACACTCCTCTTCATCCTTATTCACATCCCATCTGCATTCTGCTCCTCAAAAAGAGGTTGTGAACTGGAGCCTCCCAGGCCGCTATTGCATGGGACAATCAGACATGGTGGCACTTCTGTACTCTTGCCATGTTCAGCCTAGAAGCATGATGGGAAGGAGGAACAGCAGGGGCACACAGCACTAAATGTAGGTATTAAATAGGCCTATATCATGCACACACCATACTTACCAACTGCAGAGAGCGAGACTGTAGGCTTCCTGGTGTCTCTGAAACACAACATTGCTCATGTGAGTACCCAGTGCACAGCCTTGCAGGTCCAGCCTCTCCAGTGAGCTCCTTGCTCCTTCAAGACTGACTGCTGCTGTCTCTTGGAAGTTAACGTGCCTCCTGCTTACTTAAAGTGCAAATCTAAAGCTAAAATACATCAAGTTAAATGGAAGACAACACAGAGGGGACCAGCCGGAGAACAACACCCATTCTGTCCTGCCACTACATACAGCAGCAAGTGTATGGCATTGGACGGTGTTGGAGGGGACACGAGGGAGGAAGGCACGCACACAGTGTGGCATGTTGCTACCAGGCAGGCAAAGGAAAGACTGGGTTCGCTGAGTTTTGCTGCAGGAAGCAACAAAACAGCCTTTCCCAGGAGGATTAAACAGAACAAACAAAGCTGTGGAAAAATTCGACAGAAAAGCCACTGATGTGTTTGTCAAGCCTTTGCAGACCCCGATTCAAGGCATATGGAACGGTGACTTCAGAGCAAAGACTTCATGTCCAGAATATAATAATAAAATTAGCAGGAAATAAATCTAGCTGGGCAGACTCTACAGACCAAATCCCGCAGTGGTACAAGCCAGTGTGGCACCATGACAACTCATAGCAGCCAGGACTTGGATCAAGGCAATAACTCAACTCTTGACATTGGTCCTCAGAAAGCCACCTGCCATTTAATGAAAAATATCAGTGAAAAGAAGGAATTTGGTCTTCAGCTTTTTAGGTTTGCTGAAAAGCAGAACATTTATTGGAAAGGACTGCACCTTTCCCTCTTAAAAATTTCTGCTTAATCAGTTATTTTGCATGAAAAATTAAGTGGGGAGTTTCCAGTTACCATTACTGCAGCATTACCTCCCCAGGGTGCCATTAGGACTGCCGCTTCACCAGGAGGTTCCTCTGCTGGAGGCCAGCAGGCCTAGGACCTCACTGCCCAAGGAAGCTCAGAGATCCCACTAGGGTAAGTGGGATCTACGAGCTAGTCAGACTGCATGAGCAAGCATCTCTGGACAAGTGACACACGCAGACACAAAATGATAGGAGAGCACAATACAGTTAAAGCAGGGGCTTCTGGCACATCCTTCGGACAGGTCTTTTTTTGCTTGGCATTAAAGATAGCACCATGGGAAAATACAACCAGCAGTTACTGTCTCTCTATGTCTTTTAATTACACATTAATAATATATTGTGATTCTCAAGCACCATTTAACCAAGGATCTAAGTGCTTCACATGAGTTAAACAAGCCTCAGGGCACCCTGGTGCAGTGGGGTTATATAATTATCCTTCTACTATAACTGAGCAAGGGAGGCAGAGAGGAGCAAAGTGACTTGCCTGGGGTCATAAAGAGTTGCTGTACAGACAGCAAGAGAACCCAGCAGTCCCAGTGCCAGCTCCTTGCTCCTCAGGTGTCAAATGCAGGGTTTTAATATCGCTGATTTTGGAAAGATCTGTTACCTTGAAATTAATCATATGATACAAAGCACCAGGAATCAAGGGAATGAGTGAACAGAAAAAGGTTCCTAATTACTGGTGCCAGTTCTCCTACTGTTGACAGAGTTGGCAACAATCGCTGAATTTAGTGGAAAAGAAAATGGCTGCAGGGCCATGAATCTGCTCACTCAGCCAAAAAATAAAAGTGTGGAACACCCTTGGGATCCAGGAAGAGCTCCCAAGGACAGATCTGAAGTGGGTGGGGAGTGAAGCCAGTTGGTATTCCTTCCAGTCAAGAGTATATGGCTGTGGCATAACTTTACCACTCTACTGCCCTGCATTGACTCTGAACTGGCTTGAAAGCATAGGAATGGAAAACATCTTTGAGATTAAGGGAAGCAGCTGAAGCTCCTGCAAGCACAGCTGAAAAAACAGCATCCATCAGTGGGGGCTTTGCCCTTCAAGCTACCAATTGCAGAAAGGAGTCCAACTATCTCCCTGCAGTGCAGAAGCACAGATTCTTACTTGATATCCCAAATGTAGATGTATGTGTCAACAGAACTGGTGACCAGCAGGTCTGGTTCAAACACCGCCCAGTCCAAGTCACTGCAAATGCAAAGTCATACTAGGTCAGAGAAAAGCACAGTTTGCATCAATTTCTCACAATTTTCCAATACATTTCTAATAAATTTCTAATAAATTTATGCCAACTCCATGATATCCACTGAAATCCCTTTAAGTAAAAAGCAAACTTTTAATCATTTCTCTGAGTAAACTTTTAAGATAAAACAACGAAGCATCCTCCTAGCCTGAACTTTACAGCTACCGTGGCCGTGCGCTTTCCTCCATGGGAAGGGGACATCATAGCAGTGGGCTCTTAGTTATCATGCATTCTTGGCCTGATCAACCCTTCATTCTGGCAAGCCTTCCTGTTGGGCTCACCAGGAGCACCTGGGACACAAACAGTCTCCACTCAGCCCAAGCAAGTGTCATTTCAGGTGCTGTGACTCCCTTTCACACTGGGGAGCTGGAACACAAGAGGAAAAACGCTGCTTCGCTTGCATCTCCAACCCAGAGCTGAAGTGCACCCTTAAATCCAGCGGCAGACACCTCCCACACACCACTACAACATGCCTGAACTTAGTCTTTGGGATGACCTACTTTAATTAATCTGCTGTCACAGGGAAACATGGCTGGGATGCAGTTTAATAATCATGCCGCTATCCATTTCCCAGATGACAGTTGCTGTTCATTATGAGGACAGCTGCCTAGGGCAATGACACCCAAGCCATCGAAGGCTAACTTGATATACTGGTGGGAGCCATCAGAGGGTGAGCTGCTTCACATCAGACATCTTCTCCAAATGGGAAGGCAGGACAGAGGGGCAGGCAGTACCGGCCGGCAAGTGACTAAAAATAGACTGAATTTCTCAGAGCAGAGCCTGAGCAGGGCCAGAACTAAACCAACATTCACCTTCTATGAAAACAACCCACCATTTTCCTCCCAGTAGTCTGCAGCACCGCTTGTTCCTCACCTGATCACACGTGTGTGCCCTTGCAACGATGTGCAAACTTCTCCGTTACCTTCTTTCCACTTATACAGGTCAACTCGCTGATTGCTCTGAAATTAAATGGAAGAAAGGAAATGGTGGCAGGCAAATGAGGTAGGACAGGAACCCGTGTGTGTCAGGACCGGTTCCCTTCTCTTTAAACAACCTCAGTTACCCACTGAATTGCACTGTGAATAACAAAGTCCTCGCTCAAAGCAGAAAGAAAACAAAGATGAACTTACAGGCTGTAAGGAATCTCAAAAGCCTAAACTTTGATCACATCCACTCAAAATCGGAGATAAACAGGAGTGGGGAAAAATCCCATTGAAAAGTGTTTGCATGAAACGATGTTCTCAGAGCTTTTATTTCCTAACAACATGCTGTGACTGAAGGCAACAGGCAGCCAAATTCACTCTGCAAAAATATCCTGCCAGTCTGTTCAGATTCACAACTGGAGTTTTCAGCGAGGGGGATGATGGATCACCACTGGTCCTTCCCAACTGTCCCTCCACTCCCTTCTGTACTAATCAGGGCCGCTGCCAAACATGGAACAGTAGTCTAACGGCTTCAGGGTCACCTCCTCAAGGGTACTTCCATTCTTGCCAGCCCCCCAAAAAAGCCTAAGTGCTTATCACTAACTGCAAACCACAGAAGCATCCAGATGAATCAACAACAACACTATTTAGGGCTTCTTCACTGATTCTAGGAATAATCCCCCCCACCCCACCCCCAAAACGCAGCCACACACAAAGTTACTTGAAACTAGTTATTGTACTTTAAATTCATGTTCTGCCTCAAAGTTCCCTGTAGGCCAGGCCAGCTCCAACCTTTCTGGGGCAGGAAGTGCCTTTTTGGGTGCATGTACAGCACCAAGCACTGTGGGAATTCATGGTGATTTTGCAAAACAGAAATAACATGACTTCAAAATTTGATCTTCATTAGACCCTCATTTCCAAGTGCACACACAGATGAGGGAAAAGGTAATAGAGAACAGACTTATTTTACATTTTTGAAGCTTTTTTTTTTTTTTTTTTTTTACCCCAAAGCTACTTCATTAGAATTTAAGCTTGCAGAAGGATAAAAAACTCCACCCTTCCCTGAAATGGAAGGTCTCCTCCCAGCTCAGCAAAAATATATGGCATTTCTCTAACAGCTCACAGCAGGGCTGCAAAAAAGCTTGAGGCAAGGAAAACTCCTTGCAAGCTTCTCATTGACAGAAGGATTTAAGGGGGTAGAGTGAAATTACTCAACAGGATTTGTCTGGGACTCCAAGGTTGATGACAGAAGATAATGATCGCCAGAAGTTTCTCAGACCCTTAGAGGGGCATCTCATGTGCAATTTGTTGTCTCTACCATCAGGTGTGGGAGAGTGACAGCTCTTCCCAGCAGGAGCACTTCCTAAAAAGTCTTTCTCACAATAAGTATCAGCATTTACTTCCAACAGTTTCATCACTCTCTTGTTCAAGCATTTGTGACCACACAAAAGGACTGTGAGGGACCTAGAATGGAAAACAATGGCATTTCTGAAACAACAGCTTAGGAGTCCTCAGAAATGTGCTTGAGCCAGAGAGCAATCACAGCCGAGCACAGCAAGAGGACGTTCTGCTGGAAAGAAGCCAAAAAATTAGAAGCCCTTATGCAAACACAAGGACAGACTTCCCCTCTGCCTGCACCACTTCCAATTAGCTGCACTGCAAACTGAGTAAAGTTGTTTGCAATCAGACTGGCAGTCTTTTACATCGTCTTTCCACCCGCAGGGATGCGCAGGGATAGGACCCTCGGGGCTGTCTACAAGATGTGTGTGGTATACCTGAGCTGGCCCCACATGACCACCTCAGCAGCAGACCCTCTGGGGAATGAGAGTCAGCTTGAGCTCAGAAGTAGCAGACTGCATCTGCACAGTGCTGAATCCAAGCTGATTTAGCCTTTCTGTACAACTTCACCCCTTAGACATGGCACTGCCTAACACACCCACGCTGCCTCCAGACCTGACCTGGGACACACAGACCTGAGCCCATGGCGCAACTCTGCTTTTGCCTTCTAAGCAAGGCAAGCTAAATTCTAGTTCCAGCAGAGGGATATACTGCAGCAACAGCAGAATGCCAGTCACCTGTGAGACAGCTGGAAAGGAGGCATTTCTGACCAAACCAGGAAAGCTGCCTGATCTCATCTTGGGGATTCCTCACCTGACCTGTGTCAGCAACTGCATCTGAATCACCAGAGCATCTTAACATCTTCATTTGTAAACAGGAGTGGCAAGGTTTGATGCCAGCTACTACTAGCTTAAGGAAAGGATGGCTCTTGAAGGCTTATATGCACAGGCAGAACCTCAATACCATCATTCCAGAACAACACAGATTCCTGTGTCACAGGGGTGAGACTGGCGCTGCCCTGCTTTGAAACAGGTTCCTGCTCAAATCAGTGTTAACTATCACTGGATATTGCTTTCAGCATGTGTTTGAGAAGCTTTCCTGCTCTGCTTGCAGCCAGCACAGCATGTTTCCTTATTTGCTTCTGATTTTCACAAACTGTATCCAGAAGTGGCACCGAAGGACACCTTTCTGCAAGTTTTGTTAATTCCCCACTCAGAAGCAGAGAGCTGCTGAAGGCACCTTTAAGATGCCAGTCATGTACCAGGGGTGGGAGGAGAAGGAGGGGAGGGTCTGGGAGCAAACAAATAAAGGTTCCTAACACCAGTCCACTCTCAAAACCACCTTTAATATCAGTTGTATCAGGTGACTGCTACACCAGCCCTGTTCAGACACGGTTTGCACTACTGTTTCTTCAGACCAGCTTATTTTCTTCACACACTGAATGAGAACTCCTCACTGACTTGGTCCCTGGCCCATCTGCAAACCCAAATTGTTCCAGTGGTGAGCCAGTATCAACTTGTGCTATTTACAGACTGCCTGGTGCACCACATCCTACCAGTAATGCAGGGAACTGAAAACAAAACAGCACAGAGCAAGAAATTCAATAAGTGAACAAACCTCATAACAGAATGGAGGTTAGAAACATTTGGAGCCCATCCGCCCTTCCTTCTAGAAAAGGATCATTTGGGTGCCTGATTTATTTGGCAAGGTGTTTTACAGAGCACAGACAAGCAACACCTAGATTCAACATGGACTGACCAGTAACTGAGAAGCATCGAGCGAAACACCTCACTGGCAGTAAATCAAAATTAGGCCTTGATCTTGAAGTACGATTTGCAGAGGCATGCTTGTGCCAGCTACACACAGCCTTCCAAGCCTGCAGAAGTCCACCCATGAAAGACTGAGGACGATGAAGAGTTTCAGCTTTTAAATGCGTGAACTTACTGAAGCTGCGAAGTAGTACGCGTAGCTGTCGTGCGGATTCCATTGCACTGCCCCAATGTCCCACTTGCTCTGGCGGGAGATCTTTCGATGACCCTCATTTGGCGCATCCAGGTTAACTATGTAGAGGAAACGGCGGCTGCAAGGCACACAGACACAAAGAGGCCGCATCACGCAGGGCTGATTTCCAAACTCTAAGCTCGCATGGAGCTTTCAGCCTTCTGCCTAGAGCACCGAAGGAGAAGCATTTGACAAGACAGATGAAAATACTATTCCTGAAAATGCTACATTTGCCCATATACTTCAAAAAGGGTTATATTAAAAAAGAAAAAAATAAAAAAAACAGAAAAAAGACACTGAAATTAGTCAGGTTCTGCAAATCTAATGGGTCACCCAGACCACAGGAAAACCTAGATAACTAGGACACAAAAGGAAGTGTTGGGAAATGGTGCAGAGATATCTGAATATGCTTCGCTGCTTCGGTGCAGCACCAGAGCTGAGGTGGCTCAGGGCTGGGAGTGCAATGTAGTGGCTCCGCAGGAGCCAGTTTCAGTCTGGACAGGTTGCTCTGAGCAAGAGTTAATGAGCCCTACAAACCTAAGATGATTCTACATGGCGGAGAGTTTCCACACCACACTGTTCAGTGGGCTTGGTTCTGCAGACACTACAAATACACCTGCACACAGCTAACTCAGCTGTGACAAAGTTTATTAACGCGGACACAGCACTGCACTGATCTGGTTACACTACTTACCTGAGATAACCCTACATGCAGCAAAGAGATCTGCATGCTGCTGAACCTGAGTGAATACATCCTGCTGCGTGTGGCCGGCTCCCCATGAAGCTTGTTAAGGTTTCATTCCTTCCACAGTGTGATTAATCTACAGGCAAGATAAACTGCGCAGGGATAACTGAGAGCCAGCTGAACTTTAACAGAAGACCAGCACCGGAACATATTGAATCATATATAATTAACTACAAAAGCATCAAGTATGTCAGCTATATAGCAAGCAAACAGTAGCTCTGAGAGTTTTCCCAAGAAAAGGAACAGGAAGAAACATCCTTGCTGCCTTTCCAGACCAAGTCCTTGGGGCTCCCTACTCTGAAGTGTGAAGATGATAAGCCCTCTGAGGCTGTTACACAGCGTTAGAAGAAAGGAGGCAAATTCCGAAGGGCTGCTAAGCACGCTGCAGGAGGAGCTGGAACTGGGGGACGGAGCTTTGCATGGAGGCAAGCAGGCTTCTGAGTTGTACCAAAGGACCCGTACCCTCTAAAACGGAGACTGGGGTGGGGGGCAAGGAGCACAGCCAAAGGTCAGCTGCACCCGCATGATCCTGAATTTGAAAGGAGCATCCTAATCGGTGTGGTAATTGTGTCATTGGCAGTGGGACAGCAATCGCCATTAGCACGGAAAGGTGACAGCTGGGCAGGCACCAGCTGAGCAGTTTAAGGACTTGCCCTGGAGGTGGCTACGTAATGCCAAGCACTCCGGGGAGCTTGGGCAGCCTGAAGTCTACAGCACCTACTGCAGTGCCCTGCCAAGGCAAAGGGGCCCCTCCACAACCGGAGCTGCTGGCTGCAGGACTATGCGCGTCCTCAGCAGCAATGACACAACCAACGCAGAACCACCGCAGTCTCTCAGTGTCCACAGACACCCTGTGTCCCCCAGAAAGTCCTCCTACAGCAGGTTTATCTAAGGTACAGAGGCAAATAAGGCAAAGAGTAATGTGCACAAGAGTATGTTACTGCCAGATCAGCTCTGCTAATATCTCACAGATGGAGGTGACAGAGATGAATTGCGTAAAAAGAAATGGGAGAAAAAGGGTAGAAAACAATCTTGAGAAAGCCAAAGCAGCAGAAGCTTGGCTCTTGTCGAGTACTGTCTTGCACTGAACCGACAGAGGAACAGGTCAGAGAGCTTGGCTCCTCTGCCCAAATGCACTATGGGAATGTTTGAGGTAAGTTTTGTCTTACGGAAATGCTTTAATCTGTATTTCAAACAGAAGCCAAACAGTAATAACTGATGCTCCACCCCCCTGCGAGTGGATTCAGGAAAGCACGCATCAGGAAAGCCACAGCAGTACTTTATTTTGTTGTTGCTGCTGGTTTTAAACTCTGTACCCCATTGGAAACGTGACCCAGAATCCTTTTCGTGAGGCCTCGGATAGAATTCGGCTGCACCTTTCTGAAACAATACATCAGCTTTTCAACTGAGGTCAGCCTGAAGGTTGCTGATTTGGCTGGTGGAAAAGGCTGTCGTACATTTCTAATGGGAATTGTCACACTCACCCCGAGAGCACTGCACGCTGTCCCAGACAGTCCACTGACATAGCAGTTGCCTGTTAAAGAGAAACAGAGAACAAAACTAAATTACACCTGTCAGGTCAGCTTCTCAGTCAAACACACAGCTTTGGGAGGAGTTCAGGAAAACCTGCCAGCTTATCTTCAAGGCATAAACTGTTACGGCGGAAGTCAAACCTGATATCCATCAGGGATGGCAGACGCAACATCCCCTTAAAGAATCACAGATGGGTGATGGGGTGTAGCAGTTGATTCTGGGATGCAGGACAGCACAGAAAAAATGTCTTTTTCAGAGTAAATCAAAGACAAGACATGGCAGACACCACTGCAAGCACTGAGACCTTGCTACATTCTCCCTCCTATGGCAATCACAGCTGCAGCCTTTCAATCAGCAGTCTCTAATAATCCTTATTAATCAGCCTCTGTTCCCCCTCAGGAGGTCTCTCAGTCTCTCTGTCTTCCATTCCAGGGCCAGATTTAATTATATATGTACTGGGAGATAAAAATGCAACCATTTGTGTATGGCTGGTCTCCAAAAAAGAGAGATGGCTAAGAGGCATGAGAATTTACTTTGGAGGTGCTTCTACAGAAGGCTGAGAGATCACTTAAGTGCCACAGGAGGAAAAAAAAAAACTCAAAAAAAACAAAAACTATTTGAATACCATCTTCCTCCAGAATTGTATTGGCCAATCGCCTCATTTACTTGCCAAGAGAAAAAAGGGAAATTTTACTTAGAAAGCTGAGCAGTTCAGCCCATAAACATAGATTTGACTTTAATGCAGTTTTTAGCTTTCACAGTACAAAAATCAGAATATGCCCCAACTTCAAACCAACTGCTGTCATCTTCAAAGCTACCTCTCTGAAGGCTTAGGATGTCTCTGCTGCTGTTCAGGATTTCGCTAAGCATTCTCAGTATGGGTTTAACAAGACTTTAGGATGTTCCACAGCGACCACTTAGAAACATCACTAAAATCAGACAGACAGTACATCAATCCCATTCCATTTCAACCAGATTTGACAGGAGTATAATCATCACAAAACCATAATTTTTTCAAGCCTCATGAAAACAGCCTCTCGGCTGAGCACCGAGCTGAGCACCCCAGCTGAGGGGAAGACCTCAACACGAGCTCTCTCTTTACTCTTTGGAGATCACACAGAAAAGAGCTACAGATGCCACAGGAAGAGTTTCAGCAGGCGTCCGCAGTGGACCACAGGCTTACATCTATGCCCTATCAAGACAAGTTTTATCAGCTCTGCTGTTTCAGGAACTACCTGCTTTTATTGCTTTTTTCCGGATGGCAGATCTAGCCTTCTGTCAAAGTTTTCCTAGTCCTAAAACTAATGTTCTAAATAAGAGGCCAGTTTTTAAATCTCTAAATGGCGAAGAAATAAGTCCAGCTTCCTAGATTTCAGAACACCTTGCAAACAACATTTCCAAAGTGAGTTATTACATTTATAACAATATAGAGAGGAGATTTTGCCAGATGATATACATCTCATTCGTGATGAATTAAAATGAGGATCACTGAAGACATTACTGAAATCAGAGCCTTCTCATGTGACAGAGCTAGTCAGCTGACACATTTCACACAGCTTTTGCCATCTTTCCTCAAGACAAAAGAAAACCTACCAGTCAATTTAAAGTGACTGATAATTTTATATATGAATCTTTTTCCTGGTGTTGGCACAAGGATCTCATAAATCCTTATAAACTGTTTTTAATAATGAACACTGGTAAACTTTTTCCAGGCACTGTACATCATAAAATGTAATGACTAATTAGAATGAAGTAAAACGCTTTATGTGCCAGGCTGCTGTTCTGCTGGGTCACAGATGAAGTCATTTTATGGCAAGATCCTTCCTCCAATATTACAGCCTCTTATCTAGGCAAGAGAAGAAAAAAGTCAGCTGTCAGATGCATTTATTGTGCTCTGTATACTAATACATGTGTCTTATCAGCACAAACTTCCAGAAGGTGTAGTTGAGAATGAACCAACCAACCTGAAAACAGTTTTTATCCTAAAACAATGATCAGGACGCCTAGAGTTGCTGTTTATAAGTAACAGTTATGTGAATGTTAGGAGCACTGCACATTTAAAACCAGCTCTGAGCCCACAGCCCAGGGAGTATCTTCTCAGACTTCAAATGTCTACTTTAGCAACTCATTTGATTTCTGCTTAGGCAAGTCACAGAAAACACCTTCACCTGAACGGCAACAGATTTGCCAGGACTACATTGATTTTTAGACTGCAAACTGCTGGCGAGAAAGATTAGTTGTTTGTGTAGGATAACTTCCCGTCTGCCCGCTGAGTTGCCACCAGTGGTATTATTTCATAAACAGACATGGTGAGTTTTACTCTCCTCCTGACAGTATTGACAGCCTGAGAAGAGCCTGTGGGTCGTATCTAAACGGGAAGAGAGCACGGACTGCTGCTTCCGTCAGTTCCTGTAGAAAAACGTCACTTCCAGACAATATTTGCCCCAAACTACCATAAGATTTTCTGCTCAGAGGGAGGGCTACAGGTTAGGTCATGTAGTTTTCACAACACACTTTTGGCATTGGAAATGAAGGTAACTGCAGTTCCTGCAGACATGTACAGGCTATAAATGCAACAGCTGGCCACTCCTTGACTCTCTTTGCAGTTATGTTAGTTTGGGGTGGGGATAATGGAGGCAGCACGGCCTACAGGTAGAGCTCAAGCCTGGTGTAGCACGATTACAGCCAAGGCATTTCTCCTTCTGAAGCTCAGGTTTCCGCTCTGTGAAAATTTTTCACGTAAACTCCTAAAAAAGCTGAAGCCCAAACGTATAAGTGAGATTAGTTTGAAAGCAGTAGTCTAGCAGCCCAAGAGACCGAAGCCCTCTGATTTCATTTGAGAGAACAGGCAGGTCAGAGCCATTCTAGAAGGATCACCACTGGAGTAAACCGAAGCAACTGAAATACCTCCCTATTTAAGGCATAAATCAGCACAACGGCTAGATTGAAACCAACTGCTGAAGAGGATTAAACACCTGTTTCTTCCCCTCTTTTCTCCTCTTTGCTCCCACACACAAACCATTATGAATAAGCAGTCAAATGATAAGACTGTGACTCTCCTGAGCCAGATGAGAGTTGAATCTGTGATCCAGGAATAAGCACTTGTGTATCTTGTTACTAATTTCTTGAGAGCAAATCTTCACAGAGTCATGGTCTCCAGACAAGGCAGAAGAATTTCTTTCAGGAGGAAAACAAAACTGATATAAAGTTTTTCAGACATAAACTGAAAAGCTTTGTTAGGCTGGATTTAACACACACAGGAGTCAACGCACTTCTTGGGAACAGCGAACAAAGCGTTGACATTGTGTTAGCACAAGAGGACAAACTAGAAGATGAGAGGTTTCCCAGACCTATTTTTTATTTTTCTAGATATCTTACTGAAATAATTCACATGCTACATTCAGCTTTGTGAAGTAATTGTCAATGCTTAAAAAGAAAAAAAAAAGAAAAAAGAAACAAAAACCCTGTTTCTTAGAATAGCTTCTAAGAAAGCACATAAGCAAACTCTGAAGAGAGCTCTACTGTAAAAAGCAACTTCAAAAATAAAAGTTGACCTTTTTGCTATTTAAAAATCTAACCTGCTTTTCCTGCTAACCGAGTATATTCAACAATTTATATTTGCAGCCATGAAAATCGCTATGATGGTCTCAGAGGAAAAATAAGGCAAGATGAGTGGGAAGAGGTAATGTCTTCTACAAGGCCTGCCAATATAGTTGGAAAAAACAGACACATGCTCAAGATCTAATTAAGATTAGAATAAAACTGTCTCATGAAATAAGATGCTTTCGCCATAAGCCAAACTAAAACACTGCTACTGCTAAAACACTGCTAACAAAAACACTGAACAGGCACATTAAGATTTTACTGGTTTTGACTGTAGCCAGGTCACGAGTTTGTAAAGAAGCTCTCCTGCACATCTATGGTTGGACCAGGGCACAGACACGGTACTCCTGCTCCCACCTCTTTAATAAAATAGATACATAATCCGCAACTATGCAAACCAATAGAGTTGGCCTCAATTTGTTACATTCATTTATATGTACTTATCTTAGGTGTTCAGCATGATACAGTGCTTAGCAACCAACTGCTCTCGGTTTGAAACGTCTCATCTTACTGGCGGCAGAGGTGATGAGTTTCAAAAAACATCACACGCTTAGCTTAGCGGGCAGAGCCGCCTCGGACGTTAAGACAGCTCCTTGTCACTACACATTTGCCTGAGGAGTCCAAAGAAACGATGCCAAGTCACAGAGCACCCACCACACTTAAAGTTTTTTAGAAGAAAAAAAAAAAAAAAAAAAAAGAGAATAAGACAGAAAATTGTCCAGGAAGAGATGACTACAAAAACAAGAAGGGGGAGGCGGCCCAACCGCGGCTGCGGCTTTTGCCCCTCGCCCCGAGGACGGGGCTCTTTTCCAGACCGAACTGCGTCTAGTTCCCCACGGCGGGGGGGGAGGGGGGGGCTGAGCGCGGCTCCGTCTTCACTACAACACCGAAACAGGGCCGGAGCCAGCAGCCCCTGCCCGCCTTACCGAAACCAGCCCCCGCCCGCGCCGGAACACACCGTCTCTGGGGAGGCAACCGCCGCCCGCCACGAGGGGCCGAGCCCCGCGGGCCGCGGCCCGGCCGCCGCAGGCGCCCAGCGAGGCCCCCCGCCGCCGGCCGGCCGCTGGCGGCGGCGGTGCCTGCGGCCGCCGGGCAGAGCGGCTGCCCCGCGCCCCGGCACGGCGTGGCGCCTGGCCCCGGCGGGCCGCCGCGCACCTGGGCGTCGCGGAACTCCACCACCACATTCTCGCTGCTCCAGCGCGCCGCCATCTTGCGCCGCCCCAGCAACCCCCGACGCCGGCCGGGGCGGGCGGGGCGGCGGGAGGAGCCGCCGGCGCCGCGCGTGCGCACGGGGGGGCGGCGCGGGGGCGGCTGGGAAATGTAGTCCTCGGCGGCCACCCCGTGTCCCGCCATTCCCCCCAGCGGGGCAGTCGGACCGCCCTGGAGCCCGCAGGGCCCCCGGGCAGGCACGGTGTGAGCGGGCCCTGCAGGACCCAGCACCCCGCAGGGGCCATCCGGGCCCTTATAGGGGCCTCTGGGCCCTCACAAGGCTCCGCAGTTTGTCCTGGGCATGGGGTGTCAGGGCGCAGCCCCAGGCCCGGGCAGGAGCGGAGCGGTGACTCCCATGACCCATGTGATTTCAGTGGTCGTGTCTGAAGTTATGCCCTGGCAGAAAGGGTGTGAGGTCTCACAGGCTGCGGGGTGAAATCTCGGCTCCTCTATAGTGGCGCTAACTTGCCTGTCGGCCTCCGCAAGAGCAGCTTCTCCTTAACGAAACGTACTCTCTCGCCACGCTCTAGGCTTTCCTGCTAGCCAGTATAACGGCACTCCCGGCTGCTACTCGTGCTTTTCACTGGTGACCTCCGCAGAACACGGATGAAGGCCTCGCCTTGGCTCTGTGGAGAAAAGTCAGACCAAACGCGGCCGAGGCCAACAGCCGCATTTCCAAAACCCGAGGGCGCCGCGGCCCGCCCACACACGGCGCGCAGGCCGGCGGCCGGCGGAGGAAACCGGGCACCGCGGGGGGCATACGCGGGCTCCAAGCGCCGCGGCCCCGCGCCCGCACCCCCGCGGGGCCCGGGCGGGCGGCGGCGGCAGCGCGGGGGTTAAGGGCGGCGCAGCGCGGCGCGGCGGGGGGGCCGGGGGCGGGAGCATGCGTGCTGCCGGCCTCTATTGTCTCCACCGCGGCGCCGAGCACCGAGCGGCTGGCAGCGGCCGGCAGCGGAGGCCGCGGCCGGTGCAGCGCGGCGCGGCGCAGCGCGGAGCGGGGCGCGCCGCCCCCCGGCCGCCCCCGGCCCCTCCATGGGCCGCCGCTGAGCGTCTCCCCGGCTGCCGGCCGAGCCCCGAGGCAGAAGTGAGGCGGGCGGGCGGACGGACGGGCGGGCGGACCCGGGCGGCTTCCCCCCTCCCCGGCCCCGCGTCGCCGGCGCCCTCCGCAGCCCTCGCCGCCCCCCCCCCCTCCGGGGGGGCGCCGGCCGTGGCGGCGGCCTCGGGGCGCCCTCGCCCCTGCGGGCCCGGCGGGGGGGAAGATGCCTGGGGCGGGGATGAGTTTTAATCCTTAGCTCCCCGCGCCCCCCCGCTTCCTTCCTCCCCCTCTCGCCTCCCAGCGGCGGCGGGGGCGGCGCGGCCCGTTCCCCGCGGGGGGCTGTCGCTCGGCTCCCTCCGGCCCGGCGGCGCCCATGGGGGGCAAGCAGAGCACGGCGGCCCGCTCGCGGGGCCCCTTCCCGGGGGTGTCGACGGATGACAGCGCCGTGCCGCCGCCGGGGGGGCCGCCCCACTTCGGCCATTACCGGGCGGGCGGCGGCGGCGCCATGGGGCTGCGCAGCCGCTCCGTCAGCTCGGTGGCCGGCATGGGCATGGACCCCACGGCGGCGGGAGCCGTCCCCTTCGGGCTGTACGCGGCGGCGGCGCGGGCGGCGGGGGAGGCCGAGCGGGCCCCGGGCGGCGGCGGCGGCCCGGGCGCCGACTCCACGTACGCCCATGGCAACGGTTACCAGGAGACGGGAGGCGGTCACCATAGAGACGGGATGCTCTACCTGGGCGCCAGGGCCTCGCTGGCCGACGCGCTGCCCCTCCACATCGCGCCTCGGTGGTTCAGCTCGCACAGCGGTGAGTCCGGGGGGCGCCGGGGGCGGGCGGGGGTCGGGCCCCTCCGTCCCTCTCCGGGCTCCTCCGCCCTTCCCTGGGTCCCTCCGTCCCTCCCCGGGCTCCCCCGTCCCTCCCCGGCCCCCTCCGTCCCTGGGGCTCCCGCCCCCCCTCCGCCAAAGGGGGTCCCCGGGCGCTGCGGCCTCCCCGGCCCCGCTGCAGCCGCCCGCCCGCGGGGGCCCGAGGCCGCAGCGGCGCGGCGAGGGGCTCGGGAGGCGGCCGCGGGGCCTGCGCCTGGCTGGGGAGGACGGTTGCCCCCGCTCGGCCGGTCCTCGCCGCCCTGGAGCCGAAGGAGCGGCCCCCCCAGCCCGCCTCCTGCCCCGTGGGCGAGCGCCCGGGCTGGCACCCGCGCCGCGCTCGTGTCAAGGTCAAGGCAGGAAAGGGTTGCGGAGGGAGGAGGCTTCCTCGAGAGAGGATGTTGTTCTGGCTCCGGGGTGGAAAGCCGGGGAGGTGGCGTCCCCCCAGGGCTTGGGGGAAAGGGGCCTGAGGCCGGCGCGTGTGTGCGGTCTGAGCGTCTCCTGCCTCTTTTGAAGGGGAACGGCGGGGGGGTGTCAGGTACGGCAGTTCTCATATCTCAGGTACTGGGAAAGAGGCACAGGAAGCCTTTGGAAATAAGATGTGGGGATTTTTCTCCTTTGTTTTGTTTAATAAAGGGTCAGGGAGAGGCTGAAGTGGGTTTTCTCACGCCAGCCAGCTGGCACCGTTCTGGTGCTGAGGAGGAAGCAGGGGAGGAACTGCTTGTCTCTTTAACGGGGCCAGGGAGCCGCTTGGGCACTCTCACAGGAAACACGTTCGGCTAAGAGAGGGGGCAAGACTGCCCCCATCCTAACCCTCCCTGCCGGGCCGGGCCGTTACATGTGTCCTGCAGTCTGGAAGAAGCTCTGTCTGTGAGCAGGGCTGTGTCAGTGACCTAGTTTCGGCTGGGTACAGGGAGCGAGGTGGGAGGTCCTCCCTTCCCCTCCTGGCTAGAGGGGAAGTCATTTCAGGGATGTCTCCTTGTATTTCCTGGAATAGTCTGGGGTTTCTCTGCCACCTGGCCCCTGTGCTCTCTTTCAAAACCTGTAAGTGTTCTCGTTACGTGACGTGGTTCTGGGAATTTCATAATAGCTCTTGGGACAATGCCTCATTTTCAGGAAGGCTTGAGACTGAAACAGTGGATGAGAACAAAGTGAAAAGCAAGATGTGTGGGGCCCATTTTGCTACTTTCATCTTGGAGTTTGTTTTTTTTTCCTCTTTACCCAGTCTCTGGGGGCTGCTGTTCTCAGTCAGATCGAAGCTGTGTGTCTCTCACTGAATCCTCAGCTGCAGAATGTCCCAGTCCCAGTTCCTATTGATCCAGATAAGCAAGATATTTGCATTCCTCTGGCAGATGGAGAGGGCTAGCTGGCATGAGGGACTGGAGTTGATGCTGAGCACTTCTGCAAACTTTCTTGCTCTGTGACCTTGGGCAGACTGTGCCACTGCTCTCATTTTTAAACCCAAAAGGAAATTAAGGTGCAGAATCCTTCCAGGTATTCTGCAAGCTTCTGTGTGCATGCAGTGCTCGGAGTGCCATGGGGCCTTCTGCTGAGCCCAGCCAGAGGGGAGACAGGCTCTCCTCTCTCTTTGGCCGAGGTTTCTTGCAAGCCAGGTGCTGGCGTGAGGGCTACCGTTTGCAAGGTTTCATCAGAGAAATGCAGCGTAGCTAATTTGTATGTAGAGGTGGTGGGTCAGATGCTATCAGTTATATTTAAATTATAGTTCTCCAACTACAACTCTGAGAGGCAAAACCTGTTCTTAAAAATAAACCAACTGCAAAATGGAGTAAGCTTTTTCCGGTCACTCATGTGAATTAGTGAGACACTTAAGCTAAACCCACTGTCCTTGAAAGATTGCAGTGCGGGCTGGGGAGATGCTGCAGGAACTGGGTTTTGCTGGTGTCTCTTTTGGGGCCCCTTGAGAGTGTTTGAGCTGCGCTGAAGTGCGCGCGGGCAACAGTAAAAGCTGTTTAGTCCACGCTGAAGACTCTCCTGGTGGTGTTTCTTCCTTGTTGCTAATTAATAGAAGAAGTGGAGGACACTTAAACCATTCTGAAAACTTGTCGGAGCTTGTTAAACTTCTGTGCTTTTCTTCTCTGTGTAAGAGGTTAACGGATGGTTTGGAGACCTCGGGGAGAGGGAAGGAGGAAGTAAGGCACCTCAGCATTGCTAAAATTCCTGCTAATCTTCCACTGCAGATGGTTAAGCTACAGCAGGGCAGTTAGGAGGTATTCACTCCTTCCTTTCTGCCTCCCCCATCGACCTGCTCCTCTTGCAGAGCTAAACCACTCCATTAGCCACTGGAAAGTGCTGAAGCAGCAGCGCTTCGGTAAATGAAGAGGAGCTTTGACATTGGTGTGTGTGACTTTCCCTGATGTTTGGGAGGACGACTTGAGAGGGGGGATAAGGAGACCTGGTGCCGCACTGAGCTTTAGGGGGAGGACGTGTCCCTGCAGTCTCTGGGGGTCTCGGGCCCTGCTGAGGATCCACCTGAGTTGCTGGGCTGAGGAGAGGAGTCTCTCAAGCTCTGCGGCTAACAAGTCTAGAGAGTGGATCCTTGCTCTGCCTGCCTCTTTCCTCCTGCCCGTGCACAGGAGGAAAGTAGTAAGAGCTTTGAAACCCGAATGGTGCTGATCTCGGCATGCGGGGAAGGCTGTATGCTTGGTCTTGGTCTTCTTGGAGTACGTGGGTTAGGGGGAGGAACCAGGACCCTCAAAATGCAACCCAGGCTCTGCGGGGACCTCAGTGGGACAGTGAGGAGCCCTGGCTTAACGCTGGTGATGTGGCGCTGTCATTGCGGCAAAGTGTCCATGATAACAGGAGCACACAGATAGGATTGGCGCCTTGCCGCTTCCTTTATCTGCGATGCTGGCTTTGTGTGTCTCTCCGTCTGTCCCTGCCAGCGCCTCCCCTCCCACACACACCCCAGGGCTGGGACAGAGCTACTTCACGGCTCATCTGCTCCATGAGTAGGAACCCAGAGGACTGGGCTGGGGGAGGAACTGAGCTCTCTTCTCCCTGCCTGGTGTTGCTCCTTGCCCTCCCCATGCTGGTGGAGGGCTTGCGGTAGAGCCAGGTGTGTGCGAGGAGGGAGAGAGGAGGGTTGCTCTAGGAAGCCTGTGCTGAGGGAGGTTGGGAAGTGGTCCCCAGGGCCAGCAGGGGCTGCAGCATCAAGTGTAGGGTGCAGTTCCCCAGGAACAGATCCCAATGTCTTCCCTTAACTTCCTCCGTTGGGAATAGACTGTCTCGGAAGTACAGGCTAGTCATGGGAGAGAAATACCAATCCCCCCGCAGACTGGCACTGTCGCGGTACTTGGTTGTGTGATAGAAAACAAGTATGTGTCTCTTGTGCGAGCTTTGGTGTCTTCCATCAATATTCCTGGCTGCCCAGGAGGGACCACGTATAACATCTCCCCTTCTGCAAGGGCTTGCTACCACGGAGGCCTGACTAACATTATTATGTGCCAGGAGGCGTCACGTGAGCCGAGGGCTTGCTTCAGGCCCTGCACAGCCTCGTGGCGAGCCGGGCTGCCCCGCTTGATTGAAATGACTTCCTGTGTGTTCAGTCCCCTCGTGACAGCGCTGAGAGGAGAAACCGCTGCTGAATCACTCTCGGCTCTGTCACAGCTTCCGAGGCACAGAGAAAGGCAGGAGCAGCGTTAGGTACTCGATAGCCCTTCAGCTCTTCCAGGGCTGGGCGAGGAGGGATGCTGCTTTTATGAACAGTGAAGCCTAAATGCCTCTTTCAAACAGCCAGGGTGAGCGAGAGGGTTCTGACCGTTGTGTTGGAGCAAGGCCCTCTCCTAGGGGACAGTACCTCCCTTGTTATTAGGTAGTTCCCGTTTCCTGGCAGGGACTTTCCTAGGTGTGTCCGCCATCCAAATAAAAGACATAACTGCTACAGCTCCACCTGAAATTGCTCGCGGATTTCCGTGGTTGCCCAGGCTTCTGAGATCTGTTTTACACTGGTGGAAGATAACAAAATAGCTTTCGCAACTTTGGAGTTTGCGTTTAGCACTTGACCCTTGCTCTGTAGCTTTGTGACGCCTAGATCTTCTCAGGAAAGCCAAGGCGTAACGGGAAGAACACAGAAAAAGGATGCATGCCGTCTACCAGTATAGGTTTTCAGCTTTGTGTGGTTCTCTTAGTACTGGTCTTGTTATCCATCTTCATCATAGGATCTCGGGGAGTTTGCAGAGACTGTAAGTAGCTTAAGTTTATCTGGAAATCCCCCTCATCACCCAAAGCCCTTGGATTTACTGAAGCTTCAAACACCCATATCTCCCTGTCTGTCAGCTAGCCCAAGGAGATGCCTAGCTCATCTTTCTGTGTAATGCCATCAGGAATATCACAAGCTTTCTGTGTGCTGACAAAATAAGCTTTTGTCTGGGATGCTGGAAGCAGCAAAGCCTTGTCAGGGAAGATCTTGAGGTCTCATTTGCCAAGCGAGCTGCTGAGTTCTCGGCAGCTCCTTGACCTCAGCAGGAGGGTTCAGCCTTGGGCTGTGTGCTTGTGGGGAAGATGAACGTCCAGAGCAGAGACGACAGACAACATGATGGGTTGGGTCCTTCTCCGGGCAGTGGTAGGCCTAGGGGTTAGATAGTGGAACAAGCTGGAAGCACTGTTTGATCTGACTCTGGAGTAAAGGATCCACTACAAAGTAAAGATCACTTGTTAGAGGACAAGCTGAAGGTGTACATATCAACAGCTGGGGCGGGAAGTCCAGGCCTTCTCTGCCCAGCTAGGGAGGAGGCACGTCTGTAGTACATCCTTGCCGTGCTCTGTAAGGTTCAAGTCCTGAGTCTTTTCTCATCATTGCATAATGATGCTCACTCGCAAGCTTGTCCTGTCTTTGCAATCTCTAAACCAAAACCAGAAGACTTAATTCTAGCTTGCCAGTCGGTGGACAGGGAGTCCATGCTCACTCAGCTGGTGGACTTTCCTGACACCAGCTTTTCAACACCCAGACATAGTACCTGCTTACCCACCTCCCTCTACAGGGGCTAGAGCAGGGGAAGGACACTCCAAGGTCTACAGAAACTTGCCCTTGTAAATCTGTTCTTGCTAGCGGAAATTTCCAAAGGAGACTGTACTCCATCCTTTAGTTGGTTTGGTGCTGGTGACTACCTGTTAGCCAGGTCAGGCACCTGCAGCTTTTCCAGGCTGTTTGGGATGCAGTGCCGGAAAGGTCCTGGTGATGCCCCAGGCTAACAATATCCAGCTGTTGGACTCCTGGATGCTGCCTTCTCTCTGGTTTTGGTGCCATCTGGACAGATTGCTAGATCTGCTTTTTCCATCTAGCTGGCTGCAGGAGAGCATGGACCCAGGTTCGGCAGCAGGACCGGGAGAAGAGGCAGCCGCTGCCTCGGAAGAAGGAAGCACCGAGGGCTAGAAAATGGGAGATTCAGACAGAGCTTTAATATACACCAGAAGTTTAAGTGTGTCAACGTTGGCGTTGTGCGTGAGAAGCCAGCAGCAGTGGTTATCTTCAGGCTCTGCAGCGAGCGCTAGCGCAGGCTTCTGCTGCGCTGCCTTGCCACTCTGGTGCCCTGTGAAATCTCCTGGCTGCTTTGCTGAGGAAAAAGGCGCTAATTGCTGTGCGCGCTAACTGGTTTGGCTTGGCTCGCTCCTCTGGAAACCTGGGCGTAAATCAGAGCAGGAGAGCTGTGTTTGCTCTCCCTCTTCCACACACAATTATGCTCCAGAGATGCTGCAAACGGTGTTCTCGTGCTCTCCGGGCTGACCCACTTCCTAGCTAGCACTGTCTTCCCGGCCCGTGACGTAGGTTTATCCCATGCTGTTTTGTTTTGCTGAGATGTGTTTGTTCTGAGGCCTGGAATAACCGTAAGGGCTCCTCTTATTTATTAATGTGCTATTAGGGTTCCTCTCTCTCGTTTGCTGGCCCGAGAATCAATCAAGCGCAGACATCTTTGGTGGAGGAATGATACCAGAGCTGGCACCCAGCCAGCGAAGCCCCTGAGAATCATGGGAGAAAGCTGTTAAATGCTGAAAATTAATTTCAGGAGAAATGCAGGGAAGTCACAGGGAGGGAGAAAAATCCACTTTGGAAAAAATAGCTTTGCTTTTCTCCCATGTAATCTCCTCTGTGACAGATCAGACAGGCAGCAAAGAGCTCTTTGTTTTAATGAATTCCCTCTACAAGAACCAATTTCTTGGCGCCCCGGCGGTTCACGGGTGACCACGAGGCACATCTCATTGCCTGCTGCTACTACGTCCAAGCCCAAGATGTGCCTAATGTGTGGACTGGAATAAACATGAGGCGGCTTCCTCTTATTTCTCTTTAAAATTGAAATCTTGGACTGTGAGGGCTCACAAGGAATTTGCACGAGCGGCTGAATTTAACTCGCCTGCTGGAGACTGCATGAAAGAAGGGTTAGCGAGACTCCGTAGAACAGCCCGCCGCGGCGGTCCCTGCGACGGAGCGTTTCCCACGCCTGCTCTCGCTTTCCTCTGCGTCGGGGTGAAGCGAGCCCCTTTGCAGAGGCAGAGCCGTTCTTTCGCTTTTGATGGCAGGAGGGTGGTTGGAGCGAGGCCTTGGTGCCGTGTCCGCGGCCCCTGCGCTGCTCGGTGGTCGCTTAGCTGGGCGCCGGGGAGGGAAGCTGCGGCAGGGAGAGGTGAAGAAGGTGGATGGAGCAGCGCAAGCGGCGGCCGAGCTGCCGCGGGGCTCCCCGGCGGCGGTGGTCTGTGCTGGGCTTGGCGATGGTGCGCCAGTGCTGGGCACGGCGGGGTTCTTCTCCAGGAGAAGTAGCATGTGAGGAGGGCAACGTCGTCTGCCTCGCGATCCGGGAAGCGATGCTCTTTTCCACCGTGGTGAGAAACCCGAAGGGGCTCGCTCGCAAGCAGTCCCCTCCGGGCAACCTTCGGCTGTGGGCAAACTCCCGTTCTGCAGCTCCCGGGCCGGGTCTCCCTCCCGGCGCCAGCCATTTCCCCCCCAGAGAAGGGAGCATTCCCCTTGCCGAAGCCGTTCTCGGCTGAATGCTTTTGCTCCGTGTTTTCCGGTGGGAAGCCTTTGCCCCGGGGGGAGCGGGGCCGGCGGCAGGAGGTGCAGCTGCAGGAAGCCGCCGCTTGCTAGGGCCTCTTCTCGTGCCGTTGCACAGCGCTTCCCGTGGGCAGAGCCAGGCCGCCGGCGGGTTTCCGGTGCTGCCGAGCTGCGCGCAGGGGAGGGCAGCGCCAGCGGAGGCTCCCGGAGAGGCCGCGTCGGGGGCTGCTGTTCTCTTGACGTTATTTAGCTTTCCAGCCCTGACGTTGTCCCTCCCGGTGAGGCAGTGCCGGCAGCGAGGAAAGCGGCGTCCAGCGCCTTGAAGGCCTGGCCCTGGGCTTGGTTTGGGAAGGGCAGCGGGGGGAGCTCAGGCAGCTGCAGGCGGGTAGAGGCTCTTTGCGGCTGCTCTCCACGCTGCAGGGCTGGCGGTCGATCCCGCTGAGCCCTGGGTGCTCCCTGCCGGGGAGACGGCCCCGTGCCGGTGCTGCAGGCCCTCCTCCGGCAAGGCGTGCTGCCGGCCCGCTCTCCGTGGAGCACCCTGACCTGGAGGCAGCAGCAGGCAAAGGGTGGCCTCGACAGGCTTGCTAATGCCTGGGGGCTGGGAACGAAATCAGGAGGCGGTCGGAGCTTGTTAAAGCTCCTGTCATCCCATGGGCGTCAGGCATTTCAGCGCTTCAGAGCGGCTGCCCTCCCCTCTCTCTGTACCAGCAAGATAACGGCGCTCAGGAGCGCTGCGGCGCTCAGGAGCGCTGCGCTCCGTGTGTCCGGCAGGCGCGTCGCGGAGCGGCTGGCGTTTGGCTCCGTGATGCAGCTTGGTGGCTTGCCGTGGGGCCCTCCATCATGTTTTCATGCTGAAATTACCTTCATTTCATGCTGAAAGCAGAGCTGGCTTTTCTTCCCCACCCCAACTCTTGACTTCTCAGCGTAGCACGGCCCCAAGGACCCGCAAAGCGGAGCTGTGCTGGCCGGCGTGTCGGCAGCGGGGCTGGGTTCCTGGGATAGCTGTGGCATCGTGTCGCTTGGAAGGACGCTGGCTGAACTGCCTCGGGAAATTCCCGGATCTCCGCTGTCACGCGCCCTCGCCTGCAGCTGTGGGCCTTTCATCACGCGGCTCCGATAGCCGCTGCTAAACTAGACCACGCGCTTTGCGTGGCGGCCTCGCGGCGCTTTGTAGATCAGAAAGATGCAATGGCAACCTTTACCCTATTGTTACTTTTAGCAAAGCCAGCAGAAATTTCCAAGGACTGAATTTCCCACTGGCTTCTTGCTCTTTGAGGCTGGGTTGGGTTATGGCCCCGGTTCCTGAGAGACCGTCATCTACCAAGCATAGGAATGAAGCTGGGGCAGGTCCTGGAGGGGGAGGCATGCAAGGAACACACGAAGAATTTGTCTGAAAGCGGCTCGGAGATGTAATCTGGCCCGAGCAGGAAGGACGGCATGGACAATGGCCGGGTATTTTTAGAGGCCAGCTGTCTGCAACACAAGAGGAGGAAAACAGCAGTGGGGTTTTTGTAGGGGCCTCTGCTGGCATCTCTTAGTTGCCTTTCCGGGCCCGCCAGGGCTGCAGCTTGTCCGCAACATGTGCCGTGGACAGCAGGGGAGTCACTGTGTGAAGCTACTATCCACCTGCTTATTTATTGCAACGTTGATTTGATGGCCCTCGATGGTTGCCACTGTTACTGGTTCGCCCAGATCTTATGCTTCTGGCTGTTTTGGTACTTGCCTTTGCCTTCTCTTTGCTCCCCGTAGACAGGTCCAGCGCGGGCGGCATCCTGTGGCCGGTCCTGGAAAGTGGGCTCTCCTCCTTCGCAGGGCTCCTTCAGCCCACCCACTGCTCTTCTGCTCTGGGTTACGTGGATGAGAGGACAAGCGGGGAGTCCGCCTGCTTCCCAAGGACTTGCCCAGCTCTGGGGGTGGGGGTAAGCTGCAGGCTTTCTTGGCCTGGGCTGCGTGCAGAGCGCGGTTGGGCGAGAGGCCTTCTCTGAGCCCGAGCCCGGCTTTGGCGAGAAGGGAGACCAGCGAGTCAGCCCTGCCAGCAGTAGGCGGATTTTTATCCGGAATTGCAGGTCCAGCAACTCGGTCTTGGGCTGCATGGGACAAGGCTCAGCATAACCTGGGCTCCGTGTGGGCTCCGTCCCGGGTGGATTCTCTCTGCTGTGCCTCTGAGCGTGCCCGTGCTGCTTTTCCTTTCCCCAGGCGAACGGAAAGGAGTGAAATCCCGGGGCTGGGATTTCTACTGTCTGCAGCTCCAGTAGCTCCCTCCTGCTCCCAGCAAATGTTGGATGATAGGTGCCTTAGCCTTTTCCCGGGTTAGAGGATGACACGTTTGGAAGCAGAGCTGAAGGCAGGAGCAGAGCGCGAGACAGCCGGGCAGGGTTGTTCCTGCAAGCAGCAGGGTGGACAACCCCTCCTGTCCCCCTGTCTCCACTTTTGGGGAAACAAAGTGGACAGAAGAGAGGAGGTGAGTACGGCCACGGACAATATGCAGCCAGCGTAGCATGCCTGCGTTTGGAGAAGGGCCTCTGGTTTGGAGGCAGGTGAAAATCCCTCTGAGCCTTGCTCGCAGAGCCTGTCTCCTGCAGGAAGCGCTGGGCTTTGCGCGAGCAGCAGCTCCGAGTGCCAGCATCTATTTTTGGGGGGAGCTGGCAGGTGCTGTGGGCGGGGGCGTTTGCCGTGCCGTGTGCGAGGAGAGAAGTCACTTCCATTGCAGGGAAGGACGCTGCTTTGCCGGTGACCGACGTGCGTAAAGCTTAGTGGCCGGGAGCGCCGCGTGAACGCTAACGGTAGCCGTAGCCTACGAGCGAGCGTTGCGTTGGCTGCGCAGTCATCCAGCTGCTGCTGGTTATTTGAGGCAATATCTCCCTGCCGTCACGTTGGCAGGAGCCGGCGTGGGCGAGCCCCTGCCGCGCGCGGAGGGGTTGTTCTGCTGAACCTGCCTCCGAGGGTGACGCCGTGCTTCGTGTTTCGGAGGCTTCGGCGCTCCGTGCTTCAGAAGCGAGCTCCGTCTGTCCGAGCCGCCTCGGAGGTTCATGCGGGGAGGGCAGGGCTGCTCCGAGGCAAGAGCGAGTTGCATGGTGTGGCCCAGGGCGCCTCTGAAATCCCCAGCCAGCGACCCTGCGGGCTGGCTGCCGTGCCACCGTGCACGGGAGCAGGGAGGAAAGGCCGGCTCGCTGCCGCCTTCCCTTCCTGCAGCGCAGGGGCTGGCACAGGTGAGCCTGGGGACGTGCTCTGCAGCGAACGCCCTCATAGGCTTTTTTTCCCAAAATGTCTTTCTTACCGCAGAGACACCCCGTGTCGACTGGCCTTAAGCGTTTCGCAGCCTTGCGCTGCCTGTGGGAGCAACCGCAAGCGGAGCTGGCTCGCCAGGCGCCTTTCGTCGTCACCTTGGGGCTCTGTTTGTTGCCTACCGTGTAAAAATTCCCATTTCTCTCTGTGCTCTGCTGAAAAAGCAGTGCTTCGGGGCCCAGAACAGCACACCTCCGTCCTTCCCACGCTCGCCGGGAGGTTGGGGCGGCTCACGGCGATGCAAACGAGTTGCCACAGTAACTCGTGCCACCTGCGCGGAGCATCCCGTGGCACAGGCATGAAGTGCCACGGGGAGACCCTCAAACGTGCCGTTTGTGCGCTGTTGCTGTGGGATGCACGGGGCCCGTGGGGGGAGGCAGCTTGCCAAGCGTCTCCCGAGCAGCCAGACGGGATCGCTTCCCGGCAAGAGAGGATATGTGGGCTGAGGGCTCCGGGGGTGCAACAGGCTGGAACCCGTCAGCAGAGGGAAGCCGGGGGGCTCCGGCTGGTGCGTTCCTGTCACCTGGAACGGGACCTCTCGGGTCACAGATACCCTGGGCTGTCGCATCGGAGCAGTCGGTGTTCCCTGGGGGGTGTGGGTGGATGCTGGCTGCTCCTCAGGCTGGTTTTGGTCTGCAGCAGCTCCTGCTTTGGAGGCATCCAAATCTCCCCTCCGCTGTCGTGAGCTTTCCCGCGTGCTCCTTAGGGAGAGGTGCCTGTGCTCAGGCACTACTGGAGCCCAGCCAGCGAGGTCAGTAGCCCTGGCTCTGCTCCCTCTGCCATGATCGCTGCTGTTGCGCATCTTTGGTGAAATGTCCCTTCATCCTGAAGTGGTCCGAGCCTGCTCCCAGGGAGATCAGCAGCAGATCTCCCAGCAGCTCTCTGGGAGGGACATACCAAGGCCTGAGGGAGCCGGGAATCCCAGGGCAGAGCAGGAGGCAGAAATGCCTCCATGCCCCTGCAGTGCCAGGTCTCCTTTCCTTGGCACGTTTCTGCCTTGGAAGGAACCAAGGATCAAGAGGGAGGTAGCCAGGAAGTTGCTGCTGGGCCTTGCAGGACTGTATCTATTTGGGTTTGGGAGTCGTGCCCTGGGGCTCAAGTCAGGCCAGAAGAAACGTGATCTTACAGGTTTTGCACTTAAGACTTTCCAAAAGTAGGAGTTTCCGTGGGAGCTCCGCAGTGACTTAACCTTGCAGACAGGAACTCCGTGGGTTCCTCCTCAAAGGATGGGTTAGTCAGAAAAGTGACTCACGCCGCAGTTCCCCGTCTGATGTCATCTCGCTGCTCTCTTCCAGTTGCAGCTCTGTGCCAAGTGGAAAAGTCCAACTCTCTCCCTTTCTGTTCTGCTTTCCAAGTCATCACATCCTCCTGGGCTTCCGGAGAATCCCATGCGCTCTTCCTGCCTCGGCTGAGCCGGGAGCCGGCGCTGCCCTTCTCTGTCGGGACCCGAGGGCCCCCTGTTGCTCTGTGGCTCCGGGAGTCTCGCAAATGGGCACAGACCAAAGGCTGCTGCCCTCAGCAGGGCTTGCAGTCAGACCTTCCCCTTCATGCATAAAATATTCTGGAGGTACCTGCAAATATAAATATATAAATAGTCTGCAGCCATGAGGCTGGAGGGTGGCTCGGGACCAGTTTTGATACTTGGTGCCTAAGAAAAAAGTGGATACTCAGGCAGACTCTAGGAATTCCCAGGCATGCCCGCAGGTTGTTTGGGAACCCAGAGGCTGGTACCTTGCTGCTGCACCAGAGAAGCAGAGATCTGCGGCCAGCTGGCGTTAGGGCAGCCGAGGTAAGTCCGTCATCCCCTAACAGATGCCCAAGTGCTCGCCTGGTGAGCCCAGCCACCGGCCTCCCTCTCCTTCCTGGGGACGTGATTTGGTGGCAGAGCTAATCCGACGCGCTGCCTTGCTGCTCCCCAAGAAGGTGGCCGCTTCCCATGACCGCGGCCCCGCTCTGCGGGGAGGACGGCGGCGCCGGGGAGCCCAGCTGGCAGAGGAGCCAAGCTGAGGCTGCTGTGACGGCACCGGTGGGCGCGTGGGCTCGCCTGGCAGGCGGGGGCTGGCTGCTGAAGGGGGCCAAGAGCACCCTCCTCAAGTAACGAGATCGGACAATTTGGCTCTAGTGAGTTTGAAACCCCAAGCATCCCTTGAGGCGGGGAGGTAGCGCTGGGGCAGCCCTGCAGCTTTCTGTGCCATGAAACGTCCCCAGGCCAGATGTGTGACTAGCCCGAGCCCTGGATGAATCTGTAATTCGGCGCGTTCAAGCCCTGCTGCCCAGCTGCGGGCACCTAAGGTGTTAATGCTTTTGCTGTGCTGTCACCAAGGACCCTCTGCTTAACCTTGCTGTTCTCTGGGATGCTAAAATTAGCGTTTGGCTGCATGCAATTCCTTATGAAGTTTGTTCTCAGGGGCTGGGGGAGTGTTTCTACAATGAGATAGGCCTAACTGGAAGGCAGGGTGACCCCAGGCTTGCTTTTCTCATCCAGGGCCGGGGGAACTGATCTTGCAACATATCCCAGAGAGGCTCTTGGCTGGAGCCACGGAGGAAGGGAGAGAGCGAGCTGTACGGCCCCAGCAGGGGGGTCCCAGCACTGAAAGTCAAGTCCGGCTTGCTACACCTTTAACTACTGGGTCACCCCTGGGCAATGGGCTAGGAAGGGGACACTCTCTACCTGCCGCGTAGGTGATTTGGCCAGAAATTGCAGTTGCAGCCATAAAAGGGGCAACACGCAAGTGGTACAGGCTTAGGGAGGATGCTCAGGGTGCAGAGGCCGTTTGCACATCTTCCCTGAGGATGTGCATGCAAGGACGAAGGCTCTGGACCGCATGCCCCATGCGGCCGTATAGCCCTCCTGCTTCTCCGTGTCCTTGCGCGGTGCTGCAGGTGTCTTGTAGGGCTCTGGTGTGTCAGTGTGCTGAGGCTTGATGTCTTTGAATGCTCTAGAGCAAATGTCCCTGAGGGGCTCCCTCTTTCCTCTTACATCTCCTGCCCCTTCCCAACTCTCCAGCTTTCCTCAGCTCGTGTTGCAATCTGTTCTGCTTCTTCCCTTCCTCCCACGCCACCCCCATAAGAAACCAGCTGGCTAAAAAAATCTTTGCATCCTGAATTGCAGCAACCCAACCCTGGACTTCTGCGGCACGATGCCACCCATCCCCTCTGCTCCAAATCCTGCATCCCGCTCGCAGGTGTTGTCCTTGGCCCTTCTCTTGTCCTTCCTTTGCTCTCCCGTCTGCCGGCTCTGCAGAGACCACCTGGAGGAGTGTCCCCATTCATCCTGCAGCCAGGTTGCAAGGCCACCTTGCCTGAGGAAGAGGAGGGCTGGCGGTTGTGCTGGAGGGAGAAATGCTGGGAGCTGTCAGGCAGCACAGGTTCTGCCCCAAACTAAGGTGTGTGCATGGGACGTGCTGCTTCTTCCCTCCCCATCCCCTCCGTGAGGATCTGAGGGGTGAGCACAAGGAAACCCTTAATGTAATCTGCTGGCAGTGGATAGATGCAGCCCTTGTGACTTGCCCGTGCTATAGCTGGAGCACCAATTCTTTTTCGTTTTCTTGCTGCTGCATCTCTTGTTCACAGCTGGAGTTGGGGTGGGTAGGAGCAGGCAGAGGTGTCTCTAAAACCTGGTGCCTTGAGCGTTAGGGCAGAATTAGCCTCGTCCAGCTTTGTAGTCCGCAGCATGTCCCTTGGGGTACTGCTCGATGTTACAACCGTGTTTGCTTTCTGCTGGCTCCGCCAGCTGAACTGACTCGATCTGGTGCGAGGAAATCCTGGGGTAGGAGGAGGATAGAGCAGAACCGTCCCCTCACCTTTGCCTGCGCCGTCGGGTTTCTCTCTGAGCACTGCTTCGTGTGCAGCCAGGGCTGGAAGCCGTGGACATCCCGTCTCGGCTGCGTCCCCGCAGGACTTGCCCGGCCTTTGCTGCCAGAGCCTCCTCTTGGGAGCCGCGTCTCACACAGCGATAGGAACAGTTTGGTTTTGTCTCAGCCACAAAAGCCAAGCAAAGGCGAAGGAAACGGTGCAGGCAGTGCTCTACCTGGCTCGTCACCCGGGGCTGTCCGACTGGCGTCCCCCCAGCAGGCAGCCACGTGGCCCTGCCTCCCTTCCGGGCTCAGGAAAGTGGGATGTTTTGCTTCTGCCGTGGACCCGTTCTTTATGCTTTCCCCACCTCCCTGCAACCTTGAATTGGAAGGAAGGATGCTTATGTGGCCCTTTCTAGGAGCCAGTGAATGAGGCTGCTTAAGTGCTTTACTCTTTCCTGCCTACGTGTTGCTGCTCGTGTGAACCCTTTTGCTGCCGTTGTCAACAACACAACAGCCAAGCGCCAGCATAGTGTTCGCGAACATCCCCAGCGCCGCCGTGTCCTGCAGAGAGCTGGGCTGTGCTGGGCTCTGGCTGAAGGAGCAGTTTCTGAGCAGGCTCCAGCTCCTGCATCTGCACCTTGCAGCTGATACCATTTCCTTGCGCAAGGGGAAGTGGGTTTGGGCCTGATCCTGCATGGCGCCGAGTGCTCTGGCTTCCAAGCAATTAATGCAAGCCTTTTGCTGGCAGAGGGAGCTCAGCATTGTTGGAGGATAGGACCTTGGTGCAGCTGCAAGCTGCCTTCTGGCCTTCCCCAACTCCAGCGATCATGAAGAAATGTCTCTACTGTCCATCCCCCTCCAGTTTGCAATGACATGCCCAAAGTAGCAGAGCCCAGCTTTGCTTTTAACCAATTCATCCGTTTCTGGCCATTCATTCCAGGAATGCTTGCTCTTAACTCTGGCGTTGGCCAGCCAGTGACTTTGCTCAATCCCAAGGCTTTGCAGGCTCTTCTTGCAGACTGAGGAGCCCTGCGGCGACGGGCTCCTCCGGCATTCACCTCCTCGCAGGGCCAGTCGCCCTGGCCCTGTGGAGCCACTCAGCTCTCCGTGTTGCAGGATTGCAGGCCCTGATATGGTGCAGCGGCACCGGCTGCTCTGCTTCGCTCTGATGTTGGGCTCCACCAGGGTGTGAATGAGTTGAGACAGTGGTATGGGAGCCACGGGCGCAGCTGCTGAGAGCCCAGCTCTGCCCCAAATTCGGCACGTGTGGGAGGGGGCAGGTGTGCAGAGCGGAAGTGACTCAGGCCATGGCGGAGCCAGGATTAGATCTGAGGTCTCCTCCCTTGCTGTCTAGTGCCCTACGGCCATGGGGAGACTTGAACCTCGGCCTGCTGGTCCCCAAAGGCTATGTTCAGATCTTGGGCATGACTAGTGTGAAGACCCTTCCTGTCTAGCAACTGGCTTGCACTCAGGGCCTTAGCTTTTTCCTGTAGTTCTTGACTTTGGCACAACTGGATTGGGATCTTCTTTAGCTTCGTCCTGATAGAGCTCTGGCATTTGCCTGTTAGGCAGAGACGGGGACCAAAAGTGCTCTGCAGCATGGAGGGATGGTGTGAACCAGCATCGTTTCCCATGCGCTCGTTCTTCAGTGCCGCGCTTTGCCGGCTGAACCTTTGCTCATGAAAACTGAAGCAGGCGTGCTGGGTTGCGCTCACCTCCCACGCTTTGCACGAGCAGGCAGCGGCCCGCTGCTCTCCCAGCGAGGCAGGCGTGTGCCGCAGAGTTTCAGCCTTGCCCTGGGTTTGCTTCTCCTCCAGCCCTGGGCTGAAGGGAGCTGCGGCAGCGTGTGAGGCCAGGGAAGCGGGGGTGCTGTCAGCACTCTGCACTGTGCTGCCCAGCTCGTCCAGGCAGCATTTATTTCTGTTAGTCTTTGGGGCCAGGTAACGTGTCAGTGTTTTGAGTGACATGAAAACAAACTCTGCGGTGGAGGCTTTTCCGGGAGAAACCTGAGTCGCTGCAAAAATTACTGTAGTGAAAGTCCTTCCTCCTTTGCCCTCCCTCCCCCATTTGTGCTCTTTGCCCGACCTTGCTGTTAGCTCGCGGAGCTCTCTGTCCTCCGAGCTGCTTTGCATGAGGGCTGCTTTGCATGAGGTGGCTAGTTTACCCCGCGCGTACTGAACTGTGCTCCCGGGGGAATACCGCGCGCAAAGAGTCGAGCCAGCGTGATAAGAAAACAGGTCCCCGCGGAAGCCAATTTAACAGTGACACAGTGGGAACAGGAGTCGGTCCAGAGTGAAGCAGGGGACGGTTAGTGGCATGAGAAGGCTGTCCCTGGCAGGCACGGAGGCCGCGGAGGATGCGCTGTGTGAGAGGAAGAGATGGACAGTGGGGAGATGCCGTTCACTCTCCAGGAGAGGCATGCTGGGATGGCTCGATGGAAGGCTGCTGGTGAAGGATATCGTTGGGTGGATATCTCTGACGTGCATAAACTAACTGGAGCGTGGCTGGATGAATAAGTTTCATGAACCCCTGGTGATGTGATGAGTGGTTGGTAGGGAGGAGTCTCAATGCTTCCGAGAGGATGGCTGGGTGGCAGCTGGGGCTGAGGCGGATGTCCTCTCCAGGCGGGACATTTGGTGGCTGTTCTGCTGTGCCTGCACCTCCTCTGAAGCTGTGGCTGAATGTTAAGTACTTTATTAGAGCACCCAGTGGCCCAGCCAGATGTTCAGAGGTCTGTGAAATGTCACCTTGATGTTAGGTGATGCTCTAGGAAGAGGATCGCAGTGGAGATCCTCAGCTACCAGATCCCTGTGATGCCCAAGCGGTTTTGCTGTAGTGCTGGCAATGTCTTGACGGGGATGTGCCCTGCTTACGTGCTGCCTTGTGTGCTGTCCTGGGACCATTGCTTTCAAACAATGAGACCCCCTTAAACTAATAGGGAATTTATTTTCTAGCCAAGTAGGAGAGGTTGGGTCTGAGTATCTGGGCTCTGCAGATTTCCCTCCCTCAGCTAGCAAGGAGGATGACTCATCCGTGGTCACTTACCCCCTCGGGCTGCAGCAGGATCACTGCAAGCTCCTGTCACTGTTGGAGTGTGTCTGTTTTGATCATGTTTGCCATCTCCTTCTTCTATGTCTGCTCCGACTTTGAGCAAAAGTGGAGTTAAACCTCTACATGTGTCCCGGCATTAGTACTGCTTCCGGTTCCCGCATTGCGCTTCATTTTCTGTATGTAAGAACTTAGGCTGTCTGAAACCTGCCAGGACCCAAGGACTCTGGGAGCTGGGGATGGGGCTAGGATGTAGCAGAGCCTCTCTGGGCTGTGCTGGGGTTGCGCTCGTGCTCACGAGGGGTAAGGAAAGAGGAGACAACTTTGAGTCCCTCTCTAGCCTCAAAAGCAGCATCCGTCAAGCTGTGAAGAGCAGATTTGGGATCTCCACTGTCCTACTTGCAGGAGGCTCGTGGCTGGGGGAAGGTTAGTGAAGCCTGCTCATTGCATCTAAAGATGGGTTTGGAGTAGTGCTGTGAGATTTAGGAGACTTAGGAGGGTCTCTGCTACAGAAAGGGGTGACCCCAACTTCCCACAGTGCTCCCAGCCCGGCTCACCCTGTCTCCCGGGGTATGTGAGCCATGTGTTTTGCTTGGCCCAGCCCAGCCTTGCTGGCCATCTGACCACAGCTGACAGGGTGTTTCAGAGGCAGCAGACTCCATCCAGGCTTTAAATTAAATGATCACATGTTTCTGCTTCAGACTAACTGACTGACTAGGGCCCAACTGAAAGACTATATATATTTTTCCCTCCTCTCACTAGCATTGTTTTTTAAAGATGATCCATGTCTTCTAGCTTCCACCTGGTGCTGGTTCACTTGGAAATGTTGGAGAAGCTGAGAGGGAAGATAGGATGCTTGGGAATTTTTGTCTGCTTTGGAGCAGGCTTGATGAAGCCTGATGCTTGGAGTTCCTTCAGTGAGGAGGCATCAGGACTTCTCTTCCACTGCATTTTTGGACCAAGTATTTCCTGCCTTTATCTCATGCCAGGCTGCATCCTCACCTGGTGTAAGTCAGCAGGGCTCCCATGAAGCCAAGGAGCTGCTGGAAGGAAGGCCCTTGGATGGGAGCCCAGGATGCTCTCTGGAGACATGGAGAAGGGCTGGTTGGCTGAGGTTACCAGACCTCCAGCAGACATCTGAAAGCCTGAGGCTTACCCTAAGCTCTCTTGAGGAGGAGCTCAAAGGATGGCCCTCTGCTGCCATGTCCTGTGGGGTGACAGGGCACAGGGAGAGTGACGTGGCTCTGCTGGCAACCAGGCACTGCTCCTGGGGCAGGGGTATTTTGGCCAGCTGTGTTTTGGAGTGTGTTTAGCCAGCTCCTGCTGAACAAGGCTCACAGGGCTCCTGGCTTCGTTCGCTGCGGTAGGTGGGATCTTGGGCAGTCAGTAATCCCTTCTGTAAATGTTATTCTGTACTTTGTGGGATCGGTAAGGTACACACATCTGCGTCGCACAACCGCCTGCAGCCGTGCACAGACTCCCAGAGGCTCCAGGAACAGTGAGTACCGAAAGGCTGCGAGAGCTGCTGCTTCCTCAAGAGCGAGAAATACCCTTGCAGAAGAGCACGGAGCAGAATCTGATCCTCGTTTCAACAGCTTTGCTGGGATGTCTTCTCCCTGCAGACTCTGGACAGGGCTGGGTTTAGGAGGGCAGAGACTGCATGGGGGCTGGGGGCTGAACTCCTGTGTGCCTGATGACACTTTAACCTAAGCTTCAGCCCAGCACGGCCCCTCTGCAGTGAGCCAGCCCTTCGTAGTTCCTGCTCTGCTTGCTGGTTCACTCCTACATCTCCTGCGCTTCCAGCAGGCTGGGGCAGGAGGCACCAGCAGGCTGAGCCGAAGTGAGAGAAGCTCCAGGCTGCAGGTTGGCCATATCCAGACTGCGTTGTATCCATTTGCTTGGACCCTGCATCATGGAGCAAGTCATGGAGCTTTTGAGCTGCAAATGGTTAATGCATGGTTTCATGCATCCTTCTCCTGGCCAGGTTTCTCAGGGATTCCTGCTTTCCTCCTCCGTTCAGAGCTGGTCATACCCCACAAGCTCTGACTTGAGCATTTTCCTCTTGTAGCTCAGGGTGCAGTTCAGCGGTGAAGCGCTGTTCCCTACATTTAGGCCATCCACTAGAAATAGATCCAGGGTCTCCAAATGCCTGGGCAATGCCCCTTCTTCTATCAGTGCTGTAACCGATCCTGAAGTGACCTAGTCTCAACCTGTAAGTTATCTATGGAGAGTCTGGGCACAGCGGGCAAGGCTGGAAACTTCACAGCTTTGTTGACCAAAGAGGCCCCTGCGCAGCCTGGGATCGTTGCATGGCTGCGTGGCCTGCTGCACACGCTGAAGCTTCGGGGGCAAAGTGTTGGGTGGTGCCAGCAAAGCTTTTGCTGTTGGGAAGCCTTTTCTTCGACCCCCTGCGAGGTCCCTCCATCCCCCTCTTTGCTCTCTGTGCCGAGTTAGTTCAGGGACTCGGTACCCAGGTTACGGGGCTGCAGCTGGAGGGTGCTGCCTCAGCCTGTGGGTGTAAAAGCTTTCTCTTTCCGCCGTGCATCCTGTGTGCTCTTCTGCTGCATTCGCCTTAGAAAGGAGCAGCCTCTTCACACAGCAAAAGCATCGGCAGAGGGGTTATAATCACGATGCTTTGTGCTGTGCTCTCAGGGAAGCTCCCTGCCTCATCTTCTCTGGAGGAATCTGATGTGATTTCAGAAATAAAGGAAGGAATTATTAATAAAATTGCCTCTGATTACATTTATAGGCCATCTGGATGCACATCTAACTAACAGAGGGTTTGGAGAGTGTGCGCAAATACCGTATGTGCCTTTCTCTGCTGTTGGGAATGGTGTTACGGCTTTTGTGGACGGCATCTCACCTGTCCCCTAAGAGGGAGCCTTTCTCAGAAGGTCAGGTGCAGCATTTTCCATTCCCAGGATCTAGCCCGGCATTGCTAGGAACAAACCTAAGCACCGGGACCTGGCCAAGACTAGCCTAGGTGGGCCCGTCACTGGGGATCGGAGGGACCAGGCTGCACCATCACGGTGGAGCGGAAGCTGCAAACCGGGGCACCGCATGGGCTGGTGCTCAGCAACTAGGGCAAGAGGTGAAGGTGATGCTCCGTTCACAGATGTGTCCCGGATTGCATCTCCGGAGATAACCTGTGCTGCCGAGTGCTCGTGGCAGGCGTGCTGCCTTCTCGCCGCTCGCCTCTGATCCTCTTGTCAGGGCTGCCTGGTGCCTCTTGTCTTGCCGCGCTGTCTGTTTTATCTAGGTGACAGGCTGTCGCGTCCTTCCTGTTTGCTCTCTTCCAGATGTCTGCCTGGGGAAGAAGTGGATGGCATCTGTGTCACTTTGTCACGTGGGCTTGGGGGTTTTGCTCTGGTCTTTCAGCATGTGGCACCCAGGCAAGATGTCCACTGAGGGCTTTGGGAAGGAGAAGGTGCAGCTGACCCCATCACAGTGCTTGGTGGCTTCTTTGAGCCATGTGGGTTGCTGCAGGCATCACCTGTAGAAACACAGTGTCCTGGGGGCCTGGCTTTACTGCAGTGTGGAAATCCCTACCGTTGTGTTGCAAGGACCGATTAGACTGTGCAAGTCCTGTGTTTTCTGATGTGTCACTGATGTAGGAGATCATGTGTGTCCCTGTTGCGGGCAGCAGCTCTTCCCAGGGAAGATGTGTGCCAGTTCCTTGAAGCACTGATAGAAATCACCATTGCAGGATAACCTGCACCAAAATGGCTCTTAATTTCTGACGTTCCTCACTGACCCAAATCTTGGAGGCCAGAAGGAGCAGGCCTGGCTGGGCAAGGTGGATGTGACCCAGCCTGGAGAAAAGTGTGGGGAGCAGGCTGCATCAGTGGGAGGCCGGCTGGCGTTCCTGGGCAATAGTGTTGCTTTTCCTGTGCATCAGCACAAACCCAATGGCAGTGCCTGGAGCCGTGCAGGGCCGCGCCACGTCAGATCTGCTCCTTCTCGAGGGCTCTGGGTGACCGTGGCGGCACAACTGCTCTGTCTGCTGCACTTCTCCCTGCATCAGGGGAAAACTTTGAGTGGATGTATGTGTGTGTGTGGGGGGGGGGGCTGCATTTTGGGGCTTGCTAGCATCCTTAATAAGCACTGTGTGGGCATGGCTGGGGTCCAGCTTTGCAGGGTGGACTCACTGGGTACGGGCTACCAGCGTGAGGAAGGCAGAGGGCAGGCTGGAGGAGACAGGAGTTTCCTATCCCTGCTTTGGGAACAGCTCCAAATCAAGTATAACCTTGGCTGTGTTTTTAAGGCCGTGTTTGCTGGAAATGTGTCTTTAACCTCCCGCTACCCTAAAACCTCCAGGCCTGAGCTGTGGTGCTTTTGGCACCACCAGGGTTAACTATCGGGCTTTTTCAGCTCTGTTAGGACCTGGTGGAGTCTTCAAAGGTTCCCAGCTCTGCTTCATGTGGCTCTCTAAAATTAACCATCTAACCTTCCTAAAAATACTCAGAGGGCACTAGCCCTTTGAGAGCATAAGTACTGCTTGCTCACGGTTTCTAGACCAAGCCATTGGAGAGATGATATCACCTGCCAATGTATGTCTTGCAGCCCTGGAAAGCCCTTGGCTTTCTCAAAGTCTCCTGCGGCGTACCTTGTCCTCAAATCCTGCGTGCCACCAGTGAGTTCGCAGGTCAGCAGTCCTTCAGGAGGAGCCGGCACATGGGAAGAGACAGCTCCAGGAGAGATTCGGTGGTGGAGGGGGGATTCCAGCTGGGACTGTCACAGACTGCCTGTGAAGTTCGTGCTGGTGGGACCCAGCAGGACCTGAGAGTGGCAGGTCCCTGCTAGCCCCAAGGCCGTTTGGAAGTGGCCCTATGGGTTAATCTCAGGCACTTTGCTAGGAGGCAGAGAGGCTTGGAGGGGGAGATCGTGGGGAAACCTGCTGCCTATGTCCTGATCTCTCTGCTTAGAGAGACGGTGTCTCCAGAGGGGAAACGGCCCTGAGAGCTGTGAGCAGGGTGGCCAGTCCCTGGCACGTGGTCTCCTCCCATTCCCCTCCAGCATGTCTCCCCTGCCCCCAAACGCTCTCTTCCACCTCTTCTTCCCCGTCTCCCCCTTCTTCTCGCTGCTGGCGGATGGGGCGGGAGGGAGCTGGTGCCCTGCATGCAGCCCCCCGCCTCTGCCTCCAGCAAACCCTTCCCTTATCTGTCCCCAGCTATCAATGGCACGTTGGTTGGTGGCCAGCGTCCCTCCTGCCCGGCAGTGTCCCCTCTCACGAGCTTGTGCCCCGGTGCCTGCCACACACATGCCTCTGCCCGCACGCCTGCCTGTGCGTGGGGAAGCCGTGCCAGCTTCAGGTCTCCGTGCCGCAGGCTGGAGGGGGCAGGCCCCGGGGGCAGCGCCAGCCGCCCTGCCTGCGCGGGCAGGAGGGCGAAGGGGCGTCCCCGGAGCCTGCGCCCCCGCGTACGGGGCCCAGGCGAGGAGGAATGGCTGGGCCCTTCCTCCCTCTTTTTTTCAGTGTGTGGCAGGAGGGCGGAAAGGGCTCCGGGAGGAGGGAGGGAGCTGAATTTTCCATGAGCAGCTGTCAAAATGTAATCTCCTGTGTCGCTCGGGCTGGCAGCTTAGGCAGGATAAATTAACTGGGATTTCGGGGGATGTGGAAAATACCATGGCCCGGAGGGGGCCTGCTGAATGGGGAACAGCCCTTTCATCTGTCGGACGGGCTCCGAGACCCCACACCAACACCTGTCTCGCTGCCTGAAACGGAGACGGATGCTCCGACGTGCCGGGCTCAGCTTGTGCTGTTGTCGGGCAGAGAAACGCAGGCGGTGGCGGTGCTGCGGGCCAGGGCTCGGCATCCCCGGAGCCAGAGTCCTTTTTGTGCTGCCACTCAGCTGGAGAAGGATCCCGCAGGCTGCTCCCGGCGCTAGTGGTCAGGGCTGTTTGCCCTCGAAGCGCCTGCTGGGGCGGATGAGCATCAGCCTCAAGAACATCAGCTCTGCCTCATCCTCAGCAGTCCTGGCCTCCCAGGTGTGCTGTGCTGTGCCGTGCCAGAGGCTCCAGGCATTCCCAGACCCTCTCCCTGTGCATGATGCCCACTCACTGCTAGTCTCCCAGCACGGCCTGGGGTGGTGGCATCCTGCTAATTGGGCCACCAGCTCTGGAGACAGCGGTGGGCCTTGTCCCACCACCTGTGATTTCCCCAGAGACACCAGCCACGGCGGTGCTCTAGCCCTTCCTTTGCAATAGCTCTGCCTCCCAGTATCTCCCAGTACCTCCCAGTGCCGCAGAGAGCCCCCGGCCGCTTCTCCCAGCCCACGTGCCTTGGGCACTGCCGAACCGTGGGTGCAAACCCAGCTCTGGGCATGGGTGCTTGTGGGCGCCTGGGGCCGGAGGCAGCCCGGCGAGGCCGTGCGCCTGCTGGCCGGGGGGCTGCAGCGAGGCCAGCTCCCGGGGCACCCACGGGGCGGCGTTCGTCACAGCCGTTGTGTCCCTCAGGAAGCGGTGACCTCTGGATTTTGGACAGACATCCTGCTCTGACGGCTGGCAGCCGGCCCCAGGGCGGCTCAACTCCCTCCTCTCCTCCGCAGCCCCGATGCAGGAGGCCGCGTCTCATCACGTGCCGACCCTCTCGGCCCTGTCTCTGGAAACGCAGACCGTCCTTCTCGTTGCAGTGCCCCCGCTCCTGCTCTCCCTGCTCTCCGTGTCTCTGGCGCCTGGTGTCGAAGGGGACGCAAACAGTTGCCTTTGCAATGCCAAGTATTTGTGCAGGCAGCTGGGGTGCGGAGCGGCCCCCTGCACGGGGCTGGCGGGCTGCTCCGTCCCTCGCTTCACCTCCGGCAGGGGAATTCGTGTGATTGCGTTTTCACGAGATTTTTTTGCCCCCCGTGTCGCGAAACGCAGAGCCGGGAAAGTCTGCGCTTGGCTCAGCCCCAAAACCCGTTTGGCAGCCGGTGTCGTGTGGCTGGAGCACGCTGCTCACGGGCTTGAAGGTATCGAGCAGAGCTTGGGAGCGTTTGGACTGATTTACCGAGGCGCCGTTGCTTCCTGCACTGGGTTGTTTTCTGGGTGTTTGGGATGTCAAACTTGGATGATTTTTACCATAGCATCCAGGATCCCAACCGACCTCAACGCATGCAGTTTCGGGGCTGTAAAGCAGGGTTGTGACCACGCGTAGATCTTCTTGTAGGTGGCACAGCACGGATGCAGCAGGCTGCGGGGAGCTGGGGCTGGGGCAGCGCGAACGCCGCCTGCTCCTTTTAGCCCCGGTGGGAGACGAGCTCTGTTTATCCAGCTCCTTCCCCTTTCTCGAAACGTCTCTGCCCTCCGGATCTGCTGGGGGGGGGGGGGGCCGGGGCCCCGCGTCACCCCACGCCTGCCCCTCGCGGGCTCTGACGCCCAGGGAGGTCGCTGAGATGGTTGGAGCTAACGAGGGTCTCCGAGACCCCCGACAGGCGGGTCTTGCGGCTGGGGCTGCTCCCCGGCAGCCGGCACAGGGCCGCGCTCCTTCCTCGACGCCTGGACCTGTCGGCTTTGCCCCAAGGAGCGAGGCTCCCTCCTTGCCGTGCCCGAGCCGTCTCCCGGGCCCCGCTTGCCCGTCCCCTACGACCCCTTCAGGTGCTGCCGGAGCCGGCAGATCTGGGGCAGCTGTTTAAAATAGCGCGTCGGCAGCACGGAAAAAGGGGGGGCCGGGGGCTTCGGAGTGCTGTTTCCCAACTGCCAGCTCCGGAGGAAAGGAGGTCTTAAAGGGCTGCGGGCCCTTTCCCGGCCTCGGCCCTCGCAGTCGGCCAGGGCTTTGCCGAGCGCTCAGCCGGCAGACCGGATGCGTCCCGCTTGGGGGATCGCGCGGGGGCTCGGCAGGGCGCGCGGCACCGGCGCGGGGTGCGAACGCTCGTCAGACGCTCGCTCCGGCTTGGCAGCGAGCCGCCGATCTGGAAAGCCTTTTGCAGCTTGAACCCGCGGGAGAGCGCGAAGCTTCCGGGTTGGATAAGGCGGCGCTGGCGCGGCGGCGGGGTTGGCGGGCACCAGGGCAACCCCCTCTTCCCCTCCTTTCTGTGATATAACATGTTCTCCTTGGCAGGCTCTGCGTTACGGGGGGGAAAATTACCGAACGGAGCTGCTGGGGGCTCTGCGCGTTCCTTGCTGCATCCGCCACGTTCTCGGCTACAACAGCTTTTCCGACGGGAGCCTTCTGCCGGGCTTGCCTCCGCTGAGGCTCTCGCCGGGCCCTTTCCAGCCCGCCCAGCCGCGTGCAAGGGACTTCGCCGTCGGAAACTGATCCCCGCTGCTTCCCCTGGGCCAGCGCGGCGGGGCCCAGCGCCCGTGGGGCGGCGCGGAGCCGCTGCGTTCGTGCGGGATCGGTTCAGCCGGGGACGGGCCGCGAGGGGCCGGGGAACGTGCCTCGCAAGGGGAGGCTAGTTCAGGCCTGCGAAAGGCAGGCTTGGAGGCGATCCGAGCTCTCTCTATAAATATACCAGGAGGGTAAGCACTTGGGAGGCAAAAAAAGCTATTTAAGCTAATGGGTACTGCTGACACAAGAAGAGACAGGTATAAATCGGTCGGGAGTAAATTTAGGCTGAAGATAAGACAGTTTGACCTCTGCCGTCCACGCGGCTTAGGGCTGGGCTCCCGGCTCTGCCCTTTCGGCTGGGGCTTGGCCACGGAGCGCCGATGCGGCAGGGAGCCCGGCCAGGCAGGGACGCGGGTGGCCGGACTGTGCCCCCCGCCCCAGCCCTGCTCCGCTGGGTCGCGGGGGCTTTCTGCGGCCGGGTGCTGGATCAGAGCTGCTCTGGTGTCAGGCTGCAGCCCAGCCGGATGCGGAGGGGCCGCCGCTTCTCCTGGGCTCGGGGTTATTTGCCACCAGTTGCCAGACTCGAGAGGCTCCGTGGCTTTGCAGCTCTCTTTAGCGTTGATTCCTCCTCTTCTTCCCTATCCGAAACCATTCGTGATGCTGGCCCTTGCTGTGCTTTCCTGGGAGATAACCACCCCCCAGAGGGGCAGGAGGGTTGGCGTCTCCATCCCAGGCTTCTTCATTTTGGAAATTGCAAAATAATCTGTATTTATCACCGTCACTAATGAGAGCGCGTGCAGGTGTCGAACAGTTATCCTGGCTGTTCGCACAGCAAAGGTCTGAACTCGCTCCTGTTAGAGCCGCGAGTACTTTCTCCCTTCCGCGAAGGCAGGGTGCCCTCGCCACGGCCGTTTGGTGGCAAACAAAAATCGGATTCATCCTTCGATAATTTGTGCGCATTGCTTTTCTCTTCTTTCCTGGACAGGCTTTGCATATCTATGAAGAAAGCCTTTAAGCGGCACTGCAGTCAAACCTGATCTGCTTTTAGAAGGCAGGTCCTTAGATTACCCTCTGCCTCTCTGCAGACAGGGAATTTCTAGATATTCTGGTGCAAATCCGTGGCGGCGGCGGTGGCCTGCGCGCGTTCGCCTGCGAGTTGGGCTGCGCTGAGCTCGTCCGCGCGCTGCACTCGGACCGGCTCGCTCGGCGGGGGCGGCGAGCCAACCGTGCCACCGGCAGGGGCGAGGGGAGGCCGGGTGAGGCGGGTCAGGGCCACTAAGGGCGATGAGCGACCCCAGCACTGTCCTGACCGCAGGGTCCCTTCGCGGCAGGGCGGCAGCGATCTCTGCGCGAGTCCTTTGCAATTCGGCTGTTTTATCGGCGATGGGCTGGGCTTAGCCGGGGGCAAAGGGCTGCAGTCAGCACCTGGGTGCCTCCTCCACGGCGTCACGTGCGGACGTGCTGGCCCTGCTGTGCAGGTGCCGTGCCCTGCTTGCGAGCCTAAAACTGCCGCCAGAAGTGGAAAAAACTTGGGATAAAGCAAAAGGCGAGAAGGGCCCATCGTGGGCTTGAAAGCAGGCTGCTGGGCCGGTGCTGCGGAGAGCTGCGGTTCCCCGCGCAGAATAGGCTCCTTCTCCTCCTCTCAGCGTTTCTGACTCGGCCGCTGAGAGCCTGGGCTGTCCCGAGCGCGTCTGCCGTTGCTCACAGCAGCGTGCGCGCAGGGAGCCCCCCGTCCTTGGCAGTGTGTTTTGCAACCCCCTTCCAAGTTATCTTGCTTGCAAAATTCCTTGAACTTGATTGAATTTGGACTTTGTCCCCGTTGCTTGAAAACTAGTTGAAGGGCCATAAATGGGGTACGGATGTGTGCTAATGGGATGCCGGAGAGCCGAGCTGGATCCCCTAGTTAGGAAGTGCCTCCGGTTGTCTGGAAGGAGGCAAAAGCATCAGGATAATGCAGTTCCCAGATGGCTCTTAATTGCTCTGGGTTGCGATCAGAGAAATGAGACAAAGAGCTCAAGTGAGATTAGTGAGAGGGCCAGAGGGTGATGGGATCAGCCTGGTGGCAGCGCTGCGGCGGCCGGCGGGCTGCGAGAGTGGGGGGCGAAGGGGAGGGCGAATGCGGAGCGGCGGCGGGGGCCCGGAGCCAGGCAGAGGGTCAGGCTGAGCCCGGGGGCCGGAGCCGGGCAGCGTTGGCCGCGGGGTTTGGGAGAGGGCTCGGAGCAGAGCGGGAGCGATCGGCTCGGGGGTGATGTGGGACGGCTGCGACCACCTCCCGGGGCGGTGGCATGGGACAGAGCTGGCGATGGCCGCAGAGGTGGCTGCTGTCCTCAGCAGGGGGACATGCCCCTGGGCTCCCGGACGGGCTCGCTGTGCCTGGGTGCTGCGCGCCGCGGCTGCTGCTCGCCCTTTAAGGCTCAGGAGCAGCTGATGGCCACGTGTGCGCTGCCTTGGCACGCTCCCCGTGCCCTCTGCGAGCTGGGCACGGGGACGACCGGCGTGCCGGGTCGGGTGGCTGTCCCCCGCGCCGGCGCTGCTGGCGGCCGCGCGCCCAGCACGAGCATGCGCCCGCCGTGCCGGCCGCCGGCGGGTGCTGCGTGGGGTGCGGGTCACCATGCAGGCGGCAGGTGAGGGGGCTGCCCGCTGCGGGGTCCCGCGTGCGGGGAGGGCACAGGCCGGGTGCCCGGCGCTTGGCTCGCTGGCTCCCCGGGCGCGGGCAAGCTGGAGACGGGCTCTTCTCCTCCGCTCGCTAATGGCTCTTCTCTCTGCTCTCCCTCCAGGTTTCAAGTGCCCCATTTGCTCCAAATCCGTGGCTTCTGACGAGATGGAAATGCACTTTATCATGTGTCTGAGCAAACCTCGCCTCTCCTACAACGGTAAGGGCCCGCGGCCAGGCTGCGCGGGGGACGCAGCGTCCTGCTGGGTTGGGGCGGCTCCGAGCAGGCTAGAGAGAGACGCTCGCTGCAGGCGGCTCGGACAGACGGTGCGGCTCAGCGAGCTGCTGGCGTGCCAAGAGGGCTGTGCTCCAGCTGACCGGCGCAGCTCGCTGGTCCCTGCGCCGCTCTCCTCCTCCCGGGCCTCGCCTCGCCCCTCGCTTTTGCTTTGGGACACGGGGAGCCCTGCCCCCTCCCCGTGTTGCTCGCCACGGCGTGCCGGGCCGGAGGGAGCCATCCTGGCCAGGTGTCCTGCCTGGTGAGGGCAGGGGACGTGTGTCCTCCAAGGCTGACGCTCCAAAGGGTCGCTTGCCTTCCTCCTGGGGGTAATTTAAACCCTGCCTGGCTGGCAGTGAGGTCTCGTGGGCTGAGCACGGGGTCTGCAGGCTCTGGGGCTCAGTTGCTCTGGATCTCCCGTCCTCTCCCCTGGCTGCTCAGGGAGGGGTGACCCTCACGCCCTCCTTGGTGACGCTTTCTTGGAAACCAGGGATAGGGATTGTGTTTGCTGCCTCTTATCCGCTGGGCCGGAGCTTGGCACGTCCGCAGAGCACAACCTGCTTCTTCTGGTGGGGGACCAGCAAGGCCCGGCTCCAGGGGAAACCCAGGAGAGCTGGACCTTGGCACCCCTCGGCTCCTTTCACGTTGTCCTCCTCGACATCCCCTCCTGGGTGCTGCAGCCGCCCCAGCCCCATCTCGGCTCCGTGTCTGCACCTGGGCCTCCCGCCAGCGAGTGCTTAGCGCTGCCGCCGCTCGGCTGCTCATTTCCAGCTGCTCTGCCTCCGCGGACGTGGCCGCGGCCTCCCCTCCATCAGGGCTGTGCCTGGGGCACCTCTCCTCCCTGCTTCCCAGCTCCGCGCGGGCCGCCGGAAGGGCGACGCCGTGGCACAGCGCCGCTCACTGCTCCCCTCTCCTCCCAGATGACGTGCTGACCAAGGACGCTGGCGAGTGCGTGATCTGCTTGGAGGAGCTGCTGCAGGGGGATACGATAGCCAGGCTGCCCTGCCTCTGCATTTATCACAAAAGGTACCGCGCGGGCGCCGAGGCGGCATGCCTGCTTCAGCTCTGTCCGGGAGACAGCGGGGTGATGGGACGCAGCACAGGGCCCACGCTGGGGGGAAGGGGACAGCAACCAGGCAGGTGGCACATGCCACTGCCTGCTTCTCCCTGGCGGTGGAGCACCAAGTGGCCTGTCCAAGCAGATGGAGGGGATGTGATGTGAGGGGGGGCAGGCGCTGTGCGGTACGGCGTGTGACGCTCTCTCCTCTCGCCAGCTGTATAGATTCATGGTTTGAAGTGAACAGATCTTGCCCAGAGCATCCTTCTGATTGACCCACTGGGCGTGCTTGCTGACTTCTCTCTAAGGTGAGCCGGGCTGCGGAGGCGGCGTGCCCAGCGCCGCCTCGGCCTCGTGCCGGGGATGGGGAAAGCGGCTGTTTTCGGGGTGAGCCCGTTTTGTTTGGCTGCTCTGGTCTGCAGGGCTTTCTCTTCTACGGCGTTAGCTCTGGGCCTTCGGTGGGGCTTTTGTAGCGACGCTAACCCCCAAGAGGTTTCGTGGAAGGACCTGTGCTCTCCTGGTGCAGGCAGGAGGGTAGATCGTCTCAGCTCCTTTCTCAAGCATGCTCCAAAGCGCGTTGGCCGCTGGAGGGGAGCAGATGCGTCTGAAGCAGGCAGCGAAGTGCAGGCTACGGGCCGAGAGCTGGACGGGCAGGAAACCCCTTTGCTGGGGGCCAGGAGGGGTCCGGGCAGAAGGGCAGGTGGTGGGGAGGCGGCAGGACTCGCGTTGCTCTGACGCGAACCCGGCCGCAGCAAAGCGAGCGGGAGCCCCGGCTGCATCCGCCTTCGTGCCCCGCCGGCACGTGCTGGTTTTGAAGCGCGGCGTTGTGCCAGCCGAGACAGAGCTCGATGAACGACTGCTTCTCTCCGATCTCCCGGCTGGCACGGGGTGGGATGGGGCGGCTGTCGCTCCTGCGTCCGCGGCGCAGGCCGTGCTGTGCCGGCGCTCACACGGGACCATCTCTCTGTCTTTGCAGGGCACCTTGCTATACCTGCTGTACCTCCTCTCCCTGTCCCACCCGCCCCGTCTGGAGTTTTGGGCTGACTTTAAATTCCTCAAGAAGAAAAAAAAATAAAAATAAACCCAGAAACTTGAATCCACTTGGGACAACGGCGAATTTTTTTATTTTATTTTATTATTTTTATTTGTTTTTTTAATTTAAAGGATAAAAAAAAATAACATCCAGGAGAGACAGTGTCAGAAAAGCAGAGCGACCTGCTCTCGCCTCTGCACCTGCCGGCATGGGGAGAGACCTGCCCACCAGGGAGGCCGTGGGAACGCTCTTGCCGCCCTCGGCCGAAACCCTGCCATGATGTTTGGCTTTTCTTCCCGAAACGAACGGAAAAGCTGCCAGGGGACAGCCGGCCAAACGGAGCACGCGGTATTTCTCGCTGGCACCCTCATCTCCCACCTGGACTCGCCTGGCGCCCTGGGGGCTCTGCTCGGTTTTTTTGCACTGACTAACGGGAATTTTCTCCTCTGTCCCGTCTCCCTTTTGGAGATCACCAACCCGGACCTGGCAGTGTGAGACAGGGACTCTGCCCCACGCCGGGAGCGGGGCCACTGCTCTTCCCCTGCAGAGGCGCTGGGGGTCTGTCTTTCAAGTGTTTACAACAACAACAAAAAAAAGAGAAAACCAACAAAAAAAAAAAAAAAAAGAAGCTTCGTGTTGACTGGCGTGTTCTTCGATTTGAGCTTCCCTGCCCCGGTGATGTTTACAGACTGGTCACTCTTTAACTCAGCTATAACCACTCAGAGACTGAACAGCCGCAGCATCCCCGCCGCCCCCGTCCCGTCGCCGTCGGACTCCTGTTGCCAAAAACACCCCCCCTTTTCTTTCCGTCGCCTTTTGAGGTGAAAGCTTGGAGGAAGGGGATGGGGGAAGGTCTCCCGCCAGCCCCGTGATTGCGAGCGTCTCGTCCCGATGCCGTCGGCCTCTTATCCGGCCCACGAGGGTTGCTTTGACGTGTCCCCCCCTTCCGGGAGATGCTCAAGCCGAGTCATTTTATTGCTGTGCCCCCCCTGCCCGTCCCTGTCCCCTCCCGGCGCGGCGGGCATGTTTTCATTGGTGAGACCTCCCCCGCCGGTGGCCGTGCCCCTGCGGGAAACGTTTCTGTATTTATATACGAAAAAAATCCCGGAAACCGGAAAAAAAAAAAACACAACACAAGAGTTCAGAGCTTGGGGGGAGCTTCCTTCATTAGTCAAGGTGTTTTGATATGGTATTAAAACAATGTTCAATAAAATATTCACTGTTATTTTATTTCACTGGCTTTATTGGTGAAGCAGGCGATGCCTGCCGGGGTGCGGGGCCTGACCCTGTGCTGCTGCTCAGGGTGCTGAGTGCGCGCGGCTGATGGTTAAACCTGGGCGCGCGGGGCTACGGCACCTTTCCCTCGCCGCCCGTCTTGCTGCCGCGCGATGCCGTCACCCTCCCGCTGCCCTCGGCACCGCTCGGCTCCCGGGGGGGTGGGGGGGCGGCAAAGGGGCTGCACCCGCCGGCCCCGGTACGCAGGGCGGCGCGGGGACCGGCAGCGCCTGGCGCGGTGGCACACGGCCCCCCGCGGCGCCTGGCACGGCCGAGGCGGCTCCAGCTGCGCGGCGCCGAGCGAGCGGCGGTGCCGGGGCCGGAGGTGCGGGGCGAGAGACCCCGTGCGGCGCCTGAATGTGACGACCAAGGGCCACGGCGATGAGGCACGCATGGTTTATTGGAGGGTTGCAGGGTCCGTGACCCATCGGACTGCAGCAGTGGGGGGGCGCCGGGGGGGCCGGCAGGGCCGTGACCGCACCGCCCGGCAGGAGCAGGACGGGGCCGATTCCCCGGGGCAGGTGGGTGCCCGGGCACGGTCACAGCACCTTGCCGGGGTTCATGAGGTTCTTGGGGTCCAGCGCAGCCTTGATGTGGCGCATGGTGGCCAGGCCCTCGTCGCCCACCTCCTCGCGCAGCAGCGCCCGCTTGCCCAGCCCCACGCCGTGCTCCCCGGTGCAGGTGCCGTCCATGGCCAGCGCCCGCCTGCGGGACGGTGGCGTCAGGAGGGGGCTGCTGGTGTCCTGGCGCAGCCCCACGCTGCTCACACCCACCTGCCCAGGCGGTCGGTGAAGTCCTTGACGCGCCGGGTCTCATCCGGGTCCTCAGGGTCAAAGACGAGGATGCAGTGGAAGTTCCCGTCGCCCACGTGTCCCACCAGGGGCCCTATGGGGACACGGGCACCGTGCAGGGCTCGGGGGCAGCTGGCTGTGGCCCCCGGGCCAGGGCACAGCAAGGCTCGGGGGCAGACGGGTGGCCCCGGCTTACCGGTGAGGCCGGACTCCTCCAGGTCCCTCTTGGTCTCCACCACGATGTCGGGGAGGCGGGAGATGGGCACGCAGACGTCCGTGGAGTAGCCCTGGGCAGGGGCGCAGCGCTTGGCGTGGGTCGGCCGCTGCCGCAGCGGCGCTGGGCGCCCCCGGCACGGGGCCCGCAGAGGTGGCCGTGCCGGCGCCGCGGGGCCCCGCTCACCTTGCAGCCGGGCCGCAGGGCCAGGGCGGCGTACCAGGCGGCGTGGCGAGCGGCCCAGAGGCGGCTGCGCTCCTCCGGCTCCTGCGCCCAGGCGAAGCCGGAGCCGCCGTGCAGCTGCGCGAGCTCCTCTGCGGCGGGGACGGATGGGGGAGCCCGGCGTCGGGGCCTGGCTGCGGGCGCCAGGGCCGGCGTCCGCCCCCATCCCGCCGGCGCCCCCGGCCCTACCTGTCTGCCGGACCTGCTCGGCCAGGCTGTGCCGGGAGCCGTGGAGCTCCAGGAAGAGCGTGGCCGCCGCCGGCAGCCCCAGCCCGCTGTAGCGGCTGCAGGCGTCCGCCATCACCTCATCCAGGAACTCTGGGGCGAGAGCGGTGGCCGTGAGCTGGGGCCCGTCTGCCCACCCTGCCCCGGCCCCCGCGGCCACCCACCGATGCGGGCCACGGGCACGGCGGCCTGCAGCACGTTCACGGTGCAGTCCACGGCCGCCCGGACGCTGGGGAAGGCGCTCACGGCCGCCACCACGGCCTCGGGGACGGGGTGCAGGCGCAGCGTGGCCCGCGTCAGGAAGCCCAGCGTGCCCTCGGAGCCCACGAAGAGCGACGTCAGGTCGTAGCCGGCCGCGCTCTTCCTGCCGCGGGGGCCGGGCGTGAGTGAGGGCAGCTGCCCCGGCCCCCTGCCCGGCCCCAGCCCCAGCTCCGGCCCCGCGGGTACCTGAAGTGGCGCCCGGGGCCGGCGGTGTGGAGCAGGCGCCCGTCCGGCAGCACCACGCGCAGGTTGAGCACGTTGGCCTTCATGGTGCCGTAGCGCACGGCGTTGGTGCCCGAGGCGCCCGTGGCCGCCATGCCGCACAGCGACGCGTCCGCCCCAGGGTCTGCGGAGGCAACGCTGCGGTGGCCACGAGCCCCAGGGCCACCCAGCCTGTGCCCCCAGCACCCCCAGCCCCACAGCTTCCCCAGAGCCCCCAGACCCCCCCCCCGCTGCGCCCCCGATGCCCCGGCGCCCGCGTGGTACCGACGGGGAACCAGAGCCCGCTGGCGCGCAGGTAGCTGTTGAGGGCCTTGCGCGTCACGCCGGGCTCCACCGCCACCGTGAAGTCCTCGACGCGCAGCTCCGAGATGCGGTCCATGCGGCTCAGGTCGAAGCACACGCCGCCCTGGCGCACACGGCACACGGCCGGCTCAGCAGGGCCCGCGGCACGGCATGGCACGGCACAGCACGGCCCGTGCGGCCCCCCCCCCGCGGCCCTCAAGCCGCCGGCCCCGTACCTGCACGGCGTTGACGCCGCCCTCGAGGCCGGTGCCCGTGCCGAAGGGCACCATGGGCACGTCGCAGCGGTAGCAGAGAGCCGCCAGCTCCTGCACCTGCGCCACGTCCTGGGGCCACACCACGGCGTCCGGGGGGGCACAGCTGCGGTGACACAGCGGGCACAGCTGCCCCCGCCTGCCGGGCACCGCTGCCGGGGCCGGGCCTGGGGGGATCCCGGCTCCCAGCCCAGCGCTGCCGCACCGGGGATGCCCCCGCGAGGGGCCACGCGTGGGGGAGCCGGGCCGGGCCGGGCCGGGCAAGGGGCCGCGCGTGGGGGAGGCCCTTTGCCTTCCGCGGCCCCGGCACCGACCTGTGCATGGACTCGTCGCGGCCGTGCTGCTCCCGCACCGCCGCGGCCGTGGAGACGTTGGGCGCCCCGGCCACGGCCGTCAGGGCCTCCACGAAGTCCGGGGGCAGCGGGCGCTGCGGGGCGGGCGCCGGCCGGGTCACGGCGGGTGCGGGCGGGCACCGGCTGCCGGCTGCGGCCCCGCCGCCCCCGGGGCCTCCGCGCCCGCCGCGACGGTGCTGCGCAGCCCCGGCCCCGGCCCCGAGCCCCCCCCCCGGCCGAGCCCCCCCCCCCCCCCGGCCGAGCCCGGCCCACCTTGGCGCAGCAGCCCCGGCGCCCGACGGCCGCCGCCAGCCCCAGCAGCCGCCGCAGGGCCATGGCGGGGACGCGCAGCGCCGCCACACCGACACCGAGCCCGACGCCGAGCGGCGGCGCCCGCGGCCCGGCCCCCCCGGCCCCGCCGCCGCCTTAAGGTGGCTCCGGCTGCGGCCCCGCCGCCCGCCCCCCCCCCCGGGCCCCCCCCCCGGCCCCCCGGTGCCCCGGCGCGAGGAAGCGGAGGCGCCGGGCGGGCAGCAGCGCTTTATTGCCGGCCTCAGTTGGCCGCCAGGATGGAGTCGATCCAGGCGCGCAGCTCGGTGACGCGCGCGTAGACGCCGGGCACGGAGGGCGAGCAGTTGCTGCTGCCCCACGACACGATGCCCACGAGGGTCCAGACGCCGTCCTTCTGGCACACCAGCGGGCCGCCGGAGTCGCCCTGCGGGGAGCCGGGTGAGCCGGGCGCCCCGCGCCGCCCCGCGCCGCCCCGCGCCGCCCCGCACCGCCCCGCACCCCCTGCGCCGGGCACCTACCATGCAGGAGGAGGCGCCGTCGGCGCCCGCGCACACCATCACGTCGGCGATGCGGTAGCCCCAGTACTCCTTGCACTGCGCGTTGGTGAGCAGCGGCAGGGCCGCCTGCTGCAGCACCGCCGGCGTCTGGGAGGCTGCGAGGAGAGCGGCGCGGTGGCGTCAGCGCCCGCCGCCGCCGGGCCCCGCCGAGCGCCGGGGTCGGGGTCGGGACGGGGGGCCGCGGGGGGCCGTTACCCTGGGGGTCGGTGAGGCCCCAGCCCGTGGTGACGCACATCAGGCCCCCGGGGAAGTCGTCGGCAGCCTCGGGCAGGCACACGGGCGCCACGCGGGTCGTCAGCCGCGCCGGCGTGGCCAGTTTGAGCAGCGTGATGTCGTTGCGGATCGTCAGCATGTTGAACTTGGGGTTCTTGAAGACCTGGGGCAGGCGGGCACCGCTCCCAGCACCCGGCTGCGACCCCTGCGGCGCAGCACAGCCCCCGCCCGGGGCAGCCGGGGGCGGCGGTGGCCAGGGCCCCCGGGGACGGAGGGCACCCGGGGCCAGCGCCCGTGACCTGGGGCACACGGGCCGGGGGCAGACCTGGTCCCGGGGCTGAGAGGCGCCAGGAACGTGCCAGCAACCAAGGACACCCCGGGGACCGATGGCGACTGACAGGGACGGACCCCAATGCTCAGGACTGACGGGGACCCGGGGGACCGGATCTCCCTGCCACCAGCACTGACACAGAGCAGGGACCCTTCGGGCTTCTGGTGACCCCGGGAGCAGACCCCCCCCCGGGGCTTCTAGGGACCATGGACACCCCAGGGACACCCCAGGGACTCACGGGGACTTGCAGGGACACTGGTGGCCGGACCCCAACCCCCGGGCTGACGGGGCCCCAGCGAGCAGCCCCCAAGCCCAGCGACTGAGGGTGCCAGGGACACAGCAGCGAGCAGAGCCCAAAGCTGGGGCGCGACGGGGACGGCGAGGAGCAGCTCTCCCACCGTGGGGCGGGAGCCGAGGCCCGGCCTCAGCCCCGACGGGGGACCCGGCGCGCCCCGGCGCTCGGCGGTACCTTCTCGATGGCCATCACCTGCACGTCCTCGGAGGGCGAGGCCTGGTTGTACTCGCCCAGCACCACGGTGTCGGTGGTCCTGGGCACGGGGCAGGCGCTGAGCAAGGCTGCGGGCCACCCTGCGCTGCGCTGCCCTGCGCGGGGCCCCGGCGCAGCCCCACGGCTCTGCCCACCGCCGCCGCTGCCGTGCTGCCGCCGCCGCCTACCTGACACCACAGTGGGCTGCGGTGACCACCCAGTTCTCGCTGATCAGCGACCCGCCGCAGAAGTGGAAGCCGTTGTTGCGCTGGCGGGGGAGAGGCGCGCTGAGCGGCCGGGCCCGGCGGATGCCTGGTGGATGCCCAGTGGCCCCGGCCCCGCTCCCGGCCCCCCAGCCCCACTCCCGGCCCCGGCGCGGGGCGCTCACCTGCAGGGAGACCTGCCAGGGCCAGGAGCCGGGCACCGCCGGCTCCCCGTTGACGATGCGGGTGTAGCCGTGGATGATGGGCGCGATGGCGGGCACGCCGCAGCCTGCGGAGGGGCAGAGGCAGCCGTGGGCCGGGGGCTGCGGCCGTGGCGGCCCCGCGCCCCCCCGCTCGCCGCCGCCCGCCCCACGCACCCGCCTTGGGCAGGGAGTCGGCGGCGCGGGCAGAGCCCGCCAGCGCCAGGCAGCCCAGCAGCCACAGCAGAGCCATCGCGTCTCTCGCAGGAGCCGGCGCGGCCCGGGGCTCGCTGCCCCTTTATCCGCGGGTGCTGGGAACGGCCCCGGCGCCGGCCTTGCGCGCCCCGGCCTTGGGAGATAAGCGCGGCACCTGCCCCGCCGCGGCCCAGCTCCTGGAAAGGGCCTGGGACTGCAGCACCTGGCGCTGGGCGACCGATGCCCCTGCCAGGGGCTGCGGGAGGGGGCGGCGGGCTCTAAGTCCCGGCTGCTTTGTGCCGCTCCGCTCCCGCGTGTGGAGCAGGCAGTTTGGCAACAGGAGGTGTCCAGGTGTCCAGGTTCACCTCCTGGCATGGCCGCAGGGATGCCCAGGTTCCCCGGCGCATGCTGCTCCCAGACAGCTGTCCCGCGGCCCCTGGCGCTGCCCCCACCGCCAGCCCAGCCCAAGCAGCTCACGCCGCAGCCCCTCCGTGGGCACCGCCTGCGTGGCCAAAGCGGGGCTTGGCTCCCCTTCTCCTGCCAGGCACCCTGGGGCCATCCTCAGCCCCCCCCGCGGGGTCGGTGGCCCGGGGCACGGGGTGCCCCACTCCCTCTGCCGCCCCTTCTCCCTCCCCACCGCTGCCCGCCCCAGCCCCGGCGCTTTGCCCCAGCCCTGCGGTGCACCGCCACCCTCCCTTGCAGCGGGGCTGAGCCGCGGCTGCGCTGGGGGCGCGGGGCAGCCCCTGTCCCGGGGCTGGGGCAGCGCGGGGCCGTGCCAGGCCGGGGGCCCAGGCCACAGGGGCACCCCGGGGTTGGGCGGCAGGGGCACCCTCGTGCCAGCCCTGGCACAGCGCCACGGCGGGGCAGGTGCCGCGCTTATCTCCCAAGGCCGGGGCGCGCAAGGCCGGCGCCGGGGCCGTTCCCAGCGCCCGCGGATAAAGGGGCGGTGAGCCCCAGGCCGCGCCGGCTCCTGCGAGAGACGCGATGGCTCTGCTGTGGCTGCTGGGCTGCCTGGCGCTGGCGGGCTCTGCCCGCGCCGCCGACTCCCTGCCCAAGGCGGGTGCGTGGGGCGGGCGGCGGCGAGCGGGGGGGCGCGGGGCCGCCACGGCCGCAGCCCCCGGCCCACGGCTGCCTCTGCCCCTCCGCAGGCTGCGGCGTGCCCGCCATCGCGCCCATCATCCACGGCTACACCCGCATCGTCAACGGGGAGCCGGCGGTGCCCGGCTCCTGGCCCTGGCAGGTCTCCCTGCAGGTGAGCGCCCCGCGCCGGGGCCGGGAGTGGGGCTGGGGGGCCGGGAGCGGGGCTGGGGCCACTGGGCATCCACCGGGCATCCGCCGGGCCCGGCCGCTCAGCGCGCCTCTCCCCCGCCAGCGCAACAATGGCTTCCACTTCTGCGGCGGGTCGCTGATCAGCGAGAACTGGGTGGTCACCGCGGCCCACTGCGGCGTCAGGTAGGCGGCGGTGGCACGGTGGCAGCGGCGGCAGTGGGCAGAGCCGTGGGGCTGCGCTGGGGCCCCGCGCAGGGCAGCGCAGCGCAGGGTGGCCCGCAGCCTTGCTCAGCGCCTGCCCCGTGCCCAGGACCACCGACACCGTGGTGCTGGGCGAGTACAACCAGGCCTCGCCCTCCGAGGACGTGCAGGTGATGGCCATCGAGAAGGTACCGCCGAGCGCCGGGGCGCGCCGGGTCCCCCGTCGGGGCTGAGGCCGGGCCTCGGCTCCTGCCCCGCGGTGGGAGAGCTGCTCCTCGCCGTCCCCGTCGCGCCCCGGCTTTGGGCTCTGCTCGCTGCTGTGTCCCTGGCACCCTCAGTCGCTGGGCTTGGGGGCTGCTTGCTGGGGCCCCGTCAGCCCGGGGGTTGGGGTCTGGCCACCAGTGTCCCCGCGAGTCCCCGTGAGTCCCTGGGGTGTCCCTGGGGTGTCCATGGTCCCTAGAAGCCCCGGGGGGAGGTCTGCTCCTGGGGTCACCAGAAGCCCGAAGGGTCCCTGCTCTGTGTCAGTGCTGGTGGCAGGGAGATCCGGTCCCCCGGGTCCCCGTCAGTCCTGAGCGTTGGGGTCCGTCCCTGTCAGTCGCCATCGGTCCCCGGGGTGTCCTTGGTTGCTGGCACGTTCCTGGCGCCTCTCAGCCCCGGGACCAGGTCTGCCCCTGGCCCGTGTGCCCCAGGTCACGGGCGCTGGCCCCGGGTGCCCTCCGTCCCCGGGGGCCCTGGCCACCGCCGCCCCCGGCTGCCCCGGGCGGGGGCCGCGCCGCGCCGCGGGGGTCGCAGCCGGGTGCTGGGAGCGGTGCCCGCCTGCCCCAGGTCTTCAAGAACCCCAAGTTCAACATGCTGACGATCCGCAACGACATCACGCTGCTCAAACTGGCCACGCCGGCGCGGCTGACGACCCGCGTGGCGCCCGTGTGCCTGCCCGAGGCCGCCGACGACTTCCCCGGGGGCCTGATGTGCGTCACCACGGGCTGGGGCCTCACCGACCCCCAGGGTAACGGCCCCCCGCGGCCCCCCGTCCCGACCCCGACCCCGGCGCTCGGCGGGGCCCGGCGGCGGCGGGCGCTGACGCCACCGCGCCGCTCTCCTCGCAGCCTCCCAGACGCCGGCGGTGCTGCAGCAGGCGGCCCTGCCGCTGCTCACCAACGCGCAGTGCAAGGAGTACTGGGGCTACCGCATCGCCGACGTGATGGTGTGCGCGGGCGCCGACGGCGCCTCCTCCTGCATGGTAGGTGCCCGGCGCAGGGGGTGCGGGGCGGTGCGGGGCGGCGCGGGGCGGCGCGGGGCGCCCGGCTCACCCGGCTCCCCGCAGGGCGACTCCGGCGGCCCGCTGGTGTGCCAGAAGGACGGCGTCTGGACCCTCGTGGGCATCGTGTCGTGGGGCAGCAGCAACTGCTCGCCCTCCGTGCCCGGCGTCTACGCGCGCGTCACCGAGCTGCGCGCCTGGATCGACTCCATCCTGGCGGCCAACTGAGGCCGGCAATAAAGCGCTGCTGCCCGCCCGGCGCCTCCGCTTCCTCGCGCCGGGGCACCGGGGGGCCGGGGGGGGGGCGGGCGGCGGGGCCGCAGCCGGAGCCACCTTAAGGCGGCGGCGGGGCCGGGGGGGCCGGGCCGCGGGCGCCGCCGCTCGGCGTCGGGCTCGGTGTCGGTGTGGCGGCGCTGCGCGTCCCCGCCATGGCCCTGCGGCGGCTGCTGGGGCTGGCGGCGGCCGTCGGGCGCCGGGGCTGCTGCGCCAAGGTGGGCCGGGCTCGGCCGGGGGGGGGGGGCTCGGGGCCGGGGCCGGGGCTGCGGAAGCTAAAGGGCCTCCCCCACGCGTGACCCCTTCCCCGGCCCGGCCCGGCCCCCCCCCGCTCAGGGCTCTTTGCATGGCCCGTCCCATCCCAACTCTCCCCCCTCGGGCTCCTCGTCCATCCCGTCCCATCCCAGGTCCCCCCCACTTGGGGCTCCTCGCACGGCCCAGATGGGCACCACTTCAGGTACCCCTAGGGCTGGGGCCACAGGTCCCTTGGTGGGACAGGTGCGTGATGGGAACGTCCATTGCACCCTCATCTTTGACCCAGAGGACCTGGCCAAGACCCCGTGCAGCAAGGGCAGGTGGGTGTGGGCGGCATGGAGCTGTGGCAGGGCCACCTATAGCCCCTCCTAATGCCACCATCCCGCAGGAGGGTGCTGGCCCTGGATGGCACCTGCACTGGGGAAGCACGGCTTGGGGCTGGGCAAGTGGGTGCTCCTGCACGAGGAGGTGGGCCTGGCCCCCATGAGCCACACGAACCCTGGGGAGGTGCAGTGATCGTGCCCAGGCACCCACCCCAAGGCACCCCAACATCACCCCTGCCCCCAGCTGCCCCCGACTGCTCGGAGAGTCCCTCAGCCCCAGGGAATCAGCCCAGTCCTGCTCCTGCCCAGCCAGGGGTGGCACAGCCAGGGCCTCACTGCCCTGCAACCCCCCCCCCCCCCCAGGCCCAGCGTCCCCACTGCTGAGGCGTGACAGGTCACAGACCCTGGAGACCTCAAATAAAGCATGCACGCATACGTGCCTTCAGAGAACCATGCCATCTTTCAGAAGAGATGGCTGAGCCCATCCCAGAAGGGCTCCGTCACCCGGGGCAGTGCAACACAGAGACACCCACAAGATGGAGGGATTCTAGGCAAATCTTTATGCTGCTGGGGGACACGGGGCTGAGTTTCGGCGGGCTGCGACTCCGTAGCTCCGGGAACCGGCAGAAGCTTCCCCAGTGTTCAGAAGGCACCAATTTCGGTTTGCGTTTCGGTTACAGCTGGTACGGTAGCAAAACCCAAGACATGAAAATGCAAAGGTTAGGACCCCCCCCCCCACACCTCAGCCCACCCCTCGCCCTTTCTCCGTCAGTCTGGGACCCTTCAGCCACCCCCTGCCAGGTGCTGGCGTACAGCAGGACATAGCGCAACAGATTCCTCTAATGCTGTTACCCAGCACGGTTTTGTCTCCGCCGTGAGGGCAGCTTCCGCACCATTAAGAACTGCTGCCCAATGTGCCAAACGAGACCACTCGGGAGCCCCCCGGAGCCGGGAGCAGCCACAGCACCACCCCAAACTGCTGGGCACAGCCCCCTGTGTAGCCCCAACTCGACTCAAGGGAATGGCATGGGACACGGCCCCATCGCTCCCAGCCAGGAAACCCTGCCCTGGCAGCACAGGTGTTGGGTGGAGAGGGGACAGCAGGGAAGGAAAGGGAATGAATTCATCTCCCAGCTTTGCTTCATCACGGGCACAGCGCTAAAACCAATCTTGTCCTCTGTCCGGAGAGGGGAAGAACAGGAAGGGGGAAATCACTGCAGCCCATCACCCTTGTATCAGTGGAGCCCCAGGTCCCCGGTGCACAGGTGAATCTCTATCTATATACAGGTCCGTTTACACCGGGCAGAGATGGCTCTTGTCAAGGGGGGCACATGTCTGAGGACAGCAGGAGGGCCATGGGGAGGGGGCAACAGCACGGGACCATCACATGGCCGCCAGCTGGCCCAGCACCATCCTGAATTGCTGCGTGCTGTTGGCAAGGTCCTTGACACGCTCCACCATGTCCTTGGAGGCCACGGGCGAGGGGTAGTGGAGAGCGGCCGCCTTTGTGGTTACCACGATCTCTTTGAGCATCTCACAGAGGAGGTTGCTGTAGTGCGTGACCTTGTGCCGGATGTCCTGGGCCTTGGCCTGACGGGACAGCGTGTCACCGATGAAGACGAGCTTGTGGGCACTGAGGATGACAAACTTGCTGTGGGCCACAAAGATCTTGGGGGGCTGGTTGGTGCTGACGGCAGTGAAGAAGGCGTCGATGGCGTTGGTGAGCGTGGTGAGGTTGGCCTCGCACTGCTCCAAGTAGAAGAGGAGGAGCTGGCGGTCAGCGGGACACAGGGCCCCACCACCCCGCGCCGGGCCATAGTGCTGCGGGGGGCTCCAGTTGGACAGGTCGTTGTCGATGGGGCGCGTCACCTCCTGCTCCAGCCGCTCAAACTGCTTCAGCTGCGGGAGGGATGGAGGTGAGGGCACACGGCCGGGGCAGGATGGCCTTCAAACCACTGCCTCATCTCCTGGGGTTGCACAGGCCCAAGGAAGGAGGCCTGGCTTCACTGTGGCTGCCAACACCGGAGCCAAGTGCCATGGCCAGGTGGCTCCAAGGTGCCCAGCCATGCCCCAGGGGAAGAAGGCACAGGAGAGTGCCAGCCCCAGGTAGATGATGGCTGCGCTGGGCTCCTCTCCAGGAGCAAAGTGCTGATGCCTTTCACTGTTGGTGCAGCGCAGCCATCGGAGACACGCCAGATGCCATCATGTGGACAGCCACGGAAGAGGGGCTGCGGTCCAGATGGGACACCAAGGGTGCAGGGGGAGCAGGAGCCAAAGCTCACTGCACCTGCTGAGCCGGGGACCCCAGTGAGCTGTGCCCAGGGCCACACAGGGCAGAAATACCTGCCCATCCCAGCTCTATTACCTGCTGGTGCTCCAGCTGGTCCTTGCTCTGCCGGATGATGTTGCCTTTCTCCAGCAGCTCCTTCTGGGTCTTCTCAAACTCCTCCTTGCCCTGAAGGGAAGGAAAGGGCATGACACGGGGCAAGCAACACAAACCTCGCCAGGAATGACCCCCCGCCAACACTGGGATGACCCTGATGCCCTCAGCCCTCAAGCAGGAGGGTAAAAGCAAGACCTGGGAATATCAGCCACACGTGCCAGCTGGCTGGCTGGGCACAGGCAGAATTGCCACTGCAGTCAGTGCAGGGCAGCCTGGTACCCCTGCACCAGGCCCTGGGAAGCCACAGACACAAAACCCACCCGTGGCAACACAGGGGACCAAGCCCGACCTCGCACTGTTTGTGCCCTGCCATTGCCTCCCCCTGCCTGCGCCCACCTGGAGATGAACATAGTCATAATCTTCCATCCAGCCGCTCTCGTTGTTCTCATACGGCCCGTCGGGAGACTCCTGCGCCAGCAGCTTGGGTGGGGAGGGCAGTGGCCGCGACTGGATGCTACTGGCCTTGTCGGAGGGGTGAGCGGGCCCGTGGCCGTTGCCCTCCGATGCCTGCTTTGTCCGTTTGAAGAGGAGGGAGGCATTGCCGTGCAGGAAGGAGGCCAGCTGCTTGGTATCATCGGGCACACCGCGTGAGTACATAACGAAGAGCTCCAAATCATCTGTGCCCGCCTTGCCACCGACCAAAGCGTTAGGGGCCCAGTGGCAACTGTCCAGAGCTTGGCTGTGCCGTGCCAGGGCCTGGTACACCTCCTCCATCTTCTGCAGCTGCTTACTGAGCTTGGCGTAGAGGGAGCGGTCCGAGGCCTGGGCAGCGTTGCCCACTGCCCCCCGGGCGAACTCCAGCAGGTCCCGGAGGGCTGTCTGGACGCCCTCAGCCGCTGCATGGATGCTGGCAGCATTCGCCTCCATGTGCTCGGGGCTGCGCCAGTTGGCGCTGATGAAGGACATGAGGTAGGAGACGGCGCCGCCGACGCCATGCTGGAGTTTGGCCAGCATCTCCATGGCAGCGTCCAAGTCCAAGGAGAACTCCTTGCTGGCTCCTTTGGCCGGCTCCTTCACGGGCACCACGTCCAATGAGGACGTGGAGATGTTGCTGCGGGTGCTGCCCGTGCTGGAGGCTGAGAGACGCTTGGTGTCAGTGGCCTTGGCCTCACGGTCCACTTGCGGTGGGACATCATAGATGTACTCACCCTCGGTGTCCACCGAGCCTTTGCCTGGGGCATGCAGGTCCCGAGGCACGTCATACACCTCCTGGGAGCTGAAGGCCGACCCCCCCAGCTTCTTGAGGCTAGGGGGCACGTCATAGATCTCATGGGAGAGCGATGGCTCGGGCACAGCTTTCCCAGCCACCGGTGGCACATCATAGACGTCCTCTGGCAGGTAGGGTTCCTGCTGCGTGAGGATGAGGGGGTGTCTGGAGGGGTCGAAGGCCTTCTGCTTGGCAAAGGCGGGGGGCACGTCGTAGGTCTCCTCCCGCACGGGGCCATCCGGCACGTCCTTGCTCACGGAGGGCGGGATGTCGTATACCTGCAAGGGCACCGTCAGTGCCGCCCCGGCTCCACGCGCCGCCACGCCAGCCCCACGGCTGCCCACAGCGCTGCTTGGCACCGGACGGCGCCCTGCGCGTGGGTGGGTGCACGGGGGCGAGCCAGCGCTGCGTGCATGGGGGAGACGGCCCTGCAGGCACGTGTACACACGTGGGAGAGCCCCGCACGTGCGTCAGACAGCCTGTGGCCGCATGTGCACGCACGGGAGAGCCGTGCACAGGCGTGTGCGTGTCAGACGCGGCCCTGCGTGTGGGAGCGCCGCGTGCATGGGAGGGAGGCTGAGCTGTCCGCACGCCTGAGGGTTAAGCTGTACCGTGGTGCACGTAGCAGCCACCTCTGAGCAGGCGAGATGGCACGGGCTGTGCACCAGGCTGGGGGCACAGGGAAGGGTGTCCCTTCTCTCGGGCAGGCTGGCATGGCCGTACCGCTGAGGCCACGGCACCTCTGGCCTCCCGTGTCCCCTTTGGTGGCCCAGTGGCCCCAGGGTTTCCTAGCAGCACTTACGGTTTGGTGCAGACTCTTCTCCACGCTGGGGGGCACGTCGTAGATCTCTTGCCCCGGGTCCTGCCCATTGGGACCCTTCACCGCCATGGGGGGGGTGTCATACACCTGGGGGAAGAGCAGGAGAGGGAGTCAGGAATAGCACGGGCCCCCACCTCATCCTGGGGGAGCAGGGACCTGCCTGGAAGGACAGAGGTACTAGAAGCAGCCTAAAGGATCCCAGCTCATTAATGTGCTCAGCCTTAGGCTTAATTCCCGCAGGTACGGATCCCATACTGCGCCAGAGCACCTCCTCCTGCCCTGGGGGTAGACACAGGCAGCCAACCAGTCCCACCACCCTGCAGGGACTCACCTCCTGGCTGAACTGGCTCGGGAGCCCTCCGCGGACGGGCGGCACGTCGTAGATCTCCTGGGAGCCCGAGGACAGGAGGTGGCGAGGAAAGTCGTATTCATCCTGCTCGCCCTTGGGGGAGTCGTAGACGTACACTTGCCCCACACGGGTGGGCACCAGCACCTGGCGAGAGGAAAAAGGGCCGAGATGAGCACTGCTGAGAGCCACCTTGAACGGTTGTCCTGGGGCACCGCCAGGCTGCCTCCCCCCTGCCCAGCCGTGCCCATCGCGGCCCCGAGAGCGAGGGCTGGGAAATGCCAGGTGGGCAATGGGTACCTGAAAGGACCCAGTCCAGCTCAGGTGCCTGCCAGCGCGACGCCTGTGCATGGCTGACTGTTCCAGCTCCCAGTGCTCGGATCTGGTTTGGTTGCCTCCCCAGGTCTGGGCAAGACTCGCCTTGCCTCGGTTTCCCCACCCAGCCTCACGGGGAGGACGTGAGACATTCACCTCAGCAAGAACAGCCCTGTTCGCCTGCGCAGGGCGAATCACAGCCCTGCAGGCAGCTGGCCGTAACCACGAGAAAGGGCAGGCTGGAGAGGGGGCAAGACCACCTCCTGCCACTCTGCTGTACCCACGTGCCCCAGGCGATGGGCAGGGGCAGGCGGCAGGGTCCCGGAGACCTCGGCCTGACTGTTCCCTTCCTCGGACACCAAACGATCCAGCACAGAGCCCTTGGCTTCAGCATCCCCGGGACAAAGAGGATCAGCCCGTGCCCCAGACGCTGACGCCAAGGCCCGGCGGGGGGCTCGAGGGTGGGTGCCAGAGCCGGGTGCCAGGCGAGGAGGTGCGCGACGAGGCCGCCCGGCACCAGGCAGCGTGTCGTGCATGCCCACGGGAGGGCGCTGCCCGGCCACGCATGCCGCGGCGGGCCGCGCCGCTGTCGCCACGCTCCTCGCAGCGACGCCGGGGACGGAGATGATATCACCGGTTATTTATAGCAGCGAGCCTCGGCGGGGCCTCGGCGAGAGACAAAGCCCAGCCGGCACGGCCCGGCTGCGCAGATGGCAACGGCCCCGCGGGCACGCGCGGCCCGGAGACCTGCCAAGGCCCATAGGGCGCTGCCAGGTGCCTGCCCACGGCTCGGTGCCCGCTGCCACGCCATGCCACAAACAGCGTAGGGCTCTTGACCTCCATCGCGTCAACCACAACGCCACACGCGATGCCAGCAGCGGATGCGGGCTCGGCTGGGGATGCTCAGCGCCGCTGGGTGGCGGGCATCCCTTTGGCAGGGGTTCAGGAGGAGCGCGGCGTGGCCAGCTGGGCATCTGGGCACTGGCAGCACCAGGCGGCTGCAACCAGTGACAGAGAGGTGGTGACGCTGGTAGGGAGAGCCCCGGCGTGCCAGGCAGCACAGGGGATGGCACGCCCTGACCCCAGAGGGGCACGTGAGGGCACCTAACACGCCTGCCCCATGCCGGCGGAGGGCGAGGGAAGCTGCCCGGCTGCAGGACACAATAGCAGCTGGCGTATAACCAAATCCAGAGGGCTCAGGCATCCTGCCCAGCTGGCACCACAGGGCAAGAAAGGCTGAAAAACCTGCAAAAGGGAGAGGTATTGGCCAGGTCTTCCTGGCATGGGGTAGCTGGAGGAGCACTGGTGCATCCAGGATGCTCCAGGGAGTGGGATGGCTCTCCCGGCTGGCAGTCATGGGCAAACGGCCCCCGCCTGGCACTGGCACCTGGGCCACTGCATGCCTGCGAGCAGCCAGCTCTGCCCAACCTTGACCAGCACCCAAGCACCGTCCCGCTCACATGCTGACCGCTGGCTACAGCCACTGCCCCGCACGCTGGGGACAGATGAGGACTTGCCAGGGCTGCCTGCCCGGCTGAGTGCCCAGGCCATGAGTCATGGGGTTTGGCAGTCCCTTTCACCGGCTGGTTCCCAGCAGCGTGAGTCAGGGCTGGAGGAAGTGCCATCTTCCTGGAAAACACGTTGCGGCGCTGCCTGCGTGCTGGTGAAGGCACCTCACTCCTTTTCCCGGTGAACAGAAAGCTCGTGTGCCAGGGCAGAAGCTGAGCGGGGAAGGAACCAGGCGTCTGGGCTCTAGGCACTAAGCCATCCTAGGCAGGGCCAGGCAGCAACGCACGAGGAGGATGCATCTTCTTCTCCGGGCACAGGGTGCTCAACCAGCGTGGAAGCGAGGCGCAGGTGGCAGCAGGGCCCTCCCATCACTCACAGACTAGCTCTGGCCAGCCCACCCCACCCGAGGGAGGATCCAGACAGGCAGTGCCTGGCTTGCCCCATGGTGCCAAGGCAGGGGTCAAGGGCACCGTGCCAGGGTCCCAGAAGTCAGGGAGAGGTTCTGGGGACAGACTGGCATGTGGCTCACCTGTGCCTGCTGCTCGCCCAGGTGGGCTTGGTGGCAAACCCAACAGCAGCTCCTACACACTCCCTGGCACAGCCTGCTCCCCATCTGTGCCCCCGGCAGGAAACCCCTGGAGTCACAGGCATTGGTGTTCAGCTGAGGAGCTTGAAGAAACATCTCAGCATCTGCTGAGTACCATAGGTACCTCTGTATCCTGGGTGTGGAGCCAGATCAAGGGGTGGAGGGGGATCTCCAACCAGCTCTTCATCTATCCGCATGGGCAGAGAGCCCAGTGCCCCCAAATCTGTCCCACAAACAGCTGACATGCCCTAGAAGATGCCTGCAGAGCCCACACAAACAGCCACCACTGAGAGACCAAGAGGACCTGAGAGCCAAACACTGTGCCAGGCGCGAGACAAATAGCCCATACCAACCAGGGCATTGCAGCCTGAGTGACTCCCACAGCGATGGGCATAAGGTACCAACCCAGTCCAAGAGACAGCAACAGGTAGGTAAGTCTGATAAGGGAGCTCGGTTGCCCTGGCATTCACTTGGCACTGTGGACCACAGAGAAACCAGAGCCCCAGCAACCCCCACCCACATCCCCACCACCCCTCACACCCACCTAAGGCAGGACCCGGACCCCCGTCCTACCTTCCCCTGGGGTTTGTGCCCATCCCGGCTCCTCATGTCCAACGATGGGGGCACCTGGTAGATCTCTTGAGCCAGGCCGACCGAGGGAGGAACTTGGTATATATCCTGGGGGGGGCTGGCAGAGCCCACCGGGTACGTGTCTGCCACTTGGCTCAGGGATGGGGGCACCTGGTAGATCTCCTGGCCGGGGCTGGAGAAGGCATGGGAAGGAGTCTGCTTCGGGTAGGTGGACGATTGCTTAGCTGGAGCAGGCGGGAACTGTCCGGCGGGCGCCGAGCCCGAGTAGTGGCCCTGCTGCCCTTTGCTGGGGACTGGTATCAGGTAGACATTGTCCCCTTGGGGTGGGTAGGCAGGGTGCATGGAGGTGTACTGGGAGGCGGGCGACAGCGGGGTGTAGCCCCCTTGGTGGTGATAAGGCAGAGCGGTCTGGGGCACCGGAGGCTGCGGCTGGGGTGGCACCTGCCCCTGTCCCGGGCCAGGCGCTTGCTGCTGCTGCTTCTTGTCGTACATGCCCACCAGGATCTTGAGGCGGTTGCCGGGCACGATGCCCTGACGGCCATGGAGGGAGCAGAGCCACCAGCCGTCCAGCCCCTGCGTGTTGCGTTCCAGCACAGTCATGATGTCGCCCTTGCGGAAGGAGAGCTCGTCCGGGGACTCGGCCACATTGTCGTACAGCGCCTTGGCCAGCACGTTCTGCAAGAGAGCCACACAGGGGGCACGTGAGCCGGCACCACCGCGAGCCCCTGCCGGGGATGCCCTGCCCTCCCGAAATCCCCACCACTGGAGTTGGGTGATGCTCCTGCCTGTCCCAAACTGGGAGAAGGGTGCTGGTAAATAGGACCCATGGGCCTCACCCCTCCCCAGGGGCGGCTGATGCCTGCTGCTGTCCCAGAGGCCACGCAAGCCTGGTGGTCCTGGTCAGGAGCCCCCAGGGCTCACCAAGGGGCATAGGCAGACACGCAGACCTCAACGCCCCCTTCTCTTCTCTATTAAGTCCTGGCTGAGAGGACTTTTAAAGGCTCTGGTTTCTCCTGATCACTCCGAGAGGTTAAATCTCAAGTCATGCCATCAGCCAAGGGTCATGCCCAGAAGATCTCAGCAGTGCCCCAAAGCCAGGCCAAAGCCCATGGGAAAAGTCTTCCCGACTCTGTCATTGCTTCTTCTGCCCACCCTCAGGTGCCTTGAGCTGGGAGAGCGCTGGGAGGGACAAGCATGGAGCAGGGGTGCCCAGCTGCCTGGTGTGCACATGGGGACTAACTTCATGCTCTCCCCAAATCCTGGGTTCCCCTCTCTTTCCCCAATGCCCAGGGCAGAGGCAGCAGGGTCCTGCCGGGCAGATCTCCCTAACACAGCTCTGGCTGACTTTTCGTCCCCACTCCAGTTCATCACATCCTTCCTGGAGGTGGTGCCGAGAAGGGGACGTGCTGGACCCTTCCGTGTCCCGCTCCAGTTTGGGGACCTCCTCTGCCTTTCCCTCCCCTTTCTGCCAGGCAGGAAGTGTCAGGGCAGTGAGTCAGCCACAGCCGGAGAATTCCCCACACCGGCCACTGTCCTGCCAGCTGCCAGGCGGAGGGCACGCGAGCACAGCCGGTTTCCTGCCCCCGGCCCCATCCCGCTCCGTGGGCACGGGGCCCGCAGCACAGCCGGCTGGCTCCCTGCCAGCGCTGCAGCACCCGGGGCACAGGGGTTTGGGACACGGAGGGCAGGTGAACGCGGCCGGCGCTCTGCCCTTTCCGAGAAGCGCAGGGCTGGCGGCGCTGGCTGTCACTGCGGCAGGCACGGGGCCAGCGGGGATGCTGCGACCCTCCTTGCCCGCACCCTCACCGCGCAGCGGCCACGGTGCGGATGCACCTGCGAGAGCTCGCAGAGGGCAACCGCTGCCTGCCTGCCCCGAGCGCCGCACACACGGCTTCTTTCCAACCACCGCTGCCCGAGCGCGCCCAGCCAGTGTGCGGGGATTTACCGGTGCCAGAGCAGCCTGGCTGGAGGCTCGCAGGACCTGCCATGAGCTGCCCCGGACTCACAAGACCACGTGAGAGAGCAGACAGCGGAGCCCCATCCCAACAGCCAAACGTGCTGGGTTCCCTGGTCTCCCCGTGCGGGAGCTGCCTGGCATGCAGCTTTCCGTGCTCTGCCCCGGAGCCGGCTGCACACGGCAGAGCCGCGCGCGCCCTCGCAGCGCCTCCCTGCCTGCGGAGCCCTTCTTGATGCCTGCTCTCAGCGCACAGCAGCGATCACGCTTCCCCGCCACCGTGCCTGCGGGCTGGCAGGGAAACTGAGGCACGGGCTGGGCAAAGGTGCTGGAGGGAGGTCACGGAGGACAAATGCCTCCTGCCCAAGAGGGAGCAGGCATGGCCCGAAGGGATCTCAGCCCAGCTCCACGAGCCAGGACCTGCATGTTAACACCTGCCTCTCCCACGGGTGGACGCAGCCCCGACCCGCTGCACAAGGGACAGCGGTGGCCTCGGGCCCAGGAGAGCTGCCAGAGCCACTCCAAGGGCGGGAGAACTGCCGTGCCCCAGCGCCAGCTCTGCCAACGGCCTTCCCAGGTCCCTGGGAGCAGGGGTGCTGCGAGCCCCCCGACGAGCCTGGCCCTGCTAACCACACACCCGCCAGCCCATATATGCCCCAATGACTTGCTGCCAAAGCAACCCAGCACCCCTTCTGCATGCTCCCAGCACCGTGGCCTGCCAGGCTGGTGAAGGAGCCACATCTCTGTGGGAACGGCACAGGTCCATGGACCCTCTTCTGCATTAGCTTGACGGCTGTTGAGGTTTTCCAGTGACCATGCTCACCCTGTCCAAAAGGCCCCCAACAGCGCACACCGTGATAGGAAAGACGGGGACCCAGGCCTGAGCCTGGCACGTGGTGCCAGCTCCTGTCCTCAGCGCTGCAAGGGCAACGGGGTGCGATGGGATTTGCAGGGAAATAACTTGGCTACTCCATGCCCTAGGAGATGCCAACAGGAGAGGCAGGAGGACTGGGTCTGGGGCAGAACAGTGACAATTGTTCCTCCCTCTGTCCTGGCAGAGGGTGGCAGCACGGGGCAGCCTTGCCAGGACATGACAACCAAAGTGCCTGCTCACCAAAGCACCTGCTGGAGCAGGGTGCACGGCACTGCCCTCCAGCCCCACTGGGCGCCCACCTCACCCTCTGCCTCCTGGCCCTTCACTCAGAGAGTTGGTAGGAAATTGGTATCAGCTACCAGAAAGATCCAGCACAACCCGCTGGGAGCTTTCAACAGCGCAGGGCTCTTTCTGCCAGATGTGGGCTGAGACAGCCAAACTCGTGACATGTAGGGCAGAATCACAGCCATCAGGAGCCAACAGCGCCATTGCAGGCAGATCCCTGGTTGGAGAGGTGGACTGAGTGCTTAGACTGATGGTTCATCCCTATCCCCTTCCCTATCCTGGCTGCTGGCAGCCTCCTGCCCCCTGTGTCAGTCCAGGGACCTCCAGCCCCTCCCAGGGAAATCCCAGCTGGTGCGGGAAGAATGGCTCGACCAGCATTCCTAGGACAGCGCGGGGGGCCACGAGGACACAACCCCCACAGGCGCTTAACTGGCAGTGACAGTCCCTTCCCATGGCCAGCAGCCCTCCAGGGTGCCCCGGCAGCGGCATGGGCTGCGGAGAGCTCCTTAGCCCCGCTGCCCCAGAGCACCATGCTCGCCCCAAGCCTGGAGAAACACCTCTGCCACCCCCCCGCAGTGCCAACGCCAGACAGGCCCGTGCCCTCGGTTTCCCAGGCTTTGCTCCCCTCCCGCAGCCCTCCAGGCTGATACACGGGGCCCGGCAGGCCATCCCGCGCCCAGGCACGAGGGGCCCGCGGGCGCAGCAGAGCTGGGGGACACGGGCAAAGGTCTCCTCAGCACCGAGGGGCTTTCGGGGCGCGTGATCACAGGGTTTACAGTGCAGCCCTGGGCCGGGGGTCTGCCTAGTGCGCTAGCAGCAGCGGAGACCACAGCTGGGGGGCACAGCACCCCGCAGCACCCACAGCAGGTGCCCTTCCAGCACATCTCCCTTTGCCATGGTGCCTTCTCCTCCCAGAGCTCAGCGACTGTGGGGCCCCAAATTGAAGGGACCTGCAGGGAGCCCTAAGGACCGGCAGAACCAGCTAGAGGTTGCTGAGCTGACAGGCAGGTCACAGCCGTGATGGGGCTTGACCATGTTAACCCAGTTCCAGCTGCCCAAAACACCCCGGGTGCTGTCCCGAGCACTAAGGGGCCCCCAAGCACTGCTTTTTGCCTATGAAACTCCCTTGCATCCCTTCTCCGCCAGATGCTGCGCTGCCGTCACCCGCCGGGCACAGACTGGCAGGTCTCTGCACCAGCAGACCAGGCAACCGTACGGCCGAGGCACCTCCGCTTTCCAGCTCGTCACTGCCGGAGCGGTGCGAACCCAGATTCTGCAGTCACGGAGACGTAAGCCAGCGCCCTTGGCACAAGCACCCTGGGACCGATGAGCCGCGAGCCAGGCTGCTCCCGTGGAGCCAACACCCTGCGCCGCCACCAGGAACCCAGGGCACGGCAGGCTAAGTGACAGGGCCAAGGCTGCGCACAGGACTTAGTGGCAGTGCAGCTGACAGATCTGGGAGCTCACAAGTCCCAGCCCAGTGCCCTAAGCTGGCACGATCCAGGACACGGGAAAGCACCCAGGGAGACAGCAGCCTCCAGTTGGGACTTGCCCACAGAGCACATCGAGTGCATTGGAGATGTTTGGGGAAGAGCTGTGCTTGCAGGGCATGAAAACCACAGGTACTTTGGCACGCCAGGTGCTGCCTGGTAGGAGCCCGGGGGCAGCCGGCAGAGACGGACGGCCTGGGCGCTGCATTTCTCTCTGCCCAAGGCAAAGGGGTGGGAAGAGGACTCTGCTCCGGGCTTTTCCATCTCCTCCCTGCAAGCTGCCCGCCTGACACCTGGTTGAACCGCCTGCTGTGGACTGTGCCCTGCCAGAGCCTGGCCCAGCTGCCAGGGGAAATTCCTGCCTGGAAAGGGGTGCTCAAGGGGCCTTCCCACCTGAGCAGGCAGACACCCACCTCCCCCCTTAGGAAGCGGCTGTGATGTCGGGGGATGCTGCCACAAGCAGAGAGCGGGACACAGTGGCATGGGGACAAGCGGCCTTCCCCACCGCCTTCCTCCCAGGAGCCACCCCCTGCCCCTCCTGCCTTCCCGGGGACAAAGGTTAACACCCCTCCCAACCAACAACAGGTGACACTCGGGGCTCGGTGGCACCACCGGGGAGGCAGCAGGTGTCCTGACTGCGCGGCAACTGCGCTTCACCTCGGCTTGGGTGCTCCCCAGCACGGCAAGGGTGTCACAAGGCCTGCACGTCCCCTCGTCCCGTCCCCCAGCTTTGGCCTCCCCGGGCTGATTAGCTCTCGGTGAATCATTAACAGCGCTGGGGCCGCGCGGCTGACGTGCACAGGAAGGGCATTCGCACGCCCACAGGAAGACCAGCCTTGCCGAGCTCTCGGCCCTCCCGGCCCTCGGCAAGCAGCGACCGGCTTCCCGCAGGGGCCGGCTAAACTCCGGAGGGCCGTGGAGCTCCCGGCCGGGGGGCCGAGCTGTCCCCCGCGCCAGTCTGCGTGGCACAGCCCTGGGGCAGAAAAGGGTCCCTGCCTGGCCATGCAGCAGCCCCCAGCGCCTGCTGGTGCCCGCGCGGGACTCCCAGCCCCTTCTGCCCACCCCTGAGCGTCCTCGCACCCCACTGACCGTGCTAAGCTCCTTGATCGCTGCCCCACGGCTGCCCCCAGGGAGCCAGCCCGGCTCCAAACCGGCTCCCCTGCAAGGACGCTGTCCCGTCGGCCGGATCCCCCCTCACCCCCAGCCCATCCGCAGGGCCATCGGTTACTGAAAAGAGCCAGGCGGTTTATACGGCCCCCGGTGCTGAGGTGACAGCCCCCATGTGGCCCTTCCCTACTGCACCCCAAAACCTGGTCCTACAGCCAGCCCGCAGCCGGGGGCCTCCGTGCCAGCAGCGCCTTGTCCTGGCTCATTTTGGGCAAGGAGCCCGGCAACCCCAGGCCCAGCCTTGGGGAGAGCATCCCAGGTCAGCTCAGCAGGCACGAGCCCAGGGAAGGGGCGCGACGGAGCAGCGAGCCACGGGGGGCTGGCGCTGACCCCATAAGCCCGGCGAGCAGGCGCCCCAGGTGGCTTGTGTCCCCCCGGGACCGAGCCCGCGGGGCCAAGCCCGTTGCCCAGGGCCCCAGCGGCAGCCGGCGCTGCCCGGCAGGCCTGAGGCCGGCAGCCGGGGAAGGGACTCTCCGAAGTGACGTCCGTCCGTAACGCTCCGAGCAAGAGCTCCGGGGGAGGCGAGCCGGGCAGAGGGACGGACGCGGGGCGGCCAGGCCCCGCTCGCCCCACCGCCCCCGCCGCAGTGGCAGCCCTTTGGCCGGCGGGAGCGGGGCCTAGAGCCCGCGAGCTCGTCACGCCGGTGCCCCCGCGCAGCCGCGGGGCCGCGGAGCCCCCTCACCCGGGGGCTGCGGCCGCCGGGATTTTCCACTCGGACTTGCCTCCCCCGCTGCGGCGCGCAGGGCCCGGGCGCAGCCCCCCGGCCCCGCCGGCCGCCCCCGCCGCCCCCTCCGCGCCGCGGGGCCCAGCCCGGCCCGGGGCTCTGCCGCGGGGGGAGGCTCGCGGCCGCCCGCGGGGCCTCCTTGCCCCCGGCCCGCCCCGGCCCCGGCCCGCCGCCCCGCGGGGCCCCGGCCGGGCTGGGGGCCGCCGCCCCGCGCCCCCCCCCCCCCCCGGCTGCCACGTCTGAGGGCGGCGCGGGGCCTCCCCGCCGCGGCGGCTCGCCAAGGTCACCGCTCCGGGCGCCGCCGGCCCGGCCCGGCCCCGCTGCCCCGGCCCGGCGCCGCCGCCGCCCGCGCCCCGTTGTGCCCCGCGGGCGGCCCCGCCGCCGCCGCCGCCGCCGCCCGCACTCACCAAGTAGTTCATTTTCCTGCCGCGGCGACACGGGCAGGCCCCGGCCGCGCGGCGCGGAGGGAAAGTTGCGCGCGGGCTCCCCGCCGGCCCCGGTCCCGGTGGCGGCGGCGGTGCGGGCGCCGGCGCGGCTGCCCTAGCGCGGAGCCCCCGCGGGCCGGGGCCGGGGCCGGGGCGGCGGCGGGCGGCGCGGCCTGGCGCGGGCGGGCGAGCGGCGCTCTGGCGGCGGCCGCGCCGTAGGTAACATTATAGCGCGGTGCCCAGCCCGGTCCCGGCAGCCCCCGCCGCCCGCCCATTGGCTGCCGGCGCCGCCGCGGAGCGGGAGGCGGCGCTGCTGCGCCCGCCGCCGCCGCCGCCGCCGCCGCCGCCGCCGCCGCCGGGGCCTGCGCGCCGCCGGGCTGCTGCTGCCGCCGGGCTGCGGCCGCGGGACGGGCGCGCCGAGCCGAGCCGAGCCGAGCCGAGCCGAGCCGAGCCGAGCGGCCGCAACGGTCGCAACGGCTGTAACGGCCTCAACCGCCGCAACCGCGGGGGTGGGGAGGGAGTGGCCGTAACGGCTGTAACGGCCGCAACGGGCGGGGGGTGTAGCGGCCGTCTAGCGGGCACCTAACGGGCGGGGGGGGGAACGGGCGTGCAACGGGTGTGTAACAGGCACACGTGTGTGCAATGGGGCTGTAATGGGGGGGTGGGCATGTAACAGGGATGTGTGTGTGCAATGGGTGTGCAACGGGGTTAACGGGTGTGTAACAGGGATGTGTGTGTGCAGCGGGTGTGCAGTCGGTGTCTAACAGGTTAGCAGGTGTGTAACAGGGATGTGTGTGTGCAACAAGCATGTAACAGGCACGCATGTGTAATGGGGGTGTGGGTGTGTAACAGGCATGTTTGTGTGCAGCGGGTGTGCAATGGGTGTGTAACAGGTCAATGGGTGTGTAACAGGTGTGTGTGTGTGCAGCAGGTGTGCAATGGGTGTGTAACAGGTGGGATGTGTGTAGCTCGTGTGTAATGGGCAGGGGTGTGTGTGCCATGGGGGTGTAATGGGCATGTAACAGGCAGTGTGCGTGTGTGTGTGTGTAACGTGTGTAATTGGCGGGGGGTGTGCGTTACAGGCATGTACCAGGAAGGGGTGTGTGTGTGTGTATGTAATGGGCACGTCAGGGGTGTGTGGCAGGCGGTGTGTAACAGGGTATGTGTGCAGTGGGTGTGGGGGCGCTTGTGTGTAATGGGCATCTAATGGGTGGGGATGCACGTGCGTAAGGGGCGTGTAACAGGCAGATGTGTGTGTAACGGGTGTGTAACAGGCACGTGATGGATGGGGGTGTGTGTAATGAGCAGGCAGGGGGTGTTGTGTGTAACAGGCGGTGCGTCTAGGGGAACTATGGCTGCGAGTGCGTGTAAGTGTGTAACGCGTGGGGTGTGTGTAAGGTGTGTGCACCACAGGGAGGGGTGTCAAGAGCAACGGGTGTGAAAAAGGTGTAGTGGGGCTGCGACAGGCGGAGTGCAGCGGGCACGTACTGAGGGGGTGCGAGGGGCTTTGCCGTCACTCCGCGGCCCTTCGCCGCACGCGGACGGCTCGGGGTTCGCAGCTCTCGGAGCGAACTGCCGCCGCATCTTGGGCGCCCCGAGCCCGGGGGGCGCCGCCTTGGAGCGCGCCGCTGCCGCCGCCGGGCGAGGAGCAGATCAGGCGGCCGGGAGGTATCGGCGGTGGGAAGCGCCAGGAGTAAGAAACCGCTCGGGACTTTCTCCGGGTAGAGGGCAGCCGGAGCACCAACGGCCAGCGGCGGGCGTCGCTGCCCTTACGCCGCCTCCCGGAAGGTTGGTTCGCGCTAGGTGTGTTTGTTTGCCTTGGCGGGTTTAGGGAGCTCGGCTCCGACCGTACCTGCCTCCCTCTGGCACTCGCCCAGGGCGGCGCTGGCGTTCCCGCCTACGGCCCCCGGCGGGCTGCGGCGGCAGCAAAAATGTGTTGGGTTCGAACGTTCCTTCTCTCTTTATCGTTCCTTTTCCCTCTCCTCAATTACCCACGTGAGCCGCGGCCGTGCACCCGGGCAGCTGTGAGATCTCCGGAGCGGTTCGTGCCGCCGGAGCCCATGACTTTCCCCCCGCAGCCTTCGCCCATCCGCAAACCGTGGGCAGACGCACGCAGCCTCCCGGCGCCTCGTGGCCTCGCGCCGCCGGTGCGTCTTCAGCGTCAAGGGCCGCGTCCGCCAGCTGGCGACGGGATCGATCCCACGCGATGTCGCGCCATCCCCGGCAGCAGCCTGGCTGCCTTCACAAGATGCGCAGGCGGCGGGGTGCTCCGCTCCAGGGCGGCTCTCTGGCGCGTTCAACGGCTCGCCAACGCCATGGGCCGGGGCAGCGCCGGGCAGGACCCGGCGTGGGGCCGTGAGCCGTGCGCCCCGCTCCCCACCCTGCGTGCGCCCGCTGCGTCTTGCCGGTGCATTCGAGCAGCCCAACCGTGCAGCCTGCAGGCGCCCGGCGAGTCCAGGCTTGACGCGGCCGCGCGCCCCCCCGGCTGCGGCAGCGTGCTGAAACAGGAACCCTGCCTGCTGCCAGCCCGCAGCTGGCGCTTGGGGCAGGGCTGCCGCGCCGGGCGCTGGCGCCGAGGGCTGGGAGCCGGCGCGAGGCTGCGGAGCACCACGAGCGCCAGCAGCTTGTGCGAGACGCGTGCGCGAGCCGCACAGCCGCGTGCGAGCCGCAGACAGGCACAAGCCGCGCAGACGTCTGCGAGCGGCGTGGCTGGGTGCGAGCTGCGGGACGCGCGCAAGCTGCACGGCCGTGCACGCCGACGGTGAAGCCACGGTGAGAAACGAGCATGCACCAGATGGAAACACAGCCCGGCGGCGAGCTGCGGGCACGAGACACGTGACTCGGTGGCACGGCGCGCGTGCCCAGCAAGCGCGGGAGCCAGGCGTGCTGCCCGGGGCAGCGGGCGAGCGCCGCGGGTGCGTGGCGGCATGCGAGGGGTGGCCGGCAGCCACGCGAGCGCCCACGGGACGGCGAGCGTGCGTGAGCGCACCGGCAGCGAGCGAGCAGGCGCGCTGGCCAAAGCACGTCAGGAATGCACCTCTTCCCGTGAACATGCCTCCCGGCGGCGCGTTCCCCGGCAATGGCATTTCCTCTCTGGCAGTCTCGCCCTTGGGGGTTACCTCTGCTCTGTGCCAGGGAGCAGCGGAGTCGAGGCCAAATTGCAAACACGTGCCGCCCCCCTCCTCTCCCCGCACCTCTCGCATGCAGCTCTCGCTGCATGGCCCGGCCTCGCCAGCAGCCTCGGGCTCTGGCGCCGGGCAGCACGGAGGCCCGCCAGCATCGCCTCCCGGCATTCCCAGCTCCGGCTCAGCCCCGCTAACCTCCCCTTGCCGACAGCCTCTGTGTGGCTCACCACGCGTCCCTTCACTTAGTAGTAAACCCCTTGCTGATGGCTGGGGAAACTGAGGCATGGGAGTGGCAAAGCGCCACGCGGCAGCGGCCGCTGGGTGCGAGCAGCATCTGCCGAGAGCAGGGGCTGCGGTCGTGCTCGAAAACCGCAGCCGCCCCAGAAGGCAAAGCCGGAAGACCACAGTTTCCTCCTCCCAGTGACAGGAGCTGCTGGCGGTTCGTAGCGCGGCGGCCGAGCTGCGCCGGCAGCGCTGGCTCTCCCGGGGCCGCAGCAGGTGCCCCGGGTGCGGAGACGCACGTCGCATCCTGCCTGTGCCGCCGGCCGCCTGGGGCCTGGCGAGGCCGCGTCGCCCGACACCCGTCCGCCAGGCCATCCCCCTTTTGGGGATCCTTGGGGTCCCAGCCCTCGCTGCGGAGCAGTTTCCCCTCAATTCCCAGGTCCGGGAGTCCCGGGGTGCTGCAGAAAGCCCGTGTCCTGCTTCAGCGACTGCTCTTGGCTCCCGGCCCCTGTGCGTCCGTGATGACAGCCCCAGCAAAGAGCGGGAGGAACGGACTTTTCAGGTTATTACATGGAAGAGGGGATTTTCTCCAGCTCCCCCCAGGGCTGTGGCTCTGGGGCCAGGGCAGTGCCCAGCCTGGCTGTGGGCATCCCCGGAGAGACGATCCTGAAGGCTGGCTTGGAGCGACCCACGTGCCGCAGCCTGGAGCCCTTGGGAGAGCGGCTGTACCGTGGCTTTCCTCGCTCCCGGGAAACCAAGGCATGGCACGGCCAGGGCAGCCCGCAGGAGCAGACGGCGCAGCAGCCTGGCAGGGCCTGCGTGCGCGGGGCTGAGCTCTGCCGGGAAGGGCTGCCGGCATCCCGGTGGGGCTTCGGAGCAGGCACAGCACCTCTTCCCCTGCTCTTCCCCCCCAGCTCGCTCCAAGGCAGCGAGGGGCCGGGCGGGAGGGTTGCTCCGGCTATAAATAGCTGCAGGTCTTCGATCGCATGGTGAGCCGGCCTTTCCTCCGGCTCCGCGCGAGGGGAGCCACGGCCGGCACACGGCCTGGCTGCGCCCGTGCCGAGCGGCCCTCCGTCTCTTCTCCTCCTCCTCTCCCTTTTTTCTCCTCCCCTCCTTTTTTTCCGTCTGCACGACCAGAGCTGGCGGGCGCTGCAGCGCGGCGCTGGTAGTTGCAAGCTCTCCGCCAGCTCTTCTCCCGCCGCGGCGGATCAGACGAGGGCTTGGCGTGTTTTCCTTGGAAACTCTGAGCACACGCGGACGCGAGGGCCCGGCCGGCGCGGCTGCGCGAAGGCTGCGAATGCCTCTCCTGTGCTGCTTGTGGCTGCGGCTCGCACAGCACCCGGCTCCTCGCGCCCCTCCGCCTTGCCCCGCGGTGCTCCCGGGTGCCGCGGCTGGGTCTGCTCGCGGCCCCCCCGGACGGGGACGCGCATGCATGGATGGACAGACAGCCGGGGGCAGGATCTGGCCAGCCCGTGGAGTTTCCCTGGGGAAACCGCAGCCTTGGGCGAGGGGGAGCTGGGGTGTTTGCAGCGGGCCAAATCCTGCAGTCCTACAGCCTGGGGGCAGCACCGACAGCCGGTCTCCCGTGGCATCTCTCGTGGCGGTTGCAGTCCATCCGGCCCGGCCCGGCTGGAGGGGATCCGGGGAGCAAAACCTCAAGGAAGCGGGGAAGGGCCAGTGGGTCCCCCCTCTGCGCCCCTGGTTGTCCCCGCGGCGGGTGCGAGCCGCAGTCCCCGGGCCAGCCCTCGGCAGGGGCACGCCGCTGGCTCCGGGGGGGGGGGAACGTGTTCGGGAAGGCCGGCGCAGGGCCCGCGGGTGGCCGGAGGGTCGGGCCTGTCCCCCGCCTCCCTGGCACTGGAACGTCTTCAGCCGGCAGCCGGCCGGGCTCGGTGGCACAGGAAGCAGCTCAGAGCAGCCGGCAGCGCCTCCGTCCTCCCCCGCCGACCCTTTCAGAGCAGCCGGCAGCGCCTCCGTCCTCCCCCGCCGACCCTTTCCCCATCCTTGATTCTCCCCCCCCCCCCGCCCCGGTCCCCAGCTGATTGCAAACGATGCAGAGCAGCCCCTGGGCTACTCGTAGCCAGGCCCTAGCCCAACCCGCCGGGCGCCGCCGCTCTGCCCGGCAGCAGCCGGCCCCACGCCGTGCACGCGGCTCGTGGGCGTCCGGGGGCTCCCGGATTTGCAGGAGCCTCTGCCCCGGGCAGGTAGCAGCGCTGGGTTTGGCTCGTGGCCCAGGAGCTTTGGGGCTTAAAAGCGCCAGGAATTGTTTTTACCCTTCCATCAGATCCGAGCGCCCCGCGGCTATGTTTGACGCCGGCCGCTGTGTCGGAGCCAAGATCGCTGCCTGGAGCTGCCGAGCACCCGGCGCTGGCAAAGGCTCCCTGCAACACCCCGGTTTCCATCATCGCAGCGCTGTCAGGAAGCGCCCGGCGGGGGGACAGGCAAGGGCACGTTTCCCTTCTGCTCTCCCCACCCCTAAGGAAATCAAATGCCAAAAAGAAAACCAAAAATGCAGCGCTAGGGGCCCTGTTGCTCTGAGGAGCGCTCGGAGCCGGGTTCGTGCAGCTGGAGCGTCCCCGCGGAGGGGCTCGGCCGAGCTTGCACCTCCCCGGCCCTGGGGGCCCTCAACCCCCCCCCCCCGTCCTGCTAATTGCCCCGGGTTAACGTTTCGCAGCCCTAATCCAGCGGAGCCTGCAGGCAGCGCACAGGGGTGCGTGTTGTCGGTCAGCGACGCCCCAGAAGCAGCCGGCCCCGACATGCGCCCGAGCGGCTCCCGGTGCGTGCGGCAGCGGCCACGACGCTGGGCACCCGCCGCACCTCCGCTCTTTGCCGGCGCAGGCGAAGGCCGATGTGGCCGGGAGTTTCGGGGGATGCTGCTTGGGATGCAGGTTGCCCCAGCAACGGTTGCTGTAGAAAACACGCAGCAGCGAAATTTCCAGGCATATTCAAGTGTCCGTCACCGTCGTCCGGAGAGTGCCCTGCGTGCCGGCGGGCTGCCGTGTCACTCGTGGGAAAGCAGGAGAAGGATTTTCCCTGCCTTGCCTGCCCCGCCGTGCCGGGCGGGCGTTTCGGTGAACGTCTCTCCACCCTCCGGCAGCAGCTTTGGAGCAAGGCGCGCTGGTGGATGGGGCACGGTGCTGCATCCTGGCTCCGCTGCCCCTGCCGGGTCACCGCCATGTCCCCTCTCCCGGAGGAAGGGCCGTGCCTCCGGTGTGGGGCACGTTGTGCTGGGCAGCGAAAGGCCCCAGTGGTTCAAAATCAGCCCTTTCCGCCGGGCGATGCAATGGGTCCCCCAGCCCTGCTCAAAACTGTCGGCACCGTTCAATGCGACCCGGGTTGCGGCGGCGCTCGGGGCCTCATCCCAAGCCGCCCGCCGGTGGCTCCGGCGCGCAGCCCCCCCTGACCTGGCAGTTGGAAAGCCACCTCCGGACTCCTGCAGCGGCAATAGGATTACACGGGGCTGAGCCTCCTAGCACTGAACGGAGAAATAAATCCTATAAGGCAGTATGGGATTTATTAGACTTCAATATTCTGGAAATAATGAGGACGTTTCTCCTGGTTTGTAACATCATGGGACCCAACGGGATCACAACAAGGATTTATCCCGATGCCTTTCCGAGGCATCAGGTAGTTTTTCATCTGAGATGAACCGGAGGGGGCAGGAAAAGGCACACGGAAGCTTTTCGTGAGCTTAAAAGCAGATCTGGTCCTTTCAGGTTTAACAGGGTTGGGGCCGGCAGTTCCTCCCTGCCTCTCATTGCCCGAGGTGGAGAGTCGTGTGACCGCCTGCGCAGCCTCGCCGCGGGCTGCCGACCCGGCCCGGCCCGGCCGGAGCATCAGGGAAGGCTGCGGGGCCACTGGCTCCGGCACCGCGCTCCGCACTCGGCCCCGCTTGGCGCCGCCTCGGCACGGCACCCGGCGGAAAGCAGCCTGGCGCCGGGTCCGCCAGCCGCGCCGCGAGCGCTCCCTGCGTGGGCGCCGGCACGGGCCCCGGCGGCGGCCGGGAAGCAGGTCCCTGGTGCTGCAACCCTGCGTATCTCCTCCCCGCGCGCACCGCCGGGAATTGCTTCTCCGGCTGCCGGGAGATGCCTCCTGGGCCGGTCCCGAGGGTGCTGAGCTCTGCTTCCTTCCTTCCTTCCTTTGCAAGCTGCGAGGCTTCGTGCCGCTTTCCACCCTGCGGCTCTGCCAGCCCGAAACCCCAGCGCGCCGCTGCTGCGACCCGCCGCAGCCCGGGGCAAACGCTCTTAACCTCCTTCCACGCCGAGCGCGAGATATTTATTCCTGCACGTTGCTTCCTATTGCTGAACCAGCTGGAAGCGCGAGACAGGACGTTACCTCTCGGGCCACGATTCCCGCGTTTCCTCCCCGCGAGCTGCCTTATCGGAGCCTGCCGAACGGCTCAGTAAATTCCAGCTGGCGGGCCTCCTTCGCCCGCGCGCTTAACTCCTTGCGGGCAGGCGGGCGCGCGGGCGGGCGGGTGCCGCGGAGCCCCGTTCCCCCTGCCCTGCCCTGCCCTGCCGCGGGCGGGGGACGTGCACGGGCTGCCTCGGCGGGGGCAGCGCCGGCGTCCCCTCGCCTCCCAGCCGGCGTCGGGGATCGCCCCCGCGCGCAGCCCCCCGGCCCACCTGCCCCCGGCCGCGGCGGCGGGGGGCGGCCGACGCTCCGGGACCCGCGGCGCGGCCGTTCCGGCGGGGCGGCACAATCGGCGCCTTGTCTCGGGGCCGAGGCGCACAAGGGGCCCTCAGACGGCCGGGGAGGGGGAGCAGCCGCGCCGGCGGGCTCCTCCGCCCCCGAGCCGAGGGTCGGGCCGCCGGCGACGCCTCGAGGGCCGAGGTTTTCCCAAGCGAGGGAGCGGCGCCGGCGGCCGGCCCTGCCTCCCTCCCCAGCTGCTGCCAGCAGGGCCCCAGGGGCGGCGCGGCCGGGCGCCTGCGAGGGCTCGCGATGGGCACGGCGCGGGAGAGGGACCCGCAGCGCGCGGGGGCTCTTGCTAGGGGTCCGCCGGGCTCTGCCCCCATCGCTGCGCGGAGGGAGGTGATTCCGTAGAAGCGCAGCCTGCAGACGGTGAGGGCCGAGTCCCCGCCGCCGTGGGCAGGCGGCAGCCGCGCGAGGGGCTCTCCCGGCCCCGCCACCCCCCGGCGCCGGCTCGGGCCCCGGCTCTCCCGCGATGCAGACGGCTGCCGGGTACCGGGCCCCCCCCTTCGTGGGAAGGCGGGCGGGCGACGGATATAGCCAGCAGAGCGGGGTTATTTATTTTTTTTTCTTAAGCAGCCGAGGCCCTGTTTTCTGGAGACCTGTAAATCACTCCTCGTCTTCAGGAAAGAGAGGCAAGAAATCCATGATCCAACCGAGAAAAAACGCAGGCCACTGGGGAGCGCAGGCGGAGGAAGCCAGGAACCGAGCGAAGGCTGGAAGCTGCCTCCCGACCGGCGCGCCGAGCCCGTCCGAGCTTGCAGCGCCGGGAGCGGGCGCCCGCCAGCCCCACACACGCCGGGCTGCCTCCCCGCGACGAGAGGCCTGCGGACACAACGGGGCCCGGCGCTCGGCGCACGGGGTGGGAGCCAGGGTGCTCGGCCCCGTTTTTAGCTTTTGCGCCGTGCTCTGCTTGGAGCAGGGAGCCGGGCTCCAGGAAGCTTCCCGGCCGGCCACGGCTTTCCTGAGGATGCACCTCTTCTCCCAGGTGGCCGGCTCGGCCTCGCGAGGTGCTGGGAGCAAGCCCGGCTCCGAGGGCAGGCGCCGTGGGGAGGACACCCCCGGCAGGCCGGCGGGGCTGGGTGACGGGGGCGGCAGACCTCTGCGGACACTCAGCCCGGCGGAGAGGGGAGCTGCGGCTCTGAGCCACTGCCATTTGGCTGCAGTATTCCAGCAGGTCAAGTTGCTTCCAAGACTTCAAAAATTTCCACTTTTGCTCAGCTTAAGGAAAGAAAAGAAAAAAAAAAAAACCTGGGAGAAGAAAGGCCGGAGCATTTCTGGAGAGCAGAGCTGGAAGGCAGGGTCCCTTAAGCCGGCGGTCACCGATCTTCCCGAATTAACAGCATGCCAGTGGGGATGAAGGTGGCTCCTGGAGCCCCATAACAGTCCGCCCCATGGCAGGGCTTCTCGCTCACCTCTTCTGGCTTATGCTCCTCGGCTCCCACCACGGGCCCCGGGGGAAATCCCTCCCGCGCCGTAAGGAGGGTCCCCTGGGGCTCTCTCCGAGGAAGGGCGCAGTGACGGAGGGGGCCCGGAGCAGGGCCCAGGGTGCCTGCACAGGCCTCTTGCCTGAGCCATCTGAAGGCAGATGCAGGATGGCAAAGGTGTATCACCCCCCCCCCAGGCGGGGAGTTTCGCACGACCGACTGCCACGGGACAGGGACAGGTTGGTGCCCCTGGCCTGTTCTGCGGGAGCTCGATATCCCCCCGTTCCCTCTCAGTTCAGCTCATGCTCATACCTAACGCACAGAATTATCCTTCACGTCTAACCTAGTTTTCACCCCAAGGGACGCCAAAGTGCTGCCACGCTACGGGAGCAGAATCAGCCCTAAAACGCAGCTGCGTCGGACGTCCTGACACAGCAGCCAGGCGGCGGCCGCTAGCAGCCAGGATGCCCGCGCCACAGCAAGGATTCGGGTCAGCAGCCCTTGGGAGCCGGGTGCCCGGGAACCCACCGTCACCACCGCGGTCCTGTGTGGGGCCGGACCCCCGCTGACACCGGCACCCGCGTGACACTGCCCTTCCCCACCGCCATCTGCCCAGCTTGCGAGGCCCCACGGCGCGGCAAAAGGCGAGCGATTTCCTCGGCTGCCCCGAAGCGCGCGCCGGAGCGCCGCTGGCTGGCGGGTCGGCTCCCTTTGCAGCCGGCTCGCGGCGCAGGGCGGCTGCCCGGGGCCGGCGGACGAACACTGTCCAAGCGCATCTCAGGCCCGCATGGTCTCACCGCTCCTTTACGAGGCAGGAACGCGCCGTCCCTTCCTCCTCCACCCCCTTGAAGATGGGAAAGAGAGGCGCAGAGCAAATGGGAAAACCTCTGCGGAGTCACCCAGGAGCCCGGCTGTCGGGGCCTCCGAGGTCCGGCACAGCGGCTGGAGGCGCTCCACGCCAGCCAGGAGCCGCGGGACACGGCCGCGGAGCTCAGCAAGGCTTCCCCCCGGCTCTGCAGCAGCTCAGCACCGGCAGGCACTGCAGCCTCCCTGCAAAGGCTCCCTGCGCACCCATTCGGGGGCCGGGGGGGGCAGCGGTTTTTTCAAACAGCGACAAAGCTGGCTCAAAAGCATTCGGAGATTAAAACGCTTCATCGGCCACTTTGTTTCTGTGAAATTTCAGGCTCATTTAAGCAGGTCAATAATAGTTTATTCTGTGCATAGCAAGGCGCCAAAGGCTGCAGCTCCCCATTAGCACGCGTGGTTTTGTTCTCACCTGTCCCGCGCCATCCGCACGGCAAGGGCTGACGCAGCAGCGAACGCGCGAGTCCAACGCAGAGACCATGCTCAGAGCCACGGGCAAGGGCCTGGCAGCAGCGCGCATCGCTCGCTCTGCTAGCGCCCTCCGAAAGCAGGCAGGATAGGGCTCGGGCCTCTTTCCTCCTGGCATGGCGAAAACGCAGGAGATGGCCAGCACTGCCCTGCCGAGCCGGCTCGGAGGATCCCACAGGGAAAGGGCATTTAGCAAGAATATTCCTGCATTGCCATGACTTAAATGGGTTTCTTTACTCCTGCTCAGGGCAATTGCTCTAACCACCACGCTGCTATCAAGACGGACGTCATTACCCGGCTGTGCAGGCCCAGGTTGGGACCTGTGGGACTGGGCATCTCTCAGCAGGGATTTTCACAATTGCAGTCTGGGATGGACACACGTTACCGTACTTGACCCTTAATTTCTTTTCCCATCTACAAACTGAAGCCTGTGCCTTTGGTCTGTTGGCTGGAAGCAGCTTCAAGGCAACGGTCTCCTCCCAGACGCCCAGCAAGTTCAGGACGTAGGTTCCCGCTGCGCCTCCCAAATAAGCCACGCTGCAGGCACACACGAGCATTGGGATGGATCGCTTTATTCACGTGCACGCTCGGATCCTGGCCCGCCCTGACCGCCGCAGCTGCTCCCGTCTTCTGGACAGAGTGAACAAGGAAGGATTTCTTCATCGGCTTGCTTAAAAATCCCCCAGTATCCTCAGAGCCCGTAAACACGTACAGACAGTCCGGCTTTGTCTGGGCGAGAGCAGACGCAGGGGCTGGGAAGGCTGCGGGGCTGGCTGCGCCGGAGAGGGGCGAGACGGGCTGCAGGGCTGGCGCCCGCACAGCAGCCACGAAACCTTCCCGCGGCTCCAAGTGGCTCTTGCAATCAAACGCGCTAGCGGAGCCGCTACCGGCTTTTCTGGCTCTGCAGGCGCGCGGGCACCAGCGCCCACCAGAGAGAGAAGCCGTGGCCGCCCTCCCCTCGCCGAGCGCCAGGCCGCGGCCCTCGGCGCGAGCCCCCGGCTCCAGGCCGTGCCGGCTCCCAGCCCGCCCGGCTCCTCCCTCTGCCAGAAGCACGCGGAGCTGGCAAGGCATCAGGGCCGCAGTCGCTCCTTGGGACCCGGCGCTCGGAGAGCAGCCTGCCAGAACCGTGCCAGTCGCCTCCGTCATCTGCTGGGCGATTTAACCCTCAAAGTGCCCCCTGCCCACCGACAAATACCCTCCCCAAACTATTACAGTAAAAGGAAAAACCTGTTAAGATACAGGCTGAGTCTTGGGTAGAGAACGGCTTCTGCGCCTTGCGGTCGGCGGGCGGCCGGCAGCCCCCGGCCGGTGCTCAGGCACAGAAGTGAGCAGGATCGCCCGCGGCCGCCCAGGCCCCTCAGGGCTTCATCCTGCTCAGCCTGATGTCGCGCTCGATCTCAAACTGCCTGTGGTCCACCCGCTCCAGGAACGCTTTCCTCTCGATGTACCTGCAGGGAAGCAGAGAGAGGCGGAGACGCTGTGAGCGGCGCCCGCAGCGGCCAGCGCTGCCCCCAGCCCGGACGCGGCGAGGCCTGCAGGGAAGAGCAGGAAGAGAAGATGTCATCCACCTCCCTCCCTCCCTCCGCAAGCGCCCATCACCGTGCTTAGCATCGCCTGCAGACGCGAAAACTGCTGGGCGCCTCGTGCTGGGCTCAGAGAGGAGCCTCCCTGGCGCGAGGGCCCTGCGCCCTGCAGCCTGGCGTGAAGTCCCGGAGCAGCAGCCACGCTCCCGGACACAGCAGAGCTGCGGCTGTCGGTCACCCCCGTCACCCACGGGCTGGCCGGAGCTGCGCGCTGGGTGCTTCTCACCCAAACGCTTCTTGCGCCTGAGAAACGACCCTTACCAACAGCTCGGAAGGGCTCAGGGCAGGGCTCCTTGGAAACCCTCTGCGGGAGAGGGCTCGGATGCTGCGCTCCCTGCTTCCCAGCCCAGCCTGCCGGGCACCTCTCCGGCCCAACCGCAGCAGCACGGCCCATGACACGGACGGGGAGCACCAGGGGTGCAAACCAGCACCCGGCAAGTCTGCAGCACGAGAGGGATTTAGGCCGGGGGGTTCCTTGCCCCAGCCTCGCTCCCTAACCACTGCTCAGTATTTACTTCCCCCTCCCAGCGAGGCACCTAAGACTGCTGCAAGGAAGCAAGGAAGCAAGCAAGCGCGCGTGCGCCCGCAGAAAGCATCTTGCCATTCATTAAGGACATGCAGCTGAATTTTAATGTACTTCGCTGCAAACCCTTGCCACAGATAGCCTGGGGCTGTGCTACTAATTAACCTACAGAGGGAGCGAAATTGCAATTCAAAACAGGAGCTGTAATTGAATCATCACAATTGTTTTGCATTTGTTCCACAGTGGCAAACGTTCAGCTGTCATGACAAGGTCATTACACTCGGCCCGGGAACGACGCACGATGCACGAGCCCCTGCGTTCGGCTTCTCTCTGCCGGTAACCGCTTTTCACGCGTAGCGGCCGGTGCCTGCTAAGCAGAGAGACCCACGCTCTGAAAGCAACATCGGAGGCTGCAAGCTGCTCAGAAGCAGGCGGGAGGGAAGGTGAATCCTGCAGTCTCTGCGGGGTTTTGGAGCTCCTGGGTATGGGCACCTTGCATGAAGGTGCCTGAGGACCGAAGCGCACATGAAAGCCCCTTCCCATCCCCAGGAACGGTCTCTCTAGGATGGAGCTGCTGCTCTTTCTTTGCTAACGAGGCCTCTGCTTTCCGTTGCAGTTATCCAAACGGACCGAACGCGCTCCAACAGCCAGGGTGCCGTCGCCCTTGCTGCGAGGGCTGGCCGGCACCAGACTCCCGCTCCTGTGGGCCAGCCCTGCCGCCCACCTCGTCGCTGGCCGGCCAGGCGGCATTTGAAACGAATTAACTCAGATTTGTTTCAACGACGGATTCTTCCCCGTTCTGTCCCACGCCTCCCCGCCACCGTCCTCTCTGCATCGCGGCCCGAGCCTGCCGCGGGCTGACAGAACTGGGTCAGCTCAGCCCTGCCGGCTCGCGCGCAGCCTCCGCGCCGCCGAGCACGGGGTCCCGGAGACGACGGCGGGGCTCGGCCAAGGTTGTTGCTGACCGCCGGCCCCTCGTGGCCCATGCCTTGAGCCCCCTCTCCCCCCGCCGGCTCCGGAAAGGCGGGCAGGGGAGTGTCGCTTCCGTTTTTCCGCAGGAGCGCGGAGGTAACCCACTCCTGAGGCAGGGCCAGCAGAGGCCACGGGAAGGAAATGGGGGGGAATAGTGAAACTTATATATTACAATGTGTCATATTGTCTGGCTGGGTGGTTTTCCTCCCCCTCCTCCGCTAGACACCAAGGTCGGTCGGAGGAGCTGAGGACGACCTGCCTCCCGGCGCTCCGCAGGGACGGAGAACGGCCCCGCAGACCCGCGCACCCTTCTGCTGCGTCCGAGCAGTCGGGGAAACAGGGCAAAACAGCGGCCAAGGGTTATTGCTGTTAATAGGGGCGCCCCGGGGGAAAGGCGCCCATTGCTCAGGCAGCCCCAGCCCCGGCTGCTGCCCACGCGCCAGCCGGGCGCTCCGCTGGCCCGGGGCAGCCCCCTCCGGGCCCAGGATAGTGGGGACGACACCCCGTAGCTCGGGCTTGGGTGGCAAGAGCTGCCAAATTTGAAAGCAGGCCAACCCGCTCTGTCAGCCCCTCGGTGACCCGCTTCTCCCCACTCCACCAAGGAGTCAATGCCTTCCTCCTCCTCCTCCTCCTCCTCCTCCTCTTCTGTGGCTGCCTCGTCTCTCTCACGCGGGCAGGGACTCTCATCTGGGGGGGGAAACTGATACGGATCGCAAACCAGGAATGCTGTTTCACAGCTCCGAGCTGTAGCCAGCGGCTTTACATCAACCAGGAACTGTGCCGTTAGTCCATGGAGTTGTCCTTGGCCGGACAGAGAAAACTGCCGCAGGGGCCAAAGCTGAACACGTCAGCAGACCAGCTGGGGACATCGCAATCCACTGTATCTGCGCACACACCTGGATTTACAGGGCAGGCGGCACGGGAACAAGCAGCTTGTTTGGCTTATCCTGCAGGCACACCGCTGCCGGAGCTGCTGCTGGACACCAGCAGGGAAGCGCCAGGTTTCCAGGGCAGACACGAGCCTCCCTACCCCACTATGCCCATAATCCCACGTATAAGCCACAGCTTCGTTATCGATTCCCAGCCTGGCGCTGAGCAGCCAGCAGCAAGATGCTGCCAAACGGCAGTACAAAGTGCACGAACGAGGCCCTAGTGCTGACTGCGCATTAGGATCTGTTTTTCTAAATAACCCTCATTACCCCAATCAATACATGCTGTAAATAATCAGCAGGCATGGAAACAGGACAGTTGTGATCCACGTCAAACGAAGGTAAATTTGCTGCGAGAGGAGGCTGTCGCTGCTAATCAGGGCAGCTGCGAACCGCTTTGGGGAGGATTGTGGTGGTGCTTTACGTCCCCTGCCAGTCACCGCCAGTCACGCCGTGCACGACTGCGCCGGTCCTGCCCCGGACCCCGAGCGGGGCTGCTTCCCCACGGGGCCTGCCCTACAAAGGCGGCCCAGTTTAGAGGCTGCCACGCATTTCCATTTCTAAAATGCATCGGAACGACAGATCCGCAGCAAATGGGATAGCTGTCTCCTCTCTGTACTTCAGCTTCTCCTTTCAAAACCAGGACGGGCCCCCGGGATCTGACACAGTCAGGCTGCACAAGCCCGGATTCTGCTGCTCAGGAAAACAAAACCACGCTCTGGAAAGGGTGATGCAAGGGGCGGAAAGTCAGGGCCAGGGGCAGGGTTGACGTAGCCATGGGGTAGCATGCGTACCCCCTCGCCTTGGGAATCCTGGGGGCCAGGCTGCGACCAGCTCACGAGCAGCAGTAGCAGAAGATGTTGCTGGGCCAGCCAAAGGCGCGCCGACGGAGCGCTCGTCACTGCTGCGGCACGGCAGGTCCACGGCACCGCTTGCACAAGAGCTCCGGGCTGCGAGCAGCGACTTCTGCAAGGTTATCGCCAAAAGATAAAATAACCTTGCCTTCCCTCCCCAGCAAAAGAAAAGGTGCCTCCTGCTTCCCTCCAAACGCACCGGGACCATTTCTGTAGCATCTCGGCTACGGGTGACATTCAACAGACAATCTGGCCCTGGTTTTCCAGGAGCGAGCTGTGGCTTTCCTCCCCAGGCAGGCATTTTCAATTACAAAGCAGGACTCGCGGGGACTTAGCACGTGACAAACAGCGAGCAGAGGCTTGTACTGCAGATGGGGACTGAAGTTCATCAGCACCAGGGAGACAGGCAGCGCCCCACTCCCTCCTGGCCTCGGCTGAAGGGTTAACAACCGCTCGCTATCATTTTTAATAGAGAGACACGTAAATGATTGCCCACTAAAGGGTGAGCAGAGGCTTCCCAGCCCACATTGAAGGAGAAGAGGAGGCTCTGAAAGGGACAGCAGGCTCACGCAAAACGACCTGCAGCCAGCGGCAGCCGTGTCTGTGCGCTCTGCCCCCAAGCTGCTCCATAAACGTGCAGCGTGTTACACATCCACTGGTTCTCCTCCCCTCCCTTTTTCCCTTTCTTTCCCTTGGAGGTGGATTTAATTCAGTGAGCAGATACTCAGAGGATCACCTCATGTTTCATGTCTGACTAGGACAAACAGATTTTTAAGTATCTAAAGTTATCATTGCACTAATGGTTCTTGGCTGTTTAAGGACAAATCCACTTGTCCATAGCCCAGTGGATTCTCTAGTGTGGGATTTGATGGGCAGTGAAAGCCAAAGCTGTTCAAGCTTATGGACACTCTTAAAACTGCTGCTCTGCTTTGATCATCTTTTCTATAGGCTGATCACTTCTTCAGCCTTCAAGGACCATTATGTTTGCATCTCTGGAAAGGTTTGCCAGACATTGAGAAAGAGCTGTTCTGGTTGTAAGGGGCGGGAAAGAAAATAGCACTTTTCAAAAATGCTGGGCACCTTTGAAAAAGTTTGAAAAAGTAGAGATGCCACAGAATATTCACTTAGGCCACCCCAGCTTGTTGGGAGCTTGTACGGTTCAGCGATGACTAAAGGTCCCTGATTCAGGCTGATTCCACTAACTGTGGAGGCGTCACCTTGGGAGAACAGTGTATCCCAGCAAGATGGGTAGGAGACGGCCGGCTTTTGATTGAAATGCTACTAGTATCAGCCCAGTCCGGATCAGTGGAGGCCCAGAGCCATTACCACACTTCACAGCTGCTCAGATGTCTACACACAGCAAATTCTCACTCCACATCCCATCGGGACAAACCAGCCAGGTGCCACAGACAGAAACAGGACCCTTCCCTGGAGGGGAATTCTCCCCCAGCAGGCTTCAGCTCCTGTTGGGGCTCTGTGGAAGAAGCCCACCCTCCTCTTCTCCACCTCTATTTGAGACAGTCTGGCACGTGAGCTGGCTCTGCCTACACACTCCTGGCACGGACCATTTCAATGGAGAGCCTCATCTAAGGGGCCGTGACCATGACGTTCGCTGTGCCGCAGACACCAACAGCATCAGCGATGATCTGGCACATGTGCGCTCTGCCACATCTGTATGTGCTGTAAATCGCTTCACTTCTTTGACTTCAGGGATCTCAAAGGAATGCCTCCGACCCTTTAGCACCACTACTTTTTTGCTCTATTTGTTAAATGGCAAGTGTCCAAAAATGGATCAGGATAGATTTAATGAAGGAGGCGTGTTATGGAAGGGTGCAAGAGCAAATTGAAAAGGGAGTGGTTATAAAACATCTATGTGAAATATAAAATCAAATCTCTAATCCAGAAGCTCCGAATTTTCCTGCAGACGGAGTAAAAGAACAGCTTACAATAAAAATACATTTTATGAGCTGTCCACTAAGTTGGTTATATTTTCCCAGAGTCTAGAAAAGCACTTGTAGTGTAAATGCTGCTTCTGATCTTATTAACCTTCCCTGCAGTGCATGTTATTAACTTTCTGGTTTATTTACAGCATCACCATTTACTTTTATGATATTTCTATTAACTTCACTGGAGTGAACATTGCTTGATGCACACAATCAACACCCAGTGCTGTCAAAATCTGCAATGCACCTTGCCAGCTGTTCTGGCCTTGTATACATCTTTACACAGGAGGAGGGAGTTTGGATGCAGCCGGAAAATGCCATTTGAAGAATGAAATAAAAAACGTACCTTCTAATTTGAGACAATTTTTTTTTTTGGTAAAAGAAAATAGGGCAAAGGCAATTGTGTTTCCTCATGAAAGTGCTGCATTAACTGGTTCGCACTGCATCTGTGCCACTAGCAGGAGTGCAAATAAAGCACAGCCAGACTCCACCTTAGTTGGACGTGAGGAACTGAACTTAAGAAGGTTGTTAGGAAAGTGATAGGTGCTTGCCTCCAGCTACTGTGGACCTCACCAGTCTTTCCAAGATACCAAGAACAGCTATCGGCTTGATATATCCGTAAATTCTTAACAAATCCGAGCATGCTAGGAAGCAGTGGGAAATGCTGGACTATTATTAGATAAAGTCTCTTACCCGTCTTTCCCTCGGTTATGGATTGCCAGCTCCTCCCCAATGCCCTCCTCCTCCTTGAAGTTCTCCCAGTCCAGTTTGGATTTCTCCAGCGTGCTCATCTTCTGCTTTTTGGAGGTAATCTTTCCAAGAAGGCTGCTCATACCACTTGGCCTCTTTACCCTGATGAAGACAAGGAAGCAAAAGCTACTTCAATACAGGGAGAAGACATCAGTTAGCAATTAAAAACAGAGCTGAGAAATGTCACATGTAAAAGTGGTAGCCTTCATGATGGTGAGCCATCTCCACTAAACAGATGACCACCAATTTCAGAGAGTCTCCAGACAGCAAAGTCTCATTTCCTGCAGATCCTATTCTGTTGTACCCCTGTATGCAGGAGAGTTCATTAGATGCACATCTCAAGCGCTATCTTTTTGTAAAAGGGCTTTTTCATTTATCTTCTAAAGAGAACAGAAAGCTTTCAGGCCAAAAGAGATCATTAAATCATCTAGTTTGACCCCTTGTGTATCCCAGGCCAAGCCATTCCACTGAACACCTCAGTGCTAAGCCCAACTCTTTGTCTTCGGTTTAAAGCACCGTTTTCTGGAAGGAATCCAGCCTCAGTGCGTCACTGGCACTGAAAACACATCTAGGATTTAACCATTTCATTGTTACAAACAAGCCTATTTTCAACTTGATTTTTGTCTAACTTTAGTTTCTGGCTGCCACTTCTTATTCTAAATCTAAAAGCACTCTGGTGCCCAGGCTGTTCTCATTAGTAACGTACTCACACACCATAATGAAGTTACATCTGAATCTTCTTTTTGACAAACAGATGGAGCTCTTTATGCCTCTCATTGAAATGCATTTTGTCCTAGCCCATGTATCATTTCTAAGATTTTATCCCCCTATGCTTCAACAGCCTTTGAAACCAGGGACACCAGAACTGCGTGTAATCCCCTGCTATGAACAAGACATCCTTCTTCTGAACGCAGTTCTCTGTTTCTATCCAAGGAGAGCATAAATCCTGTTAGCTACACCATCGTGCGACATGTTGATTCCCAAAGCACGTGCACAGGGATCCTGCATCTTTTGCCAGGTCCCCATTTAGCAGGAAGACCACCTTCGGCTCCCATCTCCTTGTTCTCAGATGAACAGTTTGCAGTTAGCCACCCATCACCAGGCCAAACTCAGCTGGCAGGGTGCTGCCTGTTGCCAGGCCCGGGGTGAGACGCAAAACAGCAGCACTCCCATCTGTTCAGCGCTGACGAGGACCGAAATTCCACCCACGCAGCAGGGCCCCTGAATCTCCGCTTTGTGCTGGGAAACGCACACACATGGCACGAAGGACTCGGGTCAGCTGGGTCACTGTCTGAGGAAGACAATTCTCAGCACTAGGAACCAGTAAAACAAACTTGTATTAACCCGTTCTTAATTCACCCTGAGAGAAGGGGGCAAACAACATCCCATTGAACTCCTTGTTTACACACATTCCAGAGATAACTTCAGGTCTGCGAAGCCCTTGCCTCTGCAAAAACCCCGAGAGGAAATGATTCTCGTTCCAGGGAGATAGAGGAATTTGGGATTGGGGGGGGGGGGTGGCAAGGAAGGCAGCCAGGTGAATGCAGCAGGCTGCTCTCGCTTAGTCCTCTCCAGGCAGAAAGCAAGCACATTCTGCCCATGGATAGCTGTTCTTGGGAAAGCATCCAAAGCTGTCCTTATCGGATCATTAACGTAGTTTATGCTTCCATAATTTGCAAGCCTCTAAAGAAAAATAATTCCACAGTTTATATGGAATTAAATCAAAGAAGATGACATCTTTATAAGCTTCAGCCAGAAGACTCTCAGAGTAAGAATGGCTGGCCATGGTCACTTGGGGTTGCAGCTCCCTGCCACTGGCTGGTATATTTGAGGTGCAAGGCCCTGGATTAAGGGTACCTTGGCAGGCTCCGTAGCTGCTGGATAAAGCTGTCTGCCCCTCCTCATACTGCCAGGCCAGAAGAGCAAAAGTGTCCAAGGACCTGGTCATGTTTCTTTCCAGCCCTGCCAATCTCCCTGTGCCCACTGCAGGGGAACGTGCTACACTGCAGGGACGTAGAGCAAGCTGGGTGCTTTATCAGTCACCTTTATCCTCAAACATCACATCAAGAAGTCTACAGCCCTCAGCCATGACCATGTAATAAAATCTAGACCCTTGGTCAGCCCCCAAATTCTCCCTCACTTTGCAGGACACGACAGCTCTGAGGGCCCTTACCTGCAGGTAGCAGGGGAAAGGAAAGCGGTGCAAGGGGGCACCTGGCCCAGCAGCCTGCGCAAAAACCTCCTCATCACACGATAAAAATAGAGGCTCTGCTCCCACATCAAGCTATCCATGCCTATGTGAGCCTCACACAACTGCCAAATCTAGTATTGGATGCGTGTTCAAATTGTGAGGGAGTGGGGAGGAGAGGAGATATGACAAATAAGAAGGAAAAAAACAAACACGATATTGGGCAAGCATCCCTCGTGGCATTCCCCGCTGAGCAACAGCTTGGAACGCAGAGCCTGGTGTTTGTGTAAGGCAGTTCATTACGCCGCACTGGGAGAAGGCTTTGCTGCCTTTGCTCTCAGCGCAGGCTACTCCGCTCACCGTGCTGCGTGGGACTGGGGCTGGGGAGAAGAGAAACACACACACAGTTTTCATTTGAAGATATTCCAAAGGGTGGAAGACAAGCTTTTGCCACACTCTGATATCTCAGACAGCTGCTTTAAATAAAGTTAATTCATTCAGATAATTAGCACAATGTTGAGCACAAGAGAGACCACCACACACAAGACAGCTAGGATATGACACGGGATCTGCCAAACACCCAGAGGCCTTGGCTTTTTAGCAAGAGACAGAGTAAAGATGTCCAGAGACAGACCTGGAGAAGTGCTCTGTCTGATCCAGCTTATTATGTTGCTCTTCCCCAACTCTGGCAGGCAGAAGACATTTGAATGAACACAAGGCATTCAGTAATGCACTTTTCAGACACACTTTTGCCTACAATTCTGCCTGCCTTTGAAGTGGGAGAAACAGGGATGCAGAAACACGGGCAGTTGCCCCTGGATGTCTCCAAAATTTTTTGGAAGAAAAGAACTTGTGCCATAAGAGAGCCATCTCACCTGCCCAAGAGAAGTCACAGCTCACCTGTATCCTGCCAGCTCTTCTGTAGGTGGAAGCCTACAGTCACTTTTAACTGTACTACAGCCAAGCCCGACTCTGCAAAACAGACAGCATGTGCCTGGAAAACTTACCTGAAAGAGCCTCAGGCTCTCTACTGGCTGTTCAAGGTATGCCTGCCCTGCAGAGCGACAAGCTTGCTCAAAGGCAAGCTTACACATGCCAAGTCTGATGTCTTTCCCCTGTGCCCCCGGCTGTCAGCTGACGGTGCGGAAGAGCTGCTTGGGACAAACAGCCAAGCAGGGCTGCAGCATGCTTCCCTCCACGAAACTCAAACTGGGGTACGCTGAGGGACAGCTGCCTTGCCCGAACCACAGTGCAGGATAGCTAGGAGTGGAGAGAAGCAAACCCAAGATGATTCAGGACTGGAGACGGAAGCAGAGCCCGTGTGGACTTCACAGTAGGGAGCAGAGTCTGTAGGTAGGATGAAGGCTGCTTTCCATGGGTTTTGTCTCCCATGGGAATTCCTGGCATACATTAACAACGTCTACACACACGTCCATTTGTCACCCTTCTCTTACCATGATGTGCAGCCTTCTCTCCTACCACACGGGAAGGATCTTGGTGTGAGGTGTAATGGAAGAACAGGGCAGGGGAGTTGCAGCTGGGGGGCAAGGGAGACTGCAGGAGAAATACTGGTTTGGCAGAAGGAGCGGAGAGGAGAATGTTGTTCAAGGTCTCCATACCTCCTCTTGGCCATTGATCTCAGGAATATCCCTTATAAGATACAGTTTACCTGATGCTTGAAGCTACAGGGGTGAGCCTATGAACACACACCTCCATCAGCAGCTTCTAGAGAGCTGTAAGAAGAATTTCAAGTCAACGGTCCCTTCAAGGCAGGCGAGCCCAATGGAAAAGGGCAGGCTATGCTGCATCCCTGAGTTCATGGCTGTTCCAAAAATACTGCTAGTAGCTGGTGTCAGCCCCATGTTGGGGACAGTCCCTGGGCTAGATTATCCTTAGCTCTGCTCCTGGCTGGCCAATTCTGTGCTCTTTGCAACAGGGCTATTCCTGGGCCAGGCAACGAGACAGAGCCGGGCATGGTCTGAAGGACATGTTCAAATCTGCTGCTGTTTCTTCATTTTGCACTGAGCCTTTCAACACCCTGAAAGAATCCAACAGCAAACCTGGGGGTGGGAATTCCTATGCTTGTGCCAGAATGAAGTAAATGAGAGACATTAAAGTCCAATTAAAAACTTGCTTGGCCTTAAATGCCTCATCTGTTTCAAAAGCAAGTAAAGGGGCCTGATTAATTGCATTCAGTGCCAACAAGAGGAATTATTACCCTTTTTGTACTCATTAAGGGTATCTGCTGTGGCATCTTTAATCACTAAGGCATTTAAAAGAGAGAAAGTAATTCGCTAAGGCATAATGGATCCTGGGGATGAGAATCAGGACAATTGTCTATTTAGGACACAAAGACATGCTCTAACTTTCCGCAATTAAAAAGCGCAGCCCCAATCAGCCCCTGGACCAGCAAACAAATACACTGGCGAGCTCTGTCTTGGTGAAGGGAGTCCCCTGCATCTATTCAATGTCTTTAGGACATGGCCTGTGCAGCACCCACCACAGTTGGACACAAGGACAAAGAGCAAGCAAAAGCCTCCATTGCTATCCAGACACCGACAAAAACACTCTGTATTCCTCCCCTTAACAGTTAGATTTCTTCCCACCTCAATGCAAGCCTGGAGCCCGACCAGGATCTTTGAGAACTGTTGCAATGCAAATGATAAAGTGAAGTTGTCACAAATAATCCCTGCTATCTTGCAACAGGAAGGTCAGCAGCGTTCTGGAAACACGAGTCTGCCTCATAAACGCTTCATAATCACTAGTTTTACAAAATACTCTTAAAACCATAGGAAAACAGGGCTAAAAGGGTCTGTGAGTCCATCCCTCCAACTGAGGCAAGATCAGTTCCTCTCTTCTGAAAGGCCTCCTGACATCAGTCCCACACACACTAGAGATTTCAGTACTTCATTAGCTTTTCACTTGCATAAGTTTTCCCCAGTGTCTAACTTGAATTTCCTTGCTTAGTTTATGCATATGGCTTATCTTCTCCCTAGTAGCTACTGAGAACAGATCATTCCCTTACTTTTTGCAGCGGCCTTTTATGTCATTGAAAACTTTTCATATCCCCCCTCAGCCTTTGCTTTCCTAGACTAAACAATCCCAGTTCTTTCAAGCTTTTCTCATTCCTCATGGTTTCCAGCCCTCTGACCGTTCTCACTGCTCTCCCTGGACTCTCTCCTATTGGTCCACCTCTTCCTTGAAATGCAGTGTCCAAAACGGGAAAGGGCTCCAGCTGCAGCTTTACCAGCACGGAGAGCAGAAGGAATACTTCACATGCCTTGTGGAGCATGCAACTCCTTACACAGTCCCCTATGACGTGTGCCTTTTTCACAACCGTGTGACATTGTTGACTCATGTTGAGCCTGTGATTCACTCAGATCTGCTCAACGGCTGCCAAGCCAGTTATTTCCTTCCCTGATTTGTGTAGATGATTGCTGCTACCCAAATGTACAGCTTCGCACTGGTCCTTCTGTGCTCCTCCTATTTGCCATCACGTTTCCTTTGATGCAGCAGACCTCAGATGCCTTCACAAATCAGCCTCTCTCCTCCACAACATCATGCCACAGCTGTCGAAGAGTAACACTGGGGAAAAGTACCTCCTGTCTTTCTGAAATACCTACACAGGCAATTCAGCAGCTGAACAAGTACCAGTTGGCCAAACGAGATCAAGTCAACGGCCAGGAGGAGGCAGGGACTAGGAGGGTCAGATTGCAGGATGAGCTGTGAAAGTACTTTGACACCAACCCCACTGAACAAAGGGTGCCCAAATGAAGCCTACTCAGATGTTGATCGTGGAGCCAGCAGCCTTCTCAGCTCCAAAAAGCAGCTTAACCTCCAGCAGCTCTGTGCTACCCTCCACCTTCAGGATCACAAGCTGTCTATTCTCCACTGCTCTGCTTCTGTTGGCTCCTTGGAAGCAGGCAGATCACAGATCCTGCACTGCTTCTCCATCCTCCTTGCATCGTCACCTTACTGTGGATAATAACTTCTCTAGCAAGAAGGTCTTACTTTTGTCTTGTATCAATACTTTTAAAAAGGGCTTAGTTCATAAGAAGCGAACATGGAACACAAGATAGGATGCCACTGAAGCAAGGAGGTTCTGAACCTCAAAGGAGGTCCAGAGCCAGGAATCCACCCGAGGATGGATGAATAGTTTGTTGTGTGTTAGAGGGCAACGGGCAAGAGCGCTTACGCCGTCTGGCACAAGAGGACAAGCAGGAGGCATCCGATCTTGGGTCCTGGCAGCTTTCCCTCCGTCTGCACAGAGCTGAACTCCCACCAGGGTGTGGTGAACAGTACTGCTCAAAAGCTTTGCAAGCCTTCAAGCAGAGAAAAACAACTCAAATGCAAGCTGCCATATGAACCGTTTCCCTGCTGGCTCCCTGATGCAGAGCAGCCCTTCAGAGGACATCAGATCCCACTATTATAACAGGATACCAGTAATTAAAAGATATGGAGTGCCAAAAGGTGGCAGGACTATGTTCATCATCAAGCCTTGGCTCTCCTGTAGCCCCTCTCCTGCCCTTTGCCCACCAAAGCCTGGTGTGTATTTGCTTGCAGCACAGATGTGGCAGCTGGGTTCCTGGCCTCCACACCACAGGGCCCTCATCAAGGGCATGGCACAGTTGCTCTTTGCAAGTGCTACAGGTTGTCAACACCTAGCTGAGAGCTCACTCTCAGGCACAGCACTGGTGCAAGTCTGGTGTGCAACAGAGAGCACCATGCAAACAGGGAGATCTTTCCTAAATGCCTGGATGGCAGGGAAATGCAAGGGTGAGAAACTATGCCCAAAGAGAAGAGCATGTACAGTTTCATAAATAGTAATATCTATTCCTATTCATGAACTGCTGTAAAGCTGAATAGTTTCCTTAACGGCAGGAAATGGTTCTCATACAACCTAACCACAGCTGGGCGATAGATGCAGCCAGTAAATACTTTCATTTTAATAAGTGGAAGATTCCTACCCAGTGCACCACAGATCACCCGCCCCACTGTCCTCCTTTCAAATAAAAACGTGTATGCATGTGACAAAGACACATTCCCCAGCAATTCTGGAATTGTACCCAAGGAGAACGTATGCAGAAGTCTGGCTCGTGGCCTATATGCCGGTTCTGCTTTTCTCTCCTAGCCACTCCAAACTGCCCCCCTGGACACAGGAGCAGGAACACCGTCGGAGGAGATGACAAACACATGTCAGAAAGGGAAGCACAGTCCCATTTGCTCTTTAAGTTCACGATGGTCCAGCTGGGCCTGTCAATGAAGCAGGCTGCAGTCAAATGATGACAGTGCCCTGAATGCCAGCTTGCAGGAATATTCCTCAGAATGATAAAACAGGTCTTCAGACCCCCAAAATACCCAGCGCTCCCCCCTTCTTGCCCTGCCCGGCTGGCTGAGGCAGTCAGGTAGAGCATTTCCGAGTTCCCGTTCTGGCTCACAGCTTGCTGTCCGTGCATCCCCATGAGGATGGACAAACCTCCCAGACAAAACCCAACCACGCTTTTCTTCCCTGGGCATGGTTTCCCGAGTGGGCACTTGGATGGATGTGGAGAACAGATCAGCTTTTTCTCAGGCCTGCCTGTCACAACAGGCGTCTGAAAACAGAAAGCCTGCCCAAAGCCAACACACACACACACACACATAAATCCCAGGTGGAAGAAAAGCAAGCGAGGAGGAAATGAAGATAAAAGGCAGGGTGGATGCTGCTGGACAGCTGAGAGCAGCAATGATCCTGTTTGGATGGCAGCACCCAGGGCTGAGCACAGGCAGGCCAGGCCTGGCAGGGAGGAGAGGCTGGCCCAACTCCCCCCGTCTGGCCAGGCGGTGTAGTTTGAGGAGCACACTGCCAATTCAGACACTAGCGCCCCTCCATACTCTCTGCTTGCTCAGGTGGGAGCAGATACTCAGCATGTATATCCCTAGAGCATCCACAAATAGAGCCAAAGAACCTTCCTGAAATGCTCCAAAAGCAGTGATTTTTGAGCTGCGGTATAAAACAGCTTCTCCGTAGCAAAGACCACAACGCTCTTTGCTTTCTCAGGGTGACATGCAACAAACCAGCATGGAAAAGCAGCCGTGATTGGGGCAAAAAGCATTTTGCAGTGCTACATGACACCACAGAGCAGGCGGCAGAGATTGTTAAATCCTAACGAAGCAGCAGACAACTAAGCTGGCAAAATGCAATTACTCTGTGCGCGAGTCTGCCAACAGACTGAGACAAACTTATTTCTACTGCAAGTCCATAGAGGGCTTTGCTGACAGCAGCTCCCAGGGAAAATGCTCGGAGCAAGATCACCCCTGCTGAAGGTGGCTGCTCTTACTGCAGCAGAGCCAGCCTCAAATGCTTAGAGCAACGACACGGACATGCAGGTTTCAACTCTAGCTGACAGCATGAGCCTATCAACCCAAGCTAACCCCAAGTTATGTTGTCCTCACTACTGTTGCAACCCACACTAGCAAAGTTTGAAGAGCTAAGCTGAGACCAGAGTCCTTTTTGGTTTCTGACAGTCTTTGGCCAGCCACCCTGTACCCTCCCAGGCCTCAGGACAGCCCCACAGTGAAGTAACCAGTGCTGCTTGCAGCTTCTCTCCACTTGTAGGAAGTCTTTCACACCGACTGCTGAGTTGAGGAGATAATCCAGGATTGCAGCACAGAGTGGCAGAACTACTGTCAAAAAAAGCAACTTCTGTCAGACACATATGGAAGCAAGAAAAGGCACAACTTCTGCGAAGTGCAGCCACACATCCTGCCGCTTTAGACAAGATGCCTGTTTCTCCCAAGCTATCACCCAGACAAGCCTGCAAGCTCGCATGTTTGCATGTGCCTACGTTCCTTATCAGCCTCCTGAACCATGCCGAGATGTCGTCCCACCAGTAACAGCCTTCTACTTCTAAAAGCATCTCCTCTTCCCCTCCGCAATCACCAACCACACGCACACTCAAATATAAGACACGTGGAGTTGAAGAGGGCTTTCCTGCTATTTTTTCCAATGCAAACACTCACTGCAAAACGGTCCATATGTGCAGAAGTACCTGCAGAGAGCAAATTTCTAAAACCCTATGAAATGTCATAGCAGTGGCACTACAGAAATAGAGGGCCTGATCTAATAACAAGTTGCTCAAGGGAAAGAATTCACACCGCTCCTGTTTACAGCAATCTGTTTTAAAGAGCTGCATGTCTGCAAAGCACCTAGCACGAGAGGGTTAATCTAGCCCAGCCTTCAAGCCCAGCAGGAGATGGTTATATAACAGCAACAATACATACATCCCATCCTCCAGCTCCAATCGCCCTGGCCATCTTTAGCCCCGCATTGAATACTCCTCTACCAATGCACGAGGAGGCTGACAACAATGCATGTGTATGCTAACTTCCCCCAGCGGATAACAGCAGTTGGAGAGAGGAATGTTCACACAACCATCAAAACCACACAGGCTTCTTTCCCTTGAGAATTAACCCACTCGGGACCCAAAAGCAAATACGGACATAGCAGAAGCTGAGCAAGAACCGGGAGTAATATCCCACCTTCCCACGCACCGCCCTGCCTGTCTTCCTGGAGCCTTGAGCAGTCTGGGTCTACAAGGAAGAGAGTTTAAGAAACTCGAGATAGCGATAGAAGGGACTGCCAGACGACAGATGGACCACGACACCCCAACAGCCCAGCAATCAAAGCCTGGCCGAGATGACGTGGGTTCCACCAGCGTGGAGAGGCAAGGACAGATGTGACAGACTAAATACAAGCTTGACATTGCCTCAGTGAGGATTGCTGCAGGCAGTGGCAGAGCTTGCCACGGGCATAGTCAAGGCTGGATATATTTGTGTCTAAATATAGTCAGTGGGGAATAGAGATTTGTCACGGGGAAAAAAACATGTCATTCCCACCTCCCAGCGGTAATGAGTAATGGCCCATCAAAGGGCAAAGCTTTAGTATTCCAACTACTATTTTATTGCTAGATTTATTATTAATCCAGTGCAGTGAATCTGTGTGGAATTTTACAAGTTGCACAACGCTGCTTTGCTATGGTAGACTGCACCTCACCTTCAAAAGGGAATAGGTGCCATGATTATCAGTTTGCAAACACCAAAACTGAAGTGGCATGTAGCAAGGGGTTTTGCTGAGCATCATGCAGTGGATGGTCAGCAGAGATCCCAGGTATTAGCTTCTTTTCTCATTCACTCCCCAAGATGTACAAATACTTTGCACACATCTCCAATTCAAGAATCGTGCTGGACAGGCCCTTTCCAAAGTACAGGGCTGGACACACACAGACCTAAGTGCTGCTTTGCTGTGAAGCAGCACAGCACAGACGCAGTACCATCTTGTTTTCCACCCTGCTCCCCAAACTGGGGAACGACTCAAGCGGAGACGCAGAGCAACACTACACACACACAAACACCGTTCTTCCCAGAATACAACCAGGCAGATGGCAGAGTTGGGCCTCCATGTACACCAAGAGACAAATTTGCTCAGCAGGGGACAAATCAGATGCCTTGGCACAGGAGCGGGAGACAGGAACCATAGACATTCCTAGCTGTTGCTCCCCACCTTTGAAGAATGTCACCTTGCAAACGTGGTGCAAGAAAGGCAAAGGATCACCCTGAGATCTTACACTGAATCACAAGCATAAGGAAAGAACTTACCAAAAACTTGCAAATAGGAAGGATGCAGTTCATCTACTTTCCCTTTATGCAGCAATAACGCAGGTGTACAGCTCTGCCAGAGCTAGCAGCTCTCATGCTACAGGCATCTAGGTTCATACACCGCCTCGCTGTAGGGCCTGGCAGAGAAGTGTGGGCTGGAGTCTCATTTCACAGGCTTTGGAAAACAGGCTCAAGAGGCCCATCAGCTCGTGGGGAGCTCGCTAGCTTAGCCAGAGCCCCTGACCTGGAGGCTCCCTTATCAGCAGGAAGGTCTCATTAGGGAATGGACAAGAGTTTCCTGCTCAGGACCGAACCCTTTGTGCAGGGACTGCTGCCATGGAAAGCCCATTTCCTAACAGCCAGAGGAAGGAAAATATTTTCCTTAGGCCTTTGAGACGTAGTTGCTATGGGGTTGTCAAGAAAATAAAGTTGCGCTTGTGGAGTTGAGCAGTACACGCCATGCACAGGCTGTTACGGCAGGATAAAGGTACTCCCAGCCGCATCACTGACTGCCGTGAGAACCGAGAACAATTTAGAGTGGCATAAGGCCCCTCTGTACTAGTATAACTGCAGCTGCCCTCCGGGTTGTACTGGCAGAACTATTTTAGCAAAAACAAAATCTCACACCCTTCTAATCAGTGTGACATTGTGTGGAGACCATGGCTCGCTCTGGCTCCTTTCCAGCGTGGAGCACAGACGGAGGCTGTTTCAGTAGCAGACTCTTCTAATGCATTTGCAGTGGACCAGCCAATTACATTACAATATCCGCGTATGGAGCTCAACAGGAGCTTAATTGAAAGAGCTGTAGCATTCAAATGACTTCTGATACTATAAAGACGTTAACGATTCCAAGCCGGTGCTAACCAGCCCTGTCTGATGGCTTCACTATTCTGCTGACAGCTAAGAACCTGCGACTCGGGGCCCACTCTCCAGCCAGCGCTACAGCCCCGTTAAGGCAGCCCAGCACCGCAACCGCGGCCGAACACCGAAACAGTTGCTCCTTCCCAGCTGGAAGCTGTGACTTCTGTCGGGGAGGCACAGCAACTCGTCGCATGAGCTCTTCTCCCAGGGCATCTGTGCAGGGGGAGCTAGATCTGCCCCAGCTGCTGGAGAACTGAATCCAGTTTGGGTTTGTGTGGGAACGTGCTGGGAACACTGACCTGGTCTGATACGTTGCCCTCTTCAAGGCAAGCGGTAACTCCTGGAGCTTCCCGAGAGCACGTCTGACCGTGCCTGGTGTTAAGGTGATGCAACTTCTGTACATGCACTGGGCCCTAAACAAGTTCCCAATGTACTTTAAACATTCACATTTATTATGCTGTAGAAAAAACAGGGTGAAGCTGGCGATTAGATACATAAGCTTGAGATAGCTGGGGGTGGGGAGAAGAGAACTTTAACAATTATTAAAACTCTCCAAGTTAAAAAACATGTGTCAGAACTCCCAAATTAAACTGTTTTCACATGGACAATTAGAACCTGCAAATGCTACTTGCATTTATTCTTATTGAAAAAATATTCTCATTATTCATGCTTTTCATATCTATTTAATGCTACTCCAAAGTTCTGCAAACTATTTGGGATGATAAATGCACCAGTTTGGTATGGATTTCCCTACACCAACACAAATCTGATGCACCTAATCCATGCCAAGGGGGTAGGCTACATTTAAATTGGTATCTTAGTGCTTCTAGTAAAGAACTCCAACAGTAGAAGTAACTTTTATAAAGGTGTAGCTGTTCTTGTAGCGCCTGTGTGTGTAGGTGGTGGTCTATTTCTACTACTTGTTTTCTGAACCAATGCACATTAATCAATAAACACACATATGTAGACAAGTTGCCAGCAAACTTGCATTCTTATGTGGCTGTGAGACATCACATGCACCAACAGGAGGGAGAAAAAAGAAAAGTGAAAAGATGCAATGCTTTTTGGTACCTGGATCGATCAGGCTCATGAACTGAAAGATGCCAGACGCTACTGAACGCCGGTAGCTGTGGCAAATAGCAGACTTACTGGGCTACATCTCGGGTCATAGGCTGGAGCAGCGCAGAGCAACACCCGGCGTTACGCCCATATTTAGGCATGGAAATAAGTGCGACTTGACTTTCAAACACTTGCAGCTCTCACTGACTTCACTGGGTTTAGTTGAGACGTTTCAAATAAAACAATCACGACCACAACTCTGGGCTGGGACCAAGCACGGACCATTTTTATCTTAAAAGGCATTTGTTTGAGAACATTCAGATCTGCTAGAACCAACGGCACTAAAATTATCTTACCGTGCAACCTTAAAAGCATTGACATCTTTGCCTGCAAAATGACATGGTTTTAATTGGTGACCAAGTCTTAAAAAAAGAACAGTTAAAAAAAATTGCTGGCAAACTGAGGAGAAATTCTTCCTCGCTCCTTCCTCCTTTGTTTAACAGCAGATCTTTTGTTTAAGATTCCCGTTCGGAGCAGCCCCGAGGTACGTGGGGAATGCCCCAGTTACGACGAGCCCTCCAGACTGGTGCGTGGACTCGATTTTAACCGTCAGAGAAGCTGCTCCAAATCACGGCTAAAAAGTCCTGCTGATGGAATCGTTCCAGTGCTAAAGGGGTTTCCAAGCAAACGAGCGTGGATGGCACCGCAGCTGGTGCGATTCCCCCAGCGCTCGTCACGGCGCCTCTACCACCCCAATCCCCCCAGCCCGAGAAAGCAGCTCCCAGGCAGCCCCAAGCTGCACAGGGGGCCGTGGCTCTGCCAGGGCGAACGATTCGGAGATGGCCCGGCCTTTAGCTCTGACTAGCTTCCTACTGTAGCAGATCAATGCCTGGCTTTGATCAAAATGAGGTGAGAAAACCAAGACGCAAGACGGGAGGAAACCCCTCCTGCCCTCGACAATTAATCTGACAGCTCTAAGAACAGTTGTGATTAAAACAAATGCGCTGCCTTCCACGGACCAACGTTTGCAAAGCCCAACAACCCAGGATAAGGGAGAGTTCCCAGGAAATTAAATCAGTGTGAACAAGCTTCAGGGCTCCCTAGCATAAATGTATTGCTATAACGGGTAACAAACCAGAGTGACTCGAAGCCCAGCAGAGCAGTCACTCTGCAGTGCCATGCAAGTAAATAAATATCATGGGCTGAATATAATAAATTATCTTCCAGAGGAAAGTCTGTCCTGGCAGTATGTGGGACTATGGGGGACAATAAACATTTGGGCACTGTTACAAGCAGACATAAAACGAGAATTAGGGCTTGATCGCATTTAATTGCTTTTGGGAAGGGTCAACATTGCCAGGGTATCCATCAAAATTACCTTCCCTTCTGCAAAACTGCTCCATCACAGATTAACAGCTTGCCAAATGATCCAGATCAAAGAAGGCATTTCATGGGGTAAAGACAGAAGGGAAATGCCCTAAAAGCTTCAAAGGTGTTTGCCACATAAAACCTGCGGTCCAACCCAAGAGAAAGCAGGCAATAAAAAGTTAAAAACGCACCCTGTCACCAGTTCTTTTCAAATACAACTTTCCAAGGCTGGCGGCTGCAGAAAAGGCTCAGTCACAAACAGAAGGCAAAGCAAAGAGCCCAAAATGTATTTTGGAGGAGAAACTAAGATTATCTTGTGCTTTTTTCCAGGGCTTGACTCAAGTGTTTTGAACGCCTGTGGCTGGCAACGCTACCTCTGAGCGCCTTCCAGCTTTGGCAGCAGCCACTTAGAAGGGCTGCCCTTCCTCTTCCTAGAGACCCACCTCGCTGGAAATAGATTTCAAGTCCTCAGAGGAAGAACATGGAAACAGCTGAGTTCTCCCAGCCACATGCTCAGTTGTCACCTTACAGCTGGGAGGCAGGCGGAGGGGTGACAGTACAGCTTCCCCTCCACCCACACAAGGCAGTTGGGAGGCTCCTGAATGGAGCCGTAGACTATGCGGTTAACACAAACCCACCAAAAACCACCGGGGAAGACGGGGCTCTCCACAGAAGATGGGGACCGCGAGCAGGCAGGGCTCCCAGTGCCTCCAGCAGCCCCCCACAGCAGGGGGGTGGCCGTGACTGGGTTTTCATGACACACTGTCTCTGGAATTCACTGGTGAACGTCCCACAGCCTCTGCTTGGTATGATGCCAGAGCCGTTTCTCAAGTCCCGTGTGACCTACCAGCTGCTGAGGGCAAACCAGCGATCCATACATCATCCAGCGAGGAGACGAGATCAGCAGACTGCTGATGAATGAACAGACAAATGCATCACAAAACTTACTCCCACACTCTGGGCTGGAGGGAGCAGGTTCAGGTCCCCAGTTCTCCCAGGCTGCCTGCGTGACCTCGGGCAGGTCATTTAGCTTTTGTAACAAGTCTTTTGTCTCAGGAGGCCAAGAGCTATGCTGCAACACTGAATAAGGCAGGCGCTCTGCCAGCTGAGGATTCAGACGCCTTCAGGGAGCTGTAACAGTTACGCGGTAAATGCATTAACCATGGGAACAGCTTCCCAAAGGATGTGGTGGATCCCAAATTGTAAGTCTTTCCATTGCGAGTGGATGCCTCTTTCAAAAACGCAGGCTGTAGTTCAACCACAAGCGTTCATGGGGAGCTTTCAGGGAAATGCCACGACCCGTACTACGGCAGGAGCTCAGAGCAAGCATCTCAGCAGCCACTTCTGACTTTCCAGCTCCCAACCTACAAAACCACTTGCTTGCCTCCAGCAGTTGCAAAGTGAGCCATGACAACTGTGCTCTGCTCACCTCTGCGCTCTCTGGGATTGAATCGTACAATTACTATCAGACAGAGAGCAAAGAGCCTCCACTGCTACTGCTCATACCATGCCTGCTCCAGCAGGGCTGAGGTCTTGGCTTAGCTTCTCACACGCTGGCTTTCCCACACCAGCTTGCTCCAATGGCCCACTGCACAGAGCACATTCAGGCTGAAATATGGCAAACCCCAGGCCTCAAAGGAGGATAAAACAGGGGTAGTTCAGCCCATAAAACATTTAATCAGCTGTGTAATGCTGTACATTGAAGAAATAACATTGTCTCTGAACTTCATAGGTGATCGAGTCAATGCTCTGAAATACAAACTTCTGTCCCTTGTAACACCAATTCCTCCTGGCAGGACCACGCATCACAGCTCATTCCTTTCTCGAACAAGGGCAGCAGTGTTTTCACCCAAACAGACTTGCTATTACAACCACGGCCTGTGCCCTTTGCACCTTGCCATGTCAATTCAAGTCTTTCTTGGCTTTCCCCTCTTTGATTCTCAGGCCAGCCCCAATTTTCAGCAATTTCCGTGATCTGACCCTGGCCTGCTGATTTCCCTTTGATCCAACCTGTTGAGCAATTCCCTAAACCTCACCATCCTTTAGTTGATTTTTTTTTTTTTTTTTAATTACATCAAATTAGATCTCTTGGTGAAAGTTTAGCCGTCTGTTCACTTCAGATTCTGTTTCCCTGGCACTAGTTTCTCCGCGACGCTCCTCCGATGAGGTCTAGTGCCTCGGGAAACAAAGGCAGAGACGAGCCTTTCCAGCACGCAGTCCCCTGGCTACCCAGACAGACCTCCAATGACAGATCCTCTGTCACCCGGCCTGCCTCTCGCGGTTCCTGGAGAGCATTCCTCGGCAAGGGAGGGATGAAAGGGAGTCTTATGCATAGCACAACCCCTCCTTTTCTTTGACTCCATCTGTGACAACTGCATCAAGGGTCAAGGCTATCATGCTCTGCCTAGGAGCTGCCTGAGGATATCCTGACACATGTACCCCGCAGAGCGTGCTGAATGATGCCAAGCATCTAGTTACATGTGTATTTAGAGTTCTCTCTTGTCAAATCAAACGCCTCAAGCTGCTCCATATCACACAGTGGTTCCCAATAACAAGCAGTGGAGAATCTGTCTTCCTGCAAACAGACAACTCTGATCATTTCAGAGGCTAAGGTTACTGAAGGGTGCGAAAAATATCTCTGAAGGGTGCAGAGAGGTGGATGGGTGGCTCTATTTGACTAGCCACCCCCATGCTCTCCTCTCACCCCTTATGCAGGGATACAATTCACTTCACCGAAGTCCACCTAATACAGTCTTTGCTCATCTGGAAGCTGGACCAACCAGGTCCTGTGCATCCCTGACTTGAAATCATACTACAGTTGCTCTCCAAGATCAAGACCAGGCTCTGCAAATAGCAAGATGGTCGGGCTGAACCTCTCAAGAGAACAGCAAGAAAGAGAGACCTTCAGGAACAAAAAAAAGTTTTCCCATCTGCCTCAGTAAAATCTGGATAAAATGTTCTTGTTGCCCATATCTGGGCTGGAATCTGGCGTTTCAACAGGCTTGCTCTCAGATCTCTACAGCTCACACCTACTCCACACATGCATCTTGGTGGAAAGGGCTATTGATACACTACTAATATAGTAGTTGTACCTTGTTTTCTTAGCTTCCTTCTGAGTCTCTAATCTCTAGTTCTCTTCAGAGTCTATAATCAAAGGTCTTAAGTCAATTAATACCAAATAAAAAGTGACAACCCCCTCCAGGATGTTTCTGCTATAGTACTTTTCCTTCTGAGAGCTTTCCTTCTATTCCCAACCTAAAACATTACCAGGAGCAGAAGAACCCAACCAAGGCAAAGCCTTGCCAAGGAAAAAGTCTCTCCTATTATTCTTCTCATCTAAAAATGTGGCACAAAGGAAAAAAGGCCAGAACAGATGCCGGGCATCCCTAGGTCATGGCAAAGAGCTGGAAAAGGTCCATCTCCAGGAGGACAGAGTGGCAGCACTTCCTTGTTAACATAGCTGGCAGCTGCAGAATCCAAGTTTCATTAACAACCTCTCCAGCTTTTGCTGTTGTAAAGGAAATCGCCTCCCTCCTCTCCCCTCCCAAATAAAATGCCACCAGAGTCTGCAGACAGACATCCTGTCCTGTCACCTCAGAGAGGAGAGGCAACTTGACTCATCTCAGTAGGATGTGCAACACGGACTAGTTAAGTTTACTTTCACTTCAGGTTAGATTAGGAATATTTTGCTCCCACGGTTGATCTTTGGTTTAAGGTTATAGCATAAAGAGTACAACCAGTCCTCAATACCTCTGATTACAAGTATCTAGAGCAAGAAAGGAAGAGACAGGCAGGGAAAGCAGAGAGGCAAGCTGGATTTTGAAACTAGGCACAATGCCGGAGACCACTCATTACCCACAGCAGTCTCCCACGCATTCATTTGCGGCGTTGCTGCCTGCAGAGCTCTCTTTCCCAGAGATGCACGCTGTGCGACACTTCAGGAAGACCTCAGTTAAACAGCCTAACTACAATATATTTTAGTTTAATGAAAACAAAATCCTGCATTATTCATCAAGTCAGAATAACAAGACACAGAGAGCACTGAACTAGACACCACGTACTAAACACTGCTCTCCAATGACTATTCTAAACCTACCTCAATTTATGCATTAAGCCACTGGATCAGTAATTCAGGCCATTTGATGGCTAGCATTTAAAAGGGTACATTTCTGGAAGGGCTGAAAACCTGTTTGTGATTTACAAAATTACCGCTGGGTCTCTAGTGGATTGGGCATTTGTCAAAGGCAGGTGTTCTGCATTAGCCACATTCCTTATCCTCTCCCCCCATCCAGGTTTGACATCAGCAATGAAACAGCAACTGCTCCTGCAGCATCGACTCCACCGCAGCAGAGCAAGAGCCGTTCTTGTCCCTCTTCCCACTTCTAGCCTGCTGCTTCAATTGCTACATGATATTAAGGCTTTGGGATGATGTATATCAACCAAGTGGGGCGGAGGGGATGGGACCGGAAAGCATCCAAGTAATCCGTGCTCTCCCCACAGGCCAGGGAGCATGCACCGAGCCTCCCACGACAAGGAGCGTTCCTCCCCTGCACAGGCACTGGTCAGGGGACGGTGCCAGAAGCCGGCCGGGCTGAACACAACGGGGTTTGGAGGGGGAGAGGGCAGGCCTGCCTGCATTTGCAGCTAGCCCCTCCTTTCGTCCAGCCCTTTCCGACTCTGAAGCGAAACCGCCGTCTTTCAGGCCCGGTTGGGATTCCCTCCAGAGTCCATCAGCCAGGCTCTTTAAAATGGCAGCGGGAATCCTTGCTAAGCAACACGACAAACCGTCCTTCTTCACCAAACGCTGAGCGCAGCGGCTCCAAAAGCTCCCAGACCCTGCGGGATCTGTGCCTGGAAACGGCGTCTCTGCAAGCGAGTGAGGAGCCTGCGTTCAGCTGGCTCTCAGCTCGGCCTGTTTCATAACGCAAAAGGAAGCTGCAGTCCCTTAGGGCTCGGGTTTTTGCAAACGGGGGAAACGCACATAAACATGTTATCTGCATGCACAGCAACTGGGACAAAGGATCTGTGGCCAGAAAGGTGTCTAACCGGTGGTCCAGACATGCGATAACATGTCCCCAATCCTAGAAATCTCGAGCTAAGAGACATATCTCCAGAATGACGCTGTGCTGCTTTCAAGTCTTGTTTTGAGATTAAAAAAAGCAGTCCTTTGCCGTTTGGAACGTTACCACTGCAGAAATAAAACCTCTGCAGCTCTGCCCCCCCATCTCCAAGGTTTGCTGTGCAGCCCAAAGCATTGGCTCCTTAATACCAGAAGGTCAAAGTCCTCCAGTAATTAGGCAGATTATATTTAAGAGCCCTACATACAGCTGATCGGAGTTATTCCTTAAAGGATTCGAATGGCAAGATAGTGCACCTCAGCAAGCACTCTCATTTAGCAGTCAATTAGCAAAGACGTGCTCTTCCGAGCTAAAGATCACTGCAGGCAAGAAATGCAACACCACCAGCTTTCCCCTGCTTTTGCTGTTTAATCAAGACAGCTGATCCACTCTTTCAGCCCATAATTAACTGGCAAGACTGGGATGCACATAAAAGTTATCTAGCAGCTTTATCCCAATCTAGTATAGAAAACAGGACAATAATATTGCTGACAATAAGCAAATTTTTAGACTATAGAAAGGGACTGGATACACTCGGGAGCCAAAAGAAAAAAAATTTCAATACAAAGCATTGTCTCCAAACATGAAATTAAAACAGGGCCAATCATGATCCTCCAGCAGCAACTCCCCTTGAGGATTTGAATCCCTAAAACCCATATGCACTGTCATAAATGTGTGAGAAGGAAACAGCTAACCAAAGGCAGCTTTGCATTATGTTGATGTATTAGCACCAGCCAAACTACAGAATAGAGGGCAGGCCACCTACATCCAGCCACATGTTTGTAACAAGCAGGGCTGCGCTGTGAACCAGAGCACACACCCAAATTTCATAGGCACATGAACATTAATGTAACCAAGAGCACATGGGCACTCTTCTCTACAGAGCTGCCAACTCCAGTGTTCAAAAGTCATGAGTCAGCCTCCGCATCTCCTCCAGTTGAGGTTAGCTTAAAAGCTAGACATTGCATAAAAATAAGAAAAACAGAAACAGCATATTAATTTGCCTCCTAGTTTCTAAGCCTTAGGTTAAGCTAGCAAAAGTAGCTCCCCTTCCTCTCCAGCCATGAGAGCTAGAAACTTTGGTTTCTTCACTAGAAAGCTGGGGTCTTTACCTGATTGCTTCCCCCAGGACCTGAGAATTAGGGGGGGGGAAAAATCTCCAAATATTTTAAGACTTGACAGTTCATTCAAAAGCTAGCATCACCCCCTCCTACAATTAAATAAGATGCTGGGCAACACAGGGGTTTTGCAAAAAAAAGAGAGCTGACCTAGCCGGTCAGAATAGAGATGAGCTTTGTCTACAACCCAGCCTGGAGAGTCTGACAGAAAGGTTCATTTCACCGAATCAGTGCTCGTAACCGAGTTCCTTTTCTAGGGGTTCCAGCAGAGAGGCTGAAGGCTTAAAACTGTCTATGGACTCTGGATGACCATGGTGTCCCTCTAGACTTCTGTATGTTAGGAGAAGTGCAGTGCAGCCTAATGCTGTGGAAAAACAGAGTTGCTAGTCCAGTCCTCTGAGAAGCAGCAAAAGCATGGTATGAAAGCTGTCGGTAATGGTACAGCAACAAAAACTGAAAATCTGGAGATTTCAGAAAAATCACTTCTCTGATGCAATGCGGTGAACAACTTGGGAACACAGCAGAGAGGCAATACAGAGAACTGTAGAGGTCTGTGGCTCAAATTAGGGTTCCTCCTGGCTTGTGGGTTACCACAAACGTTTGCTTGCTGAAGCCTATTCTGGGGACCCCGATTTACCCCCGTCTTGAGGAACAGGGGAATACACAAAAATGTCCCAAGCTTGATAACATGACATGTTGACAACATGCAAGTACAAATTGAAGCTTGCTTTCTCCTCCGTTATTATTGCCATGCTGACTCCAGACAGAAATAACAAAAGCGAAGGAAGACCATCCATACATCCTTTTCCAGGACCAAATAAGACCAATTCTGAATTGCAAAAGGTTACAGAGCGAAACTGCCGCTACAGACAACCATTTTTCAAAGTACACCCTCACTTGAACGCAGCAACTGGAAGAATACACTCTGACAGAAGTAAAACCGACAGCGCTTTCCATTTAAATATATGCCTAAAGGCACAGCTAAGAAGCCAGATTCCTACCGCATGAATAATCCCCCCTGCTCCGGTTTTCCTCTCCTCTTAGTAAAATCACACAGGAACGTTTACCAGGTGGGGTGCTTACCTGAGCAGACCCTGCTGGGTTCAACTCCCTAGAGGACTCAGCAGATGGGAAAGTCTGTCTCAGCGCAATTCCAAGTAACCACTTCAGAAGGCAAGTGTTTATTTTACCTGGTTCCTCTGCCTCATGCGCGAGGCAGAACTTCCCTGCTGGCTTCCTGAACTTGCACACTTGGTTGAGCTCAACACCCGCATCTCAGAAGCGTCAAACGCGTCTTTCTGGAGGACCTGAGCACTGCTAAAGCGCAAAGCATGAACAGAGGCATGAATTACAGCTAGACTCCTCTTCAGTTAACCAGTGAACCACACGCACTGGTGAGCTGCTAGATCCAGGGTCCCGAGCACAGCCCTGCCTGGGCCTCCCTGCCCAGCTTGCTCTGGGTACATAAAAGCAGAACTACCCATGCCCAGAGCTTGCCAGACCTTCCTTCGCCTTTGCTCCTGCAGACAGGAAAACCTGCACCGCTCTGCATCATTCTCCAGGACTGAATTCCAGCTGGTATTGCTTGGTATACTGGGAAAGGGGACCTGAACGCTCAGGGTTAAACCACTGTGGTGAACAACACTGCACTCTTCCATCCTAGGAGTTAAATTACTCTAGGAGAGGAAAGACGCAGCTCCTCTACTCTCCAAGGCTGTGAATGAGGCACGTCCTGTGATTTGGGGTACACAGAGATGAAGTCTCACAGCAAACTCAGAGGCAGGGCCAAAGAGAGCTGACAGGTACTGGCTCCTTGCTATACTTTTCTATCAGGATCACCTCCTCTTTTAACCCTGCACATCTTGCCGTCAGGTCCTGAGGCCGTTACAACTGGAGAGACTAAAAAAGCAAAGGAATCTAAGCATACTGAAGAAAATCCCTGATCTGGATTCGGCGTGCAGCAGAGTTACCAGCACTTTCACAGCATGGCAAAGCTTTTTCAGCCAGTCTGTAAGCTGCAGATACAGGTAGCGTTTAACCCAAATGAAAAATCAGGCAGGTAACAGGGCACTTCCAGCTGCACGGTTTCCCCAAGGTTTTTGCCTCTCAGGAGGTGGCTGCCCCTATAGCCGCATGAGAAGCCCAAGCTGGCCCGGAGCATATGCAGTTTTACCCAGGGGTCCCAAAGCAGCAAGCCACAGCCAGCCTCTCAGCAGCACTGTCCCTGAGCCACCCAGAGCTTCGAGTGGTCTCCATGGTGCAGACACACTCCTTCAGTTTGGGCTGAAGCTCTCTGTGGCCTCCTCAACCACATCATGCCAATTCTGCAATACAGAGCACGCTGGGTATGATGTGCCCAACTCGCCCTCCCAGCCTGCTGATCACAAAGTCTGGACTTTCTGCATCCAGTTCTTCAGCTAGTGACCTTGCTGCTGACTAGCAAACACAACAAGCATCCCAAGACATCAGCTGAGTCCACCATGCTGCACACAGCCAGCTCACCATCAGATTCCCTTGAAGCAACTCCATCACTTGTTTCAACCTGCCGGTATAAAGACGAATGGCTGGCAGGAGGACGCTAAATATTGTTTCAGGCTACTCCTGAGAAGGCTGTGTGGGAACAGCTCACACCCTTCTCCTGAGCATACACTGGGGCAAACACAACCTTTACGCTATTCCTTTCAATATGCGGCTATTGCAAGGAGACCATCTTTGTTCATGCCACACGTGTCTGCCTCAAAGGGGACACGAAAGCTTCTGGTTTTGTTTTACACTGGGAACAATGCCCTTTCCCCCGCCACATTTTTAAACATAGGCAGCTGGAAACCCTTCTCCAAACTGTTTTCCCCTGCTTTTTTTGATACAAAAGTGTTAACCTGGTCCCCTCCAATTTCACCAAGTAGTATTTTAGAGATTTGGGGGATGTTTATTTTTTGATTGAAGGGCTGGAGTGCCACAACAATAACAAAGATATCCTTTCTCCAGAAAGGGTTTGTTAGTCGATGGAGACAGCAAAACCAAATGACTACAGGAATCTGTCAAGGTCCTTGCATTACAGGCATAAGGCAGGCAGCAAGAAGAGATCATCCTCCCCTTTGTTGTTCACGTTTAAAGCATGCAAAGCCCCCCACACTTAATTCCCATGTATCCTGCTCCGTCTCCTACATTGCAAGTACAGCATGTCATGAGAACTCCAGCATGGCAAATCCTTACCCATCAATTTAGGGAACAGGGCAGGGCTGTGGTAAACACAACAGACCAAGAGGGACATGGTTTTATTCCCTGCAGGATTTCCAAACATTCCCCTACCCCCATCCCACTCTGAGGAAGCAGCACGGAAGAGAGCATGTTAGATGCTCTATTTTTTCATATCTGCAAATACAAGTTTCTTATTAAAAGATAAAGAAAAAACCCTTTCATCCTCTACGCCCAGACTTAATCTTTAAAAACCTAGTGAAATATAAGTAATAGAGATATGCTTTTAGCAGCTGTTGTCTATATACATGAAAGGGATGACTGAGCCAGAAGCCGACTAGGACTAAGGGTTACTTAACTTAAAAATGACAAAGCTTGATTGCTGTGCCTAGCAATGAATATTAAAGCAACAACAAGATTGACATTATCTAGCTGCATTGTAGCTTGTTTCTTCTATTTAAATGCTCCATCCCTCAGTTCTTACTGCAAGGATAGGTGTCAGGAGAATAAAGCTCAGGCCAGCATCTTCCAGAAGCGCCTAGCAAAGCCTAGCTTTTGGGGTGCTGAGCTTAAGACACTTAAAAGAGCTTGACTTACAAAGCAAAGCAATTTTCTGGGAACATACATGAGTGGGCCCAAAACTAACTGCTATTGAAAATCTTGGTCCAAAATTGACATTAGAAGGGTGTCTATCACAGTCAGAGCTGGGACTCCTTTTGTGTTGTGCTGTACATGCAATTCAAGGCTTCAGAGAGGCACTGCTTGATTTTCCATATATAAAGCAGTGTTGCTAAAACACCTTCTTTACCTTTCATATCCAGGTCTGTTCTTAAAGAAGTAACTGCATAGCTGCAGCAAGAAACTGGAGATCTTCCACATGCTCCAAGGACTGTTTTAACTGGTTTCTGCTCAGAATGATGACAGATGTTTCCCTGAATGCATGGAATTCATTTTTTTTTTTTTCTAAAGAATTTTCTTAAAAGCAGCTAAGTGGCTCTTACTGCATGAGCAGTGGTTGAATAAGGGCCTAGGACTGAATAAGCAAGTTGCCAAAATGCTTTCTCCATTTAAATACCACAAGGACAAAGCACCATCGCCTGCACAGACTTGCTCCAATGCCCAAGTTACTCTCACCGCAAAACATACACCTTATTTTAGCTCAGTCACTGCCTACAGTTGCTTCTCCATGGGCTGGGTTAAAGAGTGCCTCTCTCAACTGCAAACAACGCTCCTGTGTAGCAAACTACAGGCTGGGGTCAAGTCATACCTTACGTGGTTCTTTCTAATCCGAAAGCTGCACTTTGACTCTCACGTTAGAGGTACAGCGCAGCCATAGACTCTAATGACATTGGGTTATATTTTGTAGAGGAGGTGGGAGCTGTTTCCTAGTAACAGGGCTAAAACCTTGGGCTGCCCAAGGTCACAGAGCCCATCTCCACCGCGCAGCAAACTTGGGTGCTGATGCAGCTGTCGCCCCCGACCCCGCTGCAGGCATACAAAACCTCTCAGGGGAGCTCCCTTGTCCTTTAAACCTGGGCCAGCGGGTTTCTCTGCAGCTTTAGAGCAAATCCAAGCGCCTTCACGTGGGCTGACAACTCCACCGATCCTGCAGTGAGGACACAGGCTGCAGTGCCACCCGCCTCTCCACGGCGGGCATGCTCTCCCTCAGTTCTCTGGGTCTTCTCTCCGCGGTGAGGCACGAGCATCACTTACGGGCTGGCACCACTCTGCCACCAAATCTCAGTGCTATTCTGGACTTCTCTTCAGCCTGCCTCACGGTACTGATTCAATCACTAGTACCCTGGAGAGGCAGGGGCCCACCTCTTCCTATTTCTTCGAAGGATAAGTAAAAAAAGAAGAGACACTTGCTGTCAGTCAAACAAGAAGAAAAGGCAATTTTGTTAGAGGATGCTCTCCTTGGGCATCTTGTCAGCACAGGAAAGATTTAGGCGTATGAACTTTGAGGGTAATGAGGTGCTTGCTGAAAGCAGGCAGTCAAGCATTCATGCAGCAAAATAGCTGGGCCTGGCCACTTCGCACAGAGGATATTGTTCCATTGTACATGAAGAAAGGTAAGAAATCCAGCGCTGGGCATAAACAAACAAGCTGACTGTACATAATGGACATTGTTAGGTGCCTGAATAGCTCACTGACTCAAAGGAAAGTTCAGCTCAACAATCCAGGTCCTGAGCTCTGCCCCTCTGAATACCGAGCAGAAAGCATCCCTGTGCACTCATGCCCCGTGCATTCACCGCAGCTGGATTTTTTTGTATTTCTCACTGTCCATTTCCTCCTGTATTTCCCTGGTTTCCTTCCATTTGTATTATGAGCCTTTGTTCTTTCTCTGCCCTCTTCCTCCTACTATTTTGAAGTGTACAGATGGAGTCCAAGGGTGGGGGAAGCGAGTGACAGAGTCACAGCACATTAGAAAAACAAGTTTCAGAGCTTTCACACACTCACAAAAAACATAACAAACTAGCTCTAGCACTGTTTGAAAGTAATGACCTCTGTTGCAAGAGGCAGGCTCCTTTCAAAATTCAACTACAACCACAAAGATTTTTTTTTTTTTTTCTCAAGTCAAACAAACCTATCAAAAATTATGGAGTTAAAATAGGACCCTCTGGTTAGCAAACCTCTGAAATTCGTTTCATCCTAATACTTGCTAATTGTTCAACCTTGTACTTGAGGTTCTCCACCAAGACTCCCAACATCCAGCCACCTTCCATCAACAGATCTCCAAGTAGCGTAACAGCCTGTGCAGTAGTTATCCCAATCTTAAAGAGGGCATAACTAAGACATTCTGCACAATCATTTTGACTGTTCCTACAGTCTTTCAGCATAGGAAGAAGGTATTCACACACTGGCAGTCCAGCTTTGGGTCTGATGCTGACAAGTTTCTCTTTTGGACTTGGACAAGTCACATAACCAACAAGATTAATTTTGTACGAAGTACCTGCTGTGAAAAACAAGAGCAGAAGCTGGGGTCACTGATGTGCAACTCCAGGCATATGCACTGGCACCAGGGAAGCCTGCCTGGGAAAACCAGGAGAAGGACAAGCTGAGGAAGGTATTCATGTCAGACATGGAGAATTAGAAAATGGCACTGAAGGCAGTCATGGAAAGTGCTGTAAACGCCTGCAAAAGGAGTTTTCCAGAACATGTGGTATTGGCTTCATTTTGTTCCAGATTTCATGACCGGAAGTGCTCATCACTGAGGGCAAAGACATCCCCTTTGCCATGATCTCAGAGAAGCTCTCGGACCATGGAAGATATACCCTGATAGTGAGAATGGGAATGCTGTAATGCTGCCCTAGGATGGACAGACAGACTTCATATTGTGTAAGCTTTCTACAACCTGTCTTCCCAAATATCCAAAGACAACCTGTGCTCATTAAAACTAGCATTAGGACTTCTGCAGCATTCAAGACTATCGGAGCTGTCAGTGTTTTTAGTGATAATAATCACCTGTCAAAAATGCAGATCAGACTGAAGATATAAGGGTTAAAAGCTAGAAGTATGAATAAATACCTCAAACTGTAGCCAAGGCAATCAAGAAACTCGAATTCTCTAAGTACCTTTTAATGCAACATGTTCCTCCTCCAGTGCAGGAGTCCTAGGGTGATTCCACAATAGTCCTGTGCCTGTGGCTTTAAATTTGCTAATAAATAGCCCCAGCGCTAATGCACAAGATGGATGTGGGGGAGGGAGAGAAGAGAAAGATTTCAGATTACAACAAAAACAGCATTTGTCACTTGCTCTAGATGGTGTGTGAGGCAGTTTCCAGACTCTTGGACTCTGGAAGAATATTTTCTGTTCCATTCCTGATGTGCTTGGCTGCTTTCTGCCAAAACCTGTTTTAAATCCATTAATGAAACTAGGCCGAGTCTGCATAACTTCTTAATTCCCCTGTGGAAACAGGGCACTTAAGTATATTTCCGGGAATGACGGACACCCACAGTTCCCACCATCATTGTGTGAAGCACTGCTCTCTGGCCCTTTCCCTCCTCAAAAGCTGCTTTCTCTTGAAATATCACTCCAAATTATCACAGGTTGCTTTATGGAGAATACAGGAACTTGACGACTCATTTTTCTTTTTACTATAGAAACACTTTACTAGAATAGCGAGTCCTGCACTGCTGCCGTGTTTGCATCCATAGTTTCACATACATCAGTGAGATCATATTTGGGCGCACAGATCAGGTCTTGATACCCATCTCCTCCAAAGCAGTAGCTCCAGGTAGTAAGGATGATGGGAATGATAAGGAGGAACGTTTTTTTCTCCCTGTATTGCTCAATGCCTGTTGTAAAGGGACCCAACCAGCACCACTTCCATTCCACCTCCCCTCCGCAGAGGAAGCACTGATTCCAGCAGCGACTCCTACAACCCCAGGCAGCTTGGGAGAGCTGTGGAGACACTCCTAGCGTAAGCTAGGTTATACAGCTTCACGATTAGGAGCTGAAATGGTCCCCAACAGAAAGCGGGTGGCTCTCTGCAGATCTCAGCGGAATCTGGCAGATGTCCCATGGGAGAGAGAAAGACCTGTTCTGAAAGGACCACATGGGGGCCTGAACCTGCAAAGGCTTATCCATGTGCTGAGATTCATGTTATAAGCAAGTCCTATCCATTTCGATACAATAGCTCCCAGGACTTCAGTTTACACGAGTTTTCAAATCCTTTAAGGACAGGAGCTGCTCTTAGTAACGAAACTAACTGTGCCTGAGACAGAGCCTTCTCTGGAGATCTGGAAAGGAGATTCCAGACACTTCATATGAAAAAAAAACAGAATTATTCCAGCATATAAAAAGAAGAAAAAAATCCCTCCTTCCCAGAAGATTTATGTTAAGGAACTAGTAGAGTGAGTTTGTTTATTTTTTTAAGTCAAGTTAAAGGACAGAGCAAAAGCTAATAAAATGGGCACCAGTTCTGTTACAGCAGCAATATTTTTTGGCAGAAGTATTTTAAGCCTAACCCTCCTGTTCCATGAACAGCAGCAGCCTAAATGCGAAGGACTGCCGAGTCAGCTTTTGCTTTGGGCTTCACAATGTGCTCTATGTTTTCCAGCAGGCTATAATCTACCAGGGAAAGCTGAAGTGGGGGGAGAAGGAGAACACAAGAGCTTTGAAGAAATCTGGAAAGAAATGTACAAAATTCAAGGCTCCGTTTAGTTAAAAAGCTGAAGATGATGATATTACAGTGTAATAGGTCTGAGTGAGCTAGGACTGTAAAGACCACCAGCATGAGCAGAGACACTCTACTGGGACACAAACTGTTTTTTCATGCAATTCTCTAAGCAACTAATGATGATGTTATCCTATTAGTTTCCACAATATACGTGCATGCAACATCTCCTATTCTGAAAGTTGCTCTGCAAATTGCCCTTTGTCCAAAGGTCCCATCTAACCCATGACCCTGTCTCTAGCATTGGCCAAGCACGAAGGAGAAGAAAGGAAAAACAAACAAACAAAAAAACAGTGCAAGTGTAAGGTGATCCTTCCTCAGTGTATTTTAGGCCCGTTTGGAGAAGACTAAAATCTTTAACTAAGACTAAAGTTCCTTCACAACGTAAGCTACATCTACTTCTTCCCTGACATTGGCTCCAGCACTCAAAGCTTTTACAGAGCTGGTTTAGCATGCTACGCTGGCAGTTGACGTTCACATCTTTGTCAGGCTAGCTTCAGTGAAGCGCGCTGGAAAATCTCAGCAAAAGATCCAGCAAGTACTGCATCGGTGCGGGGGGAATAGCGGGAACACAGCAGCCAGCAGTGAGATCTTCTGGCTTACGCTGCAGTGGAACCACAGCCTGAAAGAAGTGAGTCATGCATGGGACTACTCTGCTAACGGTATTTTTTGCAACTAGCCAGGAAAAGCCTTTATGTTTAAATAAAGAATTTGGCAGAGAGAGAGAAAAAAAAGAAAGAAAAAAACCACTTTCCCTCATTTACTCCCCAACCTCCCTCTACATTAAATAAATCCGCAGTTGAATTAAAAGGCTGAGTTGTGTCCCCCCGCTCCAGCTTCTCAATATGGTTTGCTTTCTTACATGAAGGTAGTTATCAAGAGGCTTTTTAAGCTTGTTTTTTCTTTCTGACTAAAGGTGCTACGGTGCCCAAACTCAACAGGGCAGCATATGCGACTGGTGTGCACACCACCTACTCAGAACAGCGGGCCCCCATGCAGCTACTTGGTGCACTGGATGCTCCGAGACCCTTCTGCCATGGGACAAGAAGTGGGTCCTCTCCTGCACAGCTTTACCTTGCCTGGACAAATCCCAGCTGTACTCTGGCATCCTCCGCCACACCTTAACAACTACCCTGTATTTTGAACCTACCTCTTAGTAAAAGCTATACCATAAACTAGGATGTCCTGCAAAAAATTAAATCATCACCAGTTACTAGCTACATGCCAACTGGTTGTAATAAGCACAGTCTAAAACATAAAAGTTGCACTGAGATGCAGAAAATACACTACAGCCAGCTCTCCATTTTCACAGAAACGGGCGAAAGGGGGGCTGCGATACCCAGCCAACGCTCTGCTTACTCCTGCGCAGCCCGCGTGCCTCGACAGGCACTACCCAGCAAATCCTGCTCAGAGAGCTTATTAGACCAGGCACAGCAAGGCACAAAGCCAGCATGGACTTGGAAGCAGCACAGCTTAGCCTGCACAAAGCTGTGCCTCCGCAAACTGGCAGGTCCGCTCTGTGTGGAGCCTGGTCAAGGGTCTGACAACCCCCATTACATTTATCCACAAACCACTTGATGTGTCCCTTGCTAAAAAAGGGGCGACTGCACATACAAGAAACCCAAAGGGTTCCAACTGCACATTAACCTTGACTATGGCCCAAAATCCTAAAAGGATTAGAGAGATGAGACAGTAACATGCCGAAAGAGTTATTTAAAAAAAGTGACTTGGTCCTTATCATGCCTTCCGGATGACTGTTCAGCTTGATTAGCTGATGAAGAACCACACAGCAGAACTTTCCAGTCCTCTCAAAACAGAGGCACTAGAGATTATGACGACCTACCGCATCCATCCAACTCGCCATGCCTTGGATGTCTGCAAGGAATAGGGTCTTCACCTTTTCCTCTACAGCAATCAATCTGTAGGCGCCTGGATTTCTGGACAGCTGCTTTCTTTTCAGTTACATCACAAATCAAAGTAAATAAAAAAAGCTCCGTCAGGGGCCTCCTCCTAGGCCTTAATCTGCATCTTCCCTCAGTTTCAGCCCTACTGCCTTCCCTTTTGCTTTGGAGAGTGCAAAACCGTTCTTTCTCTTAAGACCTGCCTGCTACATGTACCATACACAGCGGATGCTACTTTGCACAGCCTGTGGACCCAAGAGGATCCTGTCCATTACTTCTGCATCTGAAGCATGTTATCACTTTGCAAAGCCATTTCTTTATTTTGCACAACACTGCATTCCCCACGGCATTCGGCACAATCACTGAGCTAATGCTTCAAGGTCCCCAGATTGTCACAGCCACAACCCTGCTATATTGGCATCAGTATTTAAATCAACAGGCCCCCTTCCTTTTCAACACAATCCGTATTTCTGGATTTATCACCAACGCTACAAAAACGCACTCACGCAATCTAGGCTCAAGGTGCATATATAAGAACAGATTCACACATACAAAGGGCCAGACGGTTGACACGCACCCTGACATTTATCTTTATGTATAAGGAGGAAATAGAGGCATCGCTCACAGCTAAACTGCTCTGGAGTTTGCCCTTGGTTACGTTGGTAAGCGTCATCACTCAGCCACTGTGCATCCTCAAATACAACATGCTGACCTAGAAAGAGTTAAAGAGCATGAGGGGCAGCAACAGGGTACTCTGAATTCAACAGATATAAATACTACCATGTTCTAGTGGCATCTAAATAAAACCCACAGGAGCAGAGCTTAAGCAATTTGCTATGCTCAGGGATGCTCTGGTGCATTTGCAATTCTTTCAAACAATTTGTTCTGGTTCCTGCTTGTCCCTTTCTGATACAAGTGAATCCAGTTTCATATAAAGAGCTAATGGCAAACTGAAAACAAACTGAAATGAAAAAAGCAGCATCTATAATTAATAGCAAGAGCTTGTTGCAGTGGTTAACCATCCTCAAAGAAAGGAAAGGATTTTTTGTTCCTTGAGGTCTTCGACTCAAGGTTAGCTGGAGAATCTCCACCAAAAAGACAAAGAAAGGTCAGTGGTTTGGCACAGCAGAGACAGGGAGGTGTGCTGTGCAGGAGTTCAGACCAGATGAACATGCACAAACGCTTCTGGCCTTCAGATCTAAGAGTGAGGCACAGATTTCTGTTGCAAGCACTTGACAAAGGAGCTATTTTGCAAGCCTGCCACATTGGGCATGCCCAATTGAGCCAGATTTCCTTCTTTTTTCTTTTTCTTTTTTTTAAGCTCTTTCTCCATATGATCAGGCTCTTCACATAAAAGCAGCAGCAGCCACCTTTAACCCAGCAGCCATGAAAGCTACATTGAAAGCAAGTACTGTAAGAGAGAGAGTCCAGAAGTCAGGGATCAGCCTCCGATCTGGGAAACCGGATTTGATAGACCTCCTATATAACCTCAGGCAAACCAGTCTTCCGGTGCCTTGATTTCCCCATTTACATCATGGGTGCTGGTGCACCCTTTTCCACAGAAGTAAGGTTAGGATAACGATATTCACTATGCCTCAGTGACGAGGACTAGGCAAATTGCATCTTGGCGAGTACACAAACGGAGCAGGTCCGAGCACTTCCACCTATGCCAGTAACCCTATCAGGGCCTTCGGCACACATCAAGAACCCCTTATTTCAGCTCAAACCGCCTGGAGGATGATGCTAGGGCCCCTCCCTGCAGAGCAGAGTTTCTGGCAAAGAAAGGGCATGGAGGGTTGCCTTTTTTTTAATTGCACCTCAAAAACAAACAAAAAAGCAGCAGTGAGAGGCCGGGGGGGCTTGGAAAGGCACTGTGCTCCTGATGCAGCTGCACATACTGCTTAAAGCTGCTTCAGGCTAGAGAAGTTTGAGATGGTTTAGTCAGCCAGGGTGGACAGAACTGGACTGCATTCAAAGCACTCCTCTTAGACCAGGCAGGGATCTAACTTCAAATAAATTTTTAGTACGACTTAAGACTCTGCACATTTGCTGGCTAGAAAGTCTATGAGCCGAGGCAGCTCCCCATCCCAGCGTAAGCAGGGTTTAAGATTTAGCCCACTGACCACCCAGCTACTGAGCTCTTGGGGTTTCCAAGGGCGCCGGGGCTCAAATCTTTTTTCTCCAGCCGTCTATCCTACAGACCAGGTACTGGCGACCGACCTGTATATTGTGAAGGTTTTTCCTCCTTGTGCACCACACCTACCTGTAAACTACGAAGCCAATCCCCTAAAAATAAATGTCTAGACACCCTCAAAGCCTTCCGTGTCAACCTGAGAAACAGACTGCTGGAAAGCCAATCTGGCTTGCCTTGCCAGGAGGGCAGTTAATGCTTCTGCCCTGTAGTAAAATTACACCTGGCACAGCCCGAGGATACGTTAGCTGGCAATCAATGTTATAACGCAACGCGAGACTCTCGCTGCTGCACAGGAGGTGTGGAAGGGGTAGGAAAAGCACAGCAAGTGGGATGAGACACAACCGCAGGGCTTGTTTCAGGAATCCCAGCCTGAGCATTACTTGGGAGTTTCCAGGACTGTTCCAGGCTCTCCTGGTTTGCAAGTTTGACACAGAAAATTAAGACCCTGCACTTGCAATGGCTGATGTCCAACCACAGCTTTTCATGCATCAAACAAAGCAGAAGCATTGGCACAAAGATGAGTGCAGCAAGCGTGCCAGTTCCTGCCTGGGTTTTAAGCCCCAGGACACTGCACTCAAGGTTTTTCACAACCTGGGGCAGAGCCCACGTGGATTTCTATTCCCAGGCCTGTCAATATGATCTTCCTGCTGCCCAAAGGGAGAGCGCGGTCAGAAAACTCATGGCCAAAGATGACACTCACTCATTTGTTTACAGATGCCTACGGTGCCAATGCTCCACGACACTTCTGGCTGGGAGCACACGCTGGTCCAGGAGAACTGTCAAATCACTGCTCTAGACACCAGTCACATAGATTAATAGCACTGTACAGTTTCCAAGACCTCCTCTCCGGACTAGGGCTGTTCTGAAAGACCTGCCCCTCCTCCCAAGCTGTGACACCAAGCTCCACACACATTAAAGATGACTTCAGCGGCTAAAGACAGCGCAGCGTGAAAACCCACCTTCCCAGCACATCATCATCACTGCAGTTCACGGAGCAGAAAGTTGTCAAGACTGGCCAAAGGACCCACAACAGCCCGGGACACATCTGCAAGAACAAGCGCAGTGCCATGCACACAGGAAAGCGCTCCTCTTACTAGTAGTGCTATCCGCTTCCCATCCAGCTTGCCTCTTGCTAAAGGAAGGAGACAGGAGGCAGTTTTTCCTCTCCCCTCTTTCTTTTTCCTCTTTTGCTCCAGGAGACATTTGTTTGCAACAAAGGAAGGTTAAACAGGGTCAGTTCTGTAGCATCCCTCAGCAGCTATCACCAGGGGCCTCTTACCAATATTTACCAACACACCTTTACGCCTGAAGGCTTTGAAGGACAGTTGGTAGGAAAAAACCCTACTTACGTGTCGGAGTGCAGATATTCCACCTCTGTAAAAGATTCAAACCCCTGCTCTGCAATTACAGCACTGACCAGCAGAAAGCTGCCACGCATCTCGACTGTGCTGTAGGACTAGTAGAGCTGACCATGTACAGCTTCTCCTTCAAAGGTTTCTCAAGGGTCCTTGTTAAATGCAACAGCCGTGAAACCATAAAGCAAGGAAGGAGAGAGCTGTCTCGTACAGTCTTCAGGGACAGCCCGAAACGCATGACCTGTTTTGTACTAATCTGTTTGCAGAGGCCATATAATTCTCTAGAAGTGGTTTTGTTTCCAAAACAAATGCTACACACTTTTTTGAATTGGGAAAATAGGAAAAAAAAAATCCCCCACAATGCAAACAGCCAAACGCTGCTGGCGAGGCTCTCAAGTGCACGCGTGTGAGCGGGAAAGGAAACGGAGAGCCATTCCAGCTTTCCAAAGGGTTATTGCAAACAGCAGGGAGGGAGAAGGGATTTTACACATTAGGAAAAAATACCGCGAGGGTGCTGTCCTTAAAGCGAACGCTACACAACAAAAGGCCTTCGACTGCATTGCCTTCCTAGCACTGCTGCGATGCAAAGCACGCTATACGGCGACATGGAGACTCTGATCGTAGGGTCTGTGTCGCAGTAACCTCTCGCGGCTACAGCAGAGGTCGGCGTGCCAGGTGCCGTATAAGCCACTACTGCGAGCCTCCTCCTCTGGGAATTCACACGTTTCTGCAGGCAAGGCCAAGCGACAGCACGCTAGCAGCATCCTCATCATTTTACTTCACAAATGGGATGAAGCCAAGGGCAAGATCCGCATCGGAGTAAGTGCTTGAACCTTCCTCAGGTTTAAGTGAAGAACAGGATTAAGAGCCTAAACACCTTTACGGGCTCTGGCCTAAGCAAGCTGCTGTGCATCATTCAGTGCCTATGGCAAAGCCAAGCACTTCCCTGCATACCAGTCTCCAGAGAGCCGGAGACACTGTATACACCAGCTGCTCCATCAGATTTCCTGCAATGAGAAATCTGCAGATCATAGATGAAGAGACAGGCATGCCGCATACCAGCCATCATGTAAGGAAACAGCAAGATCGTGCCAGAAAACAACCCTTTCAATGCTCTCCCAAGAAAAGTTTAACAGTCTCATCTTTCATGCGCTCACGCCTCTGCTTTTTTGCAGCGCTTCCCTGCGCGAGCCATACTGGCAAAGATGCAGTTCCAGAGTCGGGAAGGTTAGCAGCGGAGAAGGGGGGTAGGGGGAGACTAAGCCTTCGGCTGAATTCCCACCGGCTTTGCATTATGAAAGCCGTGAGCTGAAATCAGCCAGCCTTCACGGGTTCGCTTTAACCCCTTCCTCGCAGTCCAATGAACATCTCAGCCAGCCTCCTAACGACATACGCAGGCAGATGCAGTGTACCCATACCCAACCACAAGACATCAAAGGCAAGCACCTACAGAACAGCCCTCTGCTTTCATTCAGGGAGTACTTTCCAGGTACAAGAAAGGTGCAGGCTTCCTCCGCGCTTGCACTCCTGGGTACTTCTACCCAGCCTGCTGCTCTCGAGCCTTCCTGCAGCTTACAGGAGAGAGGGGGGGGAAAAAGCTGCAGTCCAACACTGCACATGCCCAGGACTTCTTACTTCAAGAAATATCATCACCGCTCTCATTCCAGCCACTTTGGGTGATGAACAGATGCCTGTACTGTCCACGGGCTGCCTGGAGGCTCATAGGAACACTGCTGAAGTCTCAGCGCAGTTCCCGAAAGGCTATCAAAGCTACCACGCCAGGTCACATCAAAGACTCGTTTATTCTACCTTTGCAAATCAATAGCGGATGCCACGAGAACACCGAGAGGAGAAAGTGCACAAAATGCTTCGCTCCCTGGTATTTTCAGAAAACAGAGCGGTCCCTGACAGGAGCATCAAATAAATCAGTTCCCTCCACTTCCGGCCCCGGTGGGTACAGCAGCATTACACGCGCGCACGGGTACTAACGCGCCAGGAGAGAGAAGCCTGCGCGGCAGCTGCCCATGCAGCACCAGTGATCGCCCTCAGCAGAGGGGCTGCGATAGCCTAACTGCCCCCAGGACCGCGCTTGCTCGGAAGAGCAGACCGTCAACGGCTCCAAAGGCAGCCCTGCTCTCGCAACAAAGCCGACTGGGCTGTAACCCAACACATTAAAAAGGCTTTGAAACTCCTTGCTGAGCTGGAGAGGGAAATAAAGTACTCTACGGCTTGGCAGACCAGATTAAAGCACTCTGGAGAGCTCGAGACAGTCTGGAGCTTGTTTAAGGTGCCCTTTGAGCTCAGCCTGGGCATGGGTTCACTAGAGGCTCCAAGTTTCAGACAGGAGCAAGTAAGGGGAGGGAAAGAACTGGGGGGGCTTCAGGTGAGCTAAGTCCTGGCAACACCAAAGTTATTTCACCTCCACACCAGGCTAGCAAGAGCCAAAGTGAAATCCAGCCATACTAACCATCCTCGCAGCCAGAAACCAGCAGAGGAAATCCCCACGGCTGGGGCAGACGCACAGCTTGTGCGGTCGCTCTAGGGCTTCTTCTGGAAACGAACAAAAGAACAGTTGCAGAGACTGCTGTCATTGAAGAGGTTATAGCTCTGAACAGAGACCACACTCCCTTCGAAAGCTCCGATTCACATCATGATCTCCTTTAAGACAGGAAGGGAGAAAGCCAGCATTTTAGCCAGTAACTTTCCCATTTAACCCCAATTGGTTGGCTTCATACCTGGATATCGAGCAAGCCAGCCCAGGCATGTCTGTTTTCTAAACCTAGTCCTGCATGAGGCTAACAGCCTAGTACGCAGATCAAAGTTTTGGCTAATGTATGTGCTGGAAAGTATTGGGTGTGCTGATTTTCCATGAACGAGGCCACCAGTATGCAAAAACCTTGGGGCAACAGCATTGCCTGAAAGCAGGGGGCATCATTCTAGGACTGTCACTCCAGCCTTGTTTAGCCCGTTCATATTTTATGAAGAATGATTCAGCTAAACTTGTTCCTTGATGTGAAGAAAAAAAGGAATATGAGTGTGGGAAAGCAAGATGATATAACACGAGCATTTGGCACGGGGGAGACACTCGAGGGACACGGTGCAGCTCAGCTAATATGCAAGGAAGCACCATAAAAGCAAAATAGACAGGGGCAGAAACAATCTTTTCTGTAGACACACCCCCAAGCCATGGCACAGCTGGAAACAGGAGCTCTTAGCATCCACCTCCAATCCCAGGCTTTAAGCATTAAACAAGGCTTCCCCTCACCTCTTATTCCCATTAGATCAAGCCTACCATGGGGAAGACGCAGGGGTTTCCCTTTGCAACCTTGCAAGGGGTCTGGAATAAAAATACAGCTGGCTTCGTTCCCCATTAGCAGTTAATTTCCGCAATCATTTTCACAGAGGGGGAAAAAGAGAAATGCTCATGATCTAAGAGATGAAAGCAAATGAAAATAAGCCTCATAAAACCTGTACTACCCTAAGGAAAAACTGCCCCACAACTTTCATTGGGGAATTATCAAAGGCCCCAGTCTGGTGGGGGTTGTTTGCATTTTATAAGACAAATGCTTTAGAGAGTATAAGTCCTCAAATAGCTGAGATTCCATTCTGCTGAACCCCGGACAAGACTAGAAAAAGAAACAGCTGATCCCAGTTAGTCCGGCCTGGGGATTCTGCTTAGCCACATCAAGACGGAGGACTGAAGCAAGGCACAGAGCCATCCAGGCACTGCTAAGCCAAGCACTTCTTCCCAGTAAGATGCCATTGGCCCAAGCAAAGTTAACCACACGCTTGCTAGCATGGCTGCAGGATGGTCCAGAAGGGAGGTGAAAGTCTCATTCATCTCTTGTAAAAGAGAGGCTGGGTTAGAAGGCACTGACTCATTTTGCCCGAGAACAAGAAAGAAAGGATCAGTCCTGAGAGCCTCTTTTAAAAAGGGGGATGTTTAGTCACATTTTGCTCCGAGTCTGGGAGAGCAGTTACAAAACTTCTCACACTCAGAGCTCCCTTTCTTATTAGAAAAGGCTTAACATAAGCTCAAGAGCAAGAGCTGCATGGAGAAAGGGGCAAAGACCAAAAGAGCAGTAATTCTCCCACGCACAGTTAACCCTCAGAGGTGACGGCAGCCCTGGACACGTGCAGGTAGCAGCGACCTCCTAGCGCAGGAGCTGATGGTAGCACGGCCACGACTCGGAGCCTCATTTACTTTGCTCCTCAGCCAGCATCCTCGCCACCGCAAGGCATGCTGCTCCGGTACCCAAGCCTGCCAGGGATCTCTGGCCTCTGCTGCTGCAGACAGCTACCTGTCTGCTGGCTCGGCAAGGGGCTTGATCTTGTGCGATGCTAAGAAACCTCAGCCCATGCTGACTTCAAGAGGGGAGGCAGATGTTCAGAGGATAAGGTTGTTTGGCATGCTTTATGTACAAGTGTGCAGCAATCAGTGCCTTATTTACTACGGCTGATGAAAACCCTCCTCCAGCACTGAACCAGCCATCATTTTCTCCAAATGACAAACTCCCCCTTTCCCCACACACGCAAGCACCTTTCTACACCAAACCCCATGGGGTAATTAATCTCAGTCCACCAAGCAAATAAAAACAAGCCACTCTGAAAAAGCACCCAGCCTCATTACCACACTGATTCAAAGAGTGGATAGGAGTAAGCCAGTAGACAGACACTAACAAAGAATAATTAAAACAAAAATAAAAACAACAAAGGATCTAAGACCTGAAGAGGAATTACTCACTTGGAGCAGCCACCGCCACATTTAAAACATTTCATCTTTCATAACCAAAGTGTATGAATAGGAAATAAGTAAAACTAGCTCTAGGGCACAGGAATATTGCCCCTGGCTGGCTCATCTTGTTATGCACAGGCAAATATGCCATGTACTACTCACATCCAGACATTTGGCTATGGTACAAGGGGGCTGGGATTTCTCATCCCCGCCTGGGAGCATAGCACTCTCTGGAGCACAGTAAGGGAAGTGCAGAAGAAAGCTGACCACTCTTGAAATTACAGGCAAGAACAGAGCTATTCAACTGCTTAAGTGACTATTAAAAACCCACCTACAGCTATGCAAGAGTTCTTGATTACTCGCTTTATTTGCATCTTTGTTCAGCCCATGCAGGGGAAACAGGCAGGAGTTTTAACTAGATGATTGTGCTTGCAGTTGATTCTGAGCTGAGACTGAAACATGAATTCCTGTTTTCTGAAGAAACAAGGCCAGAGGGGCTGCTGTGTAATGAAATTGCTCCCTGGAGGCGAGTGTTGCAGCATTTGCTCATGATGTTCTGAGGTTTACAGTAATAGCACAGCCTGTGCCTCTTACCAGTGTCCCCTTCCGAGAGGGACACCATCCTTCCCTCACGCCAGGGAGATTGGCAGGGCCAAGACCTGAGAAGAACCATATGTTCCACCAGCTCTAGGCTCAGGTACTAAAAATGCTGCATTAAGATCCAAAGAAACTAGGTTTAGTCGTAATAGCAAAGGGATCCAATTAACTCCAGCCAGGTCATGCAGAAAGTCAGAACATCCTCTGAAAGAAAAGCTTTGGAGAGAAACCAAGCAGCTCCTAGGAGTAACCAGGCTTGAAGGGAAGGTTAGCTTAAAGATTACATTAACAAGTCAGGATGCTGCAAATAACTAGTTCAAGATCTCAAAGGATGGAGTAAGCAACCAGCCCATCCATATCCTCACATGAAGATGGCCATCATTCCTCCTCCTGCCACATTTAAGGTGGGAGAGAAGACACACACAGATATCCTCCTGCTAGAATCCATCTACTCCAACATTAGCATGCAACAGAGCAAACTGCTTCTAAAAGCAAAGGCCTGACTCTTCTCATGTCATTTAATGGTCAGTCTACGTGAACTGGTGTGTTGTAGACTAGGAGAGGAAAGCATTCATGATGAACAGGCTAGAGTTTCATCTCACTTCATTTGTTCATGGCAGGTATTTGTCTCTGGGTCAGAGCTTTCTTGAAGTGCTTTTTCCTGCCAGGTCTTGCACTGAGGTTCAAATCCTCATGGACCAAACTCAGCCCAGGGTCAGCAAGCACCACACCTCCTGAACTCAGTGGGAGCGGTGCCTGCTTGCTTCAAAGGCAAGTCTTACCTTCTGTTTATACCAGCCTGCAAGGCATGAAAAGGCCTAGGAGGTCACACATCCACCACTGTAATTTCAGGCAGGATCAAACAAAAAAAGCAACAGCTGGGCTGAGTGAACAAGTCCATGTTTAATTACAAATGGTTTCAGTAATAAGCAAACACAAGAACAAAGCTAGTTGAAAACCTCCCTTTTTCTTCCTGGCTCTTGTTCAGGCCATGTACAAACAGAGCTGCCTAGGGGAGAATATCAAATAAAATCTGTCAACTACATTTTCTTTCATCTTATGCATTTTCAAGATGGCTACAGAACAACTGTTTCTTATGCAGTGCCAGTGTGCTTGAACAGACAGCAAGGACGGATGGACAGATCACACCTGCTGATGCAGAAGGGCGCAGGCCTTTGCAGATCTTTCCCAGCCTTTAGCTCAACCTCCTCTGTGCTTGTGAGCACAGGCACACATTTATTTTGCAGTTACCTGTTTAAAGGCTTTCATTTGCTTTCTTTTAACAACCTCTGAATATCAAATGGCCTTTCAAAATAGGATTGCTAGCACAGAGGAGGAGGAGGAGGAAGGTGACCCCGCTAATGGGAGATTTCCAGGGTGCTCCTGCCTGGCCCATGGAGGAGGTGAGAAACAGCCATCAGAGCACCCGAGATGCCCACAGAGCTGACTGACTCCTCCATTGGGTCACATGCTTACAGAGAGGGCTACTCTTGCTGCCTCCAAAAGGCCCAGGTATGGTGGTAGGCATAGAAAACAGGTCCTAAAGCACACACCTGTCCAGACAGGCAAAAAAGCCTAGAAGGGGAATGGTTTGTGTTGTTTTTTGAGCCTTCTACCAATATTTTGCAGCAGATTAGAAGCAATCAGTGGATTCCCTGATCACATCTAGCTGATACCTCAGAGAGCATTGGTGACAGACTGATACAACCATAAAGCACTACAGAAGCACAGCTGGAACAAAGCACCAACCCAAACCCCTCTAGCAACTCGATACCGAACGCTGACAGACCCCTGTCTAGCTGCCTACAATCACAGCTCCAAAACCTGGGTGTCACGGGGGGACACAATGGGAGAAACAAAGGCTGGGAAACCATCACATCCCTGGGAACCAAAGACTTCTGACCTTTCTAGCAAAGCCTGCTGAGAGAACAGGGTGGGTTGCGTTGTACTTCTGGCTTTAATTACAGCCAAGCGTTTGGCTTATTCTCCTCTAACCGCCCCCCATGTCCCTTACAAGCCCAAATCTAGCTTTTTATAGCACATCCGGTATGGACGTTAAACACATTCAGGAAATGCACTTTCAGCCCCAAACATCCCTTCTCCTAGACCAGTTAGCTACGCAGGTTTATAACATGAAGATGAGGAACCGGATGTTTGGTTTTGTGACCACTGCTTTCCTGGATTACTTCTATCTGTTTAGGGAAAGGAAATTAAATAAACACAGGGTAGGCTGGCTGCATCCAGAAATAAAGCAAGCTGCTTGCAAGGTGAAGAAAGAAAAGCCAGATGGAGAAGCCACTCTTAACTACTTGAATCTTAGCTACTGTACTAGACTGCACTTTAGAGAGCAAAGCTTTTCACAACTGACCCAGAACCGCTGGGGGCTGACAACAGCTCACCGAACAGTGGGTGTCCCCAGGCCCATGTAGGATCCCGAATCACGTGGTTTTTGGTGCCTTCTAGCGATACCAATCCAGACTTGGCATCTCGTGTAATGCACAAAGGAAAAAAAGCACTCTGTCCCTGCCAAACTTGTATTTTAAGTAACCAAAGTGCACCAGACACCATCTTTCCCCAGATGCTGCTTTAGGGCATCAGCGAGGCTGGTGAATCCTTTCTCCAGAGGAGCCCAGTCAAGGCTCGGACAGTGGCTTGGCTCTACGTCTAGATCTTTGTGATTTTAACATAAGGGACTTGCCTTCAGCTTTAAGGAATTAGACAAGCCTTTAGTAGTTTTCTCACCTGAAAACACACTGGCAAGCTTCCCAAATGGAAGCACCCTTCTAAGCCCAAAGGCAAGCGTGTTCACTGAGCGTCTCAAAGACCACCCTTGGATACTATGCTAAAGTGGAAAATTACCTGGAGTGCTTACAGACCAGAGGACCCACTGGCCAGGCTGCCACAGACAGTTTCCCCCTAAACCCTCAAGAGTGCTGGTCTGTTCCACACTGAGCAAAATACCAATGCTACGCCTCTGCCACAGCGTCACGGCACAAAAGAACCTCGATATTCTGCAGCAGGCGAGCGAAAGGGAAGGCACCTGGGCCTGCACTGCATCGGGTCTGCTGCTCTGAACACAGGCGAGATGCACAAGCCATGGGGATCTTTCTCCTCCCACAGCCAGGCCACCTCATCATATTCTGGGCAAGCAGCTGTCAGTATGGCCTTGCACATCAGCGGGCTGAATGAAGACATAACTGAGCTGCTCCCACCACAGTCACACTGGAGGAGAGAAGTTTTAAAAGAGTTCTTGAACTGGCTATTTCCTGTAGTTATTTTTATTCCGTGTTTTCATATTTGATGTGGATTCTTCCCTTGAAAGTATCAGCACAATAACAGGGGGACAGCATTCAGCTTTTCTTTCTGGCCTGCCATCACTGCAGAACCAACTCAAACTGGGCTCTGGTTATTTCTCCTAAGCGAGCTGAGCTCCAGCACATACAGCAATTCATCTTAGCAGCGACCAAGCTGCTGCAGGCCCACTGGCCATGCACCTCCTCCTCTAGAGCAGTAAGCAGCAGGAGGAAATGGGGATTTCAGCAGCGCAGGCAAGCGAGCAGCCCATGAGGCTTTCCTAGTGAGCTACGAGGAACCTGCCTAGGCTCTCAGAGCAGGAGGGTGTTGCTGGAGGAACTGAGAGGCAAATTTGAAGAAGCAGGAACACCCACAGTCTGCATGACAAGGAGCCGTCCTAACCTCTTTGGTCAACCAAGCTGAAGCAAGAATGCCAGTCTACTCAAGGCAAGTTTGTTTCAGCACAAAATGCCATAAGCTGGACCAACATTTACGTTATAACTCCAGTTAGCTCTGCAGGGACAAAACTTGTGTGCATCAACAATAGCAACAAGACTATACTCATCTATGCATTCATTCATCTCAGGGAACAGCAGCTGTTAAGAAGAGTCACACATCACATTGCTTACACTACCCTGATCTAACTGCAGACTAGGCAACACATAGCTGGAAACATGAATGACAATCCAGCTGCAGCAACTGAATAACAGCCTATCTCAGGGAAAGGCAGCCTGAACTCACACCGGAGAATTGCTCTTTGGCAGATGGGAAAGACAATGCATTTATTTGATGGGTCTTGTTTCTGTGTGACCAAATTATAGCCAGCTTATGACTTTCAAATATAAATGCAAATGACTGACTTAAATAAAACTCATTGTTGGAACACAGAAGCATCTTATCTATTCCTGAGGGGGGGGTGATCTTCCAAGTTCATCAAGAACTGCCTGGAGAGGCATGTCAGATGTGCAGAGGACTGAACTCTTCACGTCTTTGACAAGCACTGCAATAATCTCTGAATTAGGTGCCAGAGCTTACACAAAAAGTGACAAATCCACACTGAAGTGACATCACAGGACACTGAAGAGGCAAAAGCATCTCTCATGCAAATGCTCCCCCAAAGTTTGCCAGAAGTCACACCCCAGCCAGTTGCTGCTCTTTATGGTCCAGGGAAGCACCTTTCAAGGGATCTGCAGGCAATCCCAGGCACGTTCCTTTGTTACCTGCAGTCTGATCAGACTGCTCAAGATGTTCAAAACAAGGTTTGCTTACTAGGATGAATGACTTATGAGGAATGAGAAATTCAAGCCTGATCTTATGAACTGAGTCACTGGGACTCATGGGTTGCTTCCCCCACCCCCACATCCCTCCCCCCAGATCACCACATCCAGGCCTAATTTTGTTCCCACTGAAATCCTGCAGACAGCAAATATCCATTAGCTTAAATGCTGAAAAGTGGAGCTTAAATGATCAACTGAAGCACCTTCTTTCTCACAAACTGTCCACACCTAGGCAGAAAAAACACATACTTACCCAGAGACTGTCGGGAGGGAAGCTGGAGCTCCTGACTGCATTTTCTCTTGCTGCTTCAGAAAAGATTTAGCTTCTTTTGAGGTTGCATCCACTTCCTTAGTCACCCTGTTGAAAGAATGAAGGGGAAGGGACAAACCAGGGGGTAAGGAAGAGCAGTATACTCAATGCAGCAAAAGCAAAGATCCAGCAAGGAAACCACAGACAGCAGGTACAAGAGTTAGTCTACCAGGCCACAACACCTGCACAAAAATTGCCCCATCAGCTACAAGCTGAATAACTTGCATCTTGTTAAGATTTCATTCCAATTACAAACTCTCTATATACATGGAAGAAAAAGGAAAAGAGTAGCTAATTACAACTGGGGGAGGGTGGCTTTTTTTTTTTTTTTTTGAAAGGAACAGGAACACTTATTCAAACAGGCTCGCTAGAAGCTACTGAATACTCTGCTTAGGTCACTGGGGGCAATTCTAGTCTCTTAATTGGGCTCTTGATTTCCTCATTTGCTGGTCAGTGAGGCAGCTCTTCTGTGACAGCTGTTCTGCCACCCACAGCTCGCAGCCCACAGCCCACGGGGTTGGCAACATCTGCAATCAACACCAGAGTAAGGAATCTGGCCTGGGGGGCTGGGAATGAAAGAGAAAGCTCCGACAGTGCTGAATGCAGAAATTTGCTCTCGTTTTCTAGCTGTTTGTTTGAGGCCCAGAGGCCATAAAATATTGAACTTCAAAAAATAAGTCAATACTGCATCTACAGTAGGGAATGAATTACAAACATATGAACGAGAATCTCCAGAAAACCACTCAATAATTAATTGTTAGAAAATCCCAGCTACTTTAGCTCCCTCAATTACACTGACCTGCCTCCAGCAATATGCTTTTTGGGCTTTCAGGAGCTCTTAATGAGGTTGCCCCAGTTTGCCAAGCTAACAATCTCGCTCCCTCGGAGAACAAAGCGGCAAGTCTCTCGAGCCCTGCAACTCTATCCGCACAGAATAAAGGCCCAAAGGCAGCTGCCTGACTCACGGCGCGGCCAGCCCAGCCTCCATGCCTTCGCCCAGGCCGGGAAGCGTGGCTCGCCCTTCCCCACCCTCCTGCAGCCTGGCCCTTCGGCTGCATCGGCTGCCAGGAAGGGTGGACAGGCTCATTCCCAGTCTAGCGCGTATGCTGACGAGAGGCTAAAAAGCCGAGTCAATCACTGGATCTGCCCCGGTTAAAAGTCAGGCTCGTAGCGGCCTGCTTCCCACCCTCCTATCCGCGCACGCCAACGCAGCTCTGGCTGAGCGAGTCAGGCATCAGAGTTTCCAGCTGGGATAGTGAGCTGCGGACCCTGCCCCTCCAGTGCCTCCCAGGGCAGAGTCCGGCTGCGGAAAACTTGAATCCAGCTGATGGACACGGAGAAACCCAAGGATCTGTGAAACCAGCCGGGTGACCGTTCTGAGGACTAGCAGCGAGGAAAGTGCTGTGAAGTTATCTGTCAAGCCCAGAGGCCTTGAGGCCGTGAAATCTCACTTGCACAGAACCAGTGCCCACGTCCCCTGCTGACAGGGCATCGGGGTCTGGAGTACAGCTGCACTGAGTCCAGCAAGGAGCTGCTAGGGAAGGGGAACAGTTCTTTCACCTTCTCCCTGAAGGGCAAGTAGAGTGGGGAAGGCATGTGCAGAGACAAGAATCAGTGCTTGCCCTGAACACCCCCTGCTCAGCCCTGTTGTTTCAGGGCAGAAGAGGAGATTAACCCTATTTCCCCCCCCCCCCCCAGTTGTCACATGCCTTTCAAACCGGTGGCAGTCATGTGGATCGAGATAAATCCCATGCAACGAGTATTTAGAAGCATTTGCTGATCAGATTGGAAAGGGGTGGGAAGGAATGGGAAGAGCAGTTCAGAAGGGGAAAAAAAAAAAGCCTTCCTCCATCACAATTTAAGACATCCCAAAGCACCACCTAGCCACAGCCCTCAAACACAGTCGTGTCATGCAGTAACCATATACTAATGGTTATTTTACTTCCGTGAATTTCCTTAGACAGAATAAACCCAAATGTCCTTATGCAGCAATTAGCCAGAACTCCCCACCAAGCCCCACTAGCCACGAGTGTCAGGTTCAGATTAATACAATTGCAGTCTATTTTTAAACACAGGGGCCTGCAGAGCCAGCTGCGGAGCAGGATCAGTTCCCATGCATTCTGCACAACACGAGCTCCTGGCGAGGTCCCCCTCCCCGTCACCCCCGCGCACTCCCATGCAATCCAGAGCTCGCCCCCCGCGCACAGGAAGCCGGCAGGCAGCCGTGAGAAACATCAGGCAGACCCGGAGCACGCAGGAATTCAAGAGGCATAGCGTAGTAACCACAAACCCTGGAAAAAACCTCTGCGCTGGCCTCCTCTGAGGAGATCCCAGCCCTCAGGAGATCCCAGCCCTCAGGATGGCCATGGGACCTCCTCCCAAGTTAAATCCTAGCTGTTAAACCCTCCAATTTTCTGGAACTTGAACAGGACAGGCTAGAGGACAAGGAGGAAGCAGCAGTTGGGAAAGGAAGCAGAGGTCACGGAAAGCTCACAGTGCCATTAACGCCACATGTCTGAACTCAGAGATGACAGCCTAGCTCCTCAGGGTGCTGCGTGCTCAACTCCCACAAACCAACAGGAATCTGGCACTTAATTAGCTTGTAGGATTTGGACCCACATGACCTGGAGCAAGTCTTCAAAGCCTGTGGCAGAGCTAGGATCTGAATATAGGGCCCCCTAGCCCTGGCTTAACACCACGACTACCTTCAGCCTTCTCCACCCCGAGACAAACTTGACTGAATTCTTTCCTAACGGAAGAGGTAAAGGAAAGCATGAAGTTAAGATGCGTATGAAAAACGGCTCTAGGAATTTGCCAGCCGCCGGCGTGGCACAGTTGGCATGCCGTTTGTTGGGCCAGCTCTACAAGAGTCACAGCTCTCAGAGCAGAAAGACGTTCACGTCCAGAAAAGCGTGGAGAGGAGAGACTCGCACTGTGAGCCCCCTTAACGTCACGCTCAGGAAGGCTCTGGCATGGCCCTTCAATGAAAGTAGGCTCAGCAGAAAGAAATCGCTGTGCTGCCCAGAGGCACAGAGCAGGTTGCTACTGAGAGATTTCTCATGCTTTGATGCTTGCTCCCCCCCCCCCCACCTCAGGGTACCAGCAGCAATGACAGGGCACAGACCAAAACACTTGGTTCACAATTTTCTTTTCCCTTTGGCCTGTCAGCAGCTGCTCAGAATGTATTTTTGAAATTGTTTGCCGCAGCAACCCTGAGCTGCAAAGCTGTGTGCAACCTGTTCCACCAGGACTGCACAGCTGGGGACAGAGGAATGTGCCAAAAACCTAATTAAAACTGACCTTTCAGGGCAATTCCATCACAAGACCCACTGATTGCCTCATAAAATGAAACAAAAGCAACTCAGACTGGCTGCTGCTGGGCTGATGCCAGCAGCGACTCCTGCATCGCTCCAACAGGAATGACAAAAGAAAGAATATTAAAAGGCTTTACAAGGTATTAACTCAGGTTATGCACATTTCATCCTTCCTCAGATCGCAGGCCAAGAACGGGGAAAAAACAACACTCTGGTCTACATTATTATGGGAGACAATAACTCTCCATGTAGAAACCTAAACACTCCTTGCTCTTCATGGGTAGAAGTGGGAGCCATTAATCCAGCTGGAAGAAATCACAGTCATTACTAAGGAAAATTACAAGACCTTTCACTTTTAAATACTTGATAAGTAACTATTTGCCTGACTGTTTACTGGGATGCTATTCACACATTCTAATCCAGGAATAAACACAAAAATAAATATATTGTCAGCAATAAAACAAGTAGTTAGTGTCTCGCCCACTTGCAGACCCTGTAATTCACACACAAAACCACTGTCTCTCATTTCACCATAAAGATTTCATTATATTGCTACGCTATTAAATTGGCTTACAAAATACAGAATCATTTTATTAACATTTTTGGACAGTGTTGGTGTCTGGTAGCACAGACACCACCACCGCATGAGGTGCTGTGTAACTGTGAAATAGGAAGGTCTTCCCTATTTCAGTGATTATAATCAAGACACATTATCAGCTAGATCACTAAGTGCCTCTAATAGTTATGCGTGTCTTTCACTTCTGTTTACCAACCAAAGTGCTAAAGCCTACCCTCCCGGAAAAGGCCCCAGTTATGTAAGCTGGACACCAAGTCTCATAAGACAACCCACATGCTGTCATGGGCTGTCCCAGAAGCTGTTTCACACAGCACTTTTAGTGGTGGACTGTAAAAACCTAATTCAAGAACAAGAGTTTAATCTGACAAACAGTTGCTGTCTGCTCCCAACAGTCCACTTAGCCATATAAGCAGCTAAACGGAAGAAGGAATGTAGTCTAAAGCAAGCACCACATTCACAGAGCTCCAGATGTCCTGCCAAGGGGCTTAAAAACAAATTTTTGTCCTTCATTTCAGTAACAGGGTAAGCCTAATACACTAGCTTTTCTCCTGTTGTCTGGTCTTTGCACCAGGTGCAAGAGGAGGGACAATCCATCACATCACCCTCCTCCTGCTTCAGCTGCACAGCACAACCCCCACACCCCAGGTTATAGCCCATGACTGTGGCCAGGTGCCCCCACGCACAGCATTGCTGAATCCAGAGAGAGGTGTAGCACGGGGGGCACCAAGGGTCCTGCACGTCAGGGAAGTATCCAGCTCAGGAGAGAACAGCAAGGGGAGCTGCAAGTCCTCACCGAAGGACTCATGCATGTCTCCAGAGCTGCATACATGCAGGGATGGGGAAAGGAGGCAGAATCTTGCAGGCAGGACAGAAAAAGCTGGGAAAGACCCAGAACCAGCTACATCAAAGCAGCTCGTGGGGCTCCTGTCCATGGTCTGTTGTGTAATAGCCACCTTACGCATCCCAAGTGCCCAAATCCCTCCAACTTACCCCCAGGTAGCTCTCACAACTGTATCCTTCTAACCAAAATGCCTGGTGCCCATCAGTCTGAGAAAGTACACGTTGGTATTTGGGTAGAAAGGGACTTTTAGAGCTAAGAAGGCAATTAAGATCCCTAACTGCAGCAGCACAAAGTTACTATCTCCCCTGACCTCCATGTTGAGAAAGACAGAACAAGAGAGGAAGTGCTGGAAAGTGCCAGCACTCTTCACCACTCATACTCAGGACAGTCAGTCCTCACTCGGGAATCCTGCCCCAGTTTAGACCTGACACAATTATAAAACTTTCCACCTGATCTTTAATGTTAGCTCTGGGGAATCACAGACAGAGGGGAAAAAATGAGGCTAATTATCCCTTTTCAATATTCCCCATCTGTGTCTAGCCTCATTAAGCAGTCCTCCAGCCTTCTGGAATGATCACTTGAGGAGCAAACACTGCTCAGTAACAGGGGTTAGTAAAAAACTAAGCCCTTCTGAGCCAAGAGGAATATTCTCTCCAAATCCACTTTGAGGTGCCTTTTGGGGGGACCTCTGTGCTCAAGGTGCCATGGTTTGGATGCCTTCCCAAGTCCAATGCACTGCATGAGAGGCTGGTGGCTCCCGCCTGCAAGATCCTGAAGCCACAGAAGCACACGTGCTCAGCACCTTGCAGGAGAGGATTCAGTGCTCGCACAACAGGACCTCCAGGCCACATTTGTCTGTACACTGGGTATGTATTTCTTTCATGCTGGCTCACCTGGTGTAAAACAAACAGAAATTTTCCCATTAGAGTGAGACACTATGGCAAGGGCAACACAGCCTCCTCTGAGGAAGGACATGACAAGGACACTTCTGTGCCCTTGTTATTCCTGATCACCACAGCAGGACATGCACTGCCACATTAGTCAAAGCTAAGTTAGTAACCCTTCAGCCAACCCCTTGGCAGGTTGGCTCTAGAGCCAAAAGGTCCCCATCGCTTGCTCTCAGTTCCTAACTTCAAGTTAAAACATTAGTACTCTGCCTTTCAGGAAGAAAAAGAATCCTCAGGAAAACAACCAACATTTTCTAAAACTTGCTCTTCAAACCAGGCAGGAGAAGCCGTTCCCTGGGAAACTGAGCCCATTCCCTGAAGCAACACAGACAAGATGAGGCTGGAATGACTGATAATTTTGTGGGCTGCCTATCTGCATGGAAGCCGCTGGCTGGTCTTTAAAAAGAAAAGAATCTGATCAGAGCTCTCCTGGAGTGCGGCAAGGGCCGAGCTGCCTGCCTGGTGCTGTTCCTCGCAGCACATGTATGCTGCTACACAAGCAGTGAGCCCAGGCTGCATCTCAAACCAATTCATCTGAAAACAAGCAGAGATGAATGGTATTTTAGCATAAATAATGCATAAAAAGTTCTTTTTAAAATCCAAGTCCTAACCTCATAAATCTTTAAGGAGACAACTGATTTTCAATCTCCTGCACGACAAAGACCTTGTGACATGCACAAGGGAAGTGTACAGCTAGTGCTGCCATCTCACATAAGCTGACCAAGCTATGAGGCCACCTTTTGGACCTCTGCTTGCTACTTCCTCAAGAGGGTCTCCAAATCCAAAGGAAAGCAGCATTCCATTTACTAAGCTCCTACTGGGATTTGCAATAGGTAGAAGACATCAGACAAGGCTCTCTGAAGTAGCTGACCCACAGCTTGGTCACGAGTTTTCATCTCCCCATTGATTACAGTTTTATCCACCCTACTTTTAAGTTTCCCTAAGCACTACTTACACCTGTGGGATACTATTCCCTCACCCAACCCAACCACACTGCCTCAGAGTCCTGATATGCAGTTTACATTTCGGGCTTTGAGGCATCCTGTAATTTTTATTTGTACCTCCTAAAAGATTGATATCAAACTACTGAACACACCTCTGAGCAATCAGGTGAATGGATGCATCTGCTGTGCGGGTCAGTGTGACAATACTCTGACTTTGTTCGCAGCAAGCTGCAAATACAGCAAAAGCAAGACAGGTCTCCGCAACCCCGTAACTGCTGCCAAACAGTGTAATGGTGGTGGTGTTATGGGTCACTTTTCTTGCCCAGGGAAGGAATACCACGGATCCCAAGAGCCAGGGGTTCAAGATTCATTTACAACTATGAAAGTTGGACAGAAAGGTTACACAGATCACACTAGGAGCTACTACATACTACAAACCAGAAGCATCCCCATGGGGAAAAGGCCAGACTAAGCCTGCCTCAGTGTGTAATGCGTTAATGAGGTAGCAGGGCAGAGAACAGCTTTGTCTTCCCTTTAGGCTAACACAGAAAGCTCCTGTGTAGCTCCTGGTTCAGAATTCTAGTTACAAAAAAACATACATCTCACAAGCTGTACTTTCTGGTAGGAAAACCCCCCAAGCCCACGGGCTGCAAAGCAGGCTCTGCCAGCATCTCACCAGACATCAAAAGCTCCTTTCTGAGCCTGGAGCTGTCGGGAATGAGACCGCAGCTTGGAAGCTAGGGAAGCACGGCAAACAGCGAGACGGTGAGACTGGATCTGCGGCCACTGCAACAACAGCCTAAACAAAGGGACAAAAGAACCTCTTCTTGCCGAATGGCGAAAGAGCCGCTGCGAGACCCGAGCAGCTCACTAAGCACCTTTGGTTTCCAGGTTTTTAAGAAATCGGGAAATTGTCTGAAAGCCAGGTACAGAAACAAACATCATCTCCATTATGCACTGGGGAAGGGTGGGATTTTTTCCTTAAGCTTCACCTATGATAAATATTCCCACACTGACTTCACACAACGTGTAGTCAGAAAACCCCTCATACAGCAAGGAACACCAATTGAACACGGGAGAATGCAGCTGATCATTCAGGTCCCCAAACCTAATACAGTGCCTAGATATCACAAGTCTCAAAGCCCTGGAAACACCCAAATGAATCTGGAGGTCAAGCTATCATTTTGAAGGTGCTTTGAGACTCCTCCCACCTTGGAAGATCACAGCTGAGCTTTCATTTCTTTTAATCATACTGATTACCAGCATAAATGCACAAATGAAACCAGTACACACCAATTATTTCTTTAAAAGAATCAAGCCACGTCAGAAGCGTAAGATGACTTTCAGTTAGACATCTGTTCAGTCACGCTGGGATTTTCGAAACATAGGTAACACAGGAAAAAAGACAGGAGCCAGCATGTTTGAGAGCCAAACAACGCACTGAACAGGGCTGGCCCTACTAAGCAACACTTTGCAAGTCACAACCCCTCTGTGCTTCGATTTCCCCATCTAAGCAAAAATCTCATCTGTGCATCAGCTTACAAAGGAAAAAACGATGAAAATACTGGATAGGAGCTGTCCATTAGGCCTTACCCCTTCTCAAAGCACAACGTGCAAACTGTAACACGATTTACTTCACTTGCAAGAGCTCTGCCCTAAAGATCTGGCTAGGTTTGTTACACCGTTTACGAAGTTTTGCTTTTTGCAGTGCTTCTGACACACAGGTCAGACTGTAAATGTTTAGCAAGTGACCCAGCACACAACGTGACTCCGGCTCACATTTAGTGACCTCATCTCCGGGCCGCAGTTGTGTCAATCAGTATTACACAACATTAGACTCCCCAAGGAAATTCTGAAGCACCAGGGAATATATGCACACAAAGGAAAGGTTATCAAAACATGCCCAGGAGACCTTTTCATTCTCACGCATCTTTTGAGAGGGATCATATTTTCACTTACTGGCATCAAAAAACAAAAAAAAAAAAAAGGAAAAAAAGAAAAAAAGAGAGGGATAAACACAACCCCAACCCAACAGCTATTTTTGAAACTGGAAAAAGCCAATATAAACTGTGGCTAGCCAAGGCATGCTCTGACCCCTAAGAATAACACCACCGTAAGGACAGGAACAGGGAGGCTGCTGCCTACACTCCTTTATGCCAAGATCAGCACTTCAGGGCTTATTTGCAGAAAAGCTAACAGTCACAGAACTACACTTTGGCCTCCTGCCACCCACATTAAGTGTCTGGAAATGCTTTAAAGGTGGGGTTCTGATTCTGCAAGCCTCATGGAGGAAGTGTCATGTTATGCAGCAACACCAGACTCCAAAAATCCTGCCCAGCCCCTCCTCAGCTGGAAAAGTGGTACTTGCAGACTGACAAGACTGGGGGCAATCCTTAACCTCCAATAAGAAAGTACAGGCAATCACTAGAAAACTGGGAAGTGGCTAGAATACACTTTTCTAGTACCCCTTAGCCAGGGAGGATTGAGGATAAAACCCTGTTAGCATATAGCATCCCTTGTCAGCAAGGCAAAGGAGATGAGATCTACCAGTCCTCCAAATGACTAGACTATGGAGTGGCTTTCCAAGGGGTGCCTACTAGTGTTCATTTTTCTTACGTTTCCTAACGCTTCCTTGCTGATGTAGCCAGAATCATTGTAGAAAGGGGAGCAGAACAGGAAGATAAATTTCTTCCTCTGCCCCAGTTAGTTCGATTCACTACCTGCCATATCTGATCTGAAAACACCTGCACACCTTATCTGGACGAAGCTGTCTATGACTTTCTATCCACCTGGAGAAGAGTCAGGACATCACAAATATAAGCCTCCAGAAGACAAAGAAAGGTTAACACTCAACTACCTCCTCATTCAAACATATAAGCAATGGCAGCAAAGGCTTCTTGCTAGAAAGGCACATATGGAACATGTCACATACATATTACCCATGAGCTGACATGCAGCACACTGTCTATAACGTTGGTAATCAAAAGATGTACACCCAAGCTACTGATCTTTCTCTTAATTTTAAAAGAGACTGTCCTTCACTCAGCATTGCACAATACCCTATGAGCACAAATGAGCAAGACTCACACCCAGCAAAAGTTACAAGCACGCTGCCAACTCCTCGCTGTTAATCCTCCGCGTTTCCTGACAAGCATCCCAGGGTAAGGAGAGAGTTAATGGTATTACATGTTCTCTCAGAGCTTATTAGCCTAACACATCTGAGCCATGCTGAGATCACAGAACAAGGAGGCAGATGGACAACTACATGTTTTTAAAATTGCTCTCTCCGTCAACTTTAAACCCTAATGGTGTGGGAGTAAATTCCCTGCTCTGCCCTCCTCTCCCCTCCCTGCCCCCCCTCCCCCTGAGATAAATTAACTCAGGATCGTCCTTGGCAATCTGCCCACTCCTGCCAATGCTTGCCACGAAGCAGCAGAAAGCTGTGGCTATTGCTCTGACAGCCACCTTAACTTTTGTCAAAGCAAAGCAGTAAGAAAAGGCAGTGGCCTCCAGGACTGCTCAGCTTGCATCCCGTTTGTTTCCCAACAGGGCTACTGTGTCATATTTGGTCCACCTCAGTTGTCACAGGAGGTAGCAGGGAGGACACCACCGCTACTGGGAAGAAAGGAAGGAGCTGAGCAAGGATTTTGGCAGGCTGCTTTCAGATGCCTGATCTGTTGCTTGTCCAGCTGTTCCCATCTGCTCTCATGAAAATGGCAGTGACGGAGGGGGTGAGAGCCCTGGTAGAGGACAGCAGACCCAGGGTTAGAAACAGGTGAGCAGCCTGGGAGATGTGGGGCATTCCTCTATTTGGCAAATGCACAGAAGACAGGATAACCTTAAAAAAAGAAAAAAAAAATCTTTTGATAATCAGAGGCAGCATAAAGAAATCCCTGCAAAACAGCACTGTATCACTGCAGAGAACTAAATTATAACCTCAGTTCTGTTGCTGCACAGGTCAGCACTTTTCCTTGCCATGAGGGAATAAATCAGTCCTTAACTAGCTTTACACAGCTCTCCTGAGATTGAGATCTTCACCAATAGGGTGAAGAGTTCAGAGCAAGGTCCAGGAGTCCAGCTAACAGGTAACAACACATCCTGGGCTCAGACCTCACTGCTCTACTCAGGACAACCAGGCCTAAGTCCCAGGACCTTAAGGATTGAGTGGAACAGCAAAATAAAACAAAAGAGTGTTGGACACTGCCGGTAGTCCTACCTGCACAATTCTCAGTGTCAATGGCTTTCTGGTACAAAGGAGATCCATGTTATTGGCCAAATAAGGGCTCTTATCAGCACAGGCAAGCCTCCAAAGGCTCCAGAAAAGAGCCTGTCCTCAGCCACCTCATATCACCACTTTCAATTCTACTGTCATGCCTTTCACCACCAAAGCCTGCTGATCTCTAAAGGTCCAACTTAAGAGCAACCTCTTCTGAAAAACCTTTTTTCTGAATCCTTAAAGTAGGCTGAAAATAAAATAGGCTGAAAAACCTATGAAGCAGAGACACAGAATGAGTAGTAAGTTTATTTGTGGGAATATCCTAGAAGTCAGCCATTTACAAACAGTACCAGATGCAAACGAGGTTCTCTTTCGCCCAGCACTTCCAACTGGTAGCAAGTTTAACTTGCAGCAGGTGAAATATGAACCTCAAAGCCAGTGCAAGCCCCAGTAATTACTAAAACAATTCAAGCTTGTAACTCTTTGGTTATTAATCAGATCATTTACGTACCTTTCCAAAGCTTTGTATTTTTCTTTTAAGATGCCACAGCCCCATTGCGAACCATTATCTTCCCTAACCTGAAATACAAGCTGCCTCTCAACTCTGTTTAGCCTAAGTATGCAGCACACTTCATTTCCTCACAGCAAAGAGAACATACAAATAAAAGCAGTCATACTGAGGCAGACCAGAGGTTCTTCTACGCCACAAATACGGTCTCCTACAACAGCCAGCAGCCAATATCCTTCTGACTGAAGCACAGCCTGTGCACAGGGTCATGGCTGGCAGCAATCCTCAGTGGCTGAGACTAGACCTTCTGGGAGTCAGGTTGCTTGGGAATACAGCTTAAAGCAAGTACAAGTTCTATTAAATACCAGCATGAGACAATGAGTCAACAAGTACAATGGCCAACTGTAAAGGACTAGTGAAGAGTATTAGCACAGGCAGCAGTAATGTCCTACAACACATCCCTGAACTCTAGAGATCCACAACCTGGGAAAACTGAGATGGAGCCCATGTCTCAGGTGCCCCAGATGAATTTTTCTGCCATGAATTTGCCCAATCTCTTAAGAAACTATATAAACTTCTAAGTATCCATTATATCCAGCAGCAAGTTCTACATTTAACAGGACACTGTGTCATCCAGCTTGTTTGGGACCTGGCCCTTCCTAGTTTTAGTTGGTAGAGTGATGCATGAAAGAAGCTTGGATCCCCAGGTCCCAGAGGCAGGGGATCCAGGAGTCCCAGTGAATCAGTATATGCCATTAACTTCAGCATGCCTCAGTTTTCATATTCCCAAAGGGGGAATAACAGCATTTCTTTAAAAAGTGCTTTGAGACTTGGGCAGAAAGTTCTGTAGGAGAGCTAAGGATTTTCCCCTTTCACATCTGTGAAGCCTTCAAGGACTTCAAACACACACATCAGAGCCTTCTCTTCCTTTGTATATACCAATGGACTACATGTCTTAGTAAAACCTGCTTAAAAGCAGTCTAAAAAAGCAAACAATACCCATGGAACTGGGTCATCATCTGCCCCTTGGAGCAAGAAAAAGCCCACCGTAAGTCAGGTGATTTTCATGGCTGTGAATTTAACCTGAGAGCTCTCCCAGCAAGAGCACTAGGCAGGGCTCAGCGCCCCACTGAACACAGCATTCCAGCAGAGTTTCAAAGCAGCAGCAATAAGTTTTAATCAGGCAAACGCTGAGAAATACTTTCAGAAGCAGTCTGAATTAATCAGCAAACAGGCACTTAAGCAGCAGATAAGAAAGATTACCAAACCCAACCTGAAAAGATGAGCTTCAATTTCACCCAGATCTCACCCATCTGCTCACCTTCAAATAGGCAACTGAGGTGTCACCGGACAAACATTTACCCCTTATGCAAGGTCCACAGTAAAGGCCCCAGCTCTCTGGCTGCAAATCCCTCTGGTTCAGAGCCCTGTGATCTGCCATTTCTGACACAGCAATTAGAACGATGCTGACCGCTGCTTAGCAAAAGAAGGACATGTAGCATGCAAGAAAGTACTGGCTGGATCTTTGCACTCGTTTATCTCAGCATCTAGACATGGGAAGAGAGCTCACACTGCAAACATGGAAAGAAGATCTTGAAACCTAGTCAATCTTCCAGAAACATTTCTGCATGAATCCAGGCCCAGCATGCTGCCAAGAGCCACAGGTGCAGCTTTCATGACATCTCTGGCCACACATGTGGCCACAAGCCAAGTATTATTCACATCACAGGCACACCTGTCAGGCAGGTGGGAGATCTAAACAGAAACATGCTCGGAGCATGCAAGCACAGGGAAGACTCTTGAGAAAAAGGCTCAAGGATTAATGCAAAATCTAATCCCGTAGTTCTTCCAGGGGTCAGCAGCAATTGCCTACGAGAAGTTAGCTAATTGCAAGGAGCATGCTACCTACCAGAGGCAAGGACTGGACAGGAAAGGACCACAGTGAAGAGGTCCGAGGTCGCTGCCCAGCCTGGTGGAAGTCTTTCTGGGTCTCAGATTGGCACTCCTGGAGAAGACGGCCTTCTGGGAAAGTAAGGGGAACCATGGCAGGAATGCCTTGCCTGACTTGAACACAGCACAGCAGCTCTCCAGTGACAGATGGAGAGTGGAGCCCTACTATTGCATCGCTTCGGCTTGGCGGCTTTGTTCACATACGCTGGGAAGTAACTGGCAGAGCTGCTGAAGCAGCACAAACCAGTTTTGCCAGTACAGCACAACGCTGTCAGTACACCATGGTAACTCTGCTATACCATCCGAACAGTAACCCGAGCGCTTAAAGCTTTGGCTTTAAACAATAATAACAGATCATACATACACATAACTAAAATGCTTTTGGTTGTGCGTCCTTTACCTGGAATTTACATTATAAGGACAAAGCAGGGTCTCAAACACAGGTCTCCCATTCCCAAGCTAGCACCTGCACCTTACAACCACTATTCCTCTCAGTTTTGTTTCACACCCTTGCAAGATACACAAAATATGTTTCAAATTAAAATCTATCCCTTCTTACATTCAATGACCCGATTTTGTTCTTCCCTTACAAGTTGCTACGCTGATTGTGGCCGATACCAGAAGGGCTGGGCCAGCTCCATTCACGTGAGCTGCATTCTGCTGCAGTTCTGGACGGACACAAGGTTGGCTTTCACTGCAGGAGCACATAAGAACCCTTTCGATGTATTAAGCACAGCAGCAGCTTAAAGAAAGCCAAGGGCCAAAGAAGTAGGACTGCCAAACAGAAAACAAGCATCATGATACAACAATTACATTTTGCAACAGAAAGAAAAGAGTGGGAATAAAAAAGCCTGGTACTAGGGATGTGATGCCCTACTAATGCAGCCACACATCTTGCATCATGAGGCAAGTTCATAAAACAGGGTGCTACAGAGTGGCTTAAATTTTCTCTGGCACTGAGAAATGACTCTGAATTTCCATTTAGATGGTAAACTGCCTTTGCAAATCGCTCTCCCTGCCCGCAATTACAGCCATTTGGGTGACAGTTACCTGCTGCTCCTAATCTACTTAACACCTGAGAGGAATGAAAAGCAGACAGAGAGGAGGCACAAGTGGAAAACACAGAAATTGGTTACCAAGATTATTTCTCAATCCAGGATTCAACAGCTTTGGCTTTACAAGGCAATATTAAACCATGTATTTTATAGAAGTAAAAAACACTAAATTTAGTTATTTGGTAATTGGTCATTTGTAACACTGAACTTGAAGTTCTGCACTAGCAACAGCAATACAGTAACAGACTAAGCAGAAGGGGCATCATTAAGAGCAACAATAATATACATGGGAGTTTACAGTTTTAAAAGGAATATCTTTCACTACTCTAGTATTGCCCTATAGATGGTGATTTCTGTCAAGAGACCTCTACTGCTTCAGTCATGCAAGAGAGGTTAATACCATCTTATTAGAGGGGGGGAAAAATAAATAAATCTGCAACATGATATCAGGACTAAATGATCTTCTGTTAAGAGCTTCAATGAGCAGACTGTTGAAATTTGTGCCCTGAATCTCTCAGTGCTTAAATACTGATCTAAATTCTTCTCAAGCTTTCAAAAAAGCAGCACTCTCAAAAGTAGCCTCAAACCATTTAGAAAGCAGAGCAACATAGCTCTCATTTCAGTTCTTTCAGTCCAGAGATGCACACAAAACTAAAGCGTGTTGTCCTTTGTAACCAACAATTTGCCAGCTGCTTCCCCAGGCAAGGAAGTCAGCATTTGGTATTCAGAGCACTTGCAGATCTTCGGGTCATGCAAAGACAACCTCCTGCTAGTCTACAGCAAAAGCAGCCCTCTGGCTCTTACCTACTGCTGTTAAAGAAAAGTATCGATAGCTATAAGCAATGATAACCCCTTATATTCTATGGGTAGCTAACAGTATAACATGTTTTGATATGTAAGACGCAGCAAATGCCACCAAAGCTGGAGCCTTGACTATGGCTCGTTAGTCACGAAAAGCAAGGGGGTAAAAACCAGAAGGATCTTTCTGTTCTCAAAGCACTAAAGACAGAGACACATTATAATTCTGGCACCAGCAGAAAGAAGTCCTTCAGATCTTGCTGCAGACTTTGTTGCTAGCTCTGGAACCTGTTGATACAAGTGCTGCTGAAAGAAAAAAAAGCCTTAGTGGTTTGCAGATTTCCAATACTATTGTTGTCATCCAGGCTCCAGCTTTGCCTATTTGATTAAAATCAAGTAGAAACTGATAATCAATTCTCTTGCAGTTCCCCAAGGCAAAGAGTCAGTACTGAGCAGCACAAAGGACACTGGAAAAGCAGCCAGGGCAGAAAAATATGCCTTTAACTAATTTGGGAACTTCTTAATACAGCTATTAAAAAACAAAAACTATAGATAAGATATTTATGTTGAAAGCATAAACTCAGCATTTGAGGAGCCCTGAAAAATGCTCACCTAAGGCAAGACACTTCTTTTAGCAGGACAAAGAAAGTTTCCCCAACTTCCCAAACTAGTATTACCAATATAAGCAGGAGCAAGACTGGAAAGACTCATTTGTTGCTATCACGCAAGATCTAGTTACAGCTGTGATACGTCACTACACATGCCAGCGTTAGACCAAGGTTTAAGTAATTCTGAATTTAAACCATAATGATCTGGGGCTTCTTTTCACAGGAAAACAAAAAGCATCAAGGCAGGTACTTTCATTAGGTCCTACAAGGGCTTTAAAGAGCCATGTTTTAAAACTAATGCACAAAATAGTCCTTTCCACAAGCGGAAGACTTGTGTTCTGAAGTAAGCCTACAAAGCAAGTTTGTCTGTAAATCAAAGCCCTCCTTTAAATGATACACTTCTACGGACACGTTAGGACACGGTACTTATCTACGACAACACACAGATGGACAAGTCCAGACTTCAAAAAAGACTGCATACTGATTTCACGCTTCTCCAAAGCGCAAGAAATGCAGTTCTGCCATATGCCATCCGACCGAGATGTCAAAACCCAACAAGGCTTTTGTAGCACAGACCTGCAATTCTACTACTTCATCTATTCTCACCTGATATGGCATCACATTTGAACCAGATGCTTATCCTAGACCTCAGGAGAAGAGGGGACAAATAATTCAGCTGCTGAGCAGAGGACTGTATCAGGAGACAAGGCTTCTGTAATTCTGCTACAGATTTTTATCTGCCCACGAGAAAGACTTCATTTTTCCTTTACAGGAAGCACGTGACACGGAGATACTCTCTCTGAGAAAAGCAAGCTGCAGTGGGATAGCTCTTTGCCATTTCATCAGTGAATGAAGGGTATTCCTACAGTCCAGATTGTGTTGGGAAATGGGGAAGTCGCTACTATGACTCATGGTTCTCTTCAGATTTTTCAGATAGCTCAGGCAGCAACGCTGCCATGAAAAGCAAAAGCAATGGAAACCCGAGCTCTCTGCTTCCTTCTCCACACAGCACATGTATTATTGCTGGGAACTGCTGCCCTCTGCTGTCACACAAAATATAACAAAACCAGGTTTCTGCAATCAGCTACACTTAAGACACGCACCACGGTAATAACCACAACAAGGTCACAGTGCAGCCAGATAGCAAGGGGGTTCACCCAGGCGCCTCAGCACTGGTCTTACGTGTTTATAACATGCCTGCACCTTTGGCAGAGCATCCCAAGAGGCATCTTGCATGCCAAGCTCAGCCTAAAGGATGATTTTACCTGGCCCATCACCTTTGCTGCAGTTGTTTTAGAAGAAAAAGGTATTAGCTATTAGTCAGTTTTGCCAAGCACCTCTTACTGTTCTTCTTCAGATCATCGTATTGGACTGTGCACATTGCCAGGGCAGATGCCAGCAGATATTCTGCCCTTACCACAGCATCTAGACTAGACTGAAGGAATAAAACACATTACTCATCCCTGCGGGGTCACATGTGGTTCTCTCCTTTTTAACTTTCACAGTGGCAGCACCACAGGGAAGTTTTTGTACACTACCCAGACTGGAAAGTGCAAGGGACAACTGAGCTGATGCACCACGCTCCACCATATGTGTCCAGCCTATCAGAAGACAAGCACCCATTTTTTTTCCACTTAGCCTGCAGTAACTGAGAGGCATCAGATCTGCCAACTCACCTGACTTCTTCACCCGCAAAATCAAACACTTCGGTGATTGTCAGTTTTCCTGCATCTTTTGGCTTCTCAGGCTCTTTTGATTTCTCCTGAAGCTTGTTCACACTCCTTTCTTCAGCCTGTGAAATATATGAAGGAAAAAGCAAAAAAAAAAAAAAAAGCAAAAAAAAAGCAAAACAACAAAACGAAACAAGCATTTGTGGAGTTACCATCCCAAGTGGCCAAGGACCCAACACATACCTAAGGTAACACTGCAATTTAGGCTTCAAAGCAAGTCACCCACAGAGAAGAGAAAAGAAGCTCGTCCCTGCTGCTAGAAGGAAATTCTCTACTTTGGTTCCAGTCTCTCATCGGAGGTCAATGATCAGAACGGACTCAAAACAAGAAGTGAAATTGTAATTAAATGCAGGAAGTAGCATAAAAGTAGTGCTGTGGTTCAAAATGCAAGCAAGCTAAAGCCTGAAGACTGGATTTTTCCATCCCAAACTAAGCACAACCATGCAGTCAACCTACCAGCACAGGTTACCTTGAAACACACTTTTGTTTTTGACCAAGAATGCAAGAGAAGACAACCCATAAGCAGCAAGAGTAAGGCTGATCTTCACAGAAAACCCTGAATAGATTAAGCTATGTCAACAATGCCTCTTAATTTAATCAGTAACAACCACAGCTTTTAATGGTGTACATAAAAAAAACAAAAACAGGTCCCATATACATCAAAGCAACAACTTCAGTTTTTGCTTGTAATCAGCCCCACATTGCATGGATTTTCAAGATGACTTAAGAAATCCAAATAAGAAGTTCACTAAAAAGAGCAGAGGAATAGCATCTGTCCAGAAATTAGTTTAGGCTACAGAGGAACTTTCAAAGTCCATTCATGTTTTTAGCAATCGGCCCATAAAAATAGCATTGCTCAGAGGAGAAGTTTTTCTCTCTCCGGCTCTCTAATTTTACATATAACTGCCTCAGCTGTTCAACCAGTAAACATCTCAGGTGGAAAGTAAGCATGACAGTTCAGCTGAAAGGATTCTTCCTCTAAAAGTTACAAGCAAAGATTACACAACCACAAGTGTCCTGCAACTTCTAAACGCAGTCGCAAGAAGCAGCTTCATACAGTGTTGAGAATTCAGTGTTCAACATGCCTCACTGCCTCAAGAGTCAGGACTCCAATTCTATGACTTTTAGGGGAGACAAAAAATCAACTCCAGCACCAGTGGGTTAGTTTTGGTTCCTTTCTCCCTTCTATCACTTTCTGCGTGAAAGATTTTGTAGGGCAACTGTATGCAGATGAGTTTATTAAGATCCTTTCAAATGGCTGACTACGCACCGAATGCTCTTTACAGCAAACCTCCACAGGCAGGCAGCAAAAGGGGGGTTACAAAGTAAACTAGGAAGCTAGATTGCCTCTTATTCCAAATGTCCACCCAAACATGCAGCATCTCTAAGACCCACCCCCCCGCCCCAGACTGGACCATGAAGAAGGGCAAGGCATGGAGATGCGAGCACAGGTCTCTTCTCCCATTTCTCCACTTGCACAGTCTCCCCTTTAAGGGCACAAGGGAAGGAGGCACAAGCCATGCCCCATAGCCTTGGGCCCACAAGTGTAATGCGGACAGAACCTCATTGTGCTGCCTATATTTTTACAAGGAGAATCCATGGCCAGGAAGGGAAGCCAACCACTGGACACTCCTAGATCCCACAAGCAGCTCAAAAAGCAGCACTACCAGATCACAGACCTTTCCAGCTTCCACAGAAACCAGCTGCTTCCAATTTGCCCCCTGGTGGGGCTCCAAGCTAAGAGTGAAGGTGATGGGAGAATCCAGCTTTTCCACTGCTCTGACCAACAGTTGTTACTAGCTAGACCGACAGTTTCCATCTTTGTGCTTTAAGTCTTCAGACCCATCCCAGAGCCCCTCAGTGGAGGTCCAGGCCTCTGTTACCTTGCTAGTTTGTGTCACTTGTGTGGCAGTCAACACCTTAGGTTTCTGTCCCACATCGCTAAGGAAACTGGCCCAAAGAGCATCCTCTTTCTTTTTTTCTTCTTCTTCTTGGTCCCTTTCGGCCTGCTTTAAGTTGTCCACTTCCTCCTCCTCGTTGTTTTGCTGAGCCTTTTCTTCCTCTTTTTCACCTGGCTCTAGCAAGAGACCTCCTTTCTTCCTCTTCCTGGAAGTAGATGCCAAAAAAGAATGCTGAGCTGCTACGGCATCATCCCAGAGCTGAAATGTAAGCATGGGTGAAGCAACATAACAGTTTATCTTCCCGCTAGAAGATTCTATCCAGGAGGTTTCCCCTAATCCTGGGAGGGAACTACTTAAATTAGAAGCCTGTGCTGCTCAGAGAGCACAAGGATAAAATTTAAGCAGACAATCCACTGAAACGGAGTGGTACATATCTGTGCATTTACAAGCATATAATGGGTTCTAGTACATTGCAGAAGCCCCTAGGGGAGAGGAACGGGACAGGAGAGTAAGCAACCTGAAACAGGCAGCACGTGTAAGGTTTTTTTTCCCCTTTCCACCATCAAAAAGCATTTTATACTTTAAAAAGTTCACTAAATTAAAGAAACCAGTTAGCGACTGCTGAGGGCGTGGAGGCACAGTAACTTTCAGGCCACCGTCCCGAGGATCGCCGCCTCTTGAACGCCGACTTTAAACCGTGAACTGGAAGGAGGAAAAGAAGCAGTCCTGTTCCCACCGCTGCCGGATCCGCTCCCCAACACCGGGCACAGCGGCAAGGGAAAGCAGGGCGATATACGCTACGTATACGCATATACGCATTTATTTCAGAGAAAGACGCATTGTTTTAACTCAGGAACCGGCAGTCACCCGGAGCCCCCGTACCTGCCGGCGGCGCGCCGGGGGCTCCTCCTGCCGCGGGCCGGCCGCGGGCTCGCTGCAGCCGCCTCCTCCTCCTCCTCCGCCACCAGCTCGCTCGCGTCGTCCTCGCTGTACTCCGCACCTGCAAGCACAGCCGGTGAGCGCCGCGCCGGCCCCGCCGCCACCGCCCGCCCGCCCGCCGGCCGGCCGCTCACCCGAGGGCACGTAGTCCTCGTCCTCCCCCGACGAGTACTCCTCCGACGCCGACATGCTCCCGGCCCCGCCGCTGCCTAGAGCGTCGCCGCCGCTGCCGGGCGGGCGCGGCCCAGGGCGCCCCCTGCCGGGACGGGACGCGGCGGCGCGGCCGCGAGGCGCCGCCGAGCGCCCGGAGCAGAGAGAAGGGGGGAGGGGGCGGGCTAGAGCGCCTTTAAAGGGCCCGGCCAATGGCGCCGACCCGCGCGCCGGGGGGCACTTCCGGCAGGGGGCCCGGCGTGCTTTGCGGGCTCCTCACCCCCCCCCCCTCCGGTGCTACCGCGGCAGCGTGAGGCCGTGCCCAGGCGCCTGAGTTCCCCCCGGCGCGCGGAGAATCCCGTCCTTCCTCCCCAGAGCCTCTCCGCCGGGTGCGGGGGCTGGCAGGGGAAGTGGCGGCGGCGCTGTCGCTGGAGGGGGGAGGGCCTCGGCGGGCCTCGGCGGTTGGCGGGCGGCGCTGCCCGTCACGGCGCGGCGGGCGCTATTGGCTGCGGGGCCGGGAAGAGGGCGGGGCCGGAAGGAGGGCGGAGCCGGCGGGGTCGCTCCATGGTGACGGGATGGAGGGCGGCGAGCCGGGCGGCGGCGGCGGGGGGCTCCTGCAGCAGATCCTCAGCCTGCGGCTGGTGCCCCGCGTGGGCAATGGCACCACCACCTACTCCAGCCCCCTCTCCACCTTCCCAGGTACCGCCGCGCCGCGGCCTCGCCGTGGCGGCCTCCCCGGCCCGGGGCCGCCCGGCGCCTCGCAGGAGCGGGCCGAGGAGGCGCGGGGCCTCACTCGCCCTCTCCCCTTGCCCCGCAGAGATGTGGTACGGCGTGTTCCTGTGGGCGCTGGTCTCCTCGCTGTCCTTCCACATCCCTGCCGCGCTGCTGGCGCTCTTCACGCTCCGGCATCACAAGTACGGCAGGTTCATGTCCGTGAGCCTCCTGTTGATGGGCATCGTGGGACCCATCACGGCCGGGATCCTCACAAGTACGCTGGGTGCCCAAAAGTGCTGGCCGGGCGGCCGCGAGGCGAGCGGGGTTGTGCCGGCCAGCTGGCCACAAGGCGAGCGGGGTTGCGCCAACTGGGCGGCTGCGTGGCGAGCGGGGTCGCGCCAGCCGGGCGGCGGCGTGGCAAGCGGGGTCGCCTTCAGGAGCTCGCTCGACTGCACCGTTGCCCTGGGTAGAGAGGAGATCGGTGTTTCATTTAGCTTTTGCCCTCGCCCCATGTTTGAGAGAGTGGATGAGTTGTCGAGAGTTGAAATAAGACCATTTCACCTCCTGAACCCTTTGTCAGGGGTACTGAGCATGCCTGCTAAATGCAGGGCCGGACTGCCAAGGGGGACTTTCAGGGTTCAGAGCACTCAGAGAAAAACCACTTGCAGGTTTGGTGTCCATGCCTGGAACTGGATGGTGTGCCCAGCTTATGGGCTGTGACGATTGTGTAGAGTACCGTGCGATGAGGATGAGAGTGTGTCCAGAGAAGGCCTATCCTTCTGCAGCTTATTGAAGCCTCAGCAGGGCTTTACCAACAGTTTACCAGTGAATCTTTGCGTTGCCACCAGCATGTGTTTCTCTGTGGCTGGGGGCTGTCACAGATCCTCCCTGTTTGGCATTTCTGCCACTCTCCCAGCTTGTACGCAGGGGTTCAGATCCCTCTCCCGCATAGCACCTCTGTTCCCTCCAGGCAATCCTTCCTTGATTCTCAGCCCTTCTGTAGTAGAGTGAGTGCTTCCCCTGTGACTTTTGGCACTATAAACAGCGTCTAGCACATCCCCTCATTGAATGGGCTCTAGATACAGTATCCACCTGGTCTAGGGGACGACTTATTCTCCTACAGGGTAAAATGCCATTACCTCCATCTTCATAGTACAGTTGTGACAATGTGCTTGCTAGGAAGGCTGAGAAGGGAAACTGTTCCTTAGGTATTAACAACTATGTGTGTGCCTGAAAGGCCCTCTTGGATATTGAGCACTGATAGTCTTCGCGTGCAGACTGACTTCTCTCACTAAATGGCCTTTGCCGTCACAGTGTTAAGTGAAGTTAAGAAGTTGCTAGTCTCAATAGCTAGTTAACCAGGGTAACCTTTTCCAAGTAAATAACTTTTTTGTTTAATGGGCTTAAAATGTTGAGCTTAACAGTTTGCTGATAATTGTTGGTTTGGGCAGTACATCTTAGCTGCTACTTTCTGTTATTTATCTTTAAGTTAAGTATGAACATGGTGCTTGAGCTCTTGGTGATTCAGGAACCTAATGAATGTAAATAATAAGTTAAAGTCACGAAGCAGTGTGAATTCCCAGTTCATTCCTCTAGTATAAGAGTGTATATCTCACGTTGGCTGTCACATATTAATATTTCTGTTTTTTCCCCTCTACACAGGTGCTGCTATTGCTGGAGTTTACAGAGCTGCTGGGAAAAAAATGATTCCTTTTGAAGCCCTCATTTTAGGAGTGGGTCAGACATTCTGTGTGGTGGTGGTTTCCTTTCTACGGATTTTAGCCACTCTCTAGCTTTTCTTCAGACACTAGAGATCAAAGATCAAAAGAAGAGCAAAGAATGTGCCACACGCTTGGTCTCTGGGAAGCAAATAATGAGGAAGCGCACCTCGAGGTGTACCTCAGTGTGTGCTTTCTCTACTGGTTAAAGGATGCACACAGGCACGTTCCTGCCTCCGATATGGTAGCAGAGTCTCTTAACTGTGACAGACAAGATACTCTTTGCAGATTGTAATGTGAAGGGTTGTGTGCCACAAGCATACGTTGAGGAATGTGGTTTCTTTAACTTATGTTGCTAATGTACCAGCCATAATGTCTGGGTTAGTTCTCTTATGGCACTGCTGAAGCCGTGCTGCTAAGAGCAAATATTCACAGGCAATGCTCCGAGCATTGCACGCTTTCCAACTGGCATATGCCATTATATGGGTCTGTAGTCCGCTTTAGATTTGGTTGAAGGTAAGGTAAAAGTAGTTAATTATGTTACGTTTTGGTAACGCTAAGTGCCAAGTGAGATTTTATTTTTCTGGAGAATGGGAAAAGGACTTCTGGAGGAGGCTTATGTACCTTTCACAGGTGATGAATTGTGGTAGTAACAGAACATAACTAAAATGTGACACAGGCTGTTTTGGGGTAGAAACATTACTACAGAATGATATGGTGTCTTCAGAGTTCAGTTAATGCTTCAACCTCTTGCTGCTTTGTTTGCAGTGAACCTGAAACTTTTTTAATGTGAATTTTTTTTAATGAGAAACTTAATTTGTTTTTTTCTGGCCCTATCTTTCTTATACCAGATCTTGGTTATAGTGAGGTTGGGGAGCAGCAGAAGGAAAAATCATTTTCGATAGGTGAAAGTGAAAATTTGTGTCTGAGAGCTGTGGAAGTGAATGCTGAGGCAAGGGGAATAATCTGTGTAAAAAGGATCACTATTTTTGTAAACTTCTATTACACTGAAACTCTTCAGACACTCTGCACCTTTTGTAAGAGAGGCAAAGCACAGCTGAACAAGGGCTACGCCCTGTGACCCATACTCGAAATCCCACAGGGTGAGTGTGTGCCCTGTTCCTTCTCAGGCCTTGAAAAAGACGTGTGTTTTTGAATTTCCTAGTTGTCTTTTTAATTGCTGAAAATGTTTGTGTTGGTATTGTGTAATTGGAAATCTTCACTGATTTTGTAAATGTCAGTGGCTGGCATATTTAAAATTCAGCATGCTGCTTCAGTGACCGTTCTAGTGAGATCCTGGGTTCTTGTGACTCATGGTTTTCCGGGGGCAGAGGCAGTGAGTGTGCTGCATTATAAATATTTAGCCCGCAGTGTCCTGGTGGATCGTCTGCCTGCTAGGGTCCCAGGAAGTGCCTGGGTGATTCCCATGTTTCAGTGATGAGCCGTATGAACACATCCCCAAAACTGACCCTTACCAGCAGGCAATATGGTCTGTCCTAATGAAGTGTTTTAATTATTTTTGTTTTAAGTGACTTTTAACTAATTCTGAACTCTCCCTTCTTGCCTGGAGGCACACTATGTGGTCAGGGCTCTCAGATAAGCTAGCTGTGTGCTTTCTGGGGGCTTGGTTTTTTTGGGGCCTTGGGGGAAGCTGAGGTTGAATCTCAAGGATTTTGCTGGACGCTGTAGCCAGCCCCACAGTTTTGCTGTGGTCCTGAGCATGGTCCTTGTTTGTCTGTGATCTGCTGACAGTCACTTGGGTTGCTGAAGGAAGGCGTAAGCTGTGTCCATAGCAGAACAGCAGCTTCCAAGGACACACTTCCCATCTGTGTTTTTACTGAACTTGTTTGGTTTCCAGACCAACTTGCCTTTTGTACCTGCTCCATTTTGTAAGGCCAGTTACCTTCTATAAGCTTTATGTCCTCACTGCTGAAACAACCCTAAACAGGGTCATGCATTTATCATGAGAAAGAAATGCTCTTGAAGTGATAAGACTCATCTTGAATTGTCTGTTGACAGCTGGTGGAGAAAGTTGTTCTTCAGGAGCTGTTTACTGAAATTAGTCTGAATTATAGCTCATATTAATCCAAGGAATAAAGCTGTGCAATTTAGGAAATACTTTAATGTGAATCCTTCTCCTTAGGTGGATGAGGTTCAAACTGTACACAAATGCTGCTTTAACCCTGCAGACTATATAACATATAGTAAACACTGGATCTTCTCAGTGCCCTGTATGCTGAGCTGCTTGTAGAGAGCTGGCCTTACCCTTCAGAAAAAGTGGGAGAAAGAGTGATGTTAGGCTGGGCCTCTCCTTCCCTCTTCAGTTCTGCCCCGAGTGAAAAAGCAGGAATGTAGGGGTGATGATCTGTTGAGACTTCTTTCCCCTTTCCCAGTTTTTATTTCAAATCACTGCATACACAGCTCAAGTCCAGAGTGCCTGGCTTAATTCATGTGAACTATCCTGTATTCTGTCGGCTGGATTAAGTCTTGTGAGACGTAGACTGGGCAGGTTTGGTCTTACGTTTTAGATGATGCGAGAAACTAGCGTCTTGGGCACCTTCTGTATTTCCTTTGTTCATGACCTCAGTGTGTGGGATGTCATGGTAGCAAAGATCAAGCTGATTGTCACTGGGAAAGCACTTTGCCACTATGCTGTGTGTTACAGCGTGAGGAGCGTGGAGGTGTGGCAGAGGACGGAGCAGAGGGAGCACTGAAGCTGGAGAGGATCCGTCCCTGGACGGGCTCCCATGCTGAAGCAGCTTACCTGGAATGTGCGACCTCACTGCTGGGGGGCCTTTGGGGGTCACAGAGATGGCATGGTGGGAATGGGTCTTGGTTTGGGGGCTGCAAAAGCCTTTTCATTGCCACTCAGTGGAGGATTCCTCTGCAGTAATGGGGTTGAGAGCTGCGTGACACAAATCCTTGCTGTTAAGAGCTCAGAACACATGAAAAAAATCACTTGATTTTTTAGAAAATCAAGGCGGGAAACAGCCTGTTTTCTGCCTATTGTAATCTCCCAACATCTCTTTTGAGGGGAATCTGTTTCACTTGAAAAGTGTGCAGCTTGGCTCCGGTTTGGGTGTTGGGTGGTTGTACCTCGTGGGGCCTGTCTGTGGCCCGGTGCAGTGACATGTTGGGGGAATTCTTGTATAAAAGGTGAACAATTAGATGCTCACTTATCTTAACAAGTATTAGCCAGGGGGGTGAGTTCTCTGTACCGCCCCGGTGATCGCAGAGCACAGCCGGAAGCTGGGCAGGCCGAGCTCTCCTACATGCCCTCTCCAAGAAAACCCAATCCAAACTGAAAGGGCAAAATTACAGGAAGAGCAGTTTGGAGTCGATGCGCACAGCCAGGCCCCCAGCGGTTTTCTCCCCCCTGCTCCAATTGCTTTGGTCATTCCCTTCGTGTTCCTTTCTGCTAAGGGAGGCAAGCAGAGGAATCCCTGGAGTTTTCCAGCGGGTTCCAGTAGGCTTTGCTCGTGCGGAAGGACGCAGGGAGGCTGGCGCTCGCTCTGTGCAGAAAACCAGGCAGAGCTCCTTCGAGGAGCCTTTCAGGGAAGGAGCCACAAACCTGTGATGTGCAGCCAGCCTGGTCCAGTTCTGCCCCGGAGCGCACGGCATGTCTGCAAAGGCCTTGGTGCCTCCGCAGGTTTAGTTCTCCGCTCAACTGCAGGCAGCAGCTTAGCCGAGAGCAGGGCAGCAGGATGGGAGGAAACGCGCTGTGCGTGGAGAGGTGAACGCTGCTGCTGTGGCCGGGGAAAATGCGCTGGGACTGTGTGGGGGAAGTCCACAGTTCTTGCTGCACCGTGGTGCCACCTTGCCAAAAGCTGTACAGAGCTTGGGAAAATGTAAGTGGCTCCGTGTCGCGCAGCGGGCACTGCTGTGAAGCCCTGTCCAGAGGGCCCAGCCGGGAGCGGCAGTCCAAGAAAAGCCTTTTGCCCTGGAGAAGTGTCGCTGCTCGAGCTGAGACTCGCAGTCCTGCTTTCTGCGTGTGGACACGGCGTGTGCTGGTGTGCTTTAGATCAGCCTGACCTTGTACTTCACTAACTACTGCAAGCAGTCACGGACAAACCTTTGTTTGATCAAAACCAATGTAAATTTTATTTTTCTACTAACATGTCTAATCTTGGTGGTGATCACCAGTAAATTCTGTAACGATTAAGGTGAGCGGTTTCTTTCCTTGACCTGTCGTGGTGGGTCTCACCTCGGGGACAATGGCCGAATCGCTCTCCTGCGATGGCTGGAGTTGCAGCCGGTTCAGCGTGCTCCTTCCTCCTGGCTTCGGTCCTGTGGTTTCTTCCGCCTGTCCTTGCTGCCCTGATGCTGGCCAGGGCTTTGTGTTTAATCGAACGAGCCTTTGCTCAGACGATGTAACCCCAGAACCTTGAGGATGGCCCGCCTCGTGGCACTGGGGCTCGGGGAGAGCTGCTGGCCCATGCAGATGACCGCTTCCCTGGCGTCGCTCAGGCGCCACATCCTGCCGTGGGTGTCCGACCCCTGCTGCTCTTCTTCCTGCCCACTGTCATCATCCTTCTCCAGAGGGAGGGGCTCAGGCTGCGGCTCCACGTGGTGCTCGGTGGCCGGGGGAAGGCAGGGTAGATGCGGAGCAGGGAGCTGAACGTGGGTCTCCTCAGGGTGCTGTCTGGGGGCTGAGACTGGTGCTTGGGGCACGTGTGCTCCCAGTGACTCCCTGGACAAGCTCCACTGGTGCTGCAGCCTCTTTTCCCGGATGTGGAGCTCCAGGGTCTCCCGGGCCTCCTCCGGCAGGAACTGGGCCTCCGCTGTGTGGAAGTACTTGGGGGCCGTGGTGGAGCACTGAGGTGCAGGGGCTGCAGGACTCACCCGGCTGCAGATGGACACCTTGCAGGATCGCTGCACCACGGTGGGGAAGCTTCCCAGACAGATCTCTATGCACTTCCTTATCACGTGCATCCACAGCCTCCTCTTGAAATCCTGTTCCAACTCCAGCCTCAACATGGGGCGACGATTGGTGCCCCCAGGCAGGCTGCCAGCCCCGTCAGCCGTGTGCGAGCCCGGGGCGCTGGGTGAGCCGACCTGGTGGTTGATGGCTCCCTTTGGCAGGGTGCGTGTTGGCCCTGCAAGCTCGAGGTTGGTTGGGGCTGTGGCTGGAGCGAGGGGCTTGGGGGCCACTGGCCCCCTCTGGGACAGCCCCCTACGCCGGGGAAGCAGTCTCCTCCGCTTGCTGCATCCTCTCTGGAGGCTGGAGCCCGCCGAGGAGGGCGGCCGGGGGCTGCTGGAGGCCCAGGGGCTTTGCCACGCTGCCGCCCCCAGCCGCCGCTGCCTCTCGCGGGCGGCCTCGCTGCAGGGCCTGCAGCTGAGGTCGTAGCACAGGAACTCGCCCGGGCCCCTGCAGCCGGACACCCGCTGCCCATCACCTGCAACGCAGCGGAGGGGGGACAGGGCACCCTGAGCAGGGCCGAGGGCACCTGACCCCCATGCAGCCCCGCGGCCGCCTCCCAGCTGGGCACGGGGCCCCTTTTCTCCCGGCATAGGTGCAGCCCAGCCTGGGGCAGCTGCTGGGGCCCGGGAACACAGCTGGCTGCAGAGGTCCCATCTCCAGGAGCAGCCCAGCACTGGGCGAGTGTGAGCGCTTGGTGCCGCAGAGCAGAGCTGCGCTGGGGCCGGGAGCAGGGCAGCCCTCCCCTTCCCAGGGCCAAGAGCCGGGGACCGCGGAGAAGAGCCCCACGCAGGGAACGGCCCGGCCCCAAGGACAAGCCCTCCTGGACCCTCCTCCCAGCAGGCCCCATGGCAGGGGAGCAGGGACACAGCGGGGACCCTGGGGACCCAGGGCAGCCCGTGGCAGGGGAGAGTTTGGAGCCCCCAAGCAGGGACACGCAAGTTATGAGGGCAGAGATGGACGGGGCACCCCCATGGCCCAGCACCCCGGAGCAGGGCTTGTCCCAAAGCAGCCCCTCGGGGACAGCACCTCTCCCCACATGGGCGGCATGAACCCAGCCCCGCGGGGCAGCTCGGTGCCGGGGCCGTGAGCCCAGCCGGGTGGGCACGCCGTCCCCAGCGGGAGCCAGCACCGGGGCAGCGCAGCCTCACCTGGGTCCTGGGCGTCCGAGCGCCTCCCCCCGCGCCGGCTCCACGGAGAGACCTGCAGGCACAGGAGCACCGGCACTGCGACCGCGGCCTCGGCTGAGCCCGCAGCGCCCCGGGCCCCCACCCACCGTGCGTGTGGGTCCCACCAGCCAGGGGCCCTCCTGCAGGGTGGGAGAAGGGCTGCCCCCGAGCCTCCCTCCTACCTGACGGCATTTGCTGGAGATGCTGCGCCAGCAGTGCAGGGCGGCCCAGGCCACCAGGAGGAGGAAGCTGGGGCAGAGGCAGAGGCAGCCGCAGCGCCAGAGCAGGGACACCCAGCTGTGCTGAGCCGGGTCCATGGCATCCAGCACGGCAGGGCCACGGACCAAGGGTTCAGGAGCAGACACAGCCCTTCGGAGCTGCTCTCGCCTCCCTACGCAAACCCTTTGTGACTGCTCTTCCCCGGGACGGGGACAGGGACAGGGCTGGGACGGCGAGGTCATTGCCATGGCAGCACTGTGAGGTCTTTGAGCGCATCAGAAAGCCCCAGCAGTGGGGACACTCGGGATGGGGGGCAAGGGGAGGTGGGTGCTGGGCACCCGGCTGCCGCGGGGACCGTGAGGAAGGGCCCAGAATCACAGAATGGTGGAGGTTGGAAGGGACCTCTGGAGAGCAGCTAGTCCAACCCCTTGCTCAAGCAGGGTCACCTAGAGCGCATTGCCCAGCACTGTGTCTAGAGGGCTTTTGAATATCTCCAAGGATGGAGACTCCACAGCCTCTTGGGGCAGCCTGCTCCAGTGCTCTCTTACCCTCAGAGGAAAGAAGGTTTTCCTTATGTTCAGACAGAGCTTCCTGTGTTTCAGTTTGTGCCTCTTGGGCTATCGCTGGGCACCACTGGAAAGAGCCTGGCCCCATCCTCTTGACACTCTCCCTGCAGATACTTAAGCACATTGATAAGATCCCCCCTCAGTCTGCTCTTCTCCAGGCTGAAGAGTCCCAGCTCTCACAGCCTCTCCTCATAGGAGAGATGCTCCAGTCCCTTCATCAGTCCCTTCATAGCCTTTCGCTGCGCTCACTCCAGTAGCTCCATGTCTCTCTTGTATTGGGGAGCCCAGCACTGGACACAGCACTCCAGGTGTGGCCTCCCCAGGGCTGAGTAGAGGGGCAGGATCACCTCCCTTGACCTGCTGGCAATGCTCTTCCTAATGCAGCCCAGGATACCATTGGCCTTCTTGGCCGCAAGGGCGCATTGCTGGCTCATGGTCAGCTTGTTGTCCACCAGGACTCCCAGGTCCTTCTTTGCAGAGCTGCTTTCCAGCAGGTCAGCCCCCAGCCTGTCCTGGGGCACAGGGTTATTCCTGCCTAGGTGCAGGACTCCGCACTTCCCTTTATTGAACTGCAGCAGCCATGAACAAATCTTTGTATGATAGAAAGCAGTGGAAATTTTATTTTTCTACTGACACGTCTAATCTTGGTGGTGATTACCAGTGAATTCTGTAACGATTAAGGCGAGCAGTTTCTTTCCTTGACCCATCTTGGTGGGTCTCGCCTCGGGGACAACGGCCGAATTGCTCTCCTGCGATGGCTAGGGTTGCAGCCAGTTCAGCATGCTCCTTCCTCCTGGCTTCGGTCCTGTGGTTTCTTCCACCTGTCCTTGCTGCCCTGATGCTGGCCAGGGCTTTGTGTTTAATTTTGCTCAGACGATATAACCGCAGGACCTTGAGGATGGCCCACCTCATGGCACTGGGGCTTGGGGAGAGCCGCCGGCGGCCCATGTAGATGGCCGTTCCCCTGCCGTTGCTCAGGCGCCACATCCTGCCGGGGGTGTCCGACCCTTGCTGCTTCTTTCCTTCCTGACCGCTGTTGTCGTCCCTCTCCGGAGGGAAGGGCTCAGGCTGCAGCTCCACGTGGTGCTCGGTGGCCGGGGGAAGGCAGGGTGGATGCTGAGCAGGGAGCTGAACGTGGGTCTCCTCAGGGTGCTGTCTGGGGGCTGAGACCGGTGCTTGGGGCACGTGTGCTCCCAGTGACTCCCCGGACAAGCTCCACTGCTGCTGCAGCCTCTTTTCCCGGATGTGGAGCTCCAGGGTCTCCTGAGCCTCCTCCGGCAGGAACTGGGCCTCCGAAGTGTGGAAGTGCTTGGGGGCCGTGGTGGAGTGCAGAGCCGCGGGGGCTACAGGATGCACCCGGCTGCGGACGGACACCTTGCAGGATCGCTGCACCACGGTGGGGAAGCTTCCCAGATGGATCTCTTTGCACTTCTTTATCATGTGCATCCGCAGCCTCCTCTTGGAATCCTGTTCCAGCTCCAGCCTCGACATGGGGCGACGATCGGTGCCCCCAGGCAGGCTGCCAGCCCCGTCAGCCGTGTGCGAGCCCGGGGCGCTGGGTGAGCCAGCCTGGTGGTTGATGGCTCCTTTTGGCAGGGTGCGCGTTGGCCCTGCAAGCTCGAGGTCGGTTGGGGCTGTGGCTGGAGCGAGGGGCTCGGGGGCCACTGGCCCCCTCTGGGGCAGCCCCCTACGCCGGGGAAGCAGTCTCCTCCGCTTGCTGCATCCCTGCTGGAGGCTGGAGCCCGCCGAGGAGGGCGGCCGGGGGCTGCTGGAGGCCCAGGGGCTTTGCCACGCTGCCGCCCCCAGCCGCCGCTGCCTCTCGCGGGCGGCCTCGCTGCAGGGCCTGCAGCTGAGGTCGTAGCACAGGAACTCGCCCGGGCCCCTGCAGCCGGACACCCACTGCCCATCACCTGCAACGCAGCGGAGGGGGACAGGGCACCCTGAGCAGGGCCAAGGGCACCTGCCCCCCACGCAGCCCCGCGGCCGCCTCCCAGCTGGGCACGGGGCCCCTTTTCTCCCGGCATAGGTGCAGCCCAGCCTGGGGCACCTGCTGGGGCCCTAGAAAAGCAGCTGGCTGCAGAGGTCCCATCTCCAGGAGCAGCCCAGCACTGGGCGAGTGTGAGCGCTCGGTGCCGCAGAGCAGAGCTGCGCTGGGGCCGGGAGCAGGGAGCAGGGAGCAAGGAGCAAGGAGCAGGGCAGCCCTCCCCTTCCCAGGGCCAAGAGCCGGGGACCGCGGAGAAGAGCCCCACGCAGGGAACGGCCCGGCCCCAAGGACAAGCCCTCCTGGACCCTCCTCCCAGCAGGCCCCATGGCAGGGGAGCAGGGACACAGCGGGGACCCTGGGGACCCAGGGCAGCCCGTGGCAGGGGAGAGTTTGGAGCCCCCAAGCAGGGACACGCAAGTTATGAGGGCAGAGATGGACGGGGCACCCCCATGGCCCAGCACCCCGGAGCAGGGCTTGTCCCAAAGCAGCCCCTCGGGGACAGCACCTCTCCCCACATGGGCGGCATGAACCCAGCCCCGCGGGGCAGCTCGGTGCCGGGGCCGTGAGCCCAGCCGGGTGGGCACGCCGTCCCCAGCGGGAGCCAGCACCGGGGCAGCGCAGCCTCACCTGGGTCCTGGGCGTCCGAGCGCCTCCCCCCGCGCCGGCTCCACGGAGAGACCTGCAGGCACAGGAGCACCGGCACTGCGACCGCGGCCTCGGCTGAGCCCGCAGCGCCCCGGGCCCCCACCCACCGTGCGTGTGGGTCCCACCAGCCAGGGGCCCTCCTGCAGGGTGGGAGAAGGGCTGCCCCCGAGCCTCCCTCCTACCTGACGGCATTTGCTGGAGATGCTGCGCCAGCAGTGCAGGGCGGCCCAGGCCACCAGGAGGAGGAAGCTGGGGCAGAGGCAGAGGCAGCCGCAGCGCCAGAGCAGGGACACCCAGCTGTGCTGAGCCGGGTCCATGGCATCCAGCACGGCAGGGCCACGGACCAAGGGTTCAGGAGCAGACACAGCCCTTCGGAGCTGCTCTCGCCTCCCTACGCAAACCCTTTGTGACTGCTCTTCCCCGGGACGGGGACAGGGACAGGGCTGGGACGGCGAGGTCATTGCCATGGCAGCACTGTGAGGTCTTTGAGCGCATCAGAAAGCCCCAGCAGTGGGGACACTCGGGATGGGGGGCAAGGGGAGGTGGGTGCTGGGCACCCGGCTGCCGCGGGGACCGTGAGGAAGGGCCCAGAATCACAGAATGGTGGAGGTTGGAAGGGACCTCTGGAGAGCAGCTAGTCCAACCCCTTGCTCAAGCAGGGTCACCTAGAGCGCATTGCCCAGCACTGTGTCTAGAGGGCTTTTGAATATCTCCAAGGATGGAGACTCCACAGCCTCTTGGGGCAGCCTGCTCCAGTGCTCTCTTACCCTCAGAGGAAAGAAGGTTTTCCTTATGTTCAGACAGAGCTTCCTGTGTTTCAGTTTGTGCCTCTTGGGCTATCGCTGGGCACCACTGGAAAGAGCCTGGCCCCATCCTCTTGACACTCTCCCTGCAGATACTTAAGCACATTGATAAGATCCCCCCTCAGTCTGCTCTTCTCCAGGCTGAAGAGTCCCAGCTCTCACAGCCTCTCCTCATAGGAGAGATGCTCCAGTCCCTTCATCAGTCCCTTCATAGCCTTTCGCTGCGCTCACTCCAGTAGCTCCATGTCTCTCTTGTATTGGGGAGCCCAGCACTGGACACAGCACTCCAGGTGTGGCCTCCCCAGGGCTGAGTAGAGGGGCAGGATCACCTCCCTTGACCTGCTGGCAATGCTCTTCCTAATGCAGCCCAGGATACCATTGGCCTTCTTGGCCGCAAGGGCGCATTGCTGGCTCATGGTCAGCTTGTTGTCCACCAGGACTCCCAGGTCCTTCTTTGCAGAGCTGCTTTCCAGCAGGTCAGCCCCCAGCCTGTCCTGGGGCACAGGGTTATTCCTGCCTAGGTGCAGGACTCCGCACTTCCCTTTATTGAACTGCAGCAGCCATGAACAAATCTTTGTATGATAGAAAGCAGTGGAAATTTTATTTTTCTACTGACACGTCTAATCTTGGTGGTGATTACCAGTGAATTCTGTAACGATTAAGGCGAGCAGTTTCTTTCCTTGACCCATCTTGGTGGGTCTCGCCTCGGGGACAACGGCCGAATTGCTCTCCTGCGATGGCTAGGGTTGCAGCCAGTTCAGCATGCTCCTTCCTCCTGGCTTCGGTCCTGTGGTTTCTTCCACCTGTCCTTGCTGCCCTGATGCTGGCCAGGGCTTTGTGTTTAATTTTGCTCAGACGATATAACCGCAGGACCTTGAGGATGGCCCACCTCATGGCACTGGGGCTTGGGGAGAGCCGCCGGCGGCCCATGTAGATGGCCGTTCCCCTGCCGTTGCTCAGGCGCCACATCCTGCCGGGGGTGTCCGACCCTTGCTGCTTCTTTCCTTCCTGACCGCTGTTGTCGTCCCTCTCCGGAGGGAAGGGCTCAGGCTGCAGCTCCACGTGGTGCTCGGTGGCCGGGGGAAGGCAGGGTGGATGCTGAGCAGGGAGCTGAACGTGGGTCTCCTCAGGGTGCTGTCTGGGGGCTGAGACCGGTGCTTGGGGCACGTGTGCTCCCAGTGACTCCCCGGACAAGCTCCACTGCTGCTGCAGCCTCTTTTCCCGGATGTGGAGCTCCAGGGTCTCCTGAGCCTCCTCCGGCAGGAACTGGGCCTCCGAAGTGTGGAAGTGCTTGGGGGCCGTGGTGGAGTGCAGAGCCGCGGGGGCTACAGGATGCACCCGGCTGCGGACGGACACCTTGCAGGATCGCTGCACCACGGTGGGGAAGCTTCCCAGATGGATCTCTTTGCACTTCTTTATCATGTGCATCCGCAGCCTCCTCTTGGAATCCTGTTCCAGCTCCAGCCTCGACATGGGGCGACGATCGGTGCCCCCAGGCAGGCTGCCAGCCCCGTCAGCCGTGTGCGAGCCCGGGGCGCTGGGTGAGCCAGCCTGGTGGTTGATGGCTCCTTTTGGCAGGGTGCGCGTTGGCCCTGCAAGCTCGAGGTCGGTTGGGGCTGTGGCTGGAGCGAGGGGCTCGGGGGCCACTGGCCCCCTCTGGGGCAGCCCCCTACGCCGGGGAAGCAGTCTCCTCCGCTTGCTGCATCCCTGCTGGAGGCTGGAGCCCGCCGAGGAGGGCGGCCGGGGGCTGCTGGAGGCCCAGGGGCTTTGCCACGCTGCCGCCCCCAGCCGCCGCTGCCTCTCGCGGGCGGCCTCGCTGCAGGGCCTGCAGCTGAGGTCGTAGCACAGGAACTCGCCCGGGCCCCTGCAGCCGGACACCCACTGCCCATCACCTGCAACACAGCGGAGGGGGACAGGGCACCCTGAGCAGGGCCAAGGGCACCTGCCCCCCACGCAGCCCCGCGGCCGCCTCCCAGCTGGGCACGGGGCCCCTTTTCTCCCGGCATAGGTGCAGCCCAGCCTGGGGCACCTGCTGGGGCCCTAGAAAAGCAGCTGGCTGCAGAGGTCCCATCTCCAGGAGCAGCCCAGCACTGGGCGAGTGTGAGCGCTCGGTGCCGCAGAGCAGAGCTGCGCTGGGGCCGGGAGCAGGGAGCAGGGAGCAAGGAGCAAGGAGCAGGGCAGCCCTCCCCTTCCCAGGGCCAAGAGCCGGGGACCGCGGAGAAGAGCCCCACGCAGGGAACGGCCCGGCCCCAAGGACAAGCCCTCCTGGACCCTCCTCCCAGCAGGCCCCATGGCAGGGGAGCAGGGACACAGCGGGGACCCTGGGGACCCAGGGCAGCCCGTGGCAGGGGAGAGTTTGGAGCCCCCAAGCAGGGACACGCAAGTTATGAGGGCAGAGATGGACGGGGCACCCCCATGGCCCAGCACCCCGGAGCAGGGCTTGTCCCAAAGCAGCCCCTCGGGGACAGCACCTCTCCCCACATGGGCGGCATGAACCCAGCCCCGCGGGGCAGCTCGGTGCCGGGGCCGTGAGCCCAGCCGGGTGGGCACGCCGTCCCCAGCGGGAGCCAGCACCGGGGCAGCGCAGCCTCACCTGGGTCCTGGGCGTCCGAGCGCCTCCCCCCGCGCCGGCTCCACGGAGAGACCTGCAGGCACAGGAGCACCGGCACTGCGACCGCGGCCTCGGCTGAGCCCGCAGCGCCCCGGGCCCCCACCCACCGTGCGTGTGGGTCCCACCAGCCAGGGGCCCTCCTGCAGGGTGGGAGAAGGGCTGCCCCCGAGCCTCCCTCCTACCTGACGGCATTTGCTGGAGATGCTGCGCCAGCAGTGCAGGGCGGCCCAGGCCACCAGGAGGAGGAAGCTGGGGCAGAGGCAGAGGCAGCCGCAGCGCCAGAGCAGGGACACCCAGCTGTGCTGAGCCGGGTCCATGGCATCCAGCACGGCAGGGCCACGGACCAAGGGTTCAGGAGCAGACACAGCCCTTCGGAGCTGCTCTCGCCTCCCTACGCAAACCCTTTGTGACTGCTCTTCCCCGGGACGGGGACAGGGACAGGGCTGGGACGGCGAGGTCATTGCCATGGCAGCACTGTGAGGTCTTTGAGCGCATCAGAAAGCCCCAGCAGTGGGGACACTCGGGATGGGGGGCAAGGGGAGGTGGGTGCTGGGCACCCGGCTGCCGCGGGGACCGTGAGGAAGGGCCCAGAATCACAGAATGGTGGAGGTTGGAAGGGACCTCTGGAGAGCAGCTAGTCCAACCCCTTGCTCAAGCAGGGTCACCTAGAGCGCATTGCCCAGCACTGTGTCTAGAGGGCTTTTGAATATCTCCAAGGATGGAGACTCCACAGCCTCTTGGGGCAGCCTGCTCCAGTGCTCTCTTACCCTCAGAGGAAAGAAGGTTTTCCTTATGTTCAGACAGAGCTTCCTGTGTTTCAGTTTGTGCCTCTTGGGCTATTGCTGGGCACCACTGGAAAGAGCCTGGCCCCATCCTCTTGACACTCTCCCTGCAGATACTTAAGCACATTGATAAGATCCCCCCTCAGTCTTCTCTTCTCCGGGCTGAAGAGTCCCAGCTCTCGCAGCCTCTCCTCATAGGAGAGATGCTCCAGTCCATCATCTCAGTAGCCTTTCGCTGCGCTCACTCCAGTAGCTCCATGTCTCTCTTGTGCTGGGGCGCCCAGCACTGGACAGAGTACTCCAGGTGTGGTCTCACCAGGGCTGAGTAGAGGGGGGCATCAGAAACCCCCAGCAGCAGGGACACCCGGGGGTGGGGGGTGCAAGGGGAGGCAGGCAATGGCCACCTGGCTGCCACAGGGACTGTGAAGGAGGGAAGGAGGGCAGACCCAGAGCACTCACAGCCATGATGGTTAGAAGGGAGCAGAGGACAGACTAGGGCTAAAGCAGCCAAGGAGAACCCAGCGGGCAGGGGACGCTGGCCCTGGACCACGTCCCACGGGGCAGCCAGTCGGCCTTTGGCTTTGTGTTTCTGCTCTCTGCTCCTGAGGGCGCCTGGGCTCTGGCCCAGCCCCAGGCAGGGGCATCTTGCGGACTCTGTGCACGCAGGGACGCTCAGGGCGGCCCCGGCCCCGCAGCAGCGCCCAGCCCAGCTCCGCTCCTGTCCCCACGGCCCAGCTCGCCCCTGCCCACCCGGCGGCTTTGCCCTCACTGCCCGCGCGGATGGTCCCTGCCCCGCTGTCAGAGTCCCAGCCTAGCTGAGCACCTCCTGTAGTCACCCACCCGGGGAGGACGGCTGCACAACGGATGTGCTGCACTTCGCAGTGCCCGGGCAGCACGGTCAGGGAGACTCGTACTGCTTGTCTCCTGAGCTGTCCTGTGCTGTGACTGGGGATGGCAGTCGGGCACCCTGGGCCCTGGGCCTGCTCTGCGGGCAGCACAGCCTTCCTCTGGCCAGGATGGAGGCTTTCACCTCTAAGGGATCCTTGTTTCAACCTTCGGGCTTTACAGCCACCACCAGTCACATCTTCAAGCCTTTCTGCAGACGGGTCTCCCTCTGTCACTGAAAGCGGAGGGTGCTGAGGAATTGCCCGTGTGCAGGGCTGAGCGGGGAACGGCCAGGGACACCAAGGGCTCCGGGCACATGGCAGGAGCTGCAAAAACAACCCGTCCCAGCTGCACTACAGCCAGCGTGCTGCCGCTGAGGGCTGATGCTCTTCCATCGCTTCGCAGGGCTCTTCTGCCTCCAGCAGGGCTTTGAACACAGCCAGAAAAGCAGGTTGCGGTTTTGTGCCCAGCCACATGCTCCCAAAGTGCCGGTTTCTCCCCAGGCTGGCTATGTGCACAGGCCCCCGCAGAGCAACGCCAACGGGGGGGTCTCAGAGCTCCTTTGCCACAGCGCTTTGGGCAGCAGCTTTCCCCAGCCCCCGCGAAGGGGGGGGGGGGGTCATGACAGGAAACGTACTCAGGCGAGTTGGGGAGAGGAAAATTCCTCTGCTGCCCAGACACCAGCTCCCAGGCGGGCTCTGAACCTGGGCCCCGAGGGCTGGAGGCAAAGACATGGTGATGGTGCTCCCCACGGCCACCGCCAGGGCTGTGTGATGGGGTTCCCCATGGGGGAGTACCAGGATGTGGTCATGGGGGACCCCAAGGCCACCGCCAGGGCTCTGTGATGGGGTTCCCATGGGGGAGTACCAGGATGTGGTCATGGGGGACCCCAAGGCCACCGCCAGGGCTCTGTGATGGGTATCCCCATGGGTGAATGCTAGGACATGGCTGAGGGGGTCCCAATGGTCACCACCAGGACTCTGTGATGGGCATGCCCATCGGTGAGTGCCAGGACATGGCTGAGGGGGTCCCCACGGTCACCACCAGGACTCTGTGATGGCGATGCCCATCGGTGAGTGCCAGGACATGGACAAGGGGGTCCCCATGGTCACCACTGTTAGAGAATATCGGACTGAAGCTGTCTAGAATTAATCGCTTAGCATAACTTGCTTAGCATTAGTAGCTACATTTGCTGAAGCCTTAGGCCTCAAGCTGTGAATTTTTACCTAGATAAGTAAAAGGGGGCCCCAGAGCCGGTTCAAGCTGGAGGGATAAAGAAGTTACATGGACAGCAGGAGTAGCAAACCTTGAAGATAAGAAGAGAAGCAGCCTGCCTAGAGACAATGAAGGGGCCCAGTGAAGAAAGGGAAGACCCCAGACCTCACTATTACTATTGGTCCAAACTATCACCTAAGGGGTGGGGAATTTAGACTGTAAGGGTATAATTGCCCAGGGATTTCTTTGTTCGGGGTCCCTCTTCAGAGACACCCAGCTCGAGCTGTAATTACTGCACATGTATCATTAAATTTTGTTTCTCTCCAATCTGACTTCAAACTTCTGCCTCACTGGGAACCTAGGGTTGGACCCTGTTATGGTAGCTGGCGAGCCTAATAGTTTCCATAACAACCAGCAGGACTCTGTGATGGGCATCCCCATGGGTGAATGCTAGGACATGGTTGTGGTGGTCCCCATGGCCACCACCAGGGCTGTGTGATGGGGATGCCCATCTGTGAGTACCAGGACAAGGCTGACGGGGTCCCCACGGTCACCACCAGGGCTGTGTGATGGGGGTCCCCATGGGGGAGTACCAGGATGTGGTAATGGGGGTCCCCACAGCCACCACCAGGGCTGTGTGATGGGGTTCCCCTTGGGGGAGTACCAGGATGTGGTCATGGGGGACCCCATGGCCACCGCCAGGGCTGTGTGATGGGTATCCCTGTGGGTGAATGCTAGGACATAGCTGAGGGGGTCCCACGGTCACCACCAGGACTCTGTGATGGGCATGCCCATCGGTGAATGCCAGGACATGGCCGAGGGGGTCCCCACGGTCACCACCAGGACTCTGTGATGGGGATCCCCATGGGTGAGTGTCAGGACATGGCTGAGGGGGGGTCGCCACCAGGGCTTGGTAATAGGGATCTCCATGGGTGAATGCTAAGACATGCTTGTGGTGGTCCCCATGGCCACCACCAGGGCTGTGTGATGGGGATGCCCATCTGTGAGTACCAGGACAAGGCTGACGGGGTCCCCACGGTCACCACCAGGGCTGTGTGATGAGGTTCCCCATGGGGGAGTACCAGGGCGTGGTCATGGGGGACCCCATGGCCAGCGCCAGGGCTGTGTGATGGGTATCCCCGTGGGTGAATGCTAGGACGTGGCTGAGGGGGTCCCAATGGTCACCACCAGGACTCTGTGATGGGCATGCCCATCGGTGAATGCTAGGACATGGTTGTGGTGCTCCCCACGGCCACCACCAGGACTCTGTGATGGGGTTCCCCACGGGGGAGTGCCAGGATGTGGTCATGGTGGTCCCCACAGCCACCACCAGGGCTCTGTGATGGCGATGCCCATAGGTGAGTGCCAGGACATGGCTGAGGGGGTCCCCACCAGGACTCTGTGATGGGGATCCCCATGGGTGAGTGTCAGGACATGGCTGAGGGGGGTCGCCACCAGGACTCTGTAATGGGGATCTCCATGGGTGAATGCTAAGACATGCTTGTGGTGGTCCCCATGGTCACCACCAGGACTCTGTGATGGGCATGCCCATCGGTGAGTGTCAGGCCATGGTTGTGGGAGTTCCCACGGCCACACCCAGGCTCTGTGATGGTGGTGGCATCATCCGCACAAGGCCATTGCGATGGCAGGTCACTGTGGTGACTGCCCCCTGCCAGGGACAGAGCCCCCCGCGCTCCCCACTCTCAGGAGAGCAGCTCCAGCAGCAGTGAGCAGCTCCCTTTGGTGCCGGCGTGGCAGGTCTCCGGCACAGCATCCTCGAGATGCCCTTGGAGCGGCGGGCGAACGCCTGCTCCCAGCCCGCAGACGGGCACGCGGGCGCGCAGGAGCGCAGCGAGGTGAGCGATGGGGCTGCAGGCAGAGGCAGGCAGCAGGGATGGGACCCGCACGGCCAGCGGGGGGGACAGTGGGGAAGGGGAACTGTGGCGAGACAGGCAGCCCGGAGCTCCGCCGCCCGGGGCCATTTATTCCTGGCCCTGCAAGAACCGTGCTCAGCCAGCAGCTTCCCTTGGAAATGCGGCTGGGGTTGCGGCCACTTCAGGGGTCGCTTGTGCCACCACAAGCACCTCCATCGTGCGCCTCCTTCTCCCCACAGGTGGGCCACCGGGAGCCCGCAGCCATGCAGCGCAGCCAGTTGCCGGCTTCGTGCCACCACAGGGACAGGCTGCCTCCGCTCCCCTGCCCACGGAGCTCACAGGACGCTGACAACAGCAGCACAGAGGTACCGAGCCGAGCAGACCTGAGAGGTTGGCCAGCTGGGAAGGACAGGGTGCGGGGGAAGGACCTCAGTATCTCGGCCTTTCTCGGGGGCTTCTGCTGCAGAGGGCCCGGGTGGAGCGCGCGGAGGCTCTGCCCTGCAGCAGTTTGGCAGCAGAAGAGACGCCTCGAGGGCCGTGCTTGCCGCCTCTCCCCACCAAGGCACCAACGCAGGCGCGTGCGGCCCTGGGCGTATGGACAGGGAAAGCGCCCGCCCTGCAACCATGCGCTGCCTCTTCTGCCAGAGGCAGGGCAAGTGCCTCAGCTGCCACGGACAACATGCAGTGAGCGGCGTCCTGGGCGCAACAGCCCTCTTTCAGCCTGGACCACTCCAGCAAGTCCTCCATGCCTGCCGCCAGGCCGGGCTCTGTCACCTCCGTGCTGGGGACAGCAGGGCCATTGCAACACCGTGGCAGCAGGACGATTCTTCCCCCGATCAGATCGCAGCTCTCCGTGCACTCCTCCTGTCTGCCGGGAGCCCAGAGCATTGCTGAAGGGGCGATGCGAGGGGGATTGGCATCCAGGGAGTGGGACGAGCCCTGGATGACCTGCCCGATGCTGCCAAGACCATCGCAGCTCCAGGCGGGGGTTGCTGTTGCCGAAATCGTCCTAGGAGCCCGCCATGAGTGAAGGAGCAGGCTGCTCCCAGCTGTGAGGGATGTGGGCACCCAGGTCCAACCCTCAGACCTCATGGTGCATGGCCAGGACTTCATGCTAAGCGACTCCTCAGAGTCCCAAAGCGCAGACCTGCAGCTTCTGGGACTGCAAGTGTCCCCTGCAGAGGTGTCCCAGGGAGAAACAGCATCTTCTGTGCCAGACGTCCCCCTGCAGTTGGAGGCGATGCTCAGAGACATTTTAGAGGAGGCTGCCACCACCAGCACCGAGAGCCGAGCACACAGCCCTCCCTGCGCTGAGCTGCCTGATGGGAGTGAACTAGCCCAAGAGAAGTCCACCTCGCTTTTGCCACCTGAATCAGCCAGCGTTGCTCCTGCCATCCTCAGTGACGTGGGCACAGCAGCGGGGGCTGAGAGCCAGGGGCCAGCCCCACACAGCCCCACACCACCTGCCGCGGCTCAGGAGGACGCGGTGCAGGGGCTCGTGGCTGCAGCCCTGAGCCGTGCTGAGGACGCGAGCCCGGGCCCCAGCCAGCAGCCAGCACAGCCAGGCGGGGACGAAGCTGCAGAGGAGCTTGATGCGGCCGTGCCACAGGGTCTGGTGGCACATGCCATCGGTCCACTGCCACCGGCAAGGACAGCCCACGAGCGGACCATTGAGCATGCCAAAAGCGCTACCCCTGCAGCTCAGCAAGGACCAGGTCACCACGCTCGCAGGGGCAAGAGGGCTGCCAAAGCTGCCAGCGAGCCAGCTTCCCCTGTCGTCAGCAGTGGGCCAGGGCATATGGGACCGGCACCAGCAGGGCGGGAGGTGGCAGCAGGGCCGAGAGTCGTGCCAGTGCTGTGGGACGAGCAGCGGAGCTCCAGGGAGGATGAAGAAATGGAGGGTGATGCTGAAAGAATCATTTTAGAACGGAGACACCTGAAGAGAGAGCCCTCCATCCGCACCATCTGGGTCAGAGACAGTTTGCAGAACCTGCCCATGTTGCCCGGGGGCAGGGTCAGAGGCCCTCGCAGAGATGCCGCCGGCGACTCGCAGCTCCCACCTCTCCCCCTGGCAGCACCTGCCGAAGCCGAGGCTGCAGGTCTGCCCTTGGCTGGAGCCCCTCGGGAGCAGGGCAGCAGGGTGCCCCTCGCCCCAGTAGTGCCCGAAGAGGAAAGCCCAGTGGCTTTGCCCTTGGCTGGAGCCTCTTGGGATGAGGGGGTGCGTCGCCTCCCAGAAGACCCTGAAGAAGAAGAGCCAGCGGCTTTGCCCATGGTCGGAGGCCCCTGGGATGAGGTGAGCAAGGAGCGTGTGGTCGGCACTGACCCTCCAAGGGAGCCGGCTGTGGCAGCTCCGTGTGGCATGTGTGTGGTGGGGAGATGCGCGGTGGTCGCCGGTGCAGCCTGCCGGAGGCACCAGGGCTGACGCCCCCTCCATGGCCTGCATTGCCTTCGAGCGTGGGGTCGGATGCCGAGCGAGGAGGGAAGGGGCCGGTCCCCGCAGCAGCCACCTCCCACAGCCCACCAGGCAGCCCCCGTCTGCTGCACGTCCCCTGGCTCCGTTCGCCACCAGTGCCCGGAGCATCAGAGCTGATGGCACATGGGGCATATTTTGCTCTCCCCGTGCAGGTTGAGTCTGAGCAAAACGATGAAGGAAATCCGTCCTCATCCTTCAGCGCCACGCCAGAGGCTGACCCAGGTAGGTACCCCAGTTTGCAGCCATTCTGGGGATGATGGGCCCGGGCCTTTCCCAGCGAGCAGTGCTGAGGCCGTGAGCACTAAGCGCACGGGGGCTGGCTGTGCCGAGCCCCGACCCCTCGGGAAAGCCCTGGGTGGCGGGGGGCAGGCAGCTGCTTGCCCCTCGCCCACGCATCTCCTCCCCACACAGGCATCGCCGCCCGCCCGCGCCCCTCAACTCGCCGCCGATGGCCCTTGCTCCTCGGCACAGCGCTCCGGGCTCTGCACAGAGCTTTCTCCTGCAGCTGTGTCACGGGGCAGTGAGAGGGACGGCGCAAGGACGCAAGGGCCAGGCAGGTCCCCTGAGATCGGGGCTGCCCCTGAGGATGCGCGGCGCAAAGACAGGGACCAACGGAGACGCACACGACCACGCTGGAGGCACACCAGCTTGCACACTCCTGCAGACACCCGTCAGGCTACAGCCATTCCTACCCAAAATAAACACTTGGGAAGCTTTTTCGCCCAGTGTTAACTTTGTGTCAGGTCCATCTGCCGCCGCCGGCACGCAGAGGCAGAGCTCGGGGTCGCCAGCGCCCCGACGGCGGCTCAGCCCGCTCGACGCCTCGCAGGGGGAAGCTGCGGCGGCTCGAGGGCGGCTCCGCAGCGGGGCAGCGCCTTCGCCCTGCGGCCGCGCAGCTGCCGCACACGGCGGCGGCCCCGGGCAGCCCCGGCCGCCGGCAGCGCCGCGCCGCAACGCGCTGCGGCCCCCGGGCGGCGCTGCGGGAGCCCGGCCCGGCCCCGGCCCCGGCCCCGGCCCCATCCCCGGCCCCGGCCCCGGCCCCGGCCCCGGCGCCGCCGCCGCCGCAGGGGAAACCCCGGCCCGGGCCCGCCCGGCGCTGCCGCCGCGGCTGGGGGCAGCCCCGGAGCCGCCGGCCCCGCACGGGCAGCGCCGAGCAGCGCCCCGAGGAGGCAGCGGCTGCGCCGGGGTAAGGAGCGGGCACAGGGAGCGCCGGGGGCAGGCGGGCGGGGGGTGCGGCGGGGCCCGGCAGCCGCCGGAGCTGGCGGCGGAGGCGGTGGCTGGTGCTGAGGGAAGGGGAGCTGGGCAGGAGCCCCCGGGAGGGGTTGTTTGGCCCGGCGTACGCGGGAAGGAAAAGCCTTGGTGGGCCTGGAGTGGGGCCCGCGGGCACCAGGCAAAGTCCTTCTGCACAAGAAGTTCTCCCGGGTGCTGGGAACAGAGCCCGGCACCTGGGCAGGGCAGGGCAGGGCAGTCAGAGATCCCATCGCAGCCCTTCACGATGGCAGAGCAAAGCCCCTCTGCTGTGGGGGGCCTGGGCCCGGCCGAGCCGCCGGCAGGGTGGGCCTTGAGGAGCGCCCCTGCCTCTGCCATGGGGCGCCTTTCGTTGCAGCCCTGCTCCCGCATTGCGCTTCTCGTTGTGCCCCCAGTCCCTCCTCGGTGCTCCTTTCGCTGCAGCCCGGGATGGGCAACTCGGGGGCTCTGCGTGTGTGCCAGGGTCCTCTGTGAGCTCCCGTTTCAGGGTGCACCAAGGACCTCCGCGTGCCTTTCTGTGGGGGCTGGGGGCCTCCATTCAGGCCCCTTTTGTGGAGGACAGCGGGGGCCTCGGAGGGAATTTTGTCGAGGAGAGTGCTGGTTTGTGTGCCTTTGGGGGCACGTCTGGGGCCTTGCAGTGCATTTATTGCGTACTTTTTGGTGAAGTCCAGGGGTGTCTGCGTGCCATTCGGTGCAGGCCTGGGGCCTCTGCGTGCCAGGGGCCTGTGGATGACGTTTGGTGTAGGCCAGTGGCCTGTGGCTGCCTTTACGTGCCAGCCTGCAGCCTCCACCTGCCTTTTGGTGTGGCCCGTGCCCTCCGCTTGCCTTTTGGGGTGGCCTGGGGCCTCTACACAGTTTTTGGGGCGAGCTCGGGGCTTCCAAGTGCACTTTGGTGAGGCCAAGGGTAGTCTGTGTGCCTCTCGGGGGGTGCAGGGGCCCGCGCGTGCCTTTCTTTGGGGGCTCAGGGACCCTCTGAGTGCCTTTTGGTGCAGGCCGGGGCACGCACGTGCCTTTTGGTGGGGGCCAGAGCCCTCGTAGCGTCTTTCAGGGCAGCCCTGGGGGCTCATTGTGCCTTTTGTGGGGGGCCAGGGGTCTCGGAGTGCCTTTTTGTGCGAGCCCGGGTGCCTCATTGTGCCTTTTGGTGAGGCTACGGGGCCTCCGCGTGCCTTTCGGTGTGGCCCGGGGGCCCCCTGCCCCTTTCACTGCGGGCGGTGAGAGTTTGTGTGCCTTTTGGTGCCAGGGCCCCTGCCAGGGACTCCAGGGTACGTCTCCTCGCTTAGCACAGGGCTTCAGGCATGGCCCTACCATTGCTCACGCAGTAGTGGCTGGAGAGCTACAACCGTTCAGATTAGCACAAGAGCCACAGTCAGATAACAGGTCAGATTTTTCAAAATAAACTAGTGCAGGGCTGGTGTCTCAAGCACGGAGTTACGTGGGCTTTCCGCCTGCCCTATCCACCCCAGGGGAAGGGAGTAGCAGAAAGATGGAAGGGGGGGAATGGCAGCACTCAGTGGGAAGGAACTCCTGGGAGGTCGCGCGAGCCTGTCCAGGAAGGTCTCGGTCCCTTTTGGGCTGGGTCAGAACAGCAGCTCCAGGTCTGCAGCGCTACAGGGGAGAGCACACGGCCCCAACGGCCACACGACGCCTGGCCATGGCAGTTGGCGCCTCGTGAGGGCGCTGAGGCCTTTTATGGAGTTCCGGGAGGTTCGAGAAGCTTCTAGCCAAAGAGAGCGCAGGCTCGGAGCCCTTTCCTTCTATGGAAGGCTGCGGCGTCCCCTTCCCGCCTCCGGGCCGGTTGGAGCCGGTTTTCAGGCGCGGCCCTGCCCAGAGGCTGTGGGTGAGGGCAGGAGCTGGGGGGGGGCAGAGAAACGTTGGTGCTGGGCGTCGGGCAGAGCTGCCTTTGAAACGGCCAAGTTTAAATAAGGCCTAAAGCGCGTTCCGCAGCGTGCATGTTCTCACAAAGTAGCCCAAGGCTTCGAGTGCCGTGAGAGCCCTCCTGGCAGCGCGGTGAGGCAAGGTTTAGAAAACGGCGGGTGCCGAAGCACGGCCAGCAGGGTGCCCGGAGCCGCTGGGTATGGCGTGGCGGGGAGCGGGGGAGAATTCGGCCCCCGGCGCTGGGGGAGCCGTGGGTTCCTTAGCAGCGCTTTCAAGGGGAAGGCGCGTGGGCAAGTGCAGCTGCTGGGGGAGGGCACTGCCTGGCTGCTGCGGCTTGGGTCGGCTCCGAGGCCTAAGTCTTCTTTTTGCCTCCCCAGGGACTGCTGTTCTCCGGGATGGCTGAATGCAAAGCGTGGTTTGGCCGTCCGACTATGGCAAGTATCCACCCGGCAAGTGCCCGAAGCATCACCGGGGATTTTGCCAAGAGTCTCGATGGTTTGGTGTTCTCAGCAGAGAGGACGTTGACGCTGTTTGAAAAGACAAGACCCCTGCTGTATCAGAGACTGGTGATGCTCATTTGGGGGAATGTAGGCTGCTCTCACGTAACTGTTGATGCCCTCTTCAATAATCCAGCAAATCCGCAGGTGCTGGTAACCTCTTCCGTACATGGGATGTGAGGACGAAGATATCTAAAACCCACCAGTGGGGTGATAAAACCCAAGGCCCTGAGCTAAGGTGCCGGCTGCTCCCAGCTAGTGGAGACATCAGAACCCCAGTACAAGCCCGGGATGTGATGGCACATGGCTGGGACAGGGAGTGAGGTGAGTCCTCAGCATCCGAAAGTGGAGCCCTGCAGTCTCAGAGACTGCAAGTGACCCCTGCAGAGCCATCGCAGGGAGCAACCACATCTTCTGCACCAGACATTCCCCTGCAGTTGGAGGTGATAGCCAGAAGTGCTCAAGAAGAGGCTGCCATCACTAGCACGGAGAGCCGAGCTTGCAGCTCTCCCTGCGCTGAGGTGCCTGATGGCTTTGGAGGAGACGCCGTTGGCAGGCTGATGAGAGTGAAGTGGCCCAAGAGGAGTCCGCATCGCCATTCCCACCTGAGTTGTCCAGCGCTGCCTCTGCCATGCTCGGCGATGTTGGCACAGTGGCGAGGGCTGAGAGGCAGGGTCCAACCCCGCAGGGCCCCACACCGCCTGCCACGGCTCAGGAGGACGCGGTGCAGGGGCTCGTGGCTGCAGCCCTGAGCTGTGCTGAGGACGCGAGCCCGGGCCCCAGCCAGCAGCCAGCACAGCCAGGCGGGGACGAAGCTGCAGAGGAGCTTGATGCGGCCGTGCCATGGGGTCTGGTGGCACATGCCATCAGTCCACCGCCGCCGGCAAGGACAGCCCACGAGCGGACCATCAAGCACGCCAAAAGTGCTGCCCCCGCGGCTCAGCGTGGACCTGAGGCCCACGCTGGTGGGGGCAGCCTGACTGCAGGTGGGGCCAGCGTGCCGTCTTCCGCGGTGGTCGGTGATGGGCCAGGAGAGCCAGGACAAGTGTCGGCAGGTCAGGGCCTGCGCCAGCAGGCTGTAAAGATGGAGCAGGAGGTGGGCGCAGGGATGAGAGTGCAGGCTGAGCTGGGGGCTGAGCAAGGGGGTTCGACAGAGGAGGAAGAAGGGTGGAGGGATGGTGGCAAAGGCATTCTAGAAGGGAGGCAGGTGGTGGAAAATGCCAGCAGCTACATTGTGGGGGTAAGAGCGACCTTCCTGAGCCTAACGGTGGCCTGCCTGCCCCACAGCAAGGCCAGAGGTGCTGCCAGAGATGCCACCGGTGCCTCGCAGCGTGTGCCTCTGTCCCCCCTGGCAGCGCCCGGAGGAGCGAAGCCTGCAGCTTGCGCCTGGCCAGAGCCGCTGGGGGTGAGGTGAGCGAGGAGCGGGTGGTGGGCACTAAGCCTGCGAGGGAGCCGGATGCGTGCGCTGTGTGTGGCTTGTGCATGGTGGGGAGATGGCTGGTGCTGGCCGTTGCAGCCTGCCCGAGGGCTGGCAGCCCCCCACGGCTGCAGTGAGGTGGCTGCACAAGGGATGTGCTGCACTTGGTGACCAGCACCTAGACGATGTGGGTCAGAGCGACCTTCTTGATCCTAATGGTGGCCTTCTCGCCTGGCAGCAGTGCCGAGGTGCTGCCAGCGAAGCAGCCGGCGAGTTGCAGCGCTTGCCTCTGCCCCTGGCATCACCTGCTGGAGCCGAGGCTGCAGATCTGTCCTAGGCTGGAGCCCGTTGGGAGCAGGGGAGCAGGGTGCCCCTCAAGAAGAAAGTCTCTTGGGATGAGGGGGTGCGTCGTCTCCCAGAAGACCCTGAAGAAGAAGAGCCAGCGGCTTTGCCCATGGTCGGAGGCCCCTGGGATGAGGTGAGCAAGGAGCGCGTGGTGGGCACTGACCCTCCAAGGGAGCCGGCTGTGGCAGCTCCGTGTGGCATGTGTGTGGTGGGGAGATGCGCGGTGGTCGCCGGTGCAGCCTGCCGGAGGCACCAGGGCTGACGCCCCCTCCATGGCCTGCATTGCCTTCGAGCGTGGGGTCGGATGCCGAGCGAGGAGGGAAGGGGCCGGTCCCCGCAGCAGCCACCTCCCACAGCCCACCAGGCAGCCCCCGTCTGCCGCGCGTCCCCTGGCTCCGTTCGCCACCAGTGCCCGGAGCATCAGAGCTGATGGCACATGGGGCGCAGGTTGCATCTGAGCAAAGCGATGAAGGAAATCCGTCCTCATCCTTCAGCACCACGCCAGAGGCTGACCCAGGTAGGTACCCCAGTTTGCAGCCATTCTGGGGATGATGGGCCCGGGCCTTTCCCAGCGAGCAGCGCTGAGGCCGTGAGCACTAAGCCCCGACCCCTCGGGAAAGCCCTGGGTGGCGGGGGGCAGGCATGTGCTTGCCCTGTGCCCGCGCAGCCCCTCGCCCACGCCTCTCCTCCCCACACAGGCATCGCCGCTTGCCCGCACCCCCCGGCTCGCTGCCGATGGCCCTTGTTGCACGGCACAGCGCTCTGGGCTCTGTGCAGAGCTTTCTCCTGCAGCCGTGTCACACAGCAGCGAGAGGGACGGCGCAAGGACACAAGGGCCCCAGGATCATGCAGGTGCCTTTCGTAGTGGAGCCGGGGCCTCTGCATGCGTTTTGGTGCGTGCCCGGGACCTTTGAGGGCCTTGCAAGGCAGCCAAGGGTAGGTTGTGTGTGTGTTGGTGCGGGCAGTGGGCTTCAGCGGGCTTTTAGTGCAGGCCAGGCTGGTCTGTGTAGCTTTTAGTGTGTGCCCAGGGCCTCGGAAGACCCTTTTGGGGCTGGTTTGGGGCCTCTGCCTGCCCTTTGGGGTGGGAAAGGATAGTTTGTTTGCCGTTTGTGGCAGGTCAGGGTCCTGCATGTGCATTTTCCTGCTGCCCTGGGGCCTCCAAAGTCCTTTCCGTCCGCCCTTGGGGTGCACACGTGCCTTCCGGTGCACCCCGTTTGCATCCGCTTGCCTTTTCCAATGAGGCAGGGCCCGAGTGACCCCTCTGGCTCCCTCAGTGCTTCCCAATTTTTCCGGTAAACCAGAGGGTTAATGGGGGCTGGTGGTTTCAGGGCTTTATTTTTGCAGGCAGGAGAGGAAGAAGTCTCAGGCATTTCCCATGTGAGGCCTCTCCCCTGCCTTTCAGGCCAGCAGCAGCAGGAGCTCAGACAGCAGCGCCGTGACGTTGGGGGCGGCAGGCGGCTCCGGACATCTCGCCTGGCTCCAGCCCTCTCTGCCGCGACCCCCCCGGAGCGGAGCCCTCGGTCCTGCCCTGTCCTTCGCAGCCGGGCCCGGGGAGCTGCTCAGCACCAGCTGGGGCAGCCGGGAGGATCCTGCTTTCCCTGCAGCGCCGGCGCTGGAGGGCAGCGAAACCGGTGAGCGAAGGCGCAGCCAGGCTGCCCAGAGCTGCTGCCTTGGGCTCTGCTGTGGGGGCAGCGCGGGGAGCGGCCCTGCCGCAGCCGGCTGTGCCGGGGCTGCCCCCCCCCCCGGCCAGGGCAGGCTGCCTGCGGGCTCTGAGCCCAGGGAGCCCCCGCTTGTGTGCAGGCCAGGCGAGGTGAGGAGAGGAAGGCTTCCCCAACTCTTCCTCTCAGCTTGTCGCCTCTCTGCTTTGCAGGCTTGCTGCAGCTGAGGCCAGGCCATTGCTGTTGCTTTGCCTTCCCTGCATTTCTTTGAGGGGGGGGGGGGGAGGTTTGCTGGGAGGAGCTGGAGTCCCCGAATCTCATTTTGCGGGCAGAGCTGAGCACTGGTCAGGCAGCGCTTTCAGCGAGAGCAAGTTGCTGGCTGCTGCCTTCCTTTTTGGGCACCGCGGTGCGCCCAGGGGCAGCAGTGCTGCCTGTGGCATAGTGCGCAGGCTGTGGGCAGTGGAGATGCGCTCAGGGCCTGGGGAAACGCAGCGGTGTTGTATTTTCTTTGTAGCGCGTCCTGCACTGCGGAAGCGTTGGCAGCAAGGGCGCGAGACGGCCCAGCCCTGCGCCCAGCTGTGCTTCAGCACGAGGACACGAGCTCCTAGCGGA